>NC_067437.1:12500-1212500 GCF_009764475.1 Pristis pectinata
CCCCCACACATTCCAACAGTTTACTGCACATTCCCCAAACAGGTTTTCTTCATTACACAATCCCCAGCTGTTCAACACATTACCAGTTTCTGTCGGTGCTTTTAATCAACACATTCCCCAAGTTATTCACCCATTTTTCACACATGCCATTTTGTGTTAATAGCACATTCCCTAGTTTAATTATAAAATTCCCTAAATGGTTTTTTTAAACCACATTCCCTAAAACTTTACATGCTCCCAACAGCTTGTGTTATCTACACTCCAGTTTGTATTTTTTTTACAAACATATTCCCCAGTTTGTGTCTATTTATTCATTAATATTCCCCACACATTGCCCAAACACAACAGTTTTCATTACATTTAATAAACATTTTAAACAATGTTCCCAGAAACAGTTTTTGCATATGCCACAACAGTTTGTTATTCACACATTCCCTAAACAGCCTGTGTTTAATAACACATTTCCCAACAATTCATTCAACTTCACACTTTCCCTTATTTACTACACATTCCCCAACAGTTCTTTAAAACATTATCCAGTTTGGGCACTTGAACATTCCCCAGTGGGGTTTTCTAACAAATATTCCCCAAACCCTGTGTTTGTAAAATGTGACAAATTCCCCTTCATTGGTTTATTCCCCCCCCCCTCCACTCCCACAATTTACTACACAATCCCCAGACATTTTATTACACATGCCCAACAGTTTGTGTTCCTATATGAACATCCCAGCTTTAACATTCCCCAGTTCTTCACATTACCCAGTGTATTTTATTGACACATTCCCCAAACACAGCACATTGTACATTCCCAATTCATTGTTCACACATTCCTGTTCATATTTACCAGTTTATTATACTTTCCCCAAACAGCACCTATTAAAAATGAATCCCTATCGACCACCTCCAAAAAAAACACACATTCCCAGTTTTGACATCTTCCCCAATAGTTTTTATTCATATTCCCCACACAACAGCAGTTCTTCTAAATCACATTCCCAAAACAGCTTTATTACACATTGCCAAAACATTTTAAACCACATTCCTAAAACAAACTTTGCATATTCCCAGTTTAAGAAATCACACTTCCCAAACTGTTGTGTTTTTATTAACGCATTCCCCCATTTATTCATTAATTCCCCCACATATTCTCCAGTAGTGCATTTTGTTACACATGCCAAAATATTGTTTACAATTACACATTCTCCAATCTCTAGTTTTGAATTCTGTACACATTGCAAAAACAGCTTTAATGTTTATTACAACAGTTCTTTAACACCTTCCATAAACATTACCAAGCAGTATGTGTGCTTTTCATTAAAATATTCCAAGTTTCTTTAAGTATCATTCCCAACATAATTCCCACAAATTAGCATCCTGAAAAATATTCAGTGAATCCTTGTGGTCAGTAACTCAGGATAAACCCCATGTTGAGTAGACCGAATACTCCCCTATCGCCAAAACAGGTCTACAGCGGATGCCATCTCCCTGGCCCAACACAGCTCTGGAGCATCTGGACAGTAAAGACACCTACATTAGACTGTTGTTTATTGCTTACAGCTCTGCCTTCAACACTAATTCCAAGCAAACTCATCACCAAACTGCAAGACCTGGGATTCACCAGCTCCCTCTGTAACTGGATCCTCGATTTCCTGACGAACAGACCGCAATCAGTGAGGATGGGCAGCAGTACCTCTGGCACGATTATTCTCAACACTGGTGCCCCACAAGGCTGCGTCCTCAGCCCTCTACTCTACATTTGATGTGGCCAGATTCTGCTCTAACGCCATCTGCAAGTTTTCAGATGACACCACCGTTGTAGGTCATATCTCAAACAGCAGTGAGTCAGAGTACAGGAAGGAGAGAGAGCTCAGTGGAATGGTGTCATGACAACAACTTTTCCCTCAATGTCAACAAAACCAAAGAGCTGGTCATTGACTTCAGGAAAGGGGACGGTGCACATGCACCTGTCCAAATCAATGGTGCTGAGATCGAGAGGGTTGAGCGCTTCAAGTTCCTGGGAGTGAACATCACTAACAGCCTGTCCTGGTCAAATCACGTAGATGCCACAGCCAAGAAAGCTCACCAGTGCCTCTGCTTCCTCAGGAGGCAAAAAAAATTTGGTATGTCCCCTTTGACACTCACCAACTTTATCAATGCACCATAGAAAGCATTTTATCTGGATGTATCACAGCTTGGTACAGCAACTGCTCTGCCCAGGACTGCAAGAAACTGCGGAGAGTTGTGGACACAGCCCAGCGTGTCACAGAAACCAGCCTCACCTCCTTGGACTCTGTCTTTACCTCTCGCTGCCTTGGTGAAGCAGCCAGCATGATCAAAGACCCCACCCACCCAGGTCATTCTCTCTTCAGTTGGAAGATAAAGGAGCTTCACAGCATGTACCACTAGGCTTAAGGACTGCTTCTACCCCATTGTGCTAAGACTATTGAATGGTTCCCTTATATGAGACGGACTCTGACCTCATGATGTACCTTGTTGTGACCTTGCACCATATTGCACTGCACTCACCGTAGCTGTGACACTTTACTCTGTACTGTTATTGTTTTTCCCTGTACTACCTCAAGGGACTCTGTACTAACTCAACGTAACTGCACTGTGTAATGAATTGACCTGTATGATCAGTATGCAAGACAAGTTTTTCACTGTACATTGGTACAAGTGACAATAATAGACCGATACTAAGTTTCTGTATGTTTCTTTTGACGCAATCCCCAACAGTTTATTCGTTCATTTTCCAGACATTCCCCAAGCGGGTTTTAACTGCACTTTCCCACACACACCCATTTATTCCTCAATTCTACACTTAACAGTGCACTTTAAAAAAGTCACATTCACAAGTCAGTTTTGTTTCTTACATATTTGATAAGATTGCTAAAAGCTTGTTCCCAAGGTTTATCTATTTCCTGGCAGATTGTGTTGATTATTCTCTTGATTCACAAAGAATTTCTTCATAATACACATTCCCTAAACTGAACATTTTTATGACAAATTCCCCAGTCAGTTTTTATTTATCTTCACATTCTACCATCTACTACACAATCCCAAACAGTATTTCATCACACATTTCCCAAGTTCTTTGAAATAATTCCCAGTTTGTATTTCTTGTATGAACAGTCCAAGAGCTTTAGTGACACATTCCCGTTGTTTAACACATTACCCATGTATTTCATTAACACATTCCCAAGTAGCACTTTAATCCCAATTTGTTCATTTTCACATGTTCCCCAGTTTGTACTTATCATATTCACAAGCTTTCATTACACATTCCCAAACACAGCACCCATTAAAAATCAAACCACATTCAGCACCTGTAACATTGCACATTCCTAACGAATTTTACACATTCTCCAATTTTATTCATGCATTCCCCACACAACAGCAATTTCTTCTAAATCACACCCTCAGATTTAATACACATTGCCCAACCATTTTAACCAGATTCCCAAAATATTTTTCCACATTTCTCATCTTGTTTAAAAAAAATGGGACTTTCTAAACAGTTCATTTTTATCAACACATCCCAGTTTATTCATTCATTTCTCCCACATTCCTGAAAAGATTCTTTTCATTTTCACTTCCTCCAAACTCTAGTTTTTGTATATACACAATTCAAAAATGGGTTTACTGTTTATTACAACAGTTCTTCAACACCTTCCACAAACATTTGCCAAGCAGTATGTGCTTTATTAATATTTTCACCAAGTTTTTTGAAAAACATTCCTGAAATAATTTGTGGGAATTATTATCCAAGAATATTCAATGAATTCTCATAGTCAATTGTGATTCATAATAAACACCATGTTGAGGCGACTGAATATGTCTCCCAATCCAATTATTGGTTTGGAAAAGCCAGGTAACGTAGAATTGGGCAAAACAGATGTGAGGCAGGAGCAAGTGGTAGTTACTAGCAAGACCAAGTCTCTGGATTTACAAGAGTTGCCTTCTGTAACCATTCTCCAACACACCCTATACAATTCATCCTGGTCCCAAACATGTGCCGCCTAAGAGCAACAAACTCATTTTGATTCATGAGCAACCCCTATTAATCTCTCAGATTAGGCATCATACGCCTATGAAGGAAACATGCCATCATTGAACAATGACACCGTACCACTGATGAGAATTCTCTGCCAACTCAAGGACAGAACCACAGTAGTGCAAGGAAATGTGCGCAAAGGATAGCACAACCCAAAAGGTAATAAGCAGAATAGTCAATGAAGATTGAGAACAATTGATTCACTGACAGGATAAGAGAGGCACATACCACCAAGCCGAAATATTTGAAGTGGTATGCTCCTCATTATTTAATTGAATTGACACCCATAAATCAAATCTTTAAATGGAATTCTGCCCTTTGAGCCTGGCCGAAGCCAATAGATCTCCATTGAGAAACATTTCAGCCCCATAAAGCTGCATCATCAAGACCTCTTTGGGTTTTGTCAGCTGTGCACACAACTTTTATTTGACCAACTCTACCCAAATATTTTTTGCCATCTACATGATATCATTTGCCTGCATTACACCCATCCCCTTCCAAGTTTTGACTACTTATGGACCTGTCTCAGTGTATCAGACAGTGACACTGTCCAATACCATAATCTCCCCTGGCAGCACATTCCACATCCCATTCAAGACTCTCCTTACCTTAAGGTTATGTCCTCTTGTTTTTGATACCCCTACCATGGAAAAGTTATTCCAACCATCTACACGTGATAATTTTACTACAAATACATTTGAAGACTCTTGTTCTGCAGTCATGCTTTTGCCCACATATTCATGTACAAGCACAAAAAAGTAAACTTTCTGCAAAAATTCAAGCTTCACAGTCTGAAGTATCAAAAACACATTGTGAACTTCAGATTCAACTTAAACAGCAACACCCAACTGGGGAAAATAATTAGGACTTGAGACCCAGTGAAAAGTAGGAATATTGTGAAGGCTTTGCAGAATACGAAGCAAAAGTAAACAAGAGAAAAGTTATGAACTTAATCCCATTGGGGAATTCCACAGAAGAAGTCGATCTGCTGACAGATTTTCTCGAAAGACACGAAACCTAGTAGGTGGGTGTTAGGGAGGGGAGACAATTAGCTCACAGGGGAGAACTAATGACATATGACAGGTGTACAGCTGGCTCTTCAGTGTGCCTGCTGTGTTTTCTGTTGGTATTTGAAGCAGGTGCTACAGCAAAACTACTTTCTTCATTGGTCAGAGAACATAAAACAAAACAGTACAGCACAGAACAGGCCCTTCAGCCCACAATGTTGTGCTGACATAGCCGATCCTTTCTACCTACAGTATGCCCATAGCCCTCCATTTTCCTCATTCATGCGCCCATCCAAGCCCCTCTTAAAAGCCCCCAATGAATTTGCCTCCACCACCTTATCAGGCAACGCACTCCAGGCACCCACCACTGAGTAATATCCTACCCTTGACGTCTGTTCTGATCCTACACCCTCTCACCTTAAATGCATACCCTCTGGTATTGGATCGCTCAGTAATGGGGAAAAGACATTGCTTGTCCAACCTATTGATGCTACTCAATTTCCATCTTCCAACAGTTCACCCCTCAGCCTCTGCCGCTCCTGAGAAAAGAGCCCAAGTTTATCCAGGCTCTCCTGATAGCACATGCTCTCTAATCCAGGCAGCATCCTGGTAAACCTCCTCTGCACCCTCCAAAGCCTCGACATCCTTCCTATAGTGAAGTGACCATAATTGCATGCAGTACTCAATGCAGCCCAACCAGAGTTCTATAGAGATGCATCATAACGTCTTGGTTGCTGTACTCAATACCTAGATTAATGAAAGCAAGCATTCCATAAGCCTTATTTGCAACCTTATTTACTGTGTTACCACTTTCAGCAAGCCATCGATTTGCTCTTCAACACCGTTAAGGCTCTTGCCCTTTACTGTACTGCCTCTTGACATCAGTCCCTCCAAGGTGAAACACCTCACATTTATCCGGGTTAAACTCCATCTGCTGTTTCTCTGCCCACATCTGCAACTGATCTGTATCACGCTAACCCTGACAGTCTTCTACACTATTCACAACTCCACCAATCTTGGTATCATCTGCAGACTTACTAACCCACCCATCAACATACACATCCAGGTCATTTATGTACATCACAAACAGCAGAGGTCCCAGCACAGATACCTGCAAAACACCATTACTCACAGGCCTCCAGCCCAAATAAGTCCCCTCAACCACCACCCTCTTTAATTTCCTGGGCATCAACATATTGGAGGATCTATCCTGGGCCCAACACATTGAACAAAGTAACACCACTGGTGGTGCCTTCTTCGTGATTGCATCAGAGTTTGAGGAGATTTGGTATGTCACCAAAGACTCTTGCAAACGTCTATAGATATACAGTGGAGAGCATTCTGACTGGTTGCAGCACAGCCTGGTATGGAGGCTCCAATGATCAGGATCACGAGAGGCTGAAGATGCTCGTAGACAGCCAGCTCCATCACATACACAACCCTCCCTGCAATCGAGGCAGTGCCTCAAGAAGGTGGCATCCACCACGAAGGACCCTCACCACCCACGACATGCCCTCTTCTCGTTACTGCCATCGGGGAGGAGGTACAGGAGCTTGAAGACCCACACTCAATGATTCAGGAACAGCTTCTTCCCCTCTGCCATCAGATTCTGAACAGTCCATGAACCCATGAACACTGTCGTTATTCTTTTTTTGCACTATTTATTTTTGTAATTCCACTCGCCAAGGACTTTTCATGCCCTCTTCTAGCTCTCCCAAGTCCATTCTTAGGCTTTCCTGAACAGCACAAGCTATCTTCCTGTCCTCTGGCACCTCACCTGTGGCCAAGGAAGTTTTAAATATCTCTGGCATGGCCCCTGAAATTTCTGCACTACCCTACCACAAGGTATGAGGGCCCACCTTCTCAGTTCCTGCAGATTCATCTACCTTCTTTCATCTCAAGAAAGGCAGCACCTCCTCTTTCATAATCCGAATACGGTCCATTACCCCAATGCTCTTTTGTGTGTCTCCAGAGTAAACACTAATGCAAAAACTTCATTTAAGATCTGTCCCGTCTCTTTTTGTTCCATGCAGAGATGACTACACTGAGCTGCAAGAGGGACAATTTTGTCCCTTGCTACCTCTTTGCTCTTAACATAGTTATAGACACCCTTGGATTCTTTTTCACCTTGTCTGCCAAAGCAAGGTCATGTCCTTTTTGCCCTCCTGATTTCCCTAGATAGTGTTCTCTTGCATTTCCTATGGACCTCCAGCACTCCATTTGATCCCAACTGCCTATGCCTGATATGCGCCACCTTCTTTCCTTTCACCAGGGCCTCAATATCTTGCAATAACCAAGATTCCCTAATGCTGATAGCCTTGCCTTTTATTCCAACAGGAATATACAGATTATGTACTCCCAATACTTCACTTTTGAAAGCCTCCTACTTACTAAGCATCTCCTTGCTGGAAAACAGCCCATCGCAACCACACCTGCCAGATCCCTTCTGAAGCCAAAGTTGACCTGACTCAAATTTAGAACCTCAGCCCGAGGACCGGTCCTATCGTTCTCCATAATTTTCTTGAAACTAATGGAATTGTGATCACTGGATCCAAACTGTTCCAGGACACACACACTTCTTCACCTGCCCTGTCTCGTTCCAAGAGGAGATCATGTATCGTGCTCTCTGGTTGGAACCTCTGTATTTATTAAGGAATCTTCCCTGAACACATTTGACAAATTATATCATCCAATCCCTTGACAGTTTGGGAGCCCCAGCCAATAGGTGGAAAGTTAAAATTACTGACTATCACATTTCTTGGAACAGTCTGCTCTCTGCAAACGTGTTCCTCTAACTCCCGCTGACTATTGGGAGGTCTATAATATAGTCCCATTAACGTGGTAATCCCTTTGTTTTATTCCTCAATTCCACCATATTACCTCATTAAACGAGGCGTTCAGTATGCTCTGAGCACGCCGTGACATATTCCAAGATGAGTAATGCCACCCTTCTTTAATATCTCCCTCTCTATCATGTCCAAAATATCAGAACGGCAGAACATTGAGCTGCCAGTCCTGCCCCTCCTTAAACCAAGTCTCATTCCATGCGCTGATCCATGCTCTCAGTTCACCTGCCTTCCCTGCGATACTCTCTGCATTGAAATAGATGAATTTCAGAACATTAGCCCCACCATGCTCAACCAATCGGTGTCTCTTTACGTTTAGGTTTAAGGTCTATTTCCCCCATATCCAGTCCACTTGCTGCCGTGCCACTCTGGTCCCTCACTGTAGCTCTAGCCTAAAACCACCCCCCGTTCCCCTCCCAGAACAATGTTAGACCGAAACTTCAATACTCAGCTCAGCTTTAGATAAATCAGCTTCAATGGCACCCCAGGAGGTCCTTACGACCTCCGATTTGTCAGCATCAACCATCCTCGTAACTTTATAACAGAACATGTCACAGTTGCTAAACAGAGTTTCTCCCATGGGGAGACCTTCCAACTCATTGTGATTGGTTCAATAAATGTCAAATGTTCAGCTGAAGATTAACTTGTCGGTCACTCTTCGGATTTTACCTGGAATTGACCCATTTCATTTTTATACAAATGCAAGATTTGTGCATGAAGTGATTTCCCCCAGAAGTTGGATCAGGTTCTTGTGGATGTGGTTTACAAATGGTGCAACACCAGTTGTGTAGCTAAACATATCACAAGATGTGCAGTGCACATTTCCTCCACTGGCAGCAGAATTGGGAGCTTGGAGAAACTTACAACTTTTGCTATTATGTCAACAAAAGGAGCAGATTCTGTAGAATTCAGGAATGATACCAGTTGAAGGTTTTCACTGTCTCATTCATAAGCTACACAGAGCATTTCCCATCCTCACGTTTCAATGGGCAGCACGTCAGGCAAGTTTTCCTGGTGCCCACTTCACTGATCACAACTTTAAATTCAATTCTGGCCCCAGTGCAGCAATCACTGGCCTTTGACCAACTGCAACTCAGCGGTTATGGGGAAACTTGCTGCAGTAACATTGATCAGGGAAGTTCATCATGTGTGATAGGAGTCAGGGGAGACAATAGTGTTCTATATTGCCCTTGGTTTTTCCCCTCCTCACTTCCATGCAAAGTGCTTTATGCACTGTATTGTGGTTACCATGCAGCAAAGTGCAAACCCACCTCCCAGCAGGACAACGATGCAAGTTTGTGTACCGTTTGGGTCACCCTCTCATGGCAAAGACGTCATTAAGCTGGAAACAGTGCAGAGGAAATTTACAAGAATATTCTCAGAACCCAAGGGCCCCAATTTAGAGGGAGAGATTGGGCAGGCTAGGAGCTTATTTCTTGGAAAACAGAAGATTGAGGGGTGATCTTACAGCAGTGTACAAAAGCATGATGGGCATAGTTAGGGTAAATGCACAGTCTTTTACCAGGGAAAAGGGAATTAAAAACTGGAGGGCATAGATTTAAGGTGAGATCAAAAAGATTTAGATGATTTAAGGAGGAAACTGAGGGCCAGCTTTTCCCACCAGCATTCCCTGCCTGTTCATGTGTCTAAATGCATCAAATGTCATTGCTGAATCTGCTTCCATCGCCTCCCCTGGCACCACATTCCAAACAGCAACCAGAAAAACATACCTCAAATCTCCTTTAATGTTCCCCCCTCACCTTAAAGCTCAGCCCTCTAATATTTGACTTGTCCAAGTTTGGGAAGAACACAAGAGGCATTTAGACAGGCACGTGATCTGACGTGGAATGGAGGGATATGGACTATGTGCAGGCAGATGGTATTAGTTTGAATTGACATCATGGGCAGCACAGACATGGGCCAAAGGGCCTGTTCCTGTACTGTGCTTTTCTATATTCTGGAAAAACACCCTCCTTTGTTCTACCAGAGGAACAATTCCTATTTCCTCATTACAATCCACTGACCTGACTGACAAGTTACTGCACACATTATTATTAACTCAAACAATTTTATCAACACAAGAGCTGTGATAAGCACCAGGCACAACGTTCTGGCATAGGAATCATGAGGGGAATTCCATCTGCACACAATGGAACAAAATTTTGAAAGTGGAATACAACGTGCATCCACTTACACGGGAGCAACAACCTCCTACTTTTCTGCCATTTACACAGCAAAGTAAATTTTCTGTTTTGCTGGCATCCAATGGGACAACCTTTAGAGGTTTGCTGCCTTCAACTTATTTCCTTCCACCCACAATTCCAGCACACTTCCCAAGGGCAAGCTTCAAACGTTAAAACGTCAGGGAAAATTAGCCCCAGAAAAATATAATGATCAAAACATAGGCTGAAATCATATACAGGCCCATTCAAGAGGGATAACGTACAATCCACGGTGAGTCCTGGCCTTGTCACTGCAATTGTCAGTAACTTTAGGGGTAGAATTTGTACAAATTTAAAAGTTGTGTAAGGAGCACTTGAAGGTGTGATCTCCATCCCCAACAAGGGCTCCTCAATTCAAGGTTCTTACTCGGAATCATTGGTTCAAGCAGAGAAGCTCCTGAAAGGCCCCAAGTCACCGATTGGAAATAGGACGTCATGGCATGGGAGATAGTCACCCAAGGGCGGGGTGGGTGGTTGCTGCACGCGCACTGGGTTCGCTTTCCGAAAAGGAAGACTTACCTGAAACATTTGGCATCTTATAGGCCTTAACGGAAACTCCATTCTCCTCTCCGGTGAAGCCGCCAACAATAACAACTCCGAGGAGCGGCGCCCTTTATCAAGTGACAGATCACGGCTTCATCTGACCGTTGCTCCTGTTTTCCAATCGAGACCCACTTGGTATTCTCCAGTCCGGCAGCAGCAATTTTACACGCGACTGATACCAATTGAAACCACGGCTACGTCGCGAGATGCCTCCGTGCAGAGTCGGGTCGTCAATGTTCAGACTACAATTCGAGTTCCCACGTATACATACGGAAGTACAGACCGCATTTCATGTTCCACATGAATCATATTGAGATGTTAAAATTGTGATGTTCCATGGAAATTACATGCCTCAAAGTTTCATCACCGGTGTAAATTTAAAATAATTTAATTTTATTTGTATAAGTAAACATCGTGCCCTGTGAGCATACTAACCATTGACTGTACAACCATTTACATTCATTTCTATGCTGCTCGGTATCATCATCTATTTAACATAAAAGGCACAATCACAAAATCATGACAGCATAGAAAATTTTCACGTCGACTCATTGCAGAGCAATTTATTCAATTCCATTCTTTGCTTTTTTTGTCGCCTTGCAATTTTTACCCTTATGTCTCTTTCCAATTCTCATTCAAGAGCCTTAATTGAATGTTTCCCACACCATTAAAACAGCGAGTTCCAGATCACAACCACTTTGCGCAAAATGTCTTGCCTCACATGTCCCTTTTGACTGTTGCCCATCGTTTGGAATTTGTGTTCCCTGGTCCATGAACCATCCACAAATTGGAGCAGCTTCTCTTCACTCCAGCTACATCCAACATAATTTTGCACATGTCTACCATCTCTTCTCTGAACCTTTTTTCCAAAAAGAACAACCCCGTTTTTGCTGAAATTCATCAGCCCTGGAACCATTCCAGTCAATGTCTTCGGTTCTCTTCCAAGGACCATCCTAAAGTCATAGAATCATACAACGCAAAATTGGTCCCTTCAGCTGAGTCCACACTGACCATCAAGCATCCATCCTCATAGTTTATTCTCCCCACATACCCATCACGTGATCACAGGGAAAACATGCAAACACTGCACGGCGCGCCTGAGATCTGGATTGAATCCGGTTCGTTGGGACTTTGAGGCAGCAGGTCTACCAGCTGTGCCACCATGTCACCCCAAAAATGCAGCAAGGATAAATTTTCTGTATTGCTTTAGACCTGAATATTTCCATCCAGCGTAGGAGGCCATTTCAGACCATTGCGCTCGAAGTCAGCTGAGACTCGATCTCAGTCTTCCAATAATATTCCTTCTGATATATTCTCACACAGTCCCATCAATTTACCCTCAGATTCTATGATGGCCAGACTTAGAATCACAGAAAGTTAATGACAGAAGGAAAGCATTTAGCCGAGTTTTCCTGTGTTGGCTGAAAAAGAGTTATCCAGCCAAATCTTATTCCTTAATATTTGAGTCCTGGCCCATTCTGGTCAAACCCCTTCAAGTATTACTGTAGAACCATAGAACCATAGAACAATACGGCACAATACAGGCCCTTCGGCCCACCATGTTGTGCCGCCCTTCAAACCACACCTATGACTATATAACCCCTTCCTCCCACATATCACTCCAACTTAAATTCCTCCATATGCTTATCTAACAATCTCCTGAACTTGTCCAATGTATCGGCCTCCACCACCACCCCAGACAGCGCATTCCATGCACCAAACACTCTCTGGGTGAAAAACCTCCCTCTGACATCACCCTTGAACTTCCCACCCAATACCTTAAAGCCACGTCCTCTTGTTTTGAGCATTGGCGCCCTGGGAAAGAGGCACTGGCTGTCCACTCTATTCCTCTCAATATCTTTTATACCTCTATCATGTCTCCCCTCATCCTCCTTCTCTCCAATGAGAACAGCCCGAGCTCCTTTAATCTCTCCCCATAATCCATACCCTCCAATCCAGGCAGCATCCTGGTAAATCTCCTCTGCACCCTTTCCAACACCTCCACATCCTTCATATAATGTGACCAGAACTGGACACAGTACTCCAAGTGTGGCCTAAACAGAGTTTTGTAAAGCTGCATCAATCACTTTGCGGCTCTTAAACTCGATCCCCCGACTTATGAAAGCTAACATCCCATAAGCTTTCTTAACTACCCTATCCACCTGCGAGGCAACTTTCAGTGATCTGTGGATATGAACCCCCAGATCCCTCTGCTCCTCTACACTGTCCAGAATCCTGCCATTTACCTTGTACTCCGCCTTGGAGTTTGTCCTTCCAAAGTGTACCACCTCACACTTCTCTGGATTGAACGCCATCTGCCACTTGTCAGCCCAGCTCTGCATCCTATCAATATCCCTCTGCAAGCTTCTACAGCCCTCCACACTATCCACAAAACCACCGATCTTTGTGTCACCTGCAAACTTGCTAACCCACCCTTCCACCCCCTCATCTAAGTCGTTAATAAATATCACAAAAAGCAAGAGGTCCCAGAACCGATCCCTGCGGGACACCACTAGTCACAGCCCTCCAATCCGAATGCACTCCCTCCACCACAACCCTCTTCTTTCTACAGGCTAGCCAATTTTGAATCCACACGGCCAAGCTTCCCAGATCCCTTGGTCTCTGACCTTCTGAAGAAGCCTACCATGCCGAACCTTGTCAAACACCTTACTAAAATCCATGGAGACCAATTCCACTGCACTACCCTCATCAATTATCCTGGTCACCTCCTCAAAGAACCCTATCAGGCTTGTGAGGCAAGATCTTCTCTTCACAAAACCATGCTGGCTGTCCCTAATCAGTCCATGTTTCTCCAAATACTTATAGATCCTATCTCTTAAAATTCTTTCCAACAGTTTACCCACCACAGATGTAAGACTCACCGGTCTATAATTCCCTGGACTATCCCTACTACCTTTTTTGAATAAGGGGACAACATTTGCCACCCTCCAATCCTCCGGTACCATCCCCGTTGACAACGAGGACTCAAAGATCCTAACCAACGGTTCAGCAATCTCCTCCCTTGCCTCACAAAGCAGCCTGGGGAATATTCCGTCAGGCCCTGGGGACTTATCTGTCCTAATATTTTCTAACAACTCCATCACATCCTCTCTCTTAATACCTACATACTTCAGAACATTACCCTCACCTACACTGTTCTCAGCATCATCAAGACCCCTCTCCTTGGTGAATACTGAAGAGAAGTATTCATTGAGAACCTCACCCACCTCCACAGCTTCCAGGCACATCCTCCCACCTTTGTCTTTAATCGGACCTACCTTTACCCTAGCCATCCTTCTGCTCTTTACGTACGAGAAAAAAGCCTTGGGATTCTCCTTAACCCTGCTTGCCAAAGCCTTTTCATGTCCCCTTCTCGCTATCCTCAGCCCTTTCTTAAGCTCCTTCCTTGCTACTCTTTATTCCTCATGAGTCCTGTCAGATCCTTGCTGCTTACACCTTATGTATGCTACCCTCTTCTTCCTAACTAGTTGTTCCACCTCTCTCGTCATCCACGGTTCCTTCACCCTATCAATCCTTCTCTGCCTCACCGGGACAAATTTACCCCTAACATCCTGCAAAAGATCCCTGAACATCGACCACATCTCCATAGTACATTTCCTTTCAAAAATGTCATTCAAAAAGTGTTATTCATTCAACAATTTTAAGAACAGAAGAATAATGAGCTGGAGGGGCCGGCTGGTCTGCTGGGTCATTGATCAAATGCATGTCTTATCTGTGAGCTCCAGTTCCTGCACTATCCCCACATTAATTCTCTTAAAACGAGAAAATAATCAATGTTTTGAATAACTACAATGACTGAATCTCCACATACTTCTGAGTTAGAGATTTACTACTCTGAGTGAAAAAGATCTTTTCGATCTCAGTCCTAGATGGCCAACCACTTATTCTCAAACTGTGACCACTTGTTCCAAACTCCTCACCCACAGAATCATAGAGTCACAGTTTAGCAGCACCGATACAGGCTGTTTGGCCTACTATATCCATTACGACCTTTCCACCATCTACATAGAACATAGAACACTACAGCACAGTACAGGCCCCTCGGCCCACAGTGTTGTGCCGACATCTAATCCTGCTCTAAATCTAACTAACCCTTCCCTCCCACATAGCCGTTTATTTTTCTATCGTTCATGTGTCAATCTAAGAGTCTCATAAATGTCTCTAATTTATCTGCCCCGACAACCTCTGCAGGCAGTGCGTTCCACGCACCCACCACTCTTTGTTAAAAACTTACCCCTGACATCACCCTTATACCTTCCTCCGATCACCCTAAAATTATGTCCTCTCGGGTTAGCCATTGTCACTGGGGAAAAAGTCTCTGACTGTCCACTTGGACTATGCCTCTTATCATCTCGTACACCTCTATCAAATCACCTCTCATCCTCCTTCTCTCCAAAGAGAAAAGCCCTAGCTCGCTCAACCTATCGTCATCAGACATGCTCTCCAATCCTGGCAACGTCATGGTAAATCTCCTCTGCACCCTCTCCAAAGCTTCCACATCCTTCCTATAATGAGGTGACCAGAACTGAACACAATACTCCAAGTGTGGTCTGACCAGAGTTCTATAGAGCTGCAACATCACCTCACGGCTCTTGAACTCGATACCCCAACTAATAAAGGCCAACACTCCTGCACTTCTGCACTTGCTATTTAAATGGCTGTTTAAACATCATAATTGTACTTGGGAGACCATCCTCTCCACACCCACCCCTGTCAAACCCTACAAGAATGTTATAAGTTTCAATAAGATCCCCTCTCATTCTTCTAAACTCTGGAGTAATCAGACCTTGTCACATTGATAGTATTCCAATTGATGTCAAGGGCTGAGTGTTTTAGTCGTTTGTCAGATATTTACAGACAGATTTGCATTTCTAATGCCTGTACTCTTTTAAGAGCCTTTGTACATACGATTGCCTCTTTTGGTCAATCTAGTTTGCCTCATTTAATGATTCTAACATTGTGTTCCTTCTCACAGCTGTTTTATTAACTATCATCAGCACTCTATCTTTGTTGTCTCCCTGTGTCCCAGAAGCCGAGGCTGCCATGACCTCCACTCTTTCAGTAGTGCTTCAACAACAGCTAAGATCTCATACCCCCAGTCATACCCATCTTCAGCCCACCTGCCTTATTCAATACGTTTCCTTATATTTAGCTACAGACAATCGAGCTTAATCGCACTTGATTGCAGACTTGACTGTTTTTTCCATGTTCCGCCTCACCAAACTCTGTAATATTTTGCTTTACATTCATTGCTCTTATTCACTCTTTTGAATATATGATAAACTTCTCATCCTTCCCTGTTCCCACCTCAACCCACAACTCAACTCCATCAGCACCAGCATATCTTCACAGGGGAACACTCTCCTGGCCTGTTGAACTGCAAACCATCAGGCCTGCACAAATCTTATCTTCCTCAAAACGGTCCCGATATCCTGATATCCCAGGAAAACATCCTTTAATTTAGGCCGATGATCATTGCATCAGTAGTTGGGGCATTACTGCAGAAGGTAGTAACAGGACTTACTTGCACTTGGAAAGGCATGGAGAGTAGGGATAGTCAGCATGGCTTTGTGGGGGTGGTCCCGTCTAACAAATTTGAAGAGGTGCCAAAGATGATTGATGAGAGGAGTGCAGTGGATATTGTCTGCATGGACTTCAGCAAAGCATCCTGCATGGTAGCCCAGTTAAGGAAGTGAGAATATGTGGGATCCAGTGTGAGTTAGCCAGCTGGATACAAAATTCGCTTGGTGGAAGGGGGTGAAAGTGGAAGGTTATTTTTCACAGTGGATGCCTGTGACCAGTGGCGGACCGAAGGGATCGGTTCTGGGTCCATGTTGTCTGTCATGTATATCAATGATTTCGATAGGAATTTATGTGGCACAATTAATACATTTGCAGGTAACACCGAAATTATTGGTATAGTGGACAGTGAGGAAGGTTTCTCCAAGGTCAAAACAGGATATTTATGCACAGGGAAAGTGGGGAAAGGAATAGCAAATGAAAGTTAACTCAGAAAACTGTGAAGTGCGAACTTAAATCGGGGCAGGACGTACACGGTGAATTGCGGGGAAGTGTTGTAGAACACAGAGACCATGAGTACAAGCACATAGTTCTCTTAAAGAACACAGGTAGACAGGATAGTGAAGAGCGTATACAGAATGCTTGCCTTCATTGGCTAAGGCATTATAAGATTTAGTTCGGCTGCACTTGGAGTAGCAGAAAACAGAACAAAAAACAGCACGGGTCCTTGGGTCCACGGTGTTGTCACGAACTAATTACACAAGTAATTAAACAGTTAATGAAATTAATCCCTCCCGCCTACACAATGTCCATATTCCTCCATTCTTTGCATATTCATGTGCCTATATAAGAGCCCCTTAGCAGATCTTCTCTCAGCCTCCACCACTCAAGAGAAAACAAGACAAGTTTGTGTAACCTCTCCTTCTAGCCCATGCCCTCTCATCCAGGCAGAATCCTTTCGGGTTAGGGTTAGGTTGTGAGTTAGCGGGCAGCGGGAAAATTAATCCTCCAGTGTTCATTGATCTCGTTATCGGAGATTCAGTCTCACTGGACCCTGCCACTTTGATTTGGCCGACGTCTTCATTATCCTGGTCCCAATCCCCCTGCCTTTATTGCGATCTGTGCCTTATTCCAGACTCCATATCTTAATAGGGTGGGATAGGGGTCCCAGGTACTGTAGTCCTGTATGTGAGGTGGGAGCGGGGGGCGGTTAACCTGTGTTTGTGGATGGCTTTGGCCTGTGGGGGTGTTGGCAGGGGTTTGATGTGGAGTTGGCTTGGGTTTGTCGTGGAGTTTGATGGGGTCGTGGGATGTTAGGATTAGCTATAGGGCTGGGGGTGGTGGTGGATTTTGGAAGTTGTGTCTCGAGGCTTTTGGCATGTGGGGGTGTTGGCCGGGGTTTGTCGGGAAGTTGACTGGGGTTTGTCAGGGCGTTTGCTTGGGTTTGGTGGGAAGTTTGATAGGGTCGTGGGATGTTAGGATTAGGTATAGGGCTGGAGGTGGTGGTGAATTTTGCAAATTGTGTTTGTGGAGGGTTTTTGTATGTGGGGGTGTTGGCAAGGGTTAGTTGGGGAGTTCAATGGGGTCGTGGGATGCCTAAGGGTTAGGGTTCGGGTTAACCCTAACCCTACGTGCTGCTATAATCATATATAGCACATCCACCACACCAACTTCATCAATTTGCCTTGTTGCTTCCTCAAAAAACTATTAGGCTTGTGAGGCACGACCTGCTCTTCACAAAGCCATGTTGACTATCCCTGATACAATTATGCTTTTCCAAATGTCCCTAAGAATCCTCTCCAATAGTTTGCCACCAATGACGTAAGACTCACTGGTCTATAATTCCCAAGATTATCCCTTTTACCTTTAGTGCACAATGGAACAATGTTTGCCATGCTCCAATCCTCCGGTACCACTCCTGTGGCCAGGGAGTACTTAAAGATCATCGTTAACTTTCCAGCAATCTCTTCCCTCGCTTCCCATAATAACCCGCTGTATGTCCTGCCAATCCTGGGGACTTGTGTGTCATAATGCTTGTCAGAAGCTCCAACACTGCTTCTTTCTGAACCTTGACATGCTCCAATACATTTGGTATTGGTATTGGTACTGGTTTATTATTGTCACTTGTACCGAGGTACAGTGAAAAGCTTGTCTTACAAACCGATTGTACAGGTCAATTCATTACACAATGCAGTTTCATTGATTTAGTACAGAGTGCATTGATGTAGTACAGGTAAAAAGCAGTAACAGTATAGAGTAAAGTGTCACAGCTACAGAGAAAGTGCAGTGCGATAAGGTGCAAGGTCACAACAAGGTAGATTGTGAGGTCGTAGTCCATCTCATTGTATAAGGGAACCGTTCAATAGTCTTACCACAGTGGGGTAGAGGCTGTCCTTAAGTCTGGTGGTACGTGCCCTCAGGCTCCTGTATCTTCTACCCGATGGAAGAGGAGAGGAGAGAGAATGTCCCGGGTGGGTGGGGTCTTTGATTATGCTGGCTGCTTCACCAAGACAACGAGAGGTAAAGACAGAGTCCAAGGAGGGGAGACTGGTGTCTGTAATGCGCTGGGCTGTGTCCACAACTCTCTGCAGCTTCTTGCGGTCTTGGGCAGAGCAGTTGCCGTACCAAGCCGTGATACATCCAGATAGGATGCTTTCTATGGTGCATCGGTAAAAGTTGGTGAGAGCCAAAGGGGACAAGCCAAATTTCTTTAGTCTCCTGAGGAAGTAGAGGCGCTGGTGAGCTTCCTTGGTCGTGGCATCTGCGTGATTTGACCAGGACAGGTCGTTGGTGATGTTCACTCCCAGGAACTTGAAGCTGTCAACCCTCTCGACCTCAACACCACCGATGTAGACAGGTGCATGTACACCACCCCCTTTCCTGAAGTCAATGACCAGCTCTTTAGTTTTGTTGACATTGAGGGAAAGGTTGTTGTCATGACACCATTCCACTAAGCTCTCTATCTACTTCCTGTACTCCGACTCATCGCTGTTTGAGATACGGCCTACAATGGTGGTATCATCAGAAAACTTGTAGATGGAGTTAGAGCAGAATCTGGCCATACAGTCGTGAGTGTATAGGGAGTGGAGTAGAGGGATGAGGATGCAGCCTTGTGGGGCACCAGTGTTGAGAATAATCATGCCGAAGGTATTGCTGCCTATCCTCACTGATTGCAGTCTGTTTGTTAGAAAGTCAAGGATCCAGTTACAGAGGGAGGTGTTGAGTCCTAGATCTCGGAGTTTGGTGACAAGCTTGCTTGGAATTATTGTATTGAAGGCAGAGCTGTAGTCGATAAACAATAGTCTAACGTATGTGCTTTTACTGTCCAGATGCTCCAGAGCTGAGTGTTGGGCCAGGGAGATGGCATCCGCTGTAGACCTGTTTCGCCGATAAGCGAATTGCAGTGGGTCCAGGTTGTCTGGTAGGCTGGAGCTGATGCGTGCCATGACCGACCTCTCAAAGCACTTCATGATGGTGGATGTCAGAGCCACTGGTCAGTAGTCATTGAGGCATGTTACCTTGCTTTTCTTTGGTACCGGGATGATAGTGGTCTTCTTAAAACAGGAAGGAACCTGAGATTGAAGCAGGGAGAGGTTGAATATGTCCGCAAATACTTCTGCCAGCTGATCAGCACAAGTTCTGAGCACGCGGCCCGGGACGCCATCTGGGCCAAGTGCTTTCTTTGTGTTCACTCTCCGGAAGACTGATCTTACGTCCTCCACTGTGATCACAGGTTCAGCCGCGTTGGTGGCTGCCAGGGTGGATGGTGACAATCTACTTCCCTTTTGTTCAAAACACGCGTTAAGTTCATCAGGAAGGGATGCGCTGTTATCAGCTACGCAGCCCTATTTGCTTGTCCTATGCTAACCTCACATTCTTCTGAGTCCTCCTCCCTGATGAACACTGAAGCAAATATTCATTCAGGACCTCTACTACCTCTTCCGCCTCCAGCTAACGTTGTCCCTTTATTTAAGAAGGCTGCAAAAAACCTGGGAACTATTGACCAGTAAGCCCAACATCTGTGGTAATCAAGTTACTGGAGAGGATTCTGAAGGATAAGATATGCATGCATTTGGAAAGACAGGGGTTGATTAGGGATACTCAGCTCGGCTATGTGCATGGGAAATCGTCATGAATTTGAGTTTTTTTGAACAAGTAACTAAGAAGGGCAATGAGGGCAGGGTGGTAGACGAAGTCTATATGGACTTCAGTAAGGCATTTGGCAAGGTTGCACATGGTAGCCTGCTGTGGAAAGTTCGATCGCATTGGATTCAGTGAGAGCTGGCTAATTGGGTATACAATTGGCTTGGAGGTAGGTAGCGGAGAGTGACGGTGGAAGGTTGTTTGTAGGACTGGAGGCCTGTGACTAGTGGGGTTACCCAGGGCTCAGTGCTGGGCCCATTGTTATTTGTCATCTATATCAATGATTTGGATGTGAATTACAAGGCACGGTTAGTAAGTTTGCAGATGACACTAAAATAGGTGGTGTTGTAGACAGCCAAGATGGTTATCAACAATTACACCATGATCTTGATCAGCTGGGCAAGTGGGTCAAGGAATGCCAAATGCAGTTTAATTCAGATAAGTGAGACAATTTACATTTTGGGAAGACAAACCAGAGTAGGACTTAGTGAATGGTACAGCCCTGTGGAGTGTTGTAGAACAGAGGGATCTAGGAGCACAAGTACATGTTCCCTGAAAGTGGAGTCACAGATAGACAGGGTGGTCAAGAAAGCTTTGGGTATGCTGGCCTTCATCAGTCCGGACACTGAGTATAGGAGCCAAGATGTTGCAGTTGTACAAGATGTTGATGAAGCCACATCTGGAGTATAAAGATGTCATTAAGCTGGAAAGAGCGCAGAGGAGATTTGAGGATGTTGCCAGGACTCTATGGACCAAGTTTATGCAGAGAGGTCGAGCAGGTTGGGACTTTATTCACTGGAGCACAGGAGAGTGAGGGGTGATCTTATAGGGGTGTATAAATTCATGAGGGGCATTGATAGGGTAAATGCACAGGATTTCCCTGGGTTAAGGAATCCAAAGCTGGAGGACATGGATTTTGGAGAGAGGGGATAGATTTAGTAGGAACCTGAGTGGCAATATTTATTTTGAGGATTGTCTGTCTGTGTAATGAGCAACCAGAGGAAGTGATCACAGCAGGTACATTAAAATGTACTTGGACAGGTACATGAATAGGAAAGGTCCACAGGGATATTGGCCAAACACAGGCAAATGGGACTGAGAGGGACACCTTGGTCAACATGGACAGGTAGGGCAGAATGGCCCATTTCTGTGCTGTTCGATTCCATGGAGGCTGTGGAGGCCTTTGAAGTCCAATGATACATGTGAACCTTTCTTCACAGCCCCAGCTAACCAGAACAAGGCACCTGGGGTGGGCATGGAGTTAAACTTGAACAGACACAATCCTTGATCTCTGTAAGTTAATAACGCCACTCCAGCAATCTTCCCAGCTCTTCCAATGGTCTACTGACACACAGCCACCAAGTTAAAAACACACAGAGATCATCCTTCTGGAAAGCTAAACCCCTCTTCCACCACCAAGGTAGAGGGACAAACTGCAGCCTCTCTCCATACCCTCAGTCCCCACCTTGACTACAGCATGCCCCCGCCTCACTGATTGGAGCCAGCTATTTCCAATTCACCAAACCTCCAATCAGCACAGACAAATGCCAGGCCTCCAGCCCAGGGGACAAAGCAGATGGAACCAGAGGTGTTCTCTCAGGGGGGAGGAACTGGCCCTGCAACACAAGTTCAACTCCCAGCAGGGGCAACAGTAACAGGATCTTCCCCTCTCAACAAAGGACTCATCAACACCACGATCTAGACAAAGATAGGAAAGTCACTGAGGCATTTCGTTGACCCTCGGCAATGTTTATTAATGCAGCATAAAAAAAAATCCTATCCGGATGCATCAGCTTGGTATGACAACTGCTCTGCCAGAGACCACGAGAAACTACAGAGGGTTATGGACACAGCTCAGCACGTCACAGAAACCAGCTCCCCCTCCATGGACTCTGTGCTTCTCACTACCTCAGTAAAGCACACAACTTAATCAAAGACGCTACCTATTCTCTCTTCTCCCCCTCCCATCAGGCAGAAGATACAAAAATCTGAGAGCACATACCACCAGGCTCAAGGACAGCTACTTTCCCGCTGTCGTAGGACAATTGAACAGTCCCCTGGTATGACAAGATGGACTCTTGACCTCAGGCTACCTTGTCATGGCCCTTACACTTTATTGTCTACCCACATTGCACTTTCTCTGTAAGCGTAACACTTTATTCTGCTTTCTGTTATTGTTTTCCCTTGTACTACCTCAATGCACTGTTGTAATGAAACGATCTGTATGGATATATGCAAGTTTTTCACTGTACATCAGTACATGTGACAATAATAAACCAATTTACCAATCCCCACGCAGCCTAGTCGTGTAGCCAATAATTGAGTAACAAGACTAAATGCACCAGGTGACATCCACCCCAATGTTCTGCTTTCTCTCTGCTCCTTCACACACATTGGTTGGATCCTGCCAACTATGCCCAGAAGTATCACAAAGCTCTGGTTTGTAACAACGTGATTCAGAATCAGGTTTATTGTCACTGACATATGTTGTGAAATGTGTTGTTTTGTGGCAGCAGTACAGTGCAAGACATAGAAATTACTATAAGTTACAAAAAGTAATAAATCGTACAAAAGAGGAATAACGAGATAGTGTTCATGGGTTCATAGACAGTTCAGAAATCTGATGGCGGAGGGGAAGAAGCTGCTCCAGAAACGCTGAGTGTGGGTCTTCAGGCTCCTGTACCTGAAGTACAGTTGGTGAGGGTCCTAAATGATGGATGCCACCTTCTTGAGGCACCGCCTCTTGAAGATGTGCTCGATGGTGGGGAGGATTGTGCCCCTGATGGAGCTGGCTGAGTCTACAACCCTCTGCGGACTCTTTCGATCCTGCGCATTGGAGCCTCCATACGCGGTGATGCCACCAGTCAGAATGCTTTCCACCGTACATCTGTAGAAATTTGCAAGAGTCTTTGGCGACACACCAAATCTCCTCAAATTCCTAATGAGTAGAGCTGCTGGCGTGCCTTCTTCGCGATTGCATCAATGTGTTGGGCCCAGGATAGATCCTCAGATGTTGACGCCCATGAACTTGAAGCTGCTCACCCTTTCCACCGCTGGCCCCTCAGTGAGGACTGGTGTGTGTTCTCCCGACATCCCCTTCCTGAAGTCCACAATCAATTTCTTGGTCTTGCTGACAAAAGAAGATGGTGAGAGGTGACATTTTGTGTGCAGCTCCCAAGGGAATTATAAAACACTCCTGTTTGCAACTACTACATCTGAAATCTGCAGCCACAGAGACCGCAGTAAGCAGCATTGTTTAAAGTCATTTAAAAAACGAGCGATCTTCAGAACTGACAGACTTGGGACTCCAGACCACCCTGGAAGTGAAGCTCAGAAAACATCTCCATTGTTTCAGAAAATGTGGCTGCAGGAAAAACTGAAAGGCAGGGTCCTAAAGCCCCCCTTCTTACCATCCTTCTAGCTAATGTACAGTCTCTGGAAAATAAAATTAAGCAAGACTGCAGTACCAGAGGGACATCAGGGACTGTTGTGTACTTTGCTTCACAGAGACATGGCTCACCCCCAGCACTCCGGACACAGTGCACCACCATCCACTGCAAGGATCGGATGGCAGCATCTGGTAAACGCAGAGGCAGCGGCTTTTGCTTCATGATTAACACATCGTGGTGCACAGACGTGGTGGTTCTGTCATAGTCCTGCTCTCCTGACATGTAACATCTGGCGGTCATGTGTCATCCGTTTTATCTGCCAAAGGAGTTCTCTGCTGTATTACTGGTAGCAGGGTACATTCCACCCCTGGCAAATATCAAGCTGGCACTGGAGGAGCTGAGCACCGGGATCGACAGTCACGAGACGATGCACACTGATGCCTTCCCGCTCATCACGGGAGACTTCAACCAGGCCAGCTTGAAGAAGTATTTGACAAACTAATACCAAATTATTACTTGTGGAACCAGATAAGCCAACACACTCAATGACTTGATGACTGTTACACCTCCATCAAAAACACTTACCGTGCCATCCCGTGCCCGCACTTTGGCAAGTCCAATCACCTGGCTGCACTTCTACTCCCAACATACAGGCAGAGACTGAAGACCATAGCACCAGCGGTGAGGTCTGAGAAGGTCTGGTCAAGGGAGGTGGAGAAGCGGTTACAAAACTGCATTGAGGACACTGATAATGGGACATATCATCCGGCCCATTGCTACCACACAGGCAAGTGACTGCACGTCTAGTGGAATACTATTTCTCCCTTTCTATCTCCACCTCCTTCAGCTTGCTTCAGCGTCACCCAGTGCAACTCTTACTCCAGGTAAAAACACAAGAGACTGCAGATGCTAGAGCAACAAACAATCTCAGGGGGAACTCAGTGGGTTGAGCAGCATCTATGGAAGGAAATATCCTGACGCAGGGTTTTAACCCAAAACGTCAACAATTCCTTTCGGCCCACAGATGCTGTTCGACCTGCTGAGTTCCTCCAGCGGATTGTTTGTTGCTCCTTACTCTAGGTAAACTATCAGCTGGAAAAAGAGTTAAGGAACCAAATATGTCGGGCAAGCCCTTTGAAAATAGTTTTCTGTTGGGAAAGCAGCATAGCAGATAATGCCGCTGCTCAATCCTGATTTCTGGTACTGTCGGTGTGGAGTTTGCACGTTCTCCCTGTGACTGCATGGGTTTTCTCTGGATGCTCCTGTTTCCACCCATAATGACACAGTGATATTATCACAGGATTAGTAATCTAAGTAGCCAGGGTAAAGTCCAGGAGACCTGGGTTTGAATCCCACCATGGCATATGGTGATAAATTCAAATTTGAATTCTGGAATTGAAAAGTCTAAGGATGACGATGAAAACCATAGTCGATTGTTGTAAAGACCCATCTGGTTCACTGTTGTCCTGGAGGGGAAATAATCTGCCATCATTACCTGGTCTGGCCTGCAGGTGACTCCAAGCCCACAGCAGTGTGGTAGACTCTCACCTGCCCTCCAAAATGGTCCAGCAAGCCATTCAGTTGTAATAAACTGCTCGAAAGCCACAAGGAAACAAAATGAATTGACCCCAAATTGACCTAGGCACCAGAAATAACAAGGGCAAAGACTGCCCTGTCGACTCTGTAAAGTCCTCCTTACCAACATCTGGGGGCTTGTGCCAAAATTTGGAGAGCCTGGCATAATCATACTTATAGAATCATACTTTACAGCCGACATCCCAGACACCACCATCTCCAACCCTGGGTACATCCTGTCCCACCAGCAGACCCAGCAGAGGTGGTGGCACAGTGGTCTACAGTCGGGAGGAAACTGCCTGTGAGTCCTCAAAATTGGCCAGATCCCATGAAATCTCAGATTAAACTTAGGCAAGTAAACCTGCTGATTTCCACGTACCATCCCCTTTGGCTAATGTATCAATACTACTTCATGTGGAACACCTCTTGGAGGAAGCACTGAGAGTGCCAAAGGTGCAGAATGTATTCTGGGTAGGGACTTCAACATCCATCACCAAGAGTGGCTCAGTAGCACCACTACCGAGCTGGCAGAGTGCCGAAGGACATTGCTGCAAGATTGGGTCTGCGGCAAGTGGTGAGGGAACGGACAAGAGGGAGAAACCTATTTGATCTCGTCACAGATGCACTGTCCATGACAGTATCGGTAGGAGTGTCTACCGCGCAGTCCTTGTGTAGGTGAAATCCCATCTTACAGTGAAAATACACTTCATCGTCCCGTGTGGCACTACCATCCTGCTAAATGGGGCAGACCATGAACAGATCTAGCAGCTCAGGACTGGGCATCCATGAGGTGATTTGGGCCATCAGCAGCAGTGGAACTCTACTCAACCACAATCTACGACCTCATGGCCCGGCATATCCCCCACTCTGCCATCACCATCAAACCAGGGGATCGACCCCGGTTCAATGAAGAGTGCAGGAGGGTATACCAGGAGCAGAACCAGGCATATCTCAGAATGAGAGATCAACCTTATGAAGTCAGAAGACAAGACTACTTGCATGCCAAACAACATAAATAGTTTGGCCAAGGGCACAGCAAGTTCTGGAGCAGAAGTCTTCAGTACTATTGCTGAAATGTTGTCAGGGCCCATAGCCTTTGCTGTATCCAATGCCTTTAGCTGTTCCTTGATATCACACGGAGTGAATCAAATTTGCTGAAGACCAGCATCTACCATGTTAGCGACTACAGGAGGAGGCTGAGATGGATCATCCATCCTGCAGTTTTGGCTGAAGATTCATGCAAATGCTTCAGCTTTCTCTTTTGAACTGACAACAACATGAACAGCATGCAACAGATAGAGCTAAGTGACCCAAAACCAACAGATCATTTCGAAGATCTGCACTCCTGCCACACCCTGTTGTGAACAGTGGACAATTAAACAACTCAGTGGAGGAGGAGGAGGCTCAACAAATATCCCCATTCTCAGCAATGGGGGAGCCCAGCACATTTGTGCAAAAGAGAAAGCTGAAGCATTTGGAAGAACTTTCAACCAAAACTGCCAAGTGGATGATCTACTTCAGCCTCCTCCAGTGGTCCCCAGCATGATAGATGCCAGTCTGCAGCCAATTCAATTCACTCCATGTGATATCAAGAAATGGTTGAAGGAAATGGATTCAGCAAAGGCTATGGGCCCTGACAACATTCTGGCAATAGTGCATTAGGGTTAGTAGTTGAGAAGAGATGTGTTCCAGGACCTGCTGTGCCCTTGGCCAAGCTGTTCCAGTACAGCTACAACACTGACATCTACCCAACAATGTGGAAAATTGTCCAGGTATGTCCTGTCCACAAGAAGCAGGACAAATCCAACCTGGCCAATTGCCACCCCATGAGTCCGCTCTCAATGGAAGGGATAATTGATCGTGCTATCAAACAACACTTGCTTAGCAACAACCTGTTCACAGAAGCTCAGTTTGGTTTGCACCAAAGTCACTTAGTTCCTGACCTCGTTGCAGCCTTAGTTCAAACATGGACAAAAGAACTGAACTCCAGAGATGAAGTGAGAGTAACTGCTCTTGGCACATGAGCTTCGCAGGCTGAGCCAGTATTTAGTTGTCAGCACTGGATGCTGGGATCAAACCCCGGTTGCTGGTGCTGTGAGGCAGTGGCTCTACTATCTGCACCATTGTGCCACCCAGGATCAGCTCAGATTTTTTGCATGATAGTATTTAAAGTGAACTTGCACCCATAATTTACTGTCCCAGAGCTGACACCAAAGCAATACCAGAATAATCAGTGTATAACCCAGCATCTAAATAGTTAAATATATTGACATTGACCAAATGCAGCTAGCTAAATAAGACTCACTTTAGCCAGGTTCAGGCTTGTCACGTTATCTCTCCCACCAGTGAGCTCCTCCCTTGCTGCCGTCATTTGACAAAAAAATTATCTTCCACTCTTCGGCTTCAGAGAAAGGAAAGAGTGAGAGGCAGGAAGCTGGCGACACTTTGAGTATTGCCGCCATGTCAGACAAGAAGGATCAGGAGAACCTGCAGTCTGTGGTGAAGAACTCAGTTGTTCCCTCCGATAGAAGCTGCACAGAGCTGAAGTCCACCATGCTGAAATGGTGAGCCTACTAATTATCTATTAAAAGTCAGGGAGGCTCTCCTTATTTTAAGGGGCTGCTGGTATGTAAAATCTAATAGAAAATATACAGGGAGTTATTTCTTTTAATTTGCTGAGCAGATATTGAACAAATATGTTGCAAGGTCAGGCGGCACAGTAGTGCAGAAAGTAGAGCCACTGCTTTGCAGCTCCAGAGAACAGGATTCAATCCTGACCTCTGGTGCTATCTTTGTGGAGTTTGCACGATTTCCCTATGACCGTGTGGGTTTCCACTAGGTGCTTCATTTCCTCCCACTGATGTGCAGATTGGTACACTAACTGTCCACGATGAATCGCCCTTTTGTGCAGGTGAATGGTAGAATCTGGGGAGAGTTGATGAGAATGTGAGGAGAATAAATGAAGATTAGTGTAACTGGGTGTTTGATGGTTGGCGTGGACTCCATGGGCCGAAGGGCCTGTTTCTGTGTTGTATGATGATGGCTTTAGGATCATTTTGGAATTAAATATATCTTCTAAATCTCAAGGCAGTCGTGATCTCGTGATGGAGGCCTGGCAATTTGTACACGATCAATCCAAATTAACCATTTCTATGGTATTTGGAGTCCACTTTCCCACTATTCAATTGGAATCATTTTCTGCAACACACCCCACCCTCCTGACCCACCCAAAAGAGGGAGTCTCTTCATTAGTGGTAATCTAAAACACTAAACCATAACAGCTGAGTAGGCAGCACTTGGTGTCCACTGTTACAGTCAGCGGAGCCCAACATCACTTTGGTTTCATTTTTCCCACATTATACTCCACTTGTCATTTATACTCCTTTTAACCTGCCTCTTAACCCACATCCCATCCTATTGCTAGCCCAACTCCCAATGTATCACGGTGTCAAATTTTATCTGAAGGTGTTCCAGGCAGATTTTCCACATGAAGGTGCAAGATAATTGGTTGACTAACAGGAAAAGCCCCCCACAGCACAAAATGTCCCCTCACCTTTGCTCCCCGTCCAATGAGTCCATCTCTGTTTTTCATAAACTTCAACTTCCATATAATAAATGCAATTTGCTAAAATAATTCACTGCCTAAATTCACAAATGCCATTTGAACAGAATGTCAGGGAAACCACCTCAGCTATTTAGTCCATTACAGAGAAAGGTCAGGCTGAGCATTTGAGATGGTGTGTTTGAAAACTCAGCCTTTGAAATAAGAATTTGTTCTTCTCAAGGTACAGATGGTGTTAAGTGTAGGAGTATCTGAACCTACAGTATGATTGACAAGGAAGTACAACATTACCTGGGACACAGAATCCAAGCTCATGGAGGTCCTGGGACAACTTTATAAAACATTGGTTAGGTCACAGCTGCAGTATTGTGTACAGTTCTGGTCATCACACCATTGGAAGGATGTGATTACACTGAAGGTGCAGGGGAGATTCACCAGGACATTGCCTGGGATGGGGTGTTTCAGTTATGAGGAGAGACTGCATAAACTGGGTTTGTTTTCCCTGGAGTGAAGGGAGACTGAGGCATACAAAATAATGAGGGGCAATAGATAGGGTGGATAGTGAGAAACTTTTCCCCATTACAGAGATGTCTAAAACCAGACAACATAGGTTTAAGGCGAGGAGCAAAAGTGTTAGAGGGGATATGAGGATAAGATTTTTCACCCAGAGGTTGATTGGAATCTGGAACACACTGCCTGAGGGGATGGTGGAAACAAGACTCTCACAACATTTAAGTATCTGGACAAACACCTGAAAAACCAAGGCAGACAAGGCTATGGATCAAGTGCTGGTAATTGGGATTAGTATAGATTGGTACTTGATGGTCAGCATGGGTACGATGGGCTAAAAGGCCTGTGCTGTCTAATTCCATGCCTCGACAACAAGGCACTGTGTGACTGAGGTCATATACACCACCTTGAATCTTATAGGTACGATTCTGAAACCCTGGGGATATCTATGGATACAGGGATGGAGTGGGAAGTGGATGAGCAATGGTTCCCAATTTTGAGCTGTGCAGTGCCCTTGGAGGCCCAAAGGTCACTGAGGCAATCTGTGAGGCTTCAATAATATTGAGGGAATTTAGTTAGAATGTTCACAAAAGAAGTAAATTACAATATACTCAGCACTGTAGCTGCTTCTGATATGACCGTAAAAGGGTTTGACACAGGTGTTTATGCACATGAACAGGTAAATCTTTCTGCAGTGGCTGAGGGAGAACACAGGTGACCAAAGAAAGCAGGCTGGACTTGCCAGGTCAGGCAGATGACATGCCAAACAGTGCAGGCACCCTCACTACATTGGGCATTACTTGCTGTCAGAACTCAACATCCAGAATTGGAGCCAAGCGTGGAGAATCTCCAGCTGTCTGATGTCAGTGGGATGGCATAAATGCTCTCAGATCCATAGGAAAGATTTATATCCCCCATTGAACAATACTGAGCCATGGTTGAAGGAAGAGCAGGACTGTCAACTCAGTATCCCAGGGCATAGAATTTTCAGGTGAGACAGAGGAGGAGTGTTGGGGAGGAGGTATTGCAGTGTCAGTCAAAGATTGCATTGCTTCAGTATTGAGAGAAGATATCCTGGAAGACTCCTCAAATGAGGCCATTTGTGTAGAGATTAGAAACAAAAAGTGTGCTGTTACATTGCTGGGGTGTATTACAGACCTCCCAACAGTCAACAGGAGATGGAGGAACAGATATGTTGGCATCGATCATACCGGTGCCCAAAAAGAGCAGGGTGAGCTGTCTCAACAATTATCGCCCAGTAGCACTCATATCTAGTGTGATGAAGTGCTTTGAGAGGTTGGCCATGGCTAGAATTAACTCATGCCTGACCAAGGACCTGGACCCGTTGCAATTTGCCTACTGCCACAACAGGTCTACAGTGGACGCAATCTCCTTGGCATTGGACCACTTAAACAACAGCAAAACGTACATCAGGCTGCTGTTTATCGATTACAGCTTGGCATTCATCACCATCATCCCCTCAGTACTAATCAACAAGCTTCAAAACCTGGGCCTCTGTACCTCCCTCTGCAACTGGATCCTCAACTTCCTTATCAGGAGACCACAGTCAGTACGGATCGGTAGTAACACCTCCTCCTCTCTGACAATCAACACAGGCGCACCTCAAGGATGCGTACTTCGCCCACTGCTCTACTCTCTCTACAGTCATGACTGTGTTGTTAGGCACAGCTCAAACACCATCTATAAATTTGCCAATGACACCACTGTTGTTGGCAGAATCTCAGATGGCGACAAGGAGGCATACAGGAGTGAGATAGATTGGCTGGTTGTGTGGTGTTGCAACAACAACCTCACATTCAATGTCAGAAAGACCAAGGAATTGATTGTGGACTTCAAGAAGGGGAAGTCCGGAAAACACACACCAGTCCTCGGTGAGGGGTCAGCATCTAGGAGCATCAATCTTGGGCCCAACACATTGATGCAATCATGAGCAAGGCATGCTAGTGGCTCTCCTTTGCTAGGAGTTTGAGGAGATTTGGTATGTTACCGAGGACTCTCACAAATTTCTGTAGACGTACAGTGGAGAGCATTCTGACCGGTTGCATTGCCGCCCGGTACGGGGGCTCCAATACGCAGGATCAAAAGAGGCTGCAAAGGCTTGTAAATTCAGCCAGCTCCATCACGGGCACAACCCTCCCCACCATCAAAGACATCTCCATGAAGCGGTGCCTCGAGAAGGTGGCATCCATCATTAAGGACCCTCACCATCTGGGACATTCCTTCTTCGCGTTACTACCATTGGGGAGGAGGTACAGGAGCCTGAAGACCCACACTCAACATTTTGGGAACAGCTTCTCTTCCCCTCCACCATCAGATTTCTGAAAGTGTTCATGGGTTCATGGACCGATCTCATTATTCCTCTCTTGCAATGATTTATTACCTTTTGTAACTTATAGTAATTTCTATGTCTTGCACTGTACTGCTGCTGCAAAACAACAAATTTCACATCATATGTCAGTGATAATAAACCTGATTCTGAAATCAAAGAGATGACAATAAAAATAGGGTGAGTGTAAAGGGGGATTTCAGTTTCCCAAATATTAAGCCGTATTGCCTCAGCATTAAACAGATCAGAGGCGGCTGTATTTTTGGGGTGTGTCCAGGAGAGCTTTTTGATGCACCAATGAGGGAAGGAGCATTATGGACCTTATTTTGGGGAATGTAGCTGGTTGAGTGGAGAAAGTGTCAGTTGGGCATCATTTTTACTCTGTATGTTTCAAAGTGGGTATGGAAAAGGAAGGGATGAACCATTAATAACAATCTGAACAAAAACGGAGATGGGCTGATGAGTAAGTTTGCAGATGACACCAAAATTGATGGAGCTGTGGACGGTGAGGAAGGTTGTCAAAGGATTCAGCGGGATATAGACCAGTTGGAAATGTGGAGAGAGAAATGGGAGATGGAGTTTAATCCAGACAAGTGCGAAACCTTGTACATTGGGAGTTCAAATGCAAGGGCAAAGTATACAGTAAATGGCAGAACTCTTAGGAGCATTGATGTACAGAGGGATCTTGGGATGGAAATCCAAAGCTCCCTGAAAGTAGCAAAACAGGTAGACTGGGTCATAAAGAAGGTGTACGATATATTTGCCTTCATCAGTTGGGGTGGTGAGTATTAGAGTCAGGAAGTCATGCTGCAGTTGTATAAAGCTTTGGTTAGGCCACATTTGAAATATTAGGACAGAACGCAAAACAGTACAGCACAAGAACAAGCACCTCAGCCCATGATATCTGTGCCGAACACGATGCCAAATCCCTTCTGCCTGCACATGATCCACATCTCTCCATTCCCTCCATATTCAGTGCTCATCTAAAAGCTTCTTAAACACCACTGTCATATCTGCTTCCACCACCACCAAAGGCAGCCCATTCCAGGCATCTACCACTCTCTGTGGACAAAAACATCCCCCTCTCACCTTAAAGCTATGTCCTCTAGTATTTGACAATTCCACCCTGGAAAAAAAGATCCTGACTGTCTAAACCTATCTATGCCGCCCATAATTTTCTAAAGTTCTATCAAGTCTCCCTTTCCCTCAGCCTCAGAAGCTCCAGAGTAAATAATCCACGTTTGTTCGACCTCTCCTACAATACCCTCGAGACAGCTTCCTTTTATGCACCCTGGCCAATGCCTCCACATTTGTCCTGTAAGAAAAAGGCCCTTCAGCCCAACTCATCCATGTCAACCAAGATGCCCAGCTAAGCTAGTCCAATTTGCCTGCATTTGACCAATATCCCTCTAAGCGGTTCCCGTCCAAATGTTGCCTGGGATAGAGCATTACAGTTATGGAAAAGCTAGCTCTTTTCTACCTGGAGCAGAGGGGGTTAAGCGGGGCATGACTGAGGTATATAAAATGATGAGGAGTGTAGATGGGGTAGACTGCAGAAAAATTTCCCCACATCAGGCCTAGTTAAAACTAATTCAAATGGAGGACATAGATTTAAGGTAATGAGGAAGAGATTTAGAGAAGATCTGAGGAGGACCTTCTTCACCCAGAGAGTGGTGAGGATCTAGAATGCACCGCCTGAGAGAGTGGTTGAAACTGGATCACTGACAGCATTTAAGAACTGGTTAGATGAACACTTGAATCCCTTAGGCATAGAGGGATATGGACCAAGAGTTGGGCAATAGGATTAATACGAAAGGGTGCCCAGTAGTCAGCATGGATGATTTGGGCCGAATGGCCTGTTTCCATGCTGTATGATTCTATGGAAGTAAAGCTAGAAAGGGGCAGCTGAATTAGCAAACCAAGTATTTTTATTCATCATTTCATTGGATATTGGTGGGAGGCAGGAACAGAAGAAATAAAACCTCTGAAACGGGGAAGAGAATCAAACTTTTGGGATCTCTCCCCACCCCAGAGAAAATCAGCCAGGATTCCACCATCCCAGTGCCAAGAGAATGGGATTTCCCCATCAGCTACCAGTGTTAAGGAAGACCATTTAAAGTAGGCACACTCAACTAAATTCATGCGAAACTGATTTAACCGTTAAGTTATTGGCCCCGAGCAGCCAAGATTAACAATCTGGTGTCCTTTGTCTGAATCCCATGTGGTAAGCTGCAGAATTCAACTTTATTAAATCTGGAATGAAATGCTAATCACCAGTAAATGTGACCGTAAAACATTGCAAAAACACATTCTGTTCACTAATATCCTTCTGGGAAGGACATCTGCCATCCTTACACAGTATGTTACCCAACCACAGGGCTGAATCAGAGATATCCGTTGAAATAGCCCAACAGCAGTTAATTCGAGTGTAGTTTAGGATGAGTGATAAATGCTTGCCAAACCATGTCCTGTAAGTATGTTTAAACTGGGGAGTAGTTATCAACGTGCAATCTTACGCCAGATATAGTTTTTGAAAGGATGAGACTGGGGGAACTGAGAGATGACACACAAAAGAAAGTCATTCCAACATCTGAACAGCGCATTTCCTCCAGTTGCATCGGAAAAGCTTCACATTTTGTCTTCCAAATCTGCTCATTGCATGCTGTTCTATTAACTTTGAGATCTGCTCCCTGATTCGAATTGACATTGCCTTTGCCTGTTTATCTGACAAGTCCAGCCCCAGGGCAGGGATAGAGGGCTATGCCACAGTGATGGCTAATCTACACTGTCAGCCTACTGGTTCCCAATTGCTGAGTCAGACCTCTGTCGACTCATGAAACCAGGGTGGAATTCCTAGGGAGCTCACGGCTGGCTGCCACTGCCTTTCTATTGTACTTGTGTAATGAAGCCTGACTGACCATTAGTGCTGGGTTTCTGGGAACCAATCACCCAGAAAAATCTACAAAACACTTCCCTGTTGTATGAGGTTTGAATAGGCTTCTTCATTGTACAATATGAACAGAAAGCAGCAGAGATCCTAACATGTATCTGATAGAGGATGGACATTTATACAGGGGAGCTGATCAGTTTATATTTGAGAGGGCCTTGGGTGCCAAGGATTTGTTGTGGGGTAAAGTTCCCTCCACCAGTGCTGCCCATCACTAACCAGCCAGGTTCAGCAACTGTATTTGTTCAAAAATAAATTTTGTTCTTAAAAATATATACACAAAATACAATTCGTACACATCTTTCTTTACATTCATTGTGCCATTAATTCAATACATTCTCTTCCAACCTGTCAGCACTTCTGTTGTGCAATAAGACCATAGGACAGAGGAGCAGAATTAGGCCATTCGGCCCATTGAGTCTGCTCTGTCAATCAATCATGGTTGTTTTTGTTTCAACCCCATTTTCCCGCCTTCTCCCCATAACCCTTAACCAATCAACAACCTATCAATCTCTGCCTTAAATATACCCAACAACTTGACCTCCACAGCGCTCTGTGGCAACGAAATCCACAGATTCACCACTTACTGGCTGAAGAAATTTCTCCACAACTCAGTATTAAAGAGACATCCCTTTATTCTGAGGCTGTGCCCATGGATCCTCAACTCTCCTACTGATGGAAAAATTGTCTCCACATCCATTCCTTTCAGTACTCGGTACATTTCAATGAGATTCCCCCCTTCTGAACTCCACTGAGTACAGGTCAGATGCATCAAATGCTCCTCATATGTTAAGCCTTTCATTCGTAGGATCATTCTTGTGAACCTCCTCTGGACCCTCTCCAGGGCCAGCATACCTTACCATAGAGACAGGGTCCAAAATTGCTCACTATATTCCAAATGCAGTCTGACCAACACCTTATAAAGGCTTAGCAGTACATCCTTTCTTTTATATTATAATACTCTCGAAATGAATGCTAACATTGCATTTGCCTTCCTTACTACTGACTCAACCTGCTAGTTAACCTTAAGAGAATTCTGAACGAGGACTCCCAAGTCCCTTTGTACCTCCAATTTCTGAATTCTCTCCCCATTTAGAAAATAGTCTACACCTTTATTCTTCCTATCAGTGTACCCGTGAAATGTTTAAGAGGCAATTACACAGGGCCAGCCCCTCAGTGTCCAGTGACAGCAGGACCCAAGACTATGGTCCTTCTTCACAGAGCCTTTGTGGCTACACCAAGCTTCAGTGCATCCCTCATCGTGTACCCCTGCACCTGGAATGTTCAATTGGCAGCATTCACTTACAGACATCTCGTTATAAATAAATTGGTGTGTTGGTAAATCTGTCTATTATTGTCATACTTACCAAGGTACAGTGAAAAACTTGTCTTGCATACTGTTCCTACAGGTCAATTCATTACACAGTGCATTGAGGTAGTACAAGGTAAAATATAAGTGTAGAATAAAGTTTTACAGTTACAGAGAAAGTGCAGCGCAGGTAGACAATCAGGTGCAAGGTCATAATGAGGTAGATCGTGAGGTCAAGAGTCCATCTTATCGTACCAGGGAACTGTTCGATAGTCTTTTAACAGCAGGATAGAAGCTGTCCTTGAGTCTGGTGGTACATGCTTTCAGGCTTTTGTATTTTCTGCCTGATGGGAGAGGGGAGAAGTGAGAATGTCCGGAGTGGGTGGGGTCTTTGATTATGTTGGCTCCTTTACCAAGGCAGTGAGAAGTATAGACAGAGTCCATGGAGAGGAGGCTGGCTTTCATGATGTGCTGGGCTGCGTCCACAACTTTTTACAGTTTCTTGTGGTCTCAGGCAGAGCAGTTTCCATACCAAGCTATGATGCATCTGGATAGGATGCTTTCTATGGTGCGTCAATAAAAATCGGTAAGGGTCAAAGGGGACGTGCCAAATTTCTTTAGCCTCTTGAAGCAGAGGCACTGAAGAGCTTTCTTGGTCATGGCATCTTCATGGTTGGAGCAGGACAGGCTATTGGTGATGTTCACTCCTAGAAACTTGCAGCTCTCAACCTTCTCGATCTCAGTACTGTTGATGTAGACATAAGCATTTGTACCATCACCCTTCCTGAAGTCAATGACCAGCTCTTTTGTTTTGCTGACATTGAGGGAAAGGTTCTTGTCATGACACCATGTCACTAAGCTCTCTATCTCCTTCTTGTACTCTGACTCATCATTATATGAGATACAACGATCTGTAAACCTGTAGATGGTGTCAGCACAGAATCTGACCACATAGTCACAGAGTGTATAGGGATACAGTAGGGGGCTGAGGATGTAGCCTTGTGGGGCACCAGCATTGAGAATAATTGTGGCAGACGTGTTGTTGTCTAGCCTTACTGAATGCGGTCTGTTGGTCACAAAGTCAAGGATCCAGTTGCAAAGGGAGGTGTTGAGTCTCAAGTCTTGGAATTTAGAGATGATTTTCTTGAAATTATAGTATTGAAGGTGGAGCTGTAGTTAATAAACAATAGTCTAACATGGGTGTCTTAACTATCCAGATGCTCCAGAGATGAGTGTAGAGCCAGGGAGATGGTATCCGCCGTGGACCTGTTTCAGCGGTAGGCGAATCGGTATTGGTTTATTATTGTCACTTGTCCCGAGGTACAGTGAAAAACTTGTCTTGCAAACCGATCATACAGGTCAATTCAGTACAGAGTGCATTGAGGTAGTGCAGGTAAAAACAATAACAGTACAGAGTAAAGTGTCACAGCTACAGAGAAAGTGCAGTGCAATAAGGTGCAAGGTCACAACAAGGTAGATCAGTGGTCGAGGTTGTCTAGGAGGCTAGAGTTAATATGTGCTAATGACCAGCCTCTCCAAGCACTTCATGATGGTGAGTGTCAGAGTCATCAGACGGTAGTCATTAAGGTACGTTACCTTGTTTTTCTTAGATATTGGGATGACAGTGGTCTTCTTAAAGTAGGTGGGAACCTGAGATTGAAGCAGGGAGAGGTTAAAAATGTCTGCAAATATCCCAGCCAGCTGATCTACACAATATCTGAGCACACGGCCAGGGACACCATCTGGGCCAGATGCTTTCCGTGGGTTCACTCTCCGGAAGACTGATCTTACGTCCACAATGGTGACCACGGGTTCAGGTGCACTGGAGGCCGTTGGGGTGGGTGGTGACATACCAATTCCCCTTCTGTTCAAAACGTGCATAGAATGTATTAAGCTCATCGGGAAGGGATGTGCTGTTGTTGGCGATGCTGCCTGACTTCATTTTGTAGCTCATTATTTGTCTACATCAATGGTGCTGAGGTCGAGAGGGTTGACAGCTTCAAGTTCCTGGGAGTGAACATCACCAACAACTTGTCCTGGAAAAACCACGTGGATGCCACGGCCAAGAAAGCTCACCAGCGCCTCTACTTCCTCAAGAGGCTAAAGAAATTTGGTTTGTCCCCTTTGACTCTCACCAACTTTTACCGATGCACCATAGAAAGCATCCTATCTGGATGTATCACGGCTTGGTACGGCAACTGCTCTGCCCAAGACCGCAAGAAGCTGCAGAGAGTTGTGGACACAGCCCAGCGCATTACAGACACCAGTCTCCCCTCCTTGGACTCTGTCTTTACCTCTCGTTGTCTTGGTGAAGCAGCCAGCATAATCAAAGACCCCACCCACCCGGGACATTCTCTCTTCTCTACTCTTCCATCAGGTAGAAGATACAGGAGCCTGAGGGCACGTACCACCAGACTTAAGGACAGCTTCTACCCCATAGTGATAAGACTATTGAACAGTTCCCTTATACAATGAGATGGACTATGACCTCATGATCTACCTTGTTGTGACCTTGCACCTTACGGCACTGCACTTTCTCAGTAGCTGTGACACTTTACTCTGTACTGTTATTGTTTTTTTTTTACCTGTACTACATCAATGCACTCTGTACTAACTTGATGTAACTGCACTATGCAATGAATTGACCTGTAAGATTGCTCTCTAAGACAAGTTTTTCACTGTACCTCAGTACAAGTGACAATAATAAACCAATACCAATATAGCATGTATGCCCTGCCACAACTAACGACTGGTCTGGGACTCGATTTGGATTGGTATTGTCTCTTGGCCTGATAGCTTTCCAGAGGTTGTATCTCAATTTCTTGTATAAGTCAGGGTCACCTGATTTCAACGGTGCAGTTCTGCACCTCAGTAGGGAGTGGATCTCCCGGTTCATCCATGGTTTCCGGTTTGGGAATACCCAGATTGTCCTCTTTGGTGCACGGTTCTCAACACACTTGCTGATAAAGGTGGTGACATACTCATCTAGGCTGGCAACTGAGTCTTTGAACATGGACCAGTCTACCAACTCAAGGCAGTCACGTAGAAGCTCACCTATTTCCTCAAACCTGCACTGCACGACTCTGTACTGGATCCTCCCATTTCTGTTTATATGCAGGGAGAAGGAACACAGCCTGGTGGTGTGATTTACCAAAGTGTGGGTGGGGGTGGGTCAATAGGCATCTTTGATGGTTGTGCAGCAATGGTCAAGGGTGTTTGAGCACCTGGTGGGACAGGAGACATGCTGGTAGTACTTTGGTAACACACTCTTGAAGTTGGCCTGGTTGAAGTCACCGGCAATGATGAAGAGGGCTTCAGGATATCCCATTTCAAGCCTGTTGACCACAGAGTATAGTTCATTGAGTGCAGGCTTCACACCCACCTGGGGTGAGATGTAAACTGCCATCAGGATAGTTGAAGTGAACTTCTGTGGCAGGTAGTATGGGTGACATTTCACCGTTAGATATTTTAAATTGGGTAAGCAGGAACTCACTAGGACCATCACGTCCGAGCACAACGAGATGTTGATTAGGAAGCAGACCCCTCCACCTCTGACTTTGCCCAAGGACACTGTACGGTCCAGCTGGTGAACTGAGAAGCCCTCAGGTTGTATGGCACAGTTAGGTGAAGCAGGTGTAAACCACATTTCAGTGAGACCAGAAGACCAACAGGTTTAGAGCAGACCAGTGTACATCTTTCATTGAGTTGATGATCTTCCAGCAGAACTCAGCATTTGTTTCAGTGTGCACCCCTGGGATCGGACCATAGATCATAGAATGCTCTGTGACACAGCTGCTCAGTCCAGGAGGAGGTATCTCAAGCAGCAGGAGGCAGAATTGATCTCCGACCATGCAGGAAGGAACTTACAGGGGGGAACCCTCTAATCATCAGCTAGCCTTGGTAGAAAATATCCTGCAAACAAACCACATGGGCGACACAGTGAACATGTCAGCTGTGAGTCAGAGAGTCATTGTCCTAAATTAATAGAGCTATACAGCACAGAAACAGGATCTTCAGCCCAACTCATCCATGCCAACCAAGGTGCCTACCTGGGCTAGTCCCATTTCCCTGAAACAAGAGAGCCTGCAGATGCTGAAAATCTGGAGCAATGCATACGAAATGCTGGAGGAACTCAGCAGGTCAGGCAGCATCCATGGAGAGAAATGAGCAGTCGATGGTTCGGGCTGAGACCGTTCATCAGGACTAGAAAAGAAGGCGGCAGAAGGCAGAATAAGAAGGTCAGGGGAAGGGGAGAAGCACAAGACCATTTCCCTGCATTTGGCTCATATCCTCTAAATCTTTCCTCTCCATGTACCTGTCCAAATGTCTTTTAAACTTTGTAATTGTACCCACCTCTACCACTTCCTCCAACAATACATTCCAAATACCCACCACCCTCTGTGTTAAAAACTAGCCTCTCAGGTCCCCTTTAAATCTTTCCCCTCTCACCTTAAACATATACTCTCCAGTTTTAAACTTCCCTACCCTGGGAAAAAGACTGCACCAATCTATCTTATCTAAATCTATCAATCTATCTATACCCCTCATGATTTTATAAACCTCTCTAAAGTCACCCCTCAGTTTCCTTCACTTCAGGGAAAAACGTCCCTGCCTATCCAAACATGATGATGCTGGAGGAACTCAGCAGGCCAGGTAGCATCCGTGGAGAAAAGCAGGCAGTCAACATTTGGGGTCAGGACCCTTCTTCAGGACCGAAGGTAGGAAAAGGGGAAGCCCAATATATAGGAGGGAACCATATCCAATCTCTCCTTATAACTCAAGCCCTCCAGACCTGGCAACATGAACCTTTTCTACATCCTTTCTAGCTCAATCACATCCTTCCTATAGTGTGGCAACCAGAACTGCATATAATATTCCAGTTGCAGTCTCACTAATGACTTGTATGGCTGTAATACGACGTCCCAACTCTTATACTCAATGCTCCTGTCCGATAAACGTAAACATGCCATATGCCTTGTCGATCACCTTCTGAACCTGTGTTGCCGCTTTCAGGGAGCTATGTACTTGTACCCTTAAGTGTCTCTGTTCTACAGGGTCCTGTCATTCACTGTGTATGCCCTGCCTTCCCAAAATGGATCACTTCACAGTTGTCTGAGTTAAATTCCATCTGCTATTTCTTGGCCCACTTTCAGAGTTGGTCTTGGTAATGTTGTAGCCTTAGGCAACATATTCACTGTCCACCATACCACAAATTTTGGTGTCATCCACAAACTTACTAATCATACCACCTATATTCTCATTCTGAACATTAATATATACGACGAACAATAGTGCATAAGACACTGATCCCTGCAGTACACCACTGGTCACAGGCCTCCAATCTAAAAAGCAACCCTCCATTACTACCCTCTGACTCCTACCATCAAACCAATTTTGTATCCAATTGGCCAGCTCACCCTGGATCCCATGATCTAATTTTCCAAACTAGCCTGCTGTGCGGACCTTGTCAAAAGCCTTACAACGGCTACCGCCCTGCCCTCATCAATCCTCTTGGTCACCTCTTCAAAAAACTCAGTCATCTTCGTGAGAATGATTTCCCACACACAAAGCCACTGGGGCAATCCCTAATCAGTCATAGAGTCATAGAGCAATACAGCATGGATACAGGCCCTTCAGCCCAACCAGTCCATGTTGACCACAGTGCCCACCCAGCTAGTCCCAATTTCCTGTGTTTGGCCCCTATCCCTGGACTGTTCAAACAAAAATTGATTTGGTGTATTAATGTTAGGAAAGGTAACGTGCCAGGGAGGCATACAGGTAGAGCTGCTGCCTCAGTGTCAAAGGCCCTAGTTAGATGCTGACCTTGGGTGCTGTCTGCCTTACTTTGCATGTTCTCTATGTAACCTCATGGATTTTCCCCAGGGGTTCTGTTTTCGCCCACCCCAGATTTGCAGATTGGATGCTTAATTAGAAACTGTAAATTTCCTCAAGCAGTAGAAACCAGTGGGGGGGGGGGGGGGGGGGGGAGAGAATAGGTTACAATGGAAATTAATTGGGGAATGGGAGCCGGCATAGACTCGATGGGCTGAATGGCCTCCTATGTCACGTGGAAATATATGAACTTCCTTCACTAGACTGGTTTGTATTGGTGTGAGGAAGCCTAACTGCACATTACTTCTGGGTTTCTGCAAACCAACCATATGGTTGACTTTTTATGGCACCTCAGCAGAAGGCCAGTCACAGAGCACAGAACAGCACAGAAACAGGCCCTTCAGCCTACCATGTCCATGCCACCTATCAACATTAATCCCATTTACCCGCATTAGGTCTGTGGCCTTTATGCCTTGGTGATTCAAGTACTTGTCTGAATGTTTCTTAAATGTTGAGGATCTCTGCCTCCACCACCTCCTCAGGCAGAGCATTCCAGATTCCAACCACCCTCTAGGTGAAAGAAACTCCCCCTCAGATTCCTTCTAAACCTCCTGCGTCTCACCTTAAATTGATGCATCTTGTCTTAGGTACCCCAACATTTCATCATCCACACTATCTCAACCCCTCATCGTTTCATACAGCTCTATTTGGTGCCTCCTCTGCTCCAGAAGAAACAGATCCGGCCTATCCAGTATCTCCTTATGAATGATGTGCTCCAATCCAGGAACAATCTCTTCTGCACCCTCTCCAGTGTTATCACAGCCTTCCTGCAGTGTGGCGACCATAATTGCACAAAATACTCCAGGTGTGGCCTCAAAGTTTTATAAAGTTGGAATATGACATCCCAACTCTTATGTTCTATGCCACAGCCAATAAAGGCAAGCATGCCATACACCTTCTTCACCACCCTGTCCACCTGTGCTTCCACTTTCAATGATCCATGGACTTGGACCTCATCAACACTTCCCAAGGTCCTACCATTTACCGTGCATGTCCTACTCGTTTGCTTTCCCGAAATGCTTGACCTCACATTGATCAGGATTAAATTCCATCTGCCAATGCTCCACCCAACTTTCTAGCAGATCTGTACATCATCTGTAGCCTTAGACAACCTTCCTCACTACCTCCGCAACCAATTTTCATCACTAAATGCTGGCATTGCCAGCCACATCCACATCCAGTGAATGAATTAATAAAACAATAAACAAGTTAGACTGACACTCCAGTGGATTATTGAGGAACTGCTGCACTGTGAGAAGAGTTGCCAGCTAGATGAGATGTTAACTGAAGTCCTGAAAGCTGAATGTAATGGTGTGGCCGATACTTTTAAACACAGAACATAGAACAGTACAGCACGGGACAGGCCCTTCAGCCCACAATGTTGTGTCGAACTAATTAAACCAATGACTCCTAATTAATCTAATCCCTCTTCCCCACACATTGACCAGATCCCTCCCTTCTCTGCATATCCATGTGCCTATCTAACAGCCAATGCTATCTGCCTCCAACACTACCCCTGGCAGTCCATCCCAGGCCCCCACCACTCTCTGTGTAAAAAAAAAACTTGCCCTGCACATCTTTCTACTTTCCACCTCTCACCTTAAATACATGCCATCTAGGACTAGACATTTCAATCCTGGGAAAAAGATACTGGCTATCTACTCTATCTATGCCTTGCATAATTTTATAAACTTCTATCATCTCCCCTCAGCCTCCACCACTCTAGAGAAAACAACCTCAGCTTCTGCGTGGCATACGTCCTCAAAACTAGGCAGCATCCTGGTAAACCACCTTTGCACCCTCTCCAAAGCCTCCATGTCCTTCCTTTAATGAGGCGTTATTGAAGAATGGTTATTTCAGCTATCTTATCTAATGTTCTAGAACAGATTGTTTCTTCAATGTCATATTCCTGTTTGTGGGATCTTGCTGTGCATACATTAAATGCTATGTCTCACCCATTACAACTTCACCTCAAATGTACTTCATTTGCTGCAAAGGGCTTCTGTGCCATAAAGCATGCGCCACATTCAAACAGTCATTCACTCTGCATTAAAGGGGCAAATCCCTGGTGCAAGCATTTCAACTGCTCGACATTGTCATTCAGTTAAACACAGCTTTGGTTACCTGCTGATGAGGAGGGGAGGTGGGAAATGGAGGCAGTGGGGAGGTGGGTGAGAGTTCTTTACGTAGAAAAACAGCATTCATTGCTCAAACTCATGAGAAACTGCATTTGGTGGTTAAATTACTAGACTGGTATCCAGAAACCAAGACCAACCACCTGCTAATCTGAGTTTCAACCTGGACAGTTTATATTCAGTTAATTAAATCTGAAATAAAATGCTGATCGCCAGTTAAAGTGACCATAAAACCACTGGACAGCTGTAAACACATCTGGTTCTCTAATGCTGGAAACGCTCAGCAGGTTAGTCCACATTGTTTCTCTTCCCAGAGCTGCGCCCTGATCTGCTGAGTGTTTCCAGCACTTTTTGATTTTATTTTGCATTTCCAGCATTTGCAGTTGTTTTGATTTTCACTCTGGTTCATTAATGTCTCCAGGAAGGAAAGTCTTGGCCTATGTGTAACTCCAAACTCAGACCCATCAATGTGGTTGTCTTGGGGCTGCCTCTGAAATGCCCCAGTGGGTCACCTAATTCAAGGGCAATAGGTGCTGGCCAGGCCGGAGAGCCCTGGGAGAGAATGATAACCAAGCTGCCTAGGCAAAGTTACAACCCAACCTAAATGCACCCCAGGCACAACCCTCCCAAACCCAACTTGAGCCCCATGGCTATCCCACTTCCCATTCCAGCCCACAGCACCCACTCACAAGCCAGCCCTAATTACAGCTCCACCAAATGGAGCAGTGCATTTATTTATAAAGCAGGGCATCTACTTATAAAGTGCTGAGCCTTGGCACATTTATAAAGCTTGCCTAACCCAACCCAAGATCGAGGACTTAGAATTGTTTCAATGCTAACCTGATCCAAATGACAGATATTATCAGGATCTGTCCTGACTCTAATTCTAAGGAAGGTACAGTGGCAGAACTAGTAAAGCTGCTGCCTCACAGGTTCAATCCTGACCTCAGGTGCTGTATGTGAGGAGTTTGCATGTTATCTCTGTGACTGTGGGTTTCCTCCAGATACTCTGAGTTCCTCCCGTATCCTGAAGGCGTTCAAGTTGATGGGTTAATTGGCCACTATAAATTGCCCCTAGTGTGCAGGTGAGTGGTGGAATCTGGGGGCAGTTGATGGGAATGTGGGGAGAATAAAATGGAATTAGTCTAGAATTAGCGTAAAATGAGTTCTTGATGGTTAGGATGGAGCCAATGGGCTGAAAGGCCAGTTTTGTATTGTATGATTCTAAGGCTGCAGCTAACTATCCTGATTCCCAGAGATAACAAAAGTATCTATTATTCATTTTGTATTTACTTACCAGGAATAAAAGCTGTGTTGGCTGCCTGGTGCCCAGGTTTAGATCATCTCATCTGCCCTGCAGAGGAACTTGGAGTGGGAGGGGAAAGATCTGGTTGTTGTAGTCTGTGTGTGTACCAACAACATAGGTAGAACAAGAGGCTCTCCTGAAGGAATATGAGCAGGTAGGGACAAAATTAAAAAGTAGAACCAAAAAGGTAACAATCTCTGGATTAATACCTGAGCTACGTGTTAACTGGCACAGAGTCATCAAACTTATAGATGTAAATATGTGGCTTAAATCATTGGTGTGGGAGAAGTGGGTTTGAATTCATAGGACATTAGCACCAGTACTGGGGAAAGAGGGAGCTGTTCCAATGGGAAGGGCTCCACCTGAACCATGCTGGGACCAAAGTCCTGGCAAACTGCATAACTAGGGCTGTAGATGGGTTTAAACTAAACAGTGGAGGGTGGGGGTGGAGGGGTGGGTGGGGAGTGGGTTCAACGGCATGGAAAACTGAGGAAAGATTAAAGCCAGGGAGAGTACAGGAGAGGTTATTAAAGTCTACAGAATGAAATAATAGGACAGACAATTTAGAAAGGGTTAGGAATCTATCTTCAGGCAACATGGGGATGCCTTTGCGAAGAGAGGTGGTGAATACAGGACTGAGAGTGTTGTATTTGAATGCGCACAGTATGTGCAACAAGGTAAATGAGTTCACAGCACAGATCGAAGTTGGCAGGTGTGATATTTTGGGCATCATGGAGATATGGCTGAAAGAAGATCAGAGCTGGGAGCTAAACATCTAAGGGTACGCATCCTATTGAAAAGAAGCAGGTGGGCAGAGGGGAGGGGTAGTCCTGTTGGTAAAAAAAAATGAAACTAAATTGATAGCAAAGAGTGATATAGGATCAAAAGATGTAGAATCTTTGTGGGTAGAGTTGAGGAACCACAAAGGTAAAAAGACCCTGATGGGAGCTATGTACAGGCCTCCAAATGGTAGTCAGGATGTGGGGTACAAAACACACCAGGAGACAGAAAAGGCATGTGAAAAAGACAATGTTGTGGTGGTCTTGAGGAATTTGAAATATGCAGGTAGACTGGGAAAAACAGGTTGGTAGTGGACTGCAAGAGAAGGAATTTGTGGAATGTCTATGAGATGGCTTTGTAGAGCAGCTTGTGGTTGAGCCCACGAGGGAACAGGCAATTCTAGAGTTGGTGTAATGAGGTAGATTTGATCAGGGAATTTAAGGTGAAGGAACCCTTAGGAGGCAGTGACCACAGTATGATAGAATTCACCTAGCAGTTTGAGTGGGAGAAGCTAAATTCAGGTGTATTGGTATTACAGTCGAGTAAAGGTAACTATAGAGGCATGAGGGAGGATGAGGACAGTAACAGAGATGACGGTACAGCAGCAATGGCAGGAGTTTCTGCGAGTAATTCAGGAGACACAGCAGAATTTCATCCCAAGGAAGCAGCAGCACACTAAGGGGAGGAGGGGAGGACAAGGCAACCAAGGAAAGTCAGAGACAGCAAAAAAGCAAAAGAGAAGGCATACAATATTGCAAGGATTAGTGAGAAGCCGGAGGATTGCGAAGCCTTTAAAATCCAGCAGAGGACAACTAAAAAGGCTATAAGGGAGGAAAAGATGAAATACGAGGGTAAACTGACCAATAGTATAAAAGAAGATTCCAAATTTTTTTTTAAGTTACGAGAGAGGCGCAAGAGAGGATATTGGACTGCTTGAAATGATGCTGGAGAAGTAGTAATGGTGAACAGGAAAATGGCAGACGAACTGAAAAGGTACTTTGCACCAGCCTCCACACCAGCAACATGTCAAATTCAAGAGAGCCGGGGCAGAGGTGAGTGTAGTGGCCATTACTAAGGAGAAGGGCTGGGGAAGCTGAAAGGCCTGAAGGTGGATAAATCACCTGGACCAGATGGACTACACCCCACACTCCTGAAAGAGCTAGCTGAAGAGATTATGGAGGCATAAGTAGTGATCTTTCAAGAATCACTGGAGCCAGGGAGGGTCCAGGAGGACTGGCAAATCGCAAATATGACACTGCTGTTTAAGGAGGGAGGGAGTCAAAAGGAAATTATAGCCCAGTTAGCCTGACCTCGTGGAGCTCCACAGGGGTCAGTGTTGGGACTGCAACTTTTCACTTGTACATTATGATCTGGATGAAGAACTGATGGTATTGTAGCCAGGTTTGCAGATGATACCAAGATAGGTGGATGAACAGGTAGTGCCACAGAGGCAGGGAGTCTGCAGAAGGACTTGGACAGGTTAGGAGAGTGGGAAAACAAGTGGCAGATGGAATACAGCGTAGGTAACTGTGGGGTTATGCACTTTGGTAAGAATAATAAGGGTGTAGACTATTTTCTAAATGGGGAGAAAATTCAGAAATCAGACGTGCAAAGGGACTTGGGAGTCCTACTGTAGGATCCTCTTAAGGTTAACTTGCAGGTTGAGTCAGTAGTAAAGAGGCAAATGCAATGTTAGCATTCACTTTGAGAGGGCTAGAATATAAAAGCAAGGATGTAATGCTGAAGCTTTGTAGGGCTTTGGTCAGATCTCATTTGCAATATCTAAGGAGAGGGTCCAGAGGAGGTTCACAAGAATGATCCCTGGAATGAAAGGCTTAACATATGAGGAGCATTTGAAGTCTCTGGGCCTGTATTCAAAAGATGAGGGGGGTGGGGGGGAGGGATCCCTTTGAAACCTATCGGTTACTGAAAGATTTGGATAGAGTGGATGTGGAGAGGATGTTTCCATTAGTAGGGGAGTCTAGAATCCAAGGACACAGCATCAGGATGAAGGGATATCCCGAAAGAACTGAGATTAGGAGGAATTTCTTCAGCCACAGGGTGGTGAATCTGTGGAATTCGTTGCCACAGAGGGCTGTGGAGGCCAAGACAATGGGTGTATTTAAGGTAGAGATTGATAGGTTCTAGATTGGTGAGGGGGTTAAGGGTTACAGGGAGAACAGGGTTGAGAAAAATCAGCCATGACTGAATAGTGAAGTAGACTCAATGGGCCGAATGGTCTAATTCTGCCCCTATATCTTAATGGTTGTATGGTCTTATAAAATTAGCCATGTCAGACTCCTAGTTGGCTATTTGTGACTGGTAGTCAACTCATTGGACTACACTGTCCAGTAATGTCCTTCAGCCCTAACCTCAGTCGAGTCTTCCTTTGCTTCATTAGTATTTTAACCTTTTCTGTCCTGCTAGCAAATGAATAGTTCTAAGTTGTGTCCAGAGAGCTCAATTTTCCTCAGGTGGCCTTCCGACAGACAGGAGATTGTACTGGATTTACCTACTTCTGTCAGGGTGTATGAATTTTTCTTTTTTGTTACAGAACTGATACTCCCTGTCTTTTCTCCCTCTTCCATGCTCTTAACACCTCCTGCCTCTCCAACTCCTGAGAAGTAAGCACAGAATACAGTCTTGTGTTCCAGTGCAATTCTGAGAGTGTGCTCCACTGTCAGAGCCATTGTTAGGAGCTTGCTGTGCATATTGGCTGCCAAATTTCCTACAACAGCAATTATTCTGGCCATAAAGCACATCTTGACACCTTCTAGTGATATGAAAATCAATAAATAAATAAGAGTCTTTGCCTTCCACTCAACACTGTTTCCCCAGCTCATTCCTACTGGGAACGTGGGGACAAGTGCATTGGGAGTTATTCAGGGTGGGTCACAACAAAACTTTGGCTCATGAATGGAGTTTTGGGATTTCACATATTTCCGACAAGATATCATTAATGCTAATGTTTAATTTCAAACCATTTTCAGCATCGCAGAAAAAGGGGAGGAAAACTGCAAAGAGGCAACTGAAGCCTACAAGAGCTGTATGAAAACATTAGGATTTAAAGTTTAGCAACGACTGCACTGGTGAGCATCTATTATAACCATCGGTCTGGTATCAGTGTTGGGCTGACATTTCTCCACTGAGTTACACAACCTGCCTTCAAAAGGATCAGGAGATACAAGAGGCTGCAGAAACACAGGTCTGAATGCAGGGTCTTGACCCGAAACAGCAACTATCCCTTTGCCTCCACAGATGCTGCCTGACCCACAGAGCTCCTTCAGTGGTTTGTTTTTTTTTTGCTTCAAAAGGATCAACTCTCATGTTCCTCCTCAAACAAGGAGAAGGCCAAAGTCTGCGAAATGGCCCTTCACACATCTCTCGTCACGTCAGGTTGGACTTGACACAAGATATCATTGGAGAGGAGCTGTGGCAAGAACTAAGACGGGCAATTTACATTTGTAAATAGGAAGTTTACATTCTCTTGAATGAAATAAAAATGAAAGATCTTAAGCTTGAAACTTTAAATCTGTTTCTCTCTCCACAGATACCGTTTGATTTATTGAGTGTTTCCAATATTTTATTTATATTTCAGTTTTTTGAACTTGGTTATATGACCTTCAGTATTTTAGTTTCTTTTTAAAGAATTTGTAGCTTCTTCAATAGTTGATTTTTAATAGTTTAGAACTGTATCTGACTTTCAGCAATATTCATAGTTGTTGATAACCAGAAAACTCAGAACACGTGGCTTAGCCATCAGTCAAAACTGTTTCAGAGCAAGTTTGAAGTTAATGCACGGAAATGTCTATTGTGGCACCGAGCCTCCCTGGTGAGGTCGGAGCCAATTCTGTTAAGGAAATTGCTGCTGGGAGATCTGCCAAAGGTTAAATGCAGACAACAGAAAGGTCAACCAAAGGTGCCTCTGCCAGAAAATTCTGGGGAATTTGATCTGCTTCCTCGGTCCTTTCAATCATGCCCAAAGTCGGTAACTGAAAGACTATGGTTGATCGTTCTTTTCAGATGTTAAGGGAAATACAGTTAATGGAGGAAAGTGCCACTGAGATGGAATGCCAACTATGATCTTATTGAGTGGGTTAGCAGGCACACAAGGGGCTGAATGACCCGTTCCTGTTTCTAATTATGTTTCTACATGCAATTTTATTCAGTGGAACTAGTGAACTAAAACATACTGCTCAGGATTTTCCAAACTCAATTTGTAAATGCAACTTAAAGGCAGTAGCGAAAACGTTCACTCCCACACAATTATTTAATTAGGGATGGTCACAACTAAATATACACAATTATATATTAGGAATAGTCAGCATGGCTGTGTGTGGGGCAGGTCACATCTCTCAACTTTGATTGGAGTTTTTTTGAGAAGGTAACAAAGTTGACTGATGAAGGTAAGGGAGTGGATATTCTGCACAAGGCTCCTCAGTAAGCTGATCCAGAAGATTAAGGCACGTGGGATTCACAGTGACTTGGCAGGTTGGATTCAAAATTTGCTTAGTCATAGAAGACAGAAGGTAGTGGCGGAGGGACGTTACTCTGACTGGAGGTCTGTGACCAGTGGCGTTCTGCAAGGATCAGTGCTGGGACCTCATCTGTTTGTGATATATATATATATATATATATATATATATATATATAAATGATTTGGATGAAAATGTCAGTGGACTGATTAGTAGGTTTGCAGGGAACACAAAAATTGGTAGAATTGTGGATAGTGAGAAAAGTTGTCAAATAATACAGCAGGATATAGACAAGTTGGAAATATGAGCAGAAAAATGGCAGATGAGTTTAATCTGAACAAGTATGAGGTGTTGCATTTTAGGTGTTCAAATGCAAGAAGAAAGTACACAGTAAATGGCAGGTCCCTCAGGAGCACTGATGTACTGAGGGATCTTCAGGTGCAAGTCCATAGGTCCCTGGAAGTGGCAGCACAAGTGGGTAAGCTGGTAAAGAAGGAATATGGCATGCTTGCCTTCATTGGTTAGGGTGTTGAGAATGAAATTAGAGAAGACATGCTGCAGCTGTATAAAACTTTGGTTAGGCCACATTAGGATTACGTACAATTCTGGTCACCACATTACAGGAAGGATGTGGACACTTTGGAAAAGATGCAGAAGAGATTCACCGGGATGTTGCCCGGATTAGAGAGTATTAGCTATAAGGAGAGGTTGGACAAACTTGGATTATTTTTGCTAAAGGGCCAGAGGCTGAGGGGAGACCTGATAAAAGTTTATAACATTATGGGAGGTGTAAATAGAGTAGACAGCCAGGATCTCTTTCACAGAGTGGAAATGTCAAATACTAGAGGGCACAGATTTAAGTTGAGGGGGGAATGTTTAAAAGAGATTTACAAGGCAGAGGTTGGTAGGTGCCTGGAATGCACTGCCAGGGGAGGTGGTCGAAGCAAGTACAATAAGAAGCATTTGGACAGACACATGAACATGCAGGGACATATGGTCCTTGTGCAAGGAGATGGGATTTGGCATCATTGAACTGCACCTCTCTAAAATATGCACTACACTAATTAACACATCTCTCTCTTTTTCTGCAGATCCATCATCTCTGGAATGCCTGATATCTCTCCCCCTCCTTCTTCCAGAACTTCTCAACTGCTTGGTAAATAAACCACAGCAGAACCATCACACTGAACTGTTTCATTCTGATTTTATTTTTGCCTGCGTGCACTGTCAAAAGGGCAGTGTGCAGTACAACTCACCCACACCTTTGAATGCCTATGATTTGGAACAGTCTTTCCTTGGAGTTACAGCCATGCATTAGTGCATTATAGGATGCATTTCTCAACAAAGATGCATGTTGACCCTTCACAAAACAAAGCAGAGATTAGGCTTTTTTTAAAATAAAGAATCCCTTCACCTCTGTCAGCTATGGAAATATATAGAACCATGTCACATTTCTTGAATGTGTTAAATCAATTTTCAAGTAATCAATAAAAGCACAGTAATTATATAGTCACTGAAAGAATTGGTTAACCTTGGATTTTCTTTTCACTGCATCTTTCCCATCTTTGCTTTGTTAAAACTGAAGCCAATCCTTGGACCATAACGTAAGCCAATTTCTGTCTGGTGAGAAGCCAAAATGTGGCAATTTATAAAAATTTACAATTGAACCCTGCCTGTTGCCCACTCCAATGTTAATGGCTTTATCCTGACTCCACACGATGCAACCTACACCTTCCGTCAAAATCTTCAAACATTCCAACTTCTTCAAGCACACCTTTGTTCTGTATGCCAGCACTGGTGTCCATTCTCATCTGCTTCAGGGTTATCAACTAAGGCTACAAACCAATCACCAGTCTTCCATGAACTGCTGATGGACTCACTAGCATCTTTAATAAAAGCAGAAAATGCTGGGAACACTCATCAGGTTAGTTGGGAGAGAGAAACAGTCAATATTTCAGGGCAATGACTTGTAGGTTCTGAACAAGGGTCTTTTTACACAGAAGTTGCCTGACCTGCTGAGTGTTTCCAGCATTCTCTGCTTTAGAATTAATTAGGATGAATGTGAAACTGTCACCATTCCCTCCCTCCTTGAAGTCTCTCACATTCACTTCTTCTCTACCTCTTAGACTGAGAGGTTGGGGAATTTGTAAAACCAATTCAAGAAGCAGAACATGTTTCATTCTTCACTGATATGCCTTTAGTGTTGAACTCTTCCTGACCAGAGACTGATGTGGACGTAAATTCTCTCCGTGCTCCCACTCCATCATCTGATGAAAATAAAAAAACACTGACACTGGAAATATGAAATAAAAACACAAAATGCTGGAAACACTTAGCAGGTCAGTCAGCATCTATGGAGAGAGAAACAGAGCTAATGCTTCAGGACAAAGACCCTTTGTCGGTGTCAGATTTCCAGCATCTGCAGTTTTTTTTTTGATATAGCCTGATTTAAAGATTCTGATGAATCCCAAGTTGCTACATCTTCATACATTGAGGTGCAGTACAAACATAAGAGCAACACACAAAATGCTGGAGGAACTCAGCAGGTCAGGCAGCACCTATGGAGGGAAATAGACAGTTGACATTTCGAGTCAAGACCTTTCAGGACTGGAAAGAAAGAGGGGAGACAGCCAGTACAAGAGGGTGGAGCGAGGGCTGGCAGGTGATAGGTGAATCCAGCTGTTCTTCCTATCTACACAAAATGTTGACGATAAAATTAATTTCACTTTTAAAGAGAGAACATTAGAATAGACACATTTCACTTACAATTTTTACTTTCAATACATAGTGCAGCAGATTAATAAGTGCTGAGACCCAAAGTCTCTGGCCCAATGAAAGAACGATTTCACGCCAATTCAGGAAGCATTTACACACAAGGAAATAGGAGCAGGTGTAGGCCACTTGGCCCCTCAAGATTGTCCTACCTTTCAATTTGATCATGGCTGATCTGCTACAGGCCACATCTCTTCTGCGCCAGTTCCACGTAGCCTTCAATTCTGCCAGCTTCAAAAACTTATTTAATTCTTCTTTAGAAACCTCCAGTGATCTGGACTTTACAACTAAGAGGCTATAAAAACTGAGCAATTCAAGGTAAAAGGTTAGTGCACAGGGAAACTGACACTTGAACTGCAGCATACTCTCTTGGGTGAGCAAGTTTAACCACGTCACTGTCATGTTAAATTTTAAACTTTGCGTTGCAATTTCCTTGCCCTAAATTTACCATCCTAAATGGACAAAACATGTGTAAAAAAAAAGTAAACAATATGGCCACCAGTGTCCCCACCCCCTCCACCCACAACAGGCTACACTTGAAGCTGGGGGGGGGGTGTAATTATCCATTTCCGCAACCCAGCCATCGATGTCTTGATCTCTTCTTCCTCCATGTCCTCCATCACCAGCCTGAACAAGTGGATCAACTCATCACCACTGAAGGATCAGCCAATGCGAAGTTTGACTGAGGCTCCTGACCAGTTGCCAGCCTCCTATAACCACTGAGGAAGTCACAGCTCTGAATGACCTGGTGCCAATCTCCAGCTTGTTTTTTTGAACCAACATTGTGCAGAGAAAGAGTTTTTAACATGAGAGTTGGGACGTCATACTGCAACTTTACAAAACATTCATTAGGCCGAACTTGGAGTACTGTGTGCAGTTCTGGTCGCCACACTATAGGAAGGAGAGAGTGTGCAGAGCAGATTCACCAAGGTGTTGCTTGGGATGGAGGACTTTAGTTATGGGGAAGATATTGGGTAGACTGGGTTTATTTACTCTGGAGCAAAGGAGGCTGAGGGGTGATCTGACAGGAATATTTAAAAATGTGAGATACACAGATAAGGTAATCAAAATCTTCTTCCAATGACAGGCGTACCAAAATCAAGACAGCATAGGTTTAAGGTGAGAGGAAGGAGTTTGAAAAGAGATGAGAGGGGTAATTTTACACAGAGGGGTTGATATTGGAAATGTGCCGCCAGACGAGTTGGTGGAATCAGACACAATCACAATGTTTAAGAGTCATTCAGGCACAGCAAAGGATACGGTCTTAATGTAGCAAATGGGATTAGAGGGAAAGGGTCAGTATGGACGTGGTGGGCTGAAGGGTCCATTTCTGTGCTGCACAACTCCATGACTGTAATAAAATTATTAAGATGTACAGGTCAAGTGAAATTTAAAGAACACCACTCCACCACCAATTTTTCTGATACAGAAACAGGACAAAGAATCTCATTAGTCCAATGATCCATTTAATCTGGTTTGTTGCTGCATCCCTCAAAACTTTGCAGACTGCTCTCCATTTCCCACTCATTAACACTACATTCCAGAGAGAAAATAGGGAACCAGAGAACAGTTAACCTGAAGTCAGTTGTCAGCAAATTTATAGATCTCCATCATTAAATATACATATGAAATCCAGGCACTTTGAAATTTATATGATAAGAGTTAAAGAGAGGGAAGGTATTTAATAAATCAAAGATATTTTTTACCGGCAGGTAATGAGGAGGTAACATATCAGTGTGAATCAAGGTCTGGTTAAAATAAAAAATGGAGTGAAATGAACAGGTCATTTTCAAGTTGTCAAACAGCTGCTAGTGGAGCTCTATGGGAGTCAGTACTGAGCCTTCAGCTATTGACTAATGAAAGACCAGAGGGTAGAATATTGAAGTATGCTGATGATGCAAAGGCAGCGAGGAAAGGGGGTTGGGCAGGGTGCACATAAAACATTACAGCACAGTACAGGCCCTTCAGCCCATGATGTTGTGCCAACATTTTATCCTGCTCTTATATCTATCAAACCCTTCCCTCCCACATGGCCCTCCATTTTTCTATCATTCATGTGGCTATCCAAGAGTCTCTTAAATGTCCCTAATGTATCTGCCCCCACAACCTCTGCCTGCAGTGCTGACATCCCCCTATACCCTTCCTACAATCACCTTAAAAAATATGCCCCCTCATGTTAGCCATTTTCGCTCTGGGAAAAAGTCTCCGACTGTCCACTCGATCTATGCCTCTTATCATCTTGTACACCTCTATCCAGTCACCTCTCATCCTCCTTCTCTCCAAAGAGAAAAGCCCCAGCTCACTCAATCTATCCTCATGAGACATGCTCTCCAATCCAGGCAGCATCCTGGTCAATCTTCTCTGCACCCTCTCTAAAAGCTTCCATATCCTTTCTAATAATGAGGCAACCAGAACTGAACACAATATTCTAAGTGCAGTCTAACCAGAGTTCTACAGAGCCACAACATTACCTCACTTCTCTTGAAATCAATACCCCGACTAATGAAGGCAAACACAGCATACACCTTCTTAACAACCCTATCAACCTGCACGCCAACATTGAGGGATCGATGGACGTTGACCCCAAGATCCCTCTGTTCCTCCACACTGCTAAGAGTCCTGCCATTCACCTTGTATCCTGCATTCAAATTTGATATTCCAAAGTGTATCACTTCACACTTTTCTGGGTTGAACTCCATCTAGCAACCTTTGTGTCATCAGCAAACTTACTAACCCAGCCTTCCACATCCTCATCCAAGTCATTTATAAAAATCACAAAGAGCAGGGGTCCCAAAACAGATCCCTGCAGAACACCACTGGTCACCGACCTCCAGGCAGAAAACACTCCATCTACCACCACCCCGACTTATATAGGTGAGCCAATTCTGAATCCACACAGCCATGTTTCCCTGGATCCCATGCCTCCTGACTTTCTGAATGAGCCTTCCATGAGGACCCTCATCAAATGCTTTACTAAAATCCATGTACACCACATCCACTGCTCTACCTTCATCAATGTGCTTTGTCACATCCTTAAAGAATTCAATCAGGCTCGTGAGGCATGACCTGCCCCTCACAAAGCTATGCTGACTGTCCCTAATTAGCCTATACTTCTCCAAATGCCCATAAATCCTGCCTCTAAGAATCTTTTCCAGTGATCTACAGCTGTGACACCGTTCCTAATCAGCAAAGCCACTCCCCCACCTCTTTTACCTCCATCCCTGTGCCTTTTGAAACATCTAAACACCGGAATATCCAGCAGCCATTCCTGCCCTTGAGACAGCCAACTCTCTGTAATGGCCACCACATCATAGTTCCACGTACTTACCCATGCTCCAAGTTCATCAACCTTGTTCCTGATGCTTCTTGCATTGAAGTAGACACACTTCAGCCCACCCACCTGACTGCAATTTTGCCCTTTCAACTGCCTATCCTTCCTCGCAGTCTTTCTACACTCTGCACCTACTCTGACCTGTCACTCTGGTTCCCCTTCCCCTGCCAAATTAATTTAAACCCTCCCCAACAGTTCTAGCAAACCTGCCTGCAAGAATGTTGGTCCCCCTCCAGTTCAGATGTAACCCGGCCCCGGAAGAGATCCCAATGAGCAACAAATGTGAAACCTTGCCCCCTTCACCAACTCCTCAGACACACATTCATCTACCAAATCAACCAATTCTTACCATTACTGGCGCATGGCACAGGCTGCAATCCAGAGATTACTACCCTTGAGTTCCTGCTTTTCAACTTCCTACCTAGCTCCCTATATTCCTTCTTCAGGACGTCATCTCTTATCCTACCTTTGTGATTGATACCAATATGTACCACGACCTCTGGCTGTTCACCCTCCCCCTTTAGAATGCTGTGGACCCGATCCGAGATGTCCCTGACCCTGGAACTTGGGAGGCAACATACCATCCGGGATTCTCTTTCACATCAACAGAATCTCCTGTCTGCCCCCCTTAATATGGAATCCTCTATCACTACCACTCTCCTCTTCCGCCCCCTTCCCCTCTGCGCCACACAACCAGGCTCAGTGCCAGAGACCTGGTCATTGCAGCTTTCCCCTGGTAGGTCACTTCCCACGTTCCACCCCCCCTCCCCCCTCCAAAACCCCAACAGTATCCAGAGCCATATATCTGTTATTGAGGGGAACGGCCACAGGGGTACTCTGCACTACCTGCCTATTCTCTCTCCTTCTCCTGACAGTCACCCAGCTACCTGCCTCCTGCAGCTTAGGAGTGACTGCCTCCATGTAGCTCTTATCTATGAACTTCTTGTTACCCCATAGGAGCTCAAGATCATCTAGCTGCATCTCTATTTCCCTAACGCAATCTGTAAGGAGCTGCAGCTGGATGCACCTCGTGCAGATGTAGCCATCAGGGAGATTGGAGGTCTCCCAGAACTCCCACATCTCACAAGAACACATCACTGACCCTGGAGCCATTCTAACTACTCTGGCCTAGCCCTGAAGGGAACATCAAAGCAAGAAACTTACCAGAGACTTACCTTCACTTCTGACTCTTGAGCCGAAGCCTCAGTCCCCCACTCTACCACTGGCCCACTCACACAATGGTCGCTCCACTTTTACCTACCTTCATTTTATTTGCTGCTGTTAATCAGCTAATCAACTGGTAACAATCTGCAAATGTGCCTCGTTTAGACTCTTGCAAGGTGAAACTCACATTAAAGGACATGAACAAGGGCAGTGAGGCAGCAGATGAAAGTATAGGGTTGAAAATGGTTGTTATTGTTTTTTGTGGAGGTTGGTGAATCTCTGGTATTCTGACCCCAGAGGTTGTGGGGGTGAGATCACTGAAGGCATTAAAGAGAAGGTAGACAACATTTTTGGAAGTGGGAAATTGAGGACGATTGAGAATATGAAGCCTGGGGTAGATGAACCATGACCATATTGAATAGTGAGGCAGGCCTGAAGGGCCAGTGACCTACTCCTGCTACTATTTTCTTTTATTTGTGTGCTGGGCAACATTTTTATAAAACCACGAAAAACCAATACATATTGTTTGGGGGGGTGGGGTCTTGGGATGCACAGCAGACAGTAAGCAATCAGATACACCAGGCAATGAGGAAAGAAAATGCTATGTAGGTCCTTATAAGGGAACTGGAGGAGACCTCTTCAAAGCTTCGTGTCACACTTCAAGTGTCCCTCCGCAAGGAAGGTTATACTTGTCTTAGAGTCAGTGCAATGTCAATGGGTTCCTGGAAAAAGCATTGCTTCTTGAAGAAAGATCAAGACAGACAGAACTACACAGATGAGTTTAGTAAAAATGAGAGATGATCTTATATAAGGCTCTGAGAGGGAATCATAGGGTAGCTGCTGGAGGCTGGTTCCTCAGGCAGAGAACAAAGTTGTCCACTTGGACTGAAATGAAAGGAATTTTCAACGTTCAGTGAAAAGATTTTAAAATCTACACCAGAGGGCTGTAGGTGCTCTGTGGGAGAGTGCAATCAAGGATCTAAACAATGGGAATTGGGGGGCATGGGGATTGTGCTCTCGATGCAAGGTCAGCCATGATCTTAATGAGTAGCAGAGCAAGCCTGAGGGGCTCCGATTTCTTATGTACCTTCCATCCCACATTCCCCAGCCATTGCCTGCCTCCTCCTGGTGTCTCTCCTCATGTCTGCCCCTATCCACCAACTCACTGCCCACCTCCTCCCCCTATGTCCACCAGCTCACTGCCCACCTCCTCCCCCCACATCCACCAGCCCACTGCCCACCTCCTCCCCCAATATCCACCAGCCCACTGCCCACCTCCTCCCCCAATATCCACCAGCCCACTGCCCACCTCCTCCCCATATGTCCACTAGCTCATTGCCCACCTCCTCCCATGTCCACCAGCTCACTGCCCACCTCCTTCCCCCATGTCCACCAGCTCACTGCCAGCTCCTCCACCCCGTCCACTGGCTCACTGACCACCTCCTTCCCCCCCCCCCCCCCACCAGCCCACTGCTACCTCCTCACCCTCCCACCTCCTTCCACCCCCCATCTCCCCCAGCTCACTGCCCACCTCTTATGTCCACCAGCTCACTGCTCACCTCCTCCCATCCCCCCATGTCCACCAGCTCATGATCAACCTGTTCAATCTGACCTGTACGATCGGTTTGTAAGACAAGCTTTTCACTGTACCCTGGTACAAGTGACAATAATAAACCAATACCAATCACTGCACAGCAGCAGAAGAGAATACTGAAATGAAAATCCACAAAAAGATTCCAGACTCTGGTCAAATTTCAAAAGTAACCAAATGGTATATAATTTATTACAACAGACCAGGTTGATCATACATACAGAAACCAAAGAAAACAGGTTTCCTAAATATAAAAGCATTTGCAAGAAAATTAACTGACTGCACATTGCCCTGACACCCATCTCCTGAGATTACACACACACATACACACATCAGCCCTCCTTAAGAATGAAGTGTTTCATCAAAAGTGCATCATGACAGCCACTTGTATGGAAAGCATTTTACAAGATTTCATTTTTAGCTATGCCAGAAGCTGCTGAACATTTTTACAACACCACAGACTCCACAGGTACCCTCCCCATGAGCAGCTGAGATCTCATGGCAGAGATAAGCCATACAGCTCACAAGTTAGGCTGCAGGAAAGATGAAAGCTCCTTGGGCACTCCTAACGAGATGGAGAACCCTAATTAAGAGATATCACAGTGGCCTCTGATACCGTGTCATTCTCCCAACAAATAGTCCTTAGTACTTTACAATCCAAGCTCTTCAAACACTGATAGCGCTGTTGGTGGGTAGGTTCATTGTTGATATCTAGGATACAACAACAATTTTGCTTCAAGTCCATTTATTTTAATGAAAGACAAGCTGAAGGCAAATACCATATTCATCTCATGGTTAAACTCACTATTGGCATATTGGGTGCAAATTCAGTCCATGATTTTGTGTTGCTTGGTTTTAGTGTTTCAGTTAGCAGGCAACAAGCTGGGTGTCAATAATAGACAGGACTCAGCAGGATGCACATCCAGTCTAAATGGGTGACTGGTGGGAATGTGTACAGAAATCAGCTGTCTTCCAGGGGCACACCAGAGCCAGCCAAAATGACATGAGCATCAAGTTACAATGCTCTCCTGCACACCTTCCACTGCAAGCAGTAATTTAATATTAAAACTCACGACTGCAATCCTGATTTGGCAAGGCCTGCCAATGTGCAAGGGAAGTCAGGTTTGCTACAAGGACTCCAGGGAAACAGTGCTCGAAGTAAATTCAAAACTACGAGCTGAGAGGGAACAGGCTTGGCACAAACGACAGCATGGCATGTCCTAAAGAGGCAACACTGGAAGCTCTGATCCACACGCACAGCCTGGAGTTCATTCCTTACTTGTACACGTCCCGTCAGCCATTCATATGTTTAACTCCAACCAAATCATTGTGGTATCAACACACAGGAGTGACCAGATCACATGAATGAAGTTAGAGAGTGTAGAATTAGGCCAAACTATTGCAACATAATGCAGGCCGCTTTGTGCTCAAATGTATTAATCCCTTTGCCCATTTTTACAATGGAATCTACCCACGTAAACAAGTCACACTGTAATTACACTGTCCTAGCAATGGTGGCCCTGTACCAGGAGAATATAATTAAAGAGTGTGAAGTTCACGTAGGCAGATGTCATATTCAATGTTGGCAGAAGAATGTACAAAGGACAAAGTTAACAAAGTGAAGAGCGAGGTGAGATTTTTAATTGTACATAGAATGTCATTTTTAGTCACCCCACACTAACAGGAAATAGAAACACCAGCATTAGGTTGGAACCACATTTTCTTTGGGTTCAGTGCTCACTCCATTAGATATAAATCTTCTAGGAAATAACTGATTTAAAAAAAAATCAGTCAGCCTTAGCACCCGAGAGATTGGGTGGCAAAGCAAAGCTCTTGGCCGTGACTGCTATTGATTTAGAATCCCATAGTCAGGGTGGGCTACAATGTCCCTCTGCTCGTTCTCCCACCCGAGATGAACATTTGACAGGGGTTCAGCATTGATATATTCTACTGGATATCGGTACCTTTGTTAGAGAAAGTGCAGTCCTGTGTACAATGGAGGGCACGCACACACATAGCCAACACTGAACCAGTGGCCCCAAGGCCCGATGTGAATTGGTACACACCAGTCCAGACAGTGTTATTGCAGCAACCATACTACACCTGCTGGGCACAACCTCCAAGGAATTGGTTTTCATCCTCATATTCCTCCAGTCCCCTGCAGCAAAACAAATTTGCTCACTCTCCTCCAAAGAATTTATCCAGAACAGCAGGGGCACTTTAAATACCTCCCTTAAACCAGGGATGTGTGTGGATCTGGAGTGTTCCCTGCCCCAAACTTTGGTGAGCATTAATACAATAGTGGCAAAGGATGGGTTAAGACAAATAAAGAACATGTGGGAATAATAGACAATGGCAGCCAACAAGACTCCAATTATCTCTGCCTGCTGACTCCCAGCTACAGCAGATCCACTTAGTTTTCCTCGTTCTAAAGTTGTGTCTACTGCTCTGTTTCCACAGAATAGAGGGACCCTGTGGAATCTGCACCCACCACCCCCCCCAACCCCAATGTGTCAGCTTGGCGATCGCTCCCATAAACAAAAGAACAGAACTAAATCACTACCTCTCCATGGTGTCTATATTATACACGCAATTTAAAATTAAAAACAATCATGTAACAACCCACTCAGTCTTTACGGAGGTTTTTCAGGCGTTTTTCCAAGTCTGCATCTGCATCTTCCAAGACCACCGGCTCCGCTTTTTTCCCAGCAGCAACGCTGAGTGATGCTCCAGTGCTTGGCAGGTCTAGAAGATGAAAGGAACAGCCTGGGGTTAGCTACCTGGGGAGGGAGTCAGTCCAGAGACCTCTGACCACCACAGCTGGAGGTGACCTTGCGACATGATCCCAGGGCTCCAGAGACCAAACTCCCCCCCTCTCACCCACACTATACAATCCCAGCAGCAGAGAGTTGGGCACAAAATTCAACCTGACATGCCCCACTCCAAGAGAATGCAATGCTGTCATAAGTACTGTTTTTCAGATGAGACAATTGCCTGCTGCCTCAGGTGGATGGGAATAGCTACATTATTTGTCTGGGTTTTACAAATGTGACAACAGAAACAAGAGCAGGCCACTATGTGCCATTCAATAAGATCAGGGCTGATCTGGTGTTGGCCACAATACTTTCCGACTAAATCCCATAACCCTCAATTCCCTTGACATCACTGGTTACAAGATGCTTGGGAACAACCGGCAGTCTTGAAAGGTGCTATTTTAGTGCAGGTCTGCTCTCAAGCTCTCACCAATGTACTGGAGCCTTCTGACTGTTAGACAGACTCCACAAAATTGGGTACAGCTGTAGAATATAGAGTCATACAGCAATGGAAACAGACCCTTCAGCCCAACTTGTCCATGCCAACTGTGTTGACCAGCGAGCTAGTCCCATCTACCCATGTTTGGCTCATCATCTTCTACATCAGAAGAAAATAAATTTGAGTTCCAAAGCTGCTTCTGGTGGAGAGAAGAAAATATGCCCAGTTTGCTCATTGTTAGATTACTGGTTCGACAAGTCACCTGCCTGAAAACTTGTGAAAGCCAGCATTTGCACTCTGACATTTCCCATGTATATGGGGTGGTGCTGATTGTTTGTAATACTTACTGGACAGCTCATCAGTCAGGTTCAGTCCAAGTTCATCCAGGACCTGAGAGACAATAGCATCGCTGAAAGACAAAAGAGAGTCAGCAAAGACTGACACAAAGTGTGTGTTAACTGTGGAGGGAACAGAGATAAGAACCCCGAAAATGTCTAGCCCAACTTGAGATTTCTGTGTCTCGGAATTTGAGACAAGAAGCAAAATTCAATCCCTGAAGATATGTTGGTCCATCAGCAAGCCCACCTTCCTGCACCTTCCCCTGATTCCACAAACTACAAGCACACCAGGCTGTTCAATCCCATCTACACACAGGAACAGGAGATTCTATTCAGATCTCCAACTTGTTCACTCATTCCATTACAGCATAGCTGAATCATATCACAGCACAATCAAGCCCCCTTCCTTTTATTTTCCTCCATATTCTTTATGCGCGTGTGCGTGTGTGTGTGTGTGTGTGTGTGTGTGTGTGTGTGTGTGCGCGCGCGTGCGTGCGCGCTCCATCCAATGTTAATGTTTTGCCTGCTTTTTCTGAATTCCCTCTTCCAGAAGGAAAAGTATACCTCCATCTCAACTGCTGTAAGCACATAGGCATCTCCTTCACCCCAATGTATATAAGCCAACTAACCTTGAGATTCAGCCCTTTTGGCCTTGCTGTAATGTTGAAATGATTCTGTACCCAAGTCAAGGCTAATACATCCCTCCAGATGTGAACACAATACTCTCGACAAAATGTAACCATAGTCATGTCCAGCTGTAACAGAATTTTCACTCCTTTATACTTAAGTCTCAAGATTCATGATTCAGGATTTATCTGCCAATGTCAGTAAACAAATATGGTAGAAAACTTTTCATGGCCCAAAACTCTTACCACAGCCAAATGCAAGGCCCAATACAGAAAGCCCAGAAGAATGGAAGGAGCAATGCAATATGCTCTGCACACAGCTTCACTGTGAACATGAACATGCTGAAACAGGTTTACAAACTATCTTCCACTTCCCCAGGTATCAGCAGCTCAATTAACTCACGTTTTCCCCAGGCTGGTGATATCCCATCACCGACTCTCCTGAAACACAATCTCTCAAGGGAGATTGGATTCGAGTCACTGTTGGGGGGTAGAGACAGGTTTCTGCATGGCTCACAGAGACATGGTTCACCAGCCCCTCATTTTCATGGGTCCAGTGTTATTGCAGAGCACCAAATATCGAGAGGGGAATCTAGCTCCAATCTTGCCTACTGAGTAGGTAGATAAATCCCCTGGGCCTGATAAGATATTTCCTCACACATTGAGAGAGATGAGTGTAGAAATTGCAGGGGCCCTGGCAGATATATTTAAAATGTCCTTAGCCACTGGTGCGGTGCTGGAGGACTGGAGGGTAGCTCATGTAGTTCCATTGTTTAAAAAAGGATCTAAAAGTAAACCAGGTAATGACAGGCCAGTGAGCCTGACATCAGTAGTGGGTAAATTATTGGAAGGTGTTCTGAGAGATTGGATATACAAGTATTTGGACAGCCAAGGGCTGATTAAGGATAGTCAGCATGGCTTTGTGTGTGGTAGATCGTGTTTAACAAATCTTGTAGAGTTATTCGAGGAGGTTACCAAGAAAGCAGATGAAGGAAAGGCTGTAGATGTTGTCTACATGGACTTTAGTAAGGCCTTTGACAAGGTCCCACATGGGAGGTTAGTTCAGAAGGTTCACACACTAGGTATCCATGGAAGGTTGTAAACTGGATTCGAAATTGGTTGTGTGGGAGAAGACAGAGAGTGGTAGTGGACGATTGTTTCTCAGACTGGAGGTCTGTGACTAGTGGTGTGCCTCAGAGATCTGTGTCGGGGCCATTGTCGTTTGTTGTTTATATCAATGATCTAGATGATAATATGGTAAATTGGATCAGCAAGTTTGCTGATGATACTAAGATTGGAGGCGTAGTGGACAACGAGGGAGGCTTTCAAAGCTTGCAGAGGGATCTGAAGCAACTGGAAGAATGGGCCAGAAAATGGCAGATGGAATTTAATGCAGACAAGTGTGAGGCGTTGCATTTTGGAAGGACAAATCGAGGTAGGACGTACGCAGTAAATGGTAGGGCACTGAGGAGTGCAGAGGAACAAAGGGATCTGGGAGTTCAGACACATAATTCCCCGAAAGTGGCATCGCAGGTAGACAGGGTTGTAAAGGAAGGCTCTTGGCATCCTGGCACTCTTAAATCAAAGTATTGAGTATAGGAGTTTGGATGTTATGGTGAGGTTGTATGAGACATTGGTGAGGCCAAATTTGGAGTGTTGTGTGCAGTTCTGGTCGCCTACCTATAGGAAGGATATCAGTAAGATTGAAAGAGTGCAGAGGAGATTTACTAGAATGTTGCCAGGTCTTCAGGAGTTGAGTTACAGGGAAAGATTGAACAGGTTAGGACTTTATTCCTTGGAGCGCAGAAGAATGAGGGGAGATTTGATAGAGGTTTACAAAATTATGAGGGGTAAAGACAGAGTTAATGCAAGTAGGCTCTTTCCACCTAGATTAAGAGAGATAAGTACAAGAGGACATGGCGTTAGGGTGAAAGGGGAAAAGTTTAGGGGGAACTTCTTCACTCAAAGAGTGGTGGCAGTATGGAACAGGCTGCCATCTGATGTAGTAAATGCGGGCTCACTATTGAGTTTTAAGAATAAATTGGATAGATAAATGGACAGGAGAGGTCTGGAGGGTTATGGACTGGATGCAGGCAAATGGGACTAGCGGAATACCGTTTCGGCACAGACTAGAAGGGCCGAATGGCCTGTTTTCTGTGCTGTAGTGTACTACGGTTCTATGGAGTACACGCACACACAATGTCAGAAACACATACCATCTTTTGTCAGTGCTCATTACTTTGAAGAAGAAAAAATAATTGCTGAGGCTGCTAACCAGAAGTTTAAACAGAATTCAGCATAACTTCACAAAAAAAATGATGGATATATTAAAATGAACATATGTTGAAAGGAAGTAACAGGCAGAGGGTGCTGCTGCCCTCTGGGGCGGTGTGAAGTGCTGGACATCCGCAGTTCTGAAAATAGAAAACTCCCTGACCTCCAGCATCCAAAGCAGTGAATCGCCATCACCAGTGGGAATCTGACACATCTCAGAGTGGGAGTCCTGGGCCAAGAGTTCAAGTAAAAGTGCAACCAGACATCAGCCACAACCATTACCCAGAAGACAATGGCTAGTGTGTGGGAACACCACGTCAAGTTCCCCTAGAAACACCACCCTGATTTGGAAATATATTACCATTCTTTCATTGTTACTGGGTCCAAATCCTAAAATCCCCACCCAACAGCATGGTGGGAACAGCTTCACCACACAGACTGCAGCAGTTCTAAAAGGTGGGCTTACAACCTTCTTCTCTATACCAGCTTTGCCAACAACACCACATCCATGGATGAATAATAAAAATCCCAAATATGAAGTAGACTGTGTCGGCTCCCTGGACTCAAAGGTCACCGTTCTAGATCCCAATTCCCTTCAACCCTCATGAGGTGTTCTTCACTGACCTCTCTTCTTCATCATCTTCATCGCCCATGGCATCGTCAATGGCATCGTTCATCATTTCCTCTTTCATGTCCATGATCTCAGTCTGTTTCTCAAACTCCATCATGATCTTCTGAATCTGAGGCAATTTCAACTGTAAGGAGGGGGAAAAGGTGAGGGCTTTTGAGTATGAGATGACTCTGACCACCAGCTATGATTAATCTAAAGTTTCAGCAATGTTTCTCTGCCCCAATAGACCCTCCCAAATGATGCAGAGCTCAGGTTTGGACGGACAGTGTACTGAATGGGAAGGATTTTTATGATTATTGACCATAAAAAAAAAATCAAGAACAAAAGTGCCAGTCTTTTCCCCAGGGTAGGGGAGTCCAAAACTAGGGGGTATAGATTTAGGTGAGAGGGGAAAGATTTAATAGGGACCTGAGGGGCAACTTTTTTCACACAGAGGGTGGTGAGTACATGGAACGAGCTGCCAGAGGAAGTGGTTGAGACAGGTACAATAGTATCATTTAAGAACCACTTGGATAGGTATACAGAGGGGTGAGTTTGGAGGGATATAGGCCGAACACAGGAAATTGGGTCTAGTTGGTATGGACTGGTTGGACTGAAGGGCCTGTATCCATGCTGTATTGCTCTAGATCTCTATAGAACATACAACATTATAGCACACCAGCCCATGACGTTGTGCCAACATTTTATCCTGCTCTAAGATCTACCTAACCCTTGCATCCCACATAGCCCTCCATTTTTCTATCATTCATGTGCCTATCTAAGAGTCTCTTAAATGTCCCGAATGTGTCTGCCACTACCACCTTTGCTGGCAGTGCGTTCCACGTACCCACCACTCTGTGTAAAAAAAACTTGCCTCTGACATCCCCCCCCTCAATACCTTCCTCCGATCACCTTAAAATTGTGCCCTCTCGTGTGAGCCACTATCACCCTGTGAAAAAAACTCTGACCGTCCACTTGATCTGTGGCTCTTATCACCTTGTACACCTCTATCAAGTCACATCTCATCTTCCTCCTCTCCAAAGAGAAAAGCACTAGCTCACTCAACCTATCCTCATAAGACATGCTCTCCAATCCAGGCAGCATCCTGGTAAATCTCCTCTGTACCCTTTCTAAAGCTTCTACATCCTTCCAATATTGAGGCGACCAGAGCTGAACACAATACTCCAAGTGTGGTTGAACCAGAGTTTTATGCAGCTGCGACATTACCTGGCAGCTCTTGAACTCAATATCCCAAGTAAGGAAGGCAAACACATCGTACACCTTCTTAACAACCCTATCAACCTGTACGCCAACATTGAGGGACCTATGGACGTGGACCCCAAGATCGCTCTGTTCCTTCACACTGCTGAGAGTCCTGCCATTCACCTTGTATTCTGCCTTCAAATTTGTTCTTCCAAAGTGTATCACTGCACACTTTTCTGGGTTGAACTCCATCAGCCACTCCTCAGCCCAGCTCTGCATCCTATCAATGTCCTGTTGTAACCTACAACAACCTTCTACACCATCCACAACACCACCAACCTTCATATCATCTGCAAACTTACTAATCCACCCTTCCACATCCTCATCCAAGTCATCTATAAAAATCACAAAGATTAGGGGTCCCAGAAGATCCCTGCGGAACACCACTGGTCACAGACCTCCAGGCAGAATACACTCCATCTACAACCACCCTGTCTTCTATGGGTGAGCTAATTCTGAATCCACACAGCCAAATTTCCCTGGATCCCATGCCTCCTGACTTTCTGAATGAGCCTTCCACGAGGAACTTTATCAAACACCTTACTAAAATCCATGTACACCACATCCACTGCTCTATCTTCATCAATCTGCTTTGTCACATCCTCAAAGAATTCAATCAGGCTCGTGAGGCACAACCTGCCCCTCACAAAGCCACGCTGACTGTCCCTAATCAGCCTATGCTTCTGCAAATGCCCATAATTCCTGTCTCTAAGAATCTTCTCCAGTAATTTTCCCACAACTAAAGACTCACTGGCCTGTAATTCCCAGGGATGTTCCTACTCACCTTCTTGAACAAAGGAACAACATTTGCCACCCTCCAATCATCTGGCACAACACCTATGACCAGTGAGGACACAAAGATCATCGCCAAAGGCACAGCAATCTCCTCTCTCGCTTCCCGTAATAACCTTGGATATTATCCCATCCAGCTCTGGTGACTAAACTATCCTCATGTTTTTCAAATGTTCCAGCACATCCTCTTTCCTCATGTCGACATGCCCTAGCATATCAGCCTGTTGTACGCCATCCTTACAAACGTCAAGGTCTCTCTTACTGGTGAAGACTGAAGCACAGTATTCATTAAGGACCTCCCCTACCTCTTCCGACCCAGGCATGTTTCCTTTTTTATCCCTGATGGGTCCTACCCTCACTCTAGTCGTCCTCCTTCACATGTCGAATGCCTTGGGGTCTTCCTTAATCCTACTCGCCAAGGCCTTCTCATGCCCCCTTCCAGCTCTCCCAAGTCCATTCTTAAGTTCCCTCCTGGTTACCTTATAACTCTCCAGGGCCCATGTCTGATCCTTGCTTTCTAAACCTTAGGTAAGCTTCTTTCTTCCACTCGACAAGATGTTCTACGTCTCTTGTCAACCACGGTTCCTTCAGTCTACCATTCCTACCCTGGCTCAATGAGACAAACGTATGCAGAACCCCATGCAAGTACTCCCAAATCAACCTCCACATTTCCGTTGTGCATTTCCAAGAACATCTGTTCACAATTTACAGTCCCAAGTTCCTGCCTAATAGCATCACAATTCCCCCTCCCCCAATTAAATACTGTCCCATATCATTTACACCTATTCCTCTCCAAGGCTATGGTAAAGGTCCCATAATAATTCATATCAAGCTCCTCGTAGTTGCTGATGAATCATATTTCCAGCATTTTTTGTGGCTGCTCCTATAGTCAGGGTTCATTGAACACAATTATTTAAATACTCATCTGGTAACTTTCTACACTACTACAATGTGTTATTGCTTTGACTTGACATTGCTGTTATATAACCAAGGTCCCTGTTCCCTGCATTCCTTTCCTCACTTTCTCCATCCTCACCTTACAACCCTTGTTGCTTTTAGTCACAAAATCAATTTCTCCAACACACTAAAGAACACAAGAAAATAGGAGCAGGAGGCCACTCAGCCCCTCAAGCTGATCCCACTATTCAATACGATCATGGTTGATCTGCCTCGCTAGTTCCCCACTAAAGTTTAACTACTTCCTCTTTAAGCAGCCCCAGGGTGGAGAACTCCAGAGATTCACCACTCTCTGTGTGGTGGATTCACCACTCTCTACACACCTCAATTTAAAATAACTGCCCGCAAATTTTGTAACTATGTCCCCTTGTTCGAGACTGTCCACTTGTGGAGACATCTTTACATCTCTCCTGTTGTGTCCCCTTAGGATCTTATACACTTCAGTAAGATCACCCTCATTTTTCTAAACTCCAAAGAATATGGATCTAATTTCCCAAGCCACTCGTGACAGGACAACACTCTCATCCCACAAATTAGCCTGGTGGAGCACTTTTGGACTGTCCCCAATGCCAGTTTATGCCTTCTTCTTTACAATATTTTTATTAAATCCTTAAAAAAAAGTACATGCATCAAGAAAGAGAGTAAAAATACTACTGATTACATTGTGTTAAATCATACTTGAGATCACAATACTCCCAATAATCACATGTAATAGTTAATAAAGGAAAAAAAATCTACTCCTACTACCAAAAACTGAAGCTACTTGCTGGAAAAAACAAGGAAAAACCCTTAAAAACGTAACAACGTCAGCCAATATCCGCATTTCAGTCATCAAATCAGAGATTTTGAAAATAATTCAGAAAAGGTCCCCACAAGGTTTGAAAGTCTAAGTTAGATTCAAAAACTGAACAACGAATCTTCTCTAGCTTCAGGTATGACATAACATCCCGTAACCATTGAGCATGAGTAGGCGGAGTAACTTCCTTCCATTTAAGCAACACAGCTCTCCTGACTATAAGAGAAATAAAAGCCAGAATGTGTAAATCAGAAGCCTTCAAAGTTATATCTCTTTCTCCAACGATCCCAAATAATGCAGTCAAAGGATTAAGTTTGAAATTTATTTTAAAAAGGAAGCAATTCAACTGCTTTCCTCATCTTTACAATCACATACTGCAACAGTTTTGCCAAACACACTCCCAACACTCATCACAAACAAAACAGGCATTCACCTCACCTGCTGGTTCATGGTGGCCATGGCTTTGGTGACTCCCTTCATGGCCTGGGCCATGGTGTTGTTGGATTTCAGAGTCTGGATCTTCAGTGACACGGCCTGGATGTTTGCCTTCATCATGATGAACTTCTTCACGTAGCGACGTGTCCGCACCAAGTCTTTTGCCATTATTTTCACTGCATCCTAAGGTTTGGCAAAAGAATCTCATTCATGGGGAGTGCAGAGACATTCAGTCCAGAAACAAGCCACCATTTCTTTTCCCACATAAAGTTGCTTTCTTTTAAAACAAAATGTTATATTCTAAAATTGATGAATGGATGAGAGTAAGGAAAAATTTAGACCCACCAAATTCATCCTGGTCTTTATGCTCCTCCCTCCCCTTTAGTCGAGCCACTGCTTCACAGCTCTAGTGACCCAGGTTCAATCCTGTCCTCAGGTGCTGTATGGAGTTTGCACGTTCTCCTCGTAACTGCGTGGGTTTCCCCTGAGTGCTCCAGTTTCCTACCACATCCTCAAGACGTGCAGGTTTAGTCAGCCAGTGTAAATTGCCCTAAGCGCATGGGCGAGTGGTGGAATCTGGAAGAGTTGATGGGAATGTGCCGGAAATGAAATGGGATTAGTATTGAATTAGTGTAATTGGAAGCTTGATGCTCAGCACAGACTCGGTGGGCCAAAGGGCCTATTTCTTTGCTATAAGACTCCAAAAATCAAATCCCATCACTGTATCCTTCTATTCCTCATTTATTCATCGAGTTAAATGCTTTCCTGCTATTTGCTTCAATTCTCCCCCAATTCCACTTTTTCCACACTCAGCGAAGAACTTCCTTCTAACCCTCACATCAAATTTCACAGTAACAATCCTGGTTTTAGACTCGTCCACAAAACAACACCTCCAAAAGCCTGCCATTCGATCCAGTCATTGTTTTAAAGACTTTGATCACAATTCAGCTCTCACTTTTCTAACTCGCTCGGTCCTTCCTATTACATGTGTATGGCAAGGACTGCACGCTATCAGTAATAGATTCATTGAGTCATATAGCACAGAAACAGGCCCTTCAGCCCAACTGGTCCATGCCGACCAAGATTCCAATTTAAGCTAGTCCCATTTGCATGCGTTTGGCCAATATCCCTTTAAACCTTTTCTATCAACCTACCTGTCCAAGTGCCTTTTAAATGTTCTTTATATACCTGCCTCAACCACTTCCTCTGGCAGCTCATTCCATATACAGACCACCCTCTGGGTAAAAAAGTTGCCCCTCAGGTTCCTATTAAATCTCGCCCCTCTCACTCTAAACCTGTGTCCTCTGGTTCTTGATACTCTGGGCAAGAACCAAAAGTGACACGAGGAAAAAGATTTTTATTTTACACACCAAGTGGTTAGGCTCCGTAAGGAGAGTAGTGGAGGCAGATTTTATTGCAGCGTTCAAAACAGAGCTAGATAACTAACTGAAAAGGAAGGATTTACCAGGTGAAAGAGTGAGGGAGAGTGAGACCAGATGGTCTCGCGTATTCTGGGGTCGTGACTATTCTGCAATGATGTTGCAGTCACATTTAATCAGAATACATTTTCAAACTTCAGCAAATGTTTTTCTTCACACTCTTCTTCCCACTTTACTGACCTCCCACTGCTATTACAACCTTAACGATGAAGTAGAGATACTTGCTTCATCGTTAGCCAATGGTGAAGTTCCCGAAGAACGGAAGGTGGCTAATGTCGTTCCGTTGTTCGGAAAGGGCAGCAAGGACAAGCCAAGAAACTACAGGCCAGTCAACCTGACATCAATAGCGGGGAAGTTACTGGAGGGAGTTCTAAGGGACAGGATCTACCAGCATTTGGATAGACAGAGGCCGATTAGGAGTCACCATGGCTTTGTGCGTGGAAAGTCATGCTTGATGAACCTTTTAGAGTCTTTTGAAGAGGTAACCAAAAAGGTAGATGAGGGGAGGGTGGTGGATGTTGTCCATTTGGACTTTAGCAAGGCCTTCCACAAGGTCCCACATGGCAGGCTGGTCTAGAAGGTTAGGTCCCATGGAATCCAGAGAGAGCCTGTAAGGTGGATTCAAAATTGGCTTGGAGGTAGGAAGCAGAGGGTGGTCGCTGAAAGTTGCTTCTCGGAATGGACATCGGTGACGAGTGGTGTGCCGCAGAGGTCGGTGTTGGGACCCTTGTTATTCATATAAATGATTTGGATGCAAATGCACAAGGCTTGATCAGTAAGTTTGTGGATGACACAAATTTAGGTGTTGTTGATAGTGAAGAAGGTTGTCGTAGATTACAGATGGATCTTGATCACTTAGGGAAGTGGGCTGAGGAGTGGCAAATGGATTTCAATACAGATGCACTTTAGGAAGTCAAACCAGCGTAGGACTTGTACTATGATTGGTAGTGCAATATGGAGTGTAATGGAACAGAGGGACCTAAGAGTACAAGTACATATTCGTTGAAAGTGGTGTCATAGGTAGACAGGTTGGTGAAAAAGGCATTTGGCATGCTAGTCTTCATTACCCAGGGAATTATGTTGTAGTACTGCACTTGGACTACTGTGTAAAGTTTTGGTTACCTTATTATAGGAAAGATGTGGTTAAAGTGGAAAGACTGTAGAGAAGATTTACGAGGATGTTGCCAGGACTAGATGTCCTGAGTTACAGGGAGAGGTTGGCCAGGCTAGGTCTTTATTCCTTGGAACATAGGAGAATGAGGGGTGACCTTATAGAAATGCTTAAAATTATGTAAGGTGGACTGTAACAGTCTTTTCCCCATGGTAGGGAAGTCTAAAACCAGAGGGCATAGGTTTAGGGCAATAAGGGAAAGATTAAAAGGGACCTGAGGGGCAAATTTTTCCACACAGAGGGTGGTGAGCATATGGAATGAGCTGCCAGAGGAAGTGGTCAAGGCAGGTATAATAATATCACTTATAAGCAACTTGGATAGGTACATGGAGGGGCAGGACTTAGAGGGATATGGCCAAATGCAGGAAAATGGGACTAGCTGAGTGGGCATCGTGGTTGGCATGGACTTGTTGGGCCGAAGGGCCTGTACTTATGCTGTATTGCTCTATGACTAAGTGACATATCTCATCATTCATTTTAATGAGTCCACGGCAAAGCAACTGCTGGTGTCAGAGGGATATGCTAACAGCTGATCCAACAGGCAGTCCAAGCCTGTCCAGCCAAAACAGCAGATTCTCCAATTTCCCATCAGCAACATAAGGATATTGCTCACTGTGAAAAGATTGTAGGCCAGTGAGCCTTACGTCAGTGGTGGGGAGGTTACTGGAGAAGATTCTTGGGGAAAGGATCTACTCGCACCTGGAAAATCACACTGATTAGGGATAGTCAGCACGGCTTTGTGCATGGGAGGTCATGTCTTACAAACTTAATTGAGTTTTTTCTAAGGGGACAGAGATGATTGACCAGGGTAGGGCAGTGGATGTTGTGTACATGGACATTAATAAAGCATTTGACAAGGTTCTTCACTGTAGGCTGATTCAGAAGATTAAGGCACATGGGATCCATGAAAACTTGGTTGATTGGATTCAAAATTGGCTTGGCTATAGAAGCCAGAGGGTAGTGGTGGAGGGGGGTTATTCTGACTGGAGATTTCTGAGCAGTGTATTCTACAAGGATCAGTGCTGCGACCTCTTGTGTATGAATGATTTGGATGAAAATGTAGATGGGGTGGACTGATTAGCAAGTTAGCAGCGACACAAAAATTGGCATAGTTGTGGATAGTGAGTCAAAAGGTACAGCAGGATATAGACCAGTTGGAAATATGGGTAGAAAAATAGCAGAAGGAGTTTAATCTGGACAAGTTTAATGTGATGCACTTTGGCAGGTCAAATGCAAGAGGAAAGTATACAGTGAATGGCAGGACCCCAAGGAGCATTGATAAATACAGGTGCAGGTGGATGTGCAATTTAAATTGGCATCTTGGTTGGAACAGACATTGGTTTGAAAGGCCTGTTCCGATGCTGTTCAATGTTCTGCTTTACGTTGGAGATGTAGCATACAGGTGCCAATGATGACAACATCTGAAAATATTAATGGCACAGTGGTTTAGTTACTGCACCAGTAATCCAGAGGTTTGGACTCAAGTGCTGTTGGGCAAAGGGTTAGCATTTAGACCCAGCGATGATGGATTGCCGATGTTTCTAAATCATGATGATGTATGACTTGGAGGAGCACCATGACTGGTAGTGCTGCCCAACACTCACTGCCCTCATCAGTGGAGGTCAAGGGATCTGGAAGGTGGTCAAGGAATGAGACAGGGAAGACAGTGGTCTTGAGAGTGAAACTTATAGATTGGTGCTTGATAGTCAGCATGGACGTGGTAGCCGAACAATTACACTAGTCTTATTTAATTCTGCCCACAATCCCTTTACCTCCCCCAGATTCCACTACTCATCTACACGAGTGCAATTTACAGCAGCCAATTAACCTACCAACCCAGATGTTTGGGATGTGGGAGGAAACGAGAGCACCCAGAGGAATCTCACATCATCAGGGAGAAAATGCAAACTCCACACAGACAGCACCCGAAGTCAGGATCAAACCCAGGTCCCTGGAGCTGTGAGGCAGCAGCTCTACCAACTGTGCCTTATGTGATAAAGAGGTTCACCACCCTCTGGGTAAAGAAATTTCTTCTGATCTCTGTTCTAAGTGGTCTAGCCCATATGCTGTGACCAAACAGGTCCATCAGTTTACTCTCCTCATGAACAAATGGCTCCTGAAGGGACTTCTCGTGCACATACCATCTGTCCCTGTTTTGCCATTTTCTTGATGTCAGCAATTATTTTCTTCTCCTGCTGCTCCAGCTTCATTCGCTCACGGTCCAACTCGCGCATCGCCCGGTTCAGGGCCCGTTGGTTCTGCCGGAGCATCTCCTCCGGGGTCTTTCTCCTACCAAATATGGCATTCATGGTGCTTCACTGAACTGTGGGGAGGGGAAAGGAAAGTAGGGTGAGCACAACTTACCCTTCAGGATTACATCACTCCTCTTTCCCCTTCCTTCAGCTACGAGCAGATTCTTCCCATCTCAGCCTCATTACAAGTTTTCAAAGATAACTATGACTTTGAAAGCCCCAGAGGCACAGCCATTTTTTCCGTAACCTCAGAGAACCCCCCACTGCATTAAGACTGCTACTGCAATGTTACAAATCTTAAAGGTATCTACATTATTGATAATTAACTACTTTCCTTCAGTTTATTTAAAATATCACTGGATTCCAATTATGCTTTATTTTATTCAGACCTTTGCGTAGAATGCAAATGTTAATACCTTAAGCCCTGAGCTGTCCTAAAGCAGGGTTGCCAAATTGTGTTTTTCTCTTCCCAGTTGCATTTCGTGGCTGATCTCCTAGGCAGCAAGGGTTAGGGCAGGTCCATTAGGATTTCATTTAGAGGCTTCATTGAGCCCACTTGGGAGATCAATCTTCCATTAACCATATTGTGCACAATTCCGAGTCCTTTTACTGGGAAGAAGAGTCAAGGGAACCACAAAGAAGTCCCAAAGTGCTGGTTGGACTTGCATGATCCAATGTAATATCATAAGATTTACTACTTTCATTGTACTGTCTGAAGCAGAAACATTGCCCAGCCGTGTTCTTGGCTATCATACCACAGGATCTTTTAACCCAATGGACCACCTCCGAATGTGCAGCAATTTCTTGGAATTGCAATGTGACCACTGGCCAAATTTTGGTGCTTAAATGGCTGCAATGGAAATGTTCTGGCTTAGGGTGAGAATGCAACCCACCAGGTCCACTGGAGACAGGGCCCCAAGTCCAAGGGCTCAGGCCCAGCTGCATCTTCCAGCCCTGGGCATAGCAAGGCCACCAAATAAGAATCACAGCAGACAAACACTTCCCCTCATGCCCCCAGCCACTGCCTGGCCAGCACATACCCACACCTTCCCCACAACTACCACCTTTGCCCATCACTCACCCTCCCACCTCACCTTCCCTCTACCTCCCTCCGCCATCCCCTCCCCTCTCCCCACCCGTACCTCTCCATCCCCCATTGGTCCCAATTCCTCCCCCATGCCCTCCCCATACCTCCCTCCTCTCCCCAGTCCCTACCCCCTCCCACCCCTCCCTCCATCCCCCCACTCCCTCCCACCCCACTCCATCCGACGCACCCCTCCACTCCCTCCCTCCATCCCCCCACTCCATCCCCCGCACCCCCCCACTCCTCCCCCTTCCCCCCCACTCCCTCCTCCCCCCCACTCCACTCCCTCTTCCCCCCACTTCCCCCCACTCCCTCCTCCCCCTCCCCCCACTCCACTCCCTCTTCCCCCTCCCCCCACTCCCTCCTCCCCCTCCCCCCACTCCCCCCTCCCCTCACTCCACCTCCCCCTCCCCTCCCCCTCTCCTCCCCCCTCCCCCCCTCCTCCTCCCCCCCACTCCCTCCTCCCTCTCCCCCTCTCCTCCCCCTCCCCCCTCCCTCTCCCCCCTCCTCCCCCTCTCCTCCCCCTCCCCCTCTCCTCCCCCTCCCCCTCCCCCCTCCCCCCTCCCCTCCCCCTCTCCTCCCCCTCCTTCCTCCCCCTCTCCTCCCCCTCCCCCTCTCCTCCCCCTCCCCCCTCCCTCTCCCCCCCATCGCCTCCCCCTCCCCCCTCCCTCTCCCCCCCCATCTCCTCCCCCTCCTCCCTCCCCCCCCATCTCCTCCCCCTCCTCCCTCCCTCTCCCCCCCATCTCCTCCCCCTCCTCCCTCCCTCTCCCCCCCATCTCCTCCCCCTCCCTCCTCCCTCTCCCCCTCTCCTCCCCCTCCCTCCTCCCTCTCCCCCTCTCCTCCCCCTCCCTCCTCCCACTCCCCCTCTCCTCCCCCTCCCTCCTCCCTCTCCCCCCTCTCCTCCCCCTCCCTCCTCCCTCCTCCCCCTCCCCCCACTCCCTCCTCCCTCTCCCCCTCTCCTCCCCCTCCCCCCCACTCCCTCCTCCCCCCCACTCCCTCCTCCCTACTCCCCCTCTCCTCCCCCTCCCCCCCACTCCCTCCTCCCCCTCCCCCCCACTCCCTCCTCCCTCTCCCCCTCTCCTCCCGCTCCCCCCCCTCCTCCCCCTCCCCCCCACTCCCTCCTCCCCCCTCCCCCCCCCTCCTCCCCCCCTCCCTCCTCCCCCCTCCCCCCCCCTCCTCCCCCCCTCCAGCCCACTCCCTCCTCCTCCCCCTCCCTCCTCCCCCCCTCCCCCCCACTCCCTCCTCCTCCCTCCCCCCCACTCCCTCCCTCCCCCTCCCCCCACTCCCTCCTCACCCCTCCCCCACACTCCCCCTCCCCCCCACTCCCCCTCCCCCCTCCCCCCCCACTCCCCCTCCCCCTCCTCCCCACACCCCCTCCCCCTCCCCCCCACTCCCTCCTCCCCCTCCCCCCCACTCCCTCCTCCCCCTCCCCCCCACTCCCTCCTCCCCCTCCCCCCTCCCCCCCACTCCCTCCTCCCCCCCCCACTCCCACCTCCCCCTCCCCCCCACTCCCTCCTCCCCCCCCCACTCCCTCCTCCCCCCCACTCCCACCTCCCCTCCCCCCCACTCCCACCTCCCCCTCCCGCCCACTCCCTCCTCCCCCCCCCCACTCCCTCCTCCCCCCCACTCCCACCTCCCCCTCCCCCCCCACTCCCCTCCTCCCCCCCACTCCCTCCTCCCCCTCCCCCCCCACTCCCTCCTCCCCCTCCCCCCCACTCCCTCCTCCCCCTCCCCCCCACTCCCACCTCCCCCTCCCCCACTCCCTCCACTCCCTCCTCCTCCTCCTCCCCCCACTCCCTCCTCCCCCCTCCCCCACTACCCTCCTCCTCCTCCCCCCCACTCCCTCCTCCCCCATCCCCCCCACTCCCTCCTCCCCCTCCCCCCCCCACTCCCTCCTCCCCTCCCCCCCACATCCTCCTCCCCCCCACTCCCTCCTCTTCCCCCACTCCCTCCTCCCCCTCCCCCCACTCACTCCCTCTTCCCCCTCCCCCCACTCCCTCCTCCCCCTCCCCCCACCTCCCCCCTCCCCCTCACTCCACCTCCCCCTCCCCTCCCCCCTCTCCTCCCCCCTCCCCCCTCCTCCTCCCCCCCACTCCCTCCTCCCTCTCCCCCTCTCCTCCCCCTCCCCCCCCCCCTCTCCCCCTCCCCCCTCCCGCCTCCCTCTCCCCCCCTCTCCTCCCCCTCCCCCCCCACTCACCTCCTCCCCCCCCCTCCCTCCTCCCTCTCCTCCCCCTCCCCCCCACTCTCCCTCCTCCCCCCCACTCCCTCCTCCTCTCCCCCTCTCCTCCCCCTCCCCCCCCTCCCCCACTCCCTTCCTCCCTCTCCCCCTCTCCTCCCCCTCCCCCCCACTCCCTCCTCCCCCCCACTCCCTCCTCCCTCTCCCCCTCTCCTCCCCCTCCCCCCCACTCCCTCCTCACCTCTCCCCCTCTCCTCCCCCTCCCCCCCACTCCCTCCTCCCCCCTCCCCCCACTCCCTCCTCCCTCTCCCCTTTCCTCCCCCTCCCCCCACTCCCTCCTCCCCCTCCCCCCACTCCCTCCTCCCTCTCCCCTCTCCTCCCCCTCCCCCCCACATCCCTCCTCCCCCTCCCCCCACTCCCCTCCTCCCCCCCTCCTCCCCCCTCCCTCCTCCCCCCCCTCCTCCCACTCCTCCTCCCCCCCTCCCCCCCCTCCAGCCCACTCCCTCCTCCTCCCCCTCCCTCCTCCCCCCCCCTCCCCCCCACTCCCTCCCTCTCCCCCCCACTCCCTCCCTCCCCTCCCCCCTCCCCCCCACTCCCTCCTCACCCCTCCCTCCTCACCCCTCCCCCACACTCCCCCCTCCCCCCCCCTCCCCTCCCCCCCCCCCCCCCCCCCCCCCCCCTCCCCCCCTCCCCCCCCACCCCCTCCCCCCCCCCCGCCCCCCCCCCCCCCGCCCCCTGCCTCCCCTACCCAAACCACCCCCCCCCACCCCCCCGACCCCCCCCCCGCCCCCCCCCCACCCTCCCCCCCCCCCACCCTCCCCCCCCCCCCCCCCCTCCCCCCCCCCCCCCCCCCCCCCCCCCCCCCCCCCTCCCCCCCCCCCCACCCTCCCCCCCCCCCCCCCCCCACTCCCCCCCCTCCCCCCCCCCCCTACCCCCCCCCCCCCCCCCCCCCATCCCCCCCCCCCCCCTCCCCCCCCCCCCCCCCCCCCCCCCCCCTCCCCCCCCCCCCCCCCCCCCCCCCCCCCCCCTCCCTCCCCCCCCCCCCCCCCCCCCCCCCCCCCCCCCTCCCCCTCCTCCCCCCCCCCCCCCCCCCTCCCCCCCCCCCCCCCCCCTCCCCCCCCCCCCCCCCCCCCCCCCCCCCCCCCCCCCCCCCCCTCCCCCCTCCCCCCCCCCCCCCCCCCCCCCCCCCCCCCCCCCCCCCCCCCCCCTCTCCCCCCCCCCCCCCCCCCCCCCCCCCCCCCCCCCTCCCCCCCCCTCCCCCCTCCCCCCCCCCTCCCCCCCCCCCCCCCCCCCCCCCCCCCCCCCCCCCTCCCCCCCCCCCCCTCCCCCCCCCCCCCCTCCCCTCCCCCCCCCCACCCCCCCTCCCCCCCCCCCCCCCCCCCCCCCCTCCCCCCCTCCCCCCCCCCCCCCCCCTCCCCCCCCCCCCCCCCCCCCCCCCCCCTCCCCCCCCCCCCCCCCCCCCCCCCCCCCCCCCCCCCCCCCCCCTCCCCCTCCCCCCCCCCCCCCTCCCCCCCCCCCCCCCCCCCCCCCCCCTCCCCCCCCTCCCCCCCCCCCCCCCCCCCCCCCCCCCCCCCCCCCCCCCCCCCCCCCCCCCCCTCCCCCCCCACCCCCTCCCCCCCCTCCCCCTCCCCCCCCCCCCCACTCCCTCCTCCCCTCCCCCCACCTCCCTCCTCCTCCTCCCCCCCACTCCCTTCCTCTCCCCCTTCACCCCCTCGCACTCCCATCCTCCCCATCCCCCTCCCCACCCCCACTCCCTCCTCCCCCCTCCCCCTCCCCTCCTCCCCCCCTCCCCCCCACTCCCTCCTCCCCCCCACTCCCTCTCCGCCCACTCCCTCCACTCCCTCCAATCCCATCTCTCTCCCTCCACCACCTCCAGTCTTCCAGACCCGCCCCCGGGCCCAGCAGCCGGGGGAAGGCCTCAGTGTTTACGGCGCCTCCTGCGGCCCCGTCCTCTACCCCGGCCCGGCGCTCCCCGGCCCGCTCAGCGTTACTCAGACCTGGGCCTCGCGATCCAGCTGCTGCTTCGCGAAAACCGTTTTCCTGTTGTTGTCGATGGGCCGTAAGACTACGTTTTTCGCCGACAACCAATCATTTAATCCCACAGATGGCGTAACCAACACGAGACCTCTTTTGGCCGGTGACGTTTTTGCGTAATGACGTAACCGCACGGGGTAAACGTCACTCAATACGAGGAGCGTTGACCCTGTGTCGAGAGTTCGATTCCCGCGGCCGCTGGAAATCAGAGGAAGAGGCGAGATACCAACCCAGGACTTGGCATCGGCGTTCACCGAGGAGAAGGACATGGAGCTCAGGGTGCTGCTGTTTTTGGGGCAGGAGGTGTTGGGTTTATTGGCTCATAGGTAGATGGCTCCAGGGCCTGATGGGATCTTTCCCAGCTTGTGGAGGGAGGCAAGAGAGGAGCTTGTCGCATCCCTGACAAAGATCTTTGTGTCTGCTTTAGCAAAAGGCGACGTCCCAGAGGACTGCAGAATGGCAAATGTTGTTCAGCTCAAGAGGGGCAGTAGGGACAAGCTAGGAACTGTAGGCCTGTGAGCCTTACATCAGTGGTAGGGGAGCTGTTGGAGAGGATTTTTAGGGACAGGACTTACTCACATCCGAAGAAGCATGGATATATTCAGGAAAGTCATCGTGGCTTTGGCTTTGAGCTTTGAGTCTTACAAACTTGATTGAGTCTCTTGAGGAGGTGACAAACGTAATTTGATGAGGGTCGGGCAGTGGATGTTATCGGCAAGGACTGCAGATGCTGGAATCCAGATGAAAAAACACTTATGATGCTGGTCTACATTGTCTATGCTGTCTATTGCTGGATGCTACGTCTCTGTTCCAAGCCGACTCCAGCCCCATACCTCAATTCTTTCTCTGCTATATCAATGACTGCATTGGTGCCACCTCTTGTACCCATGCGGAACTCAACAGTTTCATAAATTTCACCACAAATTTTCACCCTGCTCCCCAATTCACTTGGACTATCTCTGAGACCTCTCTCTCCTTCCTCGATCTGTCCATCTCCATCTCAGGAGATTCCTTATCCGCCAATATCTTCTACAAACTCACTGAGATGTCTACCTTCTTTTCTAACTGGGGCTTCCCCCCAACTGGTCGAGAGAGCTCGCACCCATATCTCTGCCATTTCGCGCACCTCACCCCCACCCCGCCTAGGCCCCACAGGGATAGAGTCCCCCTTGTCCTCACAATTCATCCCACCAGCCTACATATCCAACACATCATTCTCTGCCACTTCCGCCGTTTCCAACGGGACCCCACTACCAAGCATATCTTCCCCTCCCCACCTTTCTGCCTTTCGGAGGAACCGCTCTGTCCGCAACTCCCTACTTCACTCCCCCACCACCCATCCCACTCCCCCCCTGAGAATTTCCACTGCCCCCCCCCCCCCATAGGTGCAACACCTACCCCAACGCCACCTCCATCACCTCCAGCCAGGGACCAAACAGTCCTTTCAGGTGAGACAGAGATTCACCTGCACCTCCCTTAATATCATCTACTGCATTCAGTGCCCCAATTGTGGCCTCCTCTACATTGGTGAGACCAAATGCAGACTAGGTGACTGTTTCGCAGAACACCTGCACTCTGTCCGTAGCCACGATCTGCATCTCCCTATCGTCAGACACTTCAACTCTCCCTCCCATACTATCACTGACATGTCAGTCCTCGGCCTCCTCCACTGCCAGGAGAATTCCAAGTGCAAACTGGAGGAACACCACCTCATTTTCTGTCTTGGAACTTTGCAACCTAATGGCATAAACATGGAATTTTCCCAGTTTAAGTAACCCCTTACCCCCACCTTGCTTATTCTTCCCTTTGCTAGCCTCTCTCTCTTTTCTCTATCCCCTTTTTTTCCTTTCTCTCCTTACCTTTGACCCATCCCCAGTGGATCTCTCTCCCCTCCTCCCCCGCACCTACCTATCACCACCTTGAGCCCACCCCGCCTCCCCTCTTTAGTCCACCTATCACTGCTCTACTTTTTCCTCCTATATATTAGGCTTCCCCTTTTCCTATCTTCAGTCCTGAAGAAGGGTCCTGACCTGAAACATCGACCACCTGCTTTTCTCTATGGATGCTGCCTGGCCTGCTGAGTTCCTCAAGCATCATAGAGTTTTTCATCCTTCATGATAGGCTGATCCAGAAGATTAAGGCACGTGGGATCCATGGAGACTTCATAGATTGGATTCAAAATTGGTTTGGCCATAGAAGACATAGGATAATGATGGAGTGATGTTATTCTGGCTGGAGGTTTGTGACCAGTGGTGTTCTGCAGGGATCAGTGCTGGACCTCGGCTGTTTGTGATGTACATGATTTGAATTGAATTGAATTGGTTTATTATTGTCACTTTTACCAAGGTACAGTGAAAAACTTGTCTTGCGTACTGATTAGTCAGTTTGCAAAAAACACAAAAATAGGGAGAGTTGAGGTTAGTGAGGAAGTTTGTTCAAGAATACAACAGAATACAGATCAATATCAGATATCGGCAGAGAAATGGCAGATGGAGTTCAATCCAGCCAAGTGTGAGGTGATGCATTTTGGGAGGCCAAATGTAAGGGGAAGATATACAGTAAATGGCAAAATCCTTAGGAGCATCGATGTACAGAGGGATTTTGGGGTACAAGTCCATGGCTTCATGAATGTAGCAGTACAAGGTAGTAAAGAAGGCATATGGCATGCTTGCCTTCATTATTCGGGACATTGAGTATGAAAGTTGGGAAGTCATGTTGAAGCTCTATAAAAGTTTAGTTAGACCACATTTGGGGTATTGTGTGCAGTTTTGGTCACTGCATTACATGTAGGATGTGGAAGCTTTGGAGAGGATGTAGAAGAGGTTCACGGGAATATTGCCTGAATTAGAGGGTAGGAGCTATAAGGAGAGGTTGGACAAACTTAGATAATTTTCTCTGGAGCGTCAGAGGCTGAGGGGCGACCTGATAGAAATATATAAAATTGTGAGAGGCATAGATAGGGTAGACAGTCAGCATCTTTCTCCCAGGGTGGATGTGCCATATGACCAGACTTCGTGGGTTTAAGGTGAGAGGGAGAAAGTTTTGAGAGGGAATATTTTTTTTACACACACACACACACACACACACACACACACACACACACACGCACACGCACACACACACAGCGGTGGGTGCCTGGAACACCCTGCCGGAAGAGGTGGTGGAAGCAGATCCAATAGCAACATTCAAGAGGCATTAAGATAGATACATGAACAAGCAGGGAATGGAGGGATACAGACCATGTGCAGGCAGATGGGATTATTTTAAATAGTCATCGTGGTCAACACAGACATCATGGGCCGAAGGGCCAGTTTCTGTGTTGTACTATTCTTTGATCTACATAAATCAGTTGATCTTGCAGCTTTATAAAACGCTAGTTAGGCCGCATCTGGAGTATTGCATTCAGTTCTGGTTGCCCCATTATAGGAAGGATGTCGAGGCTTTGGAGAGGATGCAGAAGAGGTTCACTAGGATGCTGGCTGGATTGGAGGACATCTGGTCTCAGGAGAGGTTGGAAAACTTGGGTTGTTTTCTCTGGAGGGGCCCGAGGCTGAGGGGAGATCTGATAGAAATTTATAAGATTATGAGAGGCATAGAGTAGACAGTGGGTATCTTTTCCCAGGATTGAAATGTTTAATACCAGAGAGCTTGCATTTAAGGTGAGAGGGGGTACGTTCAAAGGAGATGTGCGGGGCAAGTTTTTGACACAGAGAGTGGTGGGTGCCTGGAATGTGCAGCCAGGGGCGGTGGTGGAAGCAGATACGACAGGGGCGTTCAAGAGGCTCTTAGATAGGCACATAAATGTGAGGGAAATGGAAGGATATGGATATTGTGTAGCCAGAAGGGAGTAGCTGAGTTAGGCTTTTAACTACTAGTTTAATTAGTTCAGCACAACATCGTGGGTTGAAAGGCCTGTTCCTGTGCTGTACTGTTCTACGTTCAGCCATCTGATCTTTGGGCTACCAGGTGTAGGGAACATCAAGACACAAGAGTCTGCAGATGCTGGAATCCGGAGCAAAAAAATTCAGTGGTATGAATATTGAATTGTTGTCGCAACAACAACCTCACACTCAATGTCAGCAAGACCAAGGAATTGATTGTGAACTTCAGGAAGGGGAAGTTGGGAGAACACACACCAGTCCTCATTGAGGGGTCAGCGGTGGAAAGGGTGAGCAGCTTCAAGTTCCTGGGTGTCAACATCTCAGAGGATCTATCTTGGGCTCTGCCAGGACCGCAAGAAACTGCAGAGGGTTGTGGACACAGCCCAGCGCATCACGGACACCAGTCTCCCCTCCTTGGACTCTGTCTTTACCTCTCGTTGTCTTGGTGAAGCAGCCAGCATAATCAAAGACCCCACCCACCCGGGACATTCTCTTCCATCGGGTAGAAGATACAGGAGCCTGAGGGCACGTACCACCAGACTTAAGGACAGCTTCTACCCCACTGTGATAAGACTATTGATCGGTTCCTCTATACAATGATATGGACTATGACCTCACGATCTACCTTGTTGTCACCTTGCACCTTATTGCACTGCACTTTCTCTGTAGCTGTGACACTTTATTCTGTAATGTTACTGTTTTTACCTGGACTACATCAATGCACTCTGTACTGACTCAATGTAACTGCACCGTGTAATGAATTGACCCGTACGATCGGTTTGTAAGACAAGCTTTTCACTGTACCTCGGTACAAGTGACAGTAATAAACCAATGCCAATATATTGATGCAATCACAAAGAAAGCACGCCAGTGGCTGTACTTCATTAGGAATTTGAGGAGATTTGGGATGTCACCAAAGACTCTTGCAAATATCTACAGATGTACGGTGGAGATCATTCTGACTGGTGGCATCACTGCCCGGTATGGAGGCTCCAATGTGCAGGATTGAAAGAGGCTGCAGAGGGTCGTAGACTCAGTCAGCTCCATCAAGACAGATACAAGATATTTATTTATTAGTCACATGTATATCGAAACACACAGTGAAATGCATCTTTTGCATAGAGTGTTCTGGGCGCAGCCTGCAAGTGTCACCACGCTTCCCACGCCAACATAGCATGCTCACAACTTCCTATCCGTACGTCTTTGGAATGTGGGAGGAAACCAGAGCACCCAGAGGAAACCCACGTAGACACGGGGAGAATGTACAAACTCCTTACAGATAGCGGCTGGAATTGAACTCTCCCTGCTATCCCTCCGGCATCTATCATTTAGGACCCTCACCATCCAGGACATGCCCTTTTCACGTTACTTCCATCAGGGAGAAGGTACAGGAGCCTGAAGACCCACACTCAACGTTTCAGGAACAGCTTCTTCCCCTCTGCCATCAGATTTCTGAATGATCCATGAACCAGTGAACACTACTTCATTATTCCTCTTTTGCACTATTTATTTATTTTGTAACTCATAGTAGTCTTTATGTCTTGCACTGTACTGCTGCCACAAAACAACAAATTTCACAACACATGTCAGTGATAATAAACCTGATTCTGATTCTGAATTTTCCAGCTTCAGATAACCCACACTCCCTATGCTCCTTTCTCTCTACTTCTGTTTCCACTCTCCACCTCTTCCCCCCCCCCCACCCCCATCATCCAGTTTCATTCCCATCCCCTACCTGGTTCCATCACCCACACACACCTGCTGGTTCTTCTATTCCCTTCCCCAATTGGCTCCATCTACCCCTCATTCCTCCCTCATGTGGTCCCACTTATTCCCTTCCTTACTTATTAGGTTCCAGCATCTGCAACCTTTTGCATCTCCACTCATCAACTTCTAACCTTTGCCTCGACCTCCACCTTCCCCTCCCCCGGCCACCATGTTCTCCCTCTTTTCTCTCTCCTTACCTGCCTCTACCCATCACCACCAGGCACTGTCTGACTCCACCCCACCCACTCACTGCTGCATCTGCCCATCACACCCCCTTACCTGGCTTTCATTTATTGCCTGCCAGCCTATGCCTCACCCCTCCCTCTCTCCTCTTTATACCGGATGTCTCTCCTCTACACTCTCAGTCCTGATGCAGGGTCTCAACCCAAAATGGCATCTATCCCTTTGCCTCCACAGATGCTGCCTAGCCCACTGAATTCCTCCAGCAGTTTGTTTTTTGCTTGTAGGGAAAAATTGGAGCTGGCCTGGACTATTCAGAATCAGGATCAACTTTATTATTATCTGTTGTGAAACTTGTTTTGTGGCAGCAGTAAAATTACTATAAATTGCAAAATAAATAAATTGTGCAAAGAAAAAAGGAACAACAAGGTCGTGTTCATGGACCATTCAGTAATCTGATGGCGGAGGGGAAGAAGCTGTTCCTGAATTGATGTGTGTCTGTCTTTAGGCTCCTGTACCTCCTCCCTGATGGTAGTAACGAGAAGAGGGCATGTCCTGAATGGTGAGGGCCTTTAGTGATGGATGCCGCATTCTTGAGGCACCACTTCTAGAAGATGTCCTTCTGGTGGGAAGAGTAGTGTCCTTGATGGAGCTGGTTCACATTTGCTTGATAAGCCATCCAGCCCATGGAGTCTTTGTTGGTCGTCAGATTGATCCCATCCCCTCACTAATTTCATGTTACCCATTCTCTGTCACCTGCTCATCAACTCTCCCCGATCCTTTTAGCATCCACCTGCACTAGGGACAATGGACCAGTTAACATTCCATTTGGAGCACCCAGGGGAAACCCATGTGGACACAGGGAGAAAGTACACACTCTACACAAGCAGCAACTGAGATCAAGATCGAATCCAGAACACGGGATCTGTGAGAACTGATCTACCAGCAGTGCCACTCTGTTGCCCATTCAATAAGATCATGGCTGATCTTCAACCTCAGCCCAACTTTCCCATGCTAACCCTATGTCTATTGATTCCTCAGTTTCCAAAGATTTGGCCTGATGCCCACAAATCCTGATTCACCTGCAGCTGAAAAATCTATCTCAGCCTTAAATACTAGTGAAAATTCCTAATACGGACACAAGAGAGATTGTAGATGCTGGAAATCTGGACCAACACACAAGATATTGGAGGAACTCAACGGGTCAGGCAGCATCTATGGAGGGAAATGAACAGTTGACATTTATCAGGACTGGAAAGAAAGAGGGGAGACAGCTAGAATAAAGGAGGTGGAGCAAGAGCTGGCAGGTGATAGGTGGATCCAGGTGAAAGGGGGATGATGGGCCAGTGGGGGACGGTGAGGAGTGGGATTGATGTTAGAAGCTTGGAGGTGATGGGTGGAAGTGACAAAAGGCTGAAGAAGATGGAATCTGAAAGGAGAGGACAGTGGACGATGGAACAAAGGGAAGGTGAGATGGGGAACCAGAGGGAAGAAGGTATGGGTGATAGGGCCAGTGGGATAAGGGAAAACAAAGAGTGGCGACAGCAGGGAGAGGTTACCAGAAGTTGGAGAAATCAATGTTCATGCCATCAGGTTGGACACTACCAAGGCGGAATATAAGGAGCCATTCCTCGAATCTGCGTTTAGCCTCAACTTGGCAGGACAGGAGGCTGTGGATAGACTTTTTTTTAAGAACAGTGCAACACGGTACGGGCCTTTCAGCCCATGATGTTTTGCTGACCTATATAAACCTTATCGATATTCAATCTATCCCCCTCTCTACTTCACCTCCCAAAACCCTCTATTTTTCTTTCATCCATGTGCCTATCCAAGAGTCTCTTAAATGACCCTATCACATCAGCGTCTACCACCATCGCCGGCAGTGCATTCCAGGCACCCACCACTCTCTTGTGTAAAAAAAAACCTACCTCTGACATCTCCCCTGAACTTTCCTCCACGCACTTTAAAACGGGTGACCTCTAGTATTGCCCATTTCACCCTGGCTGTCCACTCTGTCTATGCCTCTCATCATCTTATAGAGCTCTCTCATTGCCTCTTACTCTCCATTGCTCCAAATACAAAAGCCTGAACTCGCTCAAACCTCTCCTCATAAGACGTGTTCTCCAATCCAGGCAGCATCCTTGTAAATCTCCTCCGCACCCTCTCCAAAGCTTCCACATCAGTTCCTCCTCACTGTTCCTCCATCCTGCCATTAACCAAGTACTCTGCCTTCAAGTTCCATAGAACGTAGAACACTACAGCACAGTACAGGTCCTTTGGCCCACAATGTTGTGCCAACACTTTATCCTGCTCTAAGATCTACCTAACCCTTCCCTCCCACACAGACACATGAATGATAGAAAAATAGGGGGGGTATCTAAGAGTCTCTTAAATGTCCCGAATGTACTGTATCTGCCCCCACAACCTCTGCCGGCAGTGCATTCCACACACCCACCACTCTCCGTATAAAAAAACTTACCCCTGACATCACCCTTATATCTTCCTCCAGTCACCTTAAAATTATGTCCCCTCGTATTAGCCATTGTTGCACTGTGAAAAAGTCTCTGACTGTCCACTCGATCTATGCCTCTTATCATCTTGTACACCTCTATCAAGTCACATCTCGTCTCCTTCTCTCCAAGAGAAAAGCCCCAGCTCACTCAACCTATCCTCATAAGAACGTGCTCTCCGATCCAGGCAACATCCTGGTAAATCTTCTCTGCACCCTCTCTAAAGCTTCCACATCCTTCCTATAATGAGGCGACCAGAACTGTACAACAATACTCCAAGTGTGGTCTGACCAGAGTTCTATAGAGCTGCAACATCATCTCGCGGCTCTTGAACTCAATACTCCGACTAATGAAGGCCAACACTCCATACGCCTTCTTTACGATCCTATTGACCTGCATGGCAACCTTGAGGGATCTATAGAAGTGGACCCCAAGATCCCTCTGTTTCTCCACACTGCTAAGAGTCCTGCCATTTACCTTGTAGTCTGCATTCAAATTCGATCTCCCGAGTGTATCACTTCACACTTTTCCGGGTGAAATCCATCTGCCACTTCTCAGCCCAGCTCTGCATTCTATCAATATCCTGTTGTAATCGACAGCAACCTCCTACACTATCCACAACACCAACAACCTTCGTGTCATCAGCAAACTTATGAACCCATCCTTTCACATCCTCATCCAAGTCATTTATAAATATCACAAAGAGCAGGGGTCCGGGAAACAGATCCCTGTGGAACACCACTGGTCATCGACCTCCAGGCAGACCACGCTCCACCTACAACCACCCTCTGTCTTCTATGGGTGAGCCAATTCTGAATCCACACAGCCAAGTTTCCCTGGATCCCATGCCTCCTGACTTCCTGAATGAGCCTTCCATGAGGAACCTTATCAAACGCCTTACTATAATCCATGCACACCACATCCACCGCTCTACCTTCATCAATCTGTTTTGTCTCATCCTCAAAGAATTCAATCGGAGTCGTGTGGTACGACCCGCCCCTCACAAAGCCATGCTGACTGTCCCTAATCAGCCTATGCTTCTCCAAATGCCCACAAATCCTGTCTCTGAGAATCCTCTCCAGTAATTTGCCCACCAGTGAAGTAAGACTCACTGGTCTGTAATTCCCAGGGTTATCCCTACTCCCTTTCTTAAACAAAGAACAACATTTGCCACCCTCCAATAGTCTGGCACTACTCCTGTGGCCAGTGAGGACGCAAAGATCGTCGCCAAAGGTGCAGCAATCTCTTTCCTTGCTTCCTGATAACAACCTTGGATATATCCCGTCCAGCCCTGGTGACTTATCTATCCTAACGTTTTTCAGAAGTTCCAGCACATCCTCTTTCCTCACATCACCCTGCCCTGGCGTATCAGCCTGTCGTACGCCATCCTCACAAACAAAGTCTCTCTCACTGGTGAATACCGAAGCAAAGTATTCATTAAGGACCTCCCCTACCTCTTCCGACTCCAGGCACATGTTTCTTCTTTTATCATTGATCAGTCCTACCCTCACTCTTGTCATCCTCCTATTCTTCACATTTGTGTAGAAAGTCTTGGGGTTTTCCTTGACCCTACTCGCCGAGGACCTCTCATGCCCCCTTCTAGCTCTCCCAAGTCCATTCTTAAGCTCCCTCCTGGCTACCTTGTAACTCTCCAGAGCCCTGTCTGATCCATGCTTTCTTTCTTTTCAATCTTTTTATTAATTTTCAAATTAGTGCAAAATAATATATAACATGAGTAATTATACACATGGTGCAAAGAGATCAGGATAGCAATCATGACAGTTAATATATAATCACAAGGAGTAAAAAAAGTAATCTAGACCTCCTGCTCGCTTATTAAGTGAACATAATACGAAAGGAAAAATTGAAAAGAGATTAATTATATGAGAAAAGAACCCCCAAGTCAAAAAAAATAGATAGTAAACCAAAAGAAACCAAAAACTTGAAAAAAACTGGACTGATATTTCTTCAATTAAAAAAACATTCTTATGGTGTCAACTCGCTCCTCTGTATTCAAGGGTTATTGAAAGGGATCTGAGAAAGGTCAGCTTATATCATATGGAAGTATTGAATAAATGGACTCCAAACTTCCTCAAATTTAAGCGAAGGGTCAACGGTAGCACTCCTAATTTTTTCTAAGTTTAAATATGCTATAGTTTGAGAAAACCACTGAAAAGTGGTGGGAGGCATTGGATCCTTCCATTTGAACAAAATGGATCGCTTGGCCATTAAGGTGACAAAGGCGATCATACAACGAGCAGAAGCAGATAAATGGCGAGATTCCATCATTGGTAACCCAAAATTGCAGTAATAGGATGAGGTTGTAAATCAATATTCGATACAGATGAAATAATGTTAAAAATGTCTTTCCAATATTTTTCCAAAAGGGGACAGGACCAAAACTAATGTGTCAGGGAAGCCACCTTCAAATTACATCTGTCACGTAAAGGATTTATACGATGATAAAAATGGGCTAACTTGTCCTTGGACATATGGGTCCTGTGAACCACCTTAAACTGTATCAAAGAGTGCCTGGCACACATTGAAGATGTATTAACTAATTGAAGAATTTTCTTCCATGTCTCTGTAGGTAAAAGTATCTGGAGTTCTCTTTCCCATTCATTCTTAATTTTATCAAGTTCCTCTGGACGTATTTTCATAATCTGATCATAAATTATTGCTATCAGGCCCTTCGGAGGAAGAAATAAAGAAAGTAATTTCTTAGAACCATAGAACAATACTGCACAATACAGGCCCTTCGGCCCACCATGTTGTGCCGCCCTTCAAACCACACCTATGACTATATAACCCCTTCCTCCCACATATCCCTCCAACTTAAATTCCTCCATATGCTTATCTAACAATCTCTTGAACTTGTCCAATGTATCGGCCTCCACCACCATCCAAGACAGCGCATTCCATGCACCAAACACTCTCTGGGTGAAAAACCTCCCTCTGACATCACCCTTGAACTTCCCACCCAATACCTTAAAGCCACGTCCTCTTGTTTTGAGCATTGGCGCCCTGGGAAAGAGGCACTGGCTGTCCACTCTATCTATTCCTCTCAATATCTTGTATACCTCCATCATGTCTCCCCTCATCCTCCTTCTCTCCAATGAGAACAGCCCCAGCTCCTTTAGTCTCTCCTCATAATCCATACTCTCCAATCCAGGCAGCATCCTGGTAAATCTCCTCTGCACCCTTTCCAACACCTCCACATCCTTCATATAATGTGACCAGAACTGGACACAGTACTCCAAGTGTGGCCTAACCAGAGTTTTGTAAAGCTGCATCATCACTTTGCGGCTCTTAAACTCGATCCCCCGACTTATGAAAGCTAACATCCCATAAGCTTTCTTAACTACCCTATCCACCTGCGAGGCAACTTTCAGTGATCTGTGGATATGAACCCCCAGATCCCTCTGCTCCTCTACACTGTCCAGAATCCTGCCATTTACCTTGTACTCCGCCTTGGAGTTTGTCCTTCCAAAGTGTACCACCTCACACTTCTCTGGATTGAACGCCATCTGCCACTTGTCAGCCCAGCTCTGCATCCTATCAATATCCCTCTGCAAGCTTCTACAGCCCTCCACACTATCCACAACACCACCGATCTTTGTGGCATCTGCAAACTTGCTAACCCACCCTTCCACCCCCTCATCTAAGTCATTAATAAATATCACAAAAAGCAGAGGTCCCAGAACCGATCCCTGCGGGACACCACTAGTCACAGCCCTCCAATCCGAATGCACTCCCTCCACCACAACCCTCTGTTTTCTACAGGCTAGCCAATTTTGAATCCACACGGCCAAGCTTCCCAGGATCCCTTGGCCTCTGACCTTCTGAAGAAGCCTACCATGCTGAACCTTGTCAAACGCCTTACTAAAATCCATGTAGACCACATCCACTGCACTACCCTCATCAATCTTCCTGGTCACCTCCTCAAAGAACCCTATCAGGCTTGTGAGGCAAGGTCTTCCCTTCACAAAACCTTCACAAAATTCTTCAATGAATTCAGGTAAGACATCCGGTCCTGATGGTATACAGTTGAGTTTTTTAAAATCCTTTTCTGCCCTTCACTCTCCCTGGTTAGCTATTTTTAAAAAAAACGCCCTATCAGTGGGTAAATTACCACAATCCTTTTATGAAGCCACTATTTCTTTAATTCTTAAAAAGGGTAAAGATCCCACTGAATGTGATTCTTATGGACCCATTTCTTTATTGAATGTGGATTCTAAAATTTTTTCCAAAATATTGACTTCTAGACTGGAAAAGGTACTTCCACAAATTATTTCTGATGACCAGACGGGATTCATTAAGAATCATTATTTGCATTTTAATATTAGGAGGTTAATGAATATTATATATACCCCTTCATCTGTAATTCCAGAATGTGTTATTTCGCTAGGTGCTGAGAAGGCGTTCGATAGAGTCGAATGGGAATATTTATTTAACATGCTTGAGAAATTTAATTTTAGCTCAGGTTTCATATCCATGATCAAATTGATTTACCACACACCCATGGCTTCAATACTTACTAATAATCAGAGATCCCCCTTGTTCAGGGCTTTTTGAGGCACTAGACAGGGTTGCCCTCACATCTAACAACTCCATCCCATCTATCCCCTTTACACTACGGAGGTGCCAATCAATATTAGGGAAGTTGAAATCACCCATGACAACAACCCTGTTATTTTTGCACCTCTCCAAAATCTGCCTCTTGATCTGCTCCTCACTGTCTCTGCTGCTACTGGGGGGGGGGGGGGGGGGGGGGGGGGGGGGGGGGAGGGTTCTGTAGAATACTCCCAATATCACTCCCTTCCTGTTTCTGACTTCCACCCACACTGACTCAGTAGATGATCCCAACAGGACATCCTCCTTTTCTACAGTTGTGACACTGTTCCTGATCAGCAAAGCCACTCCCCCACCTCTTTTACTTCCGTCCCTGTCCCTTTTGAAACATACTAAACACCAGGAATATCCAGCAGCCGTTCCTGCCCTTGAGACAGCCAATTCTCTGTAATGGCCACCACATCATAGTTCCACATACGTACCCATGCTCCAAGTTCATCAACCTTGTTCCTGATACTTCTTGCATTGAAGTAGACACACTTCAAGCCCACCCAACTGACTGCAATTTTGCCCTTTCAACTGCCTATCCTGCCTCACAGTCTTTCTACACTCTGCATCTACTTGTGCCACAAAATGAACCAACCTCTGACCTGTCACTCTGGTTCCCATTCCCCTGCCAAATTAATTTAAAACCTTCCCCAACAGTTCCAGCAAACCTGCCCACAAGAATATTGGTCCCCCTCTGGTTCAGGTGTAACCCATCCCTTTTGTACAGGTCGTATCTTCCCGAGAAGAGATCCCAATGATCAATACTCTGAAACCCATGCCCCTGCACCAATTCCTCAGCCACGCATTCATCTACCAAATCATCCTATTCTTACCATCACTGCATGTTTGCATGGACAGCAATCCAGAGATTATGACCCTTGAGGTCCTGCTTTTCAGCTTCCTACCTAACTCCCTATTTTTCCTCTTCAGGACCCTCACCTCTTTTCCTACCTATGTCATTGGTACCAATATGTACCACGACCTATAGCTGTTCTCCCTCCCCCTTCAGAATGCTGTGAACCCGATCCGAGATGTCCCTGACCCTGGCACCGGGGAGGCAACATACCATCTGTGGAGTCTCTTCATGTCTACGGAATCTCCTGTCCGACCCCCTTACTACGGAATCCCCCTAATGCTAACCGCTCTCCTCTTCTGCCCCCTTCCTTCTGTACCACACAACCAGGCTCAGTGCCAGAGACCCTGGTCACTGCTGCTTTTCCCTGGTAGGTCCCCCCACCCACCCACCCACCCACCCACCCAACGGTATCTGAAGCCGTATATCTGTTATTGAGGAAAAATGGCCACAGGGGTACTCTGTACTACCTGCCTATTCTCTGTCCTTCTCCTGACAGTCACCCAGCTACCCGCCTCCTGCAGCTTCGGAGTGACTGCATCCCTGTAGCTCTTGTCTAAATACTGCTCGTTATCCCGTAGGAGCCGAAGGTCATCCGCTGCAGCTCCAGTTCCCTGACACGGTCTGTAAGGAGCTGCAGCTGGAGGCACCTCATGCAGATATAGTTATCAGGGAGACTGAATGTCTCCCAGAACTCCCACATCTCACAAGCTGAACACACAACTGACCCTGGAGCTATTCTCACTACTCTGCACTAAAGGGAACACCAAATCAAAGAAAGGAAGAAACTTACCAGAGACTTACCTTCGCCTCTTCTCACCGAAGCCTCAGCTCCCCACTCTAACAATTGCCCACTCACACCATGGCCGCTCTGCTTATACTTGCCTTACCTTTATTTGCTGCTGTTAATAAGCCAATCAGCAGGTAACAATTTGCAACTGTGCTCAATTTAGACTCTTGCAAGGTGAAACTCACAAGCTCAGGCACAGAGACTCACCTCTCTTCAAAGGTCCTGCTACAAATCTCGCTCCAACTCCTGACTCTGCAAGATGAAACTCACTTTCGATCTTCCAAAGTGTATCACTTCACACTTCTCCACCCAGCTCTGCATCCTGTCTATATTCTGTTGCAAGCTATGACAACCTTCTGCATTATCTACTACACCATCAACCTTTATGTCATCTGCAAACTTGCCAACCCACCCTTCCACTTCTTCATCCAAGTCATTTATGAAGATCACAAAGAGCAGGGGGTCCATCACTCCCTGCCTTCTGTGGCCAACGCCAATTCCAAATCCACACAGCCAATTTTCCAGGGATCCCATACCTTGTGACTTTCTGGATGAGCCCATCATGGGGAACCTTGTTGGTGTTGGTGTGGAATAGGAAGTGGAATTAAAATGGCTGGCCGCTGCAAGATCCTGGCTGTTATGGTAGACAGATCGAAGGTGCTCAGCGAAGCAATTCCCCAATCTGCGTTGGGTCTCCCCAATGTAAAGGAGGCCACACCAGATGCAATAAATTACACTGATGGATTCACAGGTGAAGGGACTACCTCACCTGGAATATCTGTTTAGGGGCCTGGAGGTGGTGTAGGGGCAGGTGTAACACTCAACGTGATTGCAGGGATAAGTGCCTGGAGTGGGATTGGTGTCATGGAGAGAGCAATCCCTATAGAAAATGGAGAGGGGAGGGCAAGATGTGCCTGGTGGTGGGATCCTGTTGGAGATGTGGACGTTTCAGAGAATGATATGTTAGATGCGTAGGCTCATCGTGTGGTAGGTGAGCACAAGGGTGACCCGATCCGGTTGTGTCTGGAGATGAGGGCAGATGTATGGGAAATAGAAGAGATGAGGGTGAGGGTTGCATTTTGGGGGGGGGGGGGGTGGGGTGGTTGGGGAAAGAAGCCTATTTCTGAAAGGAGAACATCTCAGATATCCTGGGATGGAAAGCCTCAAAACGAGAACAGATGCGGCAGAGACAGAGGGAATTGTGTCCTTGCAAGTGACAGGGTGAGAAAGAGCTGTAGCTGAGGTAACTGTGGGAGTCAGTAGGTTTGTTCACCACCCTCCCAGAAAGAAACTCCACCTTGTTAACATCTTACATGGGTAAACCCTTATTCTGAAATTATGCTCCCTCCTGCACCTCCCCAAGGGAAAATGTCCTCCGGAATTTCATCTGTCTCCGTCTGCTCTCCTCTCGTTCTTCTAAACTCCAGTGGAGTAGAGCCCACCCTAATCAACCGCTCTCAAAAGACATGATAAAATGAATTGTTTTCTTAATTGGGGACCTTTATTACATGTCCTGCTGATGGACTGGGGCCGTCTCCTCCCAGTTTTCAAAGATAATTACGCATACACAAAGGCCACATCCAGCCTTCCACAAAACCTTGGAGTTCCTCCTCTAATGCCTCAGTCATGGGTTTTATTTCAGTCCTCCTTCTACCATGTGGAATGATGATGGTAATAGTTGAGCAGTCTGAAAGCAAATCTGTTGCCTCAGACCGCAAACTTCTCCCCACCCCTTCCAGCTGTGCATCCTCAGGGCTCAAAGTCCCTTGTCCCCGTCCTCTCTGTGCTCTACAACAAAAAGTGGCCCTCATTTTTCACACCTACTATCTGGACTCCAGACCCACACAGCAGAGTCTTAAATGCCCTCTGAAATGGGTTATCATGCCAGTTATGTTAAGCACAGTGTTTAAATAACAATCACACCAGACAATCTGCTTGTTATCAGCCTTGGTACTAGATTTCAGCAGAGCAAAATCACTTTGAGCAGTTTCTCCCCACAAGTATTCAGATACTGCTCCCTTGTCGGAAGAACTGTCCCACAGGCTAATCAAACAGCCTGAGTGTTCTCACAGAATATTACCTTAAAGCCAACATTGCAGTCTCCTCCCATCATGGTTCATGAACACAAACACCATGACAGGGTGGTCTGGAACTTTACTGGGACTCATTTCTTCTTATAGATTTTGCTAATTAACTGAATTCAAATTACCCTCTCCCCTCCCCACAAGCCACCAAGTGAAACAATGCTCCTCTCAAATACTTCAACCAATTATTTTAATCTAGACCAATTATTTTACAGAAGTGAACCGAGCAGATACTTGACAATATCCTGATTACTTCTGCATTTCCCTGGGCCTATTATTTCCTTCCTGTAATATGTGGACCAGAATTGTACGCTGTAGTGGCTGTGGCCTTATCTGGATTTTCTGGAGGTCGAGACTGACCTTCTAGATGCTCCAAGCCTCAGTAATGTTTCATAAGCCTTCCTAGCTACCTTGTTCTCTGTGGGGTGTGTGCTGCAAGATGCCTCTGTTCCTCTACACTTCTCATATCTTAACCTTTATTGGTTTTCCTTTGCTTTGTTTCTCTAAACCGCAACCCCCCCCCCCCAAAAAAAAGAACTATTCACTCTCTCCTGCCTACCCAAGCAGTCCATTGATACCTTAATCACAAGAGGAGCTTGAGACCATTTCTCCACTGACACCACCAATACAAACAGGCAACTCTAGCAACCTGAGCTAGTGCCACATTGCAGAACCTGGGTTTTACACCGTGTATTTCCGACCTCTCCCTCCGTGAAATCACTGCATCACTTTCCTTCTTTAAGCCACTCTGCTTTGACCAAGCTTCTGGTTATCTGCTCTAACATCTATGTACATGTATTGTTGCCAAACAATTGTTTGCTGAAGCACTTTGGGTTATTTTCCTACTTGATGCAAGTTAGACAGGGGTGGTGGAGGTTTGGTGACTTCACAAGTCGGAGGTAACAAAGACGGTCTCGACAGATTCGTACCTTAAACAAAGGCAATATTTTAAATACCCCTAACCTTTGTCTGAGAGACGTGGATCAAACTGACAAGCAAAGCAGCACTTTTGTTAACAAGTCGTTCTTTTGTAAATCTACCTTGCATTGGCCTCAAATTGAGAAAAATCCTTAAGAATTGCAACAGTGAACCTGGAATAAGTCAACTGCAAATTTTTTTTTAATTGAAATACAGTACATTCTCCTCAAGCATGAACATATTGTGCCAATGTGCAGGTGGTGTGACTAAAACATACAAGTCAAAGAGGTACAATTCTTACCAAATAAAAAAATCATACATCTGAACTTTTTTTTTGTTTGGAGAACGTGTGTGTTGTTCTCGTATTCAGAAGATAAGCCACACAGAATCCCTCTGTGGCATAGTTGCAACAGAATGTCCTCTCTCCCTCAGTATAAACATATAACCACATGCATTACACATGAAAGGAGAGATGATCACAGGCTTGAACTTCATAAGAAAACCAAGGTTCCTTCAGGAAGAGAGAAGCAATGGGGTGAATTCCTTTGGTGTTGATCAATGGGGATTTTAGATCGGTCCAGATCTCTAACATTCAGATTGAGTGATAACCATCAGATGTTCAACAGAATTAGATTCGTAACCACAGAATTACAAGATCGGTCACATGCACAGCAACAGGCATCAATGTCTTCCTTGACATTTGTCAGCAACACTCAAAATACTGGACAGAAAGGGGTTCTGCTGAGCAATTGAAAGAATGAAGCATTCCTGCAACAGCACACTGAGAAATAGTGCAAAGCCCAAATGCACAAAGTAAATGAAAGCCAAAGAGGAAGATTTGGCATCAAGTGGGTCTCGGGCGAAAGGCAAAAAGAACTCAGGGCTATTGCGATGTGACATGGATTCCAGATTCAGGCAGTACCCAGAATTGGAACCAAGAGTCAGAAATTTTTGATTAAAGCCACACCATGGAAATGTAACAACACAAGTGGAGGGAGACATTGTGCAAAGTATAAAGCTGTTTTAATCTGGCTCCCTGCCTCACGTCACTGTCATACTGTTCCGTGGGAAGCATTGTTCAGCAGATTCCGTGTAAAACTGACGTTGGAACACTCTGCTGTTCCCCGCGAGGTTTTGCTTTTCTTGCTGCAGCACAGTCGCAACTGCACTACTTCAGCATTGCCTTTCACCTGGATATTCAACCTGGTGGCCGAATTACCCCTCCCCTGTGTCCTGTGAGAAGCCTGGCTGATCTCCCTCCTCCTCCACTTGCACCTTAACCCTCCAAACAGAAACCACGGCATTCATTCCAACTGCAGTGACTTTCTTCCCAACTGCTTTCACAGCTGGGCCAGAGCTAAGCGGGATGTCCCTGGTCCAGTTATGGCACTGTGCCAGACAACCTGAGGAGGGGAGCGGGAGGGGGTGGTAAATGGGGGGTAAGAGGCAAGTTGGTCAATGATTAGGTTGAAGTTAAATTGCCAAGCAGAATAATAGGCAGGAGCAATTACATTTAACGGGATAGTTAGATGTAACTGAGATTATTTTTATTACTTTCAAGATAAGACTGTGGTCAGTAAAAATTAAACATCACAGACCGGGCAAGAATCTTTTAAATTAAAACTGAACCATGAGCTCGTTTAAAACAAATCAGATGCACACACCAACATCAGAATAACTCGGTGATATGAAAACAGGTGCATTCACGACCAGCATGACTAAAATATCCAGCTACATCAGCACTCGTTATTAATGAGCAGCCCCTGTTTTGCAATCATGCTGCACAGACATGCACCCTACGGAGAGAGTTGGCTCAACGCTGGTTTTATTTACAGAAGAATGCAATGGCTTGAGCACTGCATGAGCTGCAATGGCAAGACAACACATTGGACCGAGCTAAGCAAGGCTCTCACGTTGGCTGGGAAGAATGGGAGCCCGTAGCCTGTGGTCACATAGATATGGAGAGGAATCTATACCTTAACAACAATGTACTACACAGTCAAGGAAATAACCTACTGCACAAATAAAAATGGGAGGGAACGTTTCATTTTAAAAATAACTATACAACTTAATGAACAGGCAAAACATTCAAAACAGGCTGGACGCAGCATTAGAGTAAATGTCTCTCTCTCTCTCTCCAGATCCATCTGGCACCTTCCTCCTCTGTTAGAGCGAAGCAACGGCATCCTGCTTGTTTCACCTACAGAAAAGTCAGTAGGCAGCAGAGCAATGCAAAGGTAGGGGGGGGGGGGAGAAAAGGGGTGTGAGGAGCGGTGACGGTGGGGGGGGGGGGTCAATGGGGCAAAAGGTATTCTAGAGCCATTTGAGAAACTTTATTAACATAAAGACGGCAGCACTCCTCATGAAATACATTTACAATTAGTTTAATTTGGGGGGGGGGGGGCGGGGGGTGGTGAGGAGTGGGCAGGGAGAGGGGGCCAAAAACTAGTTCGAACTTCCTGGCATGCTCTAGAGCTATGACAACAATCAAGCAGTCCTCTTTTTTTAAAATAAAAATTCCAATTCCATTTCTTCCTGTGACATTATGCTGAGGGGTGCTGAGAAATGCCTCCTCATCCACTCTAGCCCTCCTGGTTTCGGTCGAGTTTATTTTAAAGTTTTTATATGTTTAAGTATGTCAGATTCTCTCCTCTCTCTCTGGCTTCAGTTTGTGTGCTCTGGGCCCTATTTAAGGCATCGTTCGAAGTAAGTGGAACCAATGTAGCGCCCCGCATGGACCGCTGCACATTCTGTTCAAAGAGGCGTCTGTTGTTCTGAAGGACCTCTGCTGCTTCCTTATTCAGGGGGTCCTCAGGGTTAGGTTCCTGAGAGTGAGAGAGAGAGGGAAAGGGAAGAAAAGAGACATTTAAATTTATGCCCACGAAGTGCCAAGGGCATGGAAACAGGGTCTCCCTCCCCCTCTCCTCCCACTCACCTAGCCTGATAGGCCATTCAACAAAATCAGGCATGAAATAACCACAAGAGATGCTGGAAACACTGGTCAGGTCAGGCAGTGGCCACAGAGTTAAATAGCATGGAAATATGCCCTTTGCCCAACTTGTCCATGCTGACCAAGGTTGCTTCCCGAGCTAGTCCTATTTGCCTGGTCTGTGTTCTTTGTTCCATTTCCAGCATCAGTAGTTGTTTACTGATTTTATTTACTGAGATCATCTATGATCTGTGACATTAAAAATCTCCACTCTGCTTCATATCCTTAATATCTTTGGGTAAAAACAGTTTCAAGTTAACAACTAAGCATCTATTGGGACTTGATGCCATCTATTGGCATCTATGAGCTGCACTCATCCAGGCAAGTGGAGTACATTTAATCATACTTCTGACATGCCTTGTAGATGATGGAAAGGCTTGGGAAATCGAGTGAATAACTGTCTGCAAAATAACCAAGCCTCTGACCTGCTCTCGTAGCTAAAGTAAAACATACTGAAGTGTTTCACAGGAGCATCACTGAATAAAAGCTCACACATGACTGTAAAAGTCTACTGGGTTACAGCTGAAACACATTAGCTATTTCAGTTCGAGAGCAGAGGATTTAATATGCAGTAACCAGCAAATCTGAAACAGACGTAAAAGCAAATAGTCACAGCTCGATACAAGTGAGTGCCTTGTATCGGGACAACAACTTGAGAGCTCGGGAAGCTCCATCTACCATTGCAAGCCCTCAGCTAGTGTGATCCTGTTACATGAGCAGCTAAGCTGACATGTGTGGCAAATTTAATACCACAGATTGCAGGGAAAAGAGGGGGCAATAGCTGTGGCCAAGATCAGCAGACTACAGCCAGTGACCAGACTCAACCCCAACTATATGTAACAAATTTGAGTCAGGCCAGGCTTGAAAAGCTGCTGCAAGTGCTGTGGCTTGGGCAAGTCAAACAGACTCAATCCTGTGCTGACCTGAAATGAACTAAAACACTTCAAGCCAGTGTTGTTCCCTACCTGCCTGGGACAGGATTCTTCAGACACAGTGCTCATAGCAGTGGTGGGGCAGGTCAGATACAGAAAGTCTTTGGCCATGGGTTAGGTTATATTGCCCTTGGTTAATTTAGCCCCAAAGTCACTAAGCAGGATCAAAGCTCATGCACACCAAGGGGAATAGCTATCCAATCCATGAAAGCCCAACACCATTCCATTTGCACTCATTTTTTCTTACTTGCTGATTATCTTGTTCAATGCTCATAGTCCCGGAGGTTTGGAGGGAGTTTGGTGCTTTTTCTGCACTGATGGATAAGTCCCAAATCAGACTACAAAGACTTGCTCCAATTCAGTGCTCCATACATGCAATTAATGGGAATATATGGATCATATAAACAGAAGGAGGGCATTCAGCTCTGGTCTGTCCCTCCATTCCATGAGATCATGGCCAATATTTGAGCTTTCTCCATACATCTGCCTTTTCTCCACGTGACTTAATGTCCTTGGTTAACAAAAGACTCTTCAGTTTTGAATTGTACGGGCATCAAGTGCCATTCTCAGGGTGTTCCAGCCCCTAGCGATTTTGATACATGGCCTTGAGACTGCCTAACAAATCTTGTTTGTTACTGATGTAGAACATTCTTTAAAATGATACTTAAAAGTTGCTTCCCACTCTTAAAAATGAGCCTGTGATACTTTGCCCACTTACCAAAAACAGGTATTGCAGCCATAAATTATAGAGTTTATCGTTAATACAGGTTTCCAGTCCTCTCTGTGCAAGAAAACAGGAGAATTAAAGAGTCAGATAGTGTTTACACAATCACACAGCAAGTAACCCATCTCTATTGGACAGAGTAATTCTATTGTAAAGCACCTTACAATTACTGTATAAATGACAACTCTCTCAGCAACATGCAAAACTCACTGTTCAATAGAAGCAAAGTGATACAGCAACTAGCCCTTACCTTGCCAAGTATCAACTTACGTCAGGCGAACAGCACAAACTGATGACTTTGTAGCATTGTCAATTTTGCCATTTAATTTCTCCTGCCCTCCACTCTACCTCAGGCCTTCCTTTTTCTTTCTCCCCCATCTCTGCCCCTTCCCTTTGTCTTCAATGTGAATTCTAATCAACTGTGAAATCTCCAATTACTTCCTGTTTTGATGAAAGATCATAACAATGATACTGTATGGAAACAGGCCACTTGGCCATACTGATTGGTGGGCATCCTTCTGTAATAATCCAATTAGCCCATAGGCTACTATGCTGAGGTGATTAAAGTGCCCATCTGATACTTCTTAAATGTTGTCAGTGACCCAGCTACAACCATTGTGTTCGAGGTACTTACTGTTCTCTGGTTGAAGACTGCCCCCTTATATCCTTTCTGAATTTCTCCACCCTTGCAACCCTAAACCTAATTTTTGATGCTGACTGACCCAATAACAGCCACTCCCAATCTAATCTCCATAGATCCTGTCTACTACTGTTGCAATTCACCTTCCCCCAATGTAGCACTTTCCCCCGTGGTCCAGTCTTATCTTTATCCATAACTATCTGAAAATTTACAGAGAAAAAAATCACTGTTCCCAAAATGCTCTCTCACTGAAACTCCAATCACCCAGCCAAGCTCATTTCCCAATACAAGATCTAGTATGGCTCCTTCCCTGATTGGACTATACATACTGCTTCAAGAAACCCTCCTGGGTGCACCTGACAAATTCTGCCCATCTAAGCCTTGACACCAAGGAAGCCCCAGTCAATATTGGGGAAATCAAAGTCACCGATACAACAACCCTGGGTAAAACTTTCCTGGAGTTTCTATGATCCATACCCCTCAATTTCACATGCCTCAACCATCCCCTCCTAATCTCAAAGGAAAACAGACCTAGCATTAACCTGGTGAGTCTCTGCTGAACTCTCTCAAGCGCCGTCACATCTTTCTTATAATATGGTGAGCAGAACTGCACACAGAATTCCAGCTGAGGTCTGACCAATGTTTTATTACATTGAATACAGGACCGGTGAGATTATGTTCCAACGTCCTGACCAATAAAGACCAATATCCCATATTAACCATGTTATCTACCTGTGCTTCCACCTTCAAGGTTATTTTTGCTGGACTGGCAGCAAGGTCTGAACTGTTGATCTAGAGACACAAATATAAATCCCACTGTGGCAGCTGGAGAATTTAAATTTAAGCAATTAAATAGATCTGCAGTTTAGGAAACAAAAATGTGTCAGTAACAGTAGGCACAAAACAACTGGATTGTTGTAAAAACTCATATGGTTCACTAATGTCCCTTCGTGAATGAAATTTGTCTCCAGACCCATCAATTGGGTTGACTCTTAACTGCCTCCTGAGTTCAAGGTAATTAGGGAAACAGTGACATCTACATCCGGTGAGTGTGTAAATTAAACACTTCTTTTATTGCAGATTTCCAGCATGTTGCATGAGCTTTTACAGATTATGACTTCTAGAATGCAAATCTTAAACACTAAGATCAGGCTTGAGAAAAATTCAGAATTGTACTCGTATGTTTTTATAAAAGAAATTAATGCCTTGAGCTGTGTTTGTAATTGCATATTGCAGCATTTCATAGCAGGCTGTCCCTAGTAACCATCACTCAGTTACAGCTGCCAAATGAAAGGAGCTTGCAAACAGACAGCAGTGATATTGAAGGAGCTGGTTCATAAGTAGCATGGACATCTTGAGAGGCGCAAGTAAGCTCAAGCGAATTATGCAGGCAGAAAATAAATTCAGGCAGAATGGAGAAAATTGAGGCAGTTCTCCAACAAACTCTCACATGCAGACACAAGTTAATGCTCTGCACAGCTTGGCACCAAATGCTAATTCCATGGTGTCCTTCCCCACTGTTCACTGGCTGTGAACCAATGTTCACCAGGCTGCCTTGGCCTAGTGCGTGTCAAAGAATCAACAGGAGCCAAATCTAGACATTACAACCCAGGGCGAGAGAACAAAGTCAGCCCATTTTATGACCTATCCTTACCACTCTAAGCCCAAGGCTCAGTCAATGATGTTTACCAGAATTAGGACTTGTAATTTTCACATTTAATTCTTTACCACTTTATTAAATTGTTTCAAACACCAAAAAGGTAATGCTGTCCAAACAAGTTCATTTTAATAAAGAAGAATGAACTGGCCTTTATACAATGCTTACAAATCTCCCCTCCTGGGGCATTTTAATATTGTTTTATTATTTTTCATTTTACTCACCATTATTATGCCTCACTATAGTTTCAGCACAAGTCCTCAGCTCCATAGAGCCCATATTTCCTTCCATTCGGTCCATTGAGTGTGTGCTGGCTCACAGAGCAATCCCATTCCCCCACCAATTCTGCCTACATTACCTTCAATTCCCCTCAGATTCTATCATTCACTACACTCAAGCAGGGGGCAATTAACTTACCTGCACATCTGTGGGATGTGGGAGGAAATGGGCGCACCCGGAGGAAACACAGGCAGTCACAGAGAGATGGTGTAAACTCCACACGGTGCCAGAGGTCAGGATTGAACACGGGTCTCTGGCGCTGTGAGGCAGTGGCTCTACCTACTGTGCTTCACTATATCATTACTTTGGGCCTTTTGGGTGCATTTGTCCGGGATCCCATTCTGGGAGTTTGGGAATACTCAGTCCCTTCAGCCTATCCCAGCATTTGATTAACTCACTGCTGATGTGTGTTTCTGTTACAACTTTAAATCTTTTGGTCACCTTAATTGTATTCATAGCATATTTATAGAGACAAATGAAAAAAACTAAATTAAATTCACTTCTAACTTTATTAATGTTTTGGCTCTTTCCGAGATGATTGAGATCCCACCCCAGTGACTGGAGCAGACAGTCCTCAGTACTTCATCCTGGGTACAATAGTAAGCTGGTTAAATTACTGGACAGGTCCAGATGCCAGAACTGTATTGATCCAGGGACCAAGAGTTCAAATCCCACCACAGCCAGAAGGGAATTTCAACTCAACTAATATCTCACATCTGGAATAAAGATCAGCCCCATACTCCTCACCCTGCAGCTGTCCCAGTCTTCGGCTTTCAACGTTCTACACGCGCACACAGATCTTACTGTTGTTATCCTCCATTTAAAAATGTGTCATCTATTTTAAAATTTATCCAAATGCATGTTTTTCCAGTAAACACAAGCCAATGGAATTTCCATACATAAAACTCTCCTTTAAAATGAAGCCCTTTTCCCCCCCCGGTGGATAATGAATTCTGACTCAATAACAGGTGTGATCCTATACCACAAGAGGAATGAAACACAAACCCTGTGAAATTTCCACCCACCTTCATCCACAGTCCACCAAAGATGTCTGGTTGAGTTCTAACTGTGCAACTGACGGCGGGCAAAAGTGACCCAAGTTTGAATTGAAATAGAGAGAGTCCAGCTAATCTGCCCATTCCGCTGCCTTGTGTGCTATAACATGCTGTGCACACACACTTCTACACCATTCTATAAGGTGTTTCTATAGCCCTCAAGACTCCAATTCAGCCATTTCATGGAACAAAGAATGCTACAGCACAGTACAGGCCCTTCGGCCCACAATGTTGTGCCGACATTTTATCCTGCCCTAAGATCTATCTAACCCTTCCCTCCCACGTAGCCCTCTATTTTTCTATCATTCATGTGTCTATCTAAGAGTCTCTTAAATGTCCCTAATGTATCTGCCCCCACAACCTCTGCCGGCAGAGCGTTCCATGCACCCACCGTTCTGTGTTAAAAAAACTTATCCCTGACGTCCCCCTTATACCTTCCTCCAATCACCTTAAAATTATGTCCCCTCGTGTTAGCCATTGTCGCCCTGGGAAAAAATCTCTGACTGTCCACTCGGTCTATGCCTCCTATCATCTTGTGCACCTCTATCAAGTCACCTCTCATCCTCCTCCTCTCCAAAGAGGAAAGCCCTAGCTCGCTCAACCTATCAGATAACCGTAGAGTCATAGAGTACTACAGTACAGAAACAGGTGCTTCAGCCCATCTAGTCCATGCTTGACCTGGTCTTCTGCCTCGTCCCATCTACCTGCACCCGGACCATATCCCTCCAAACCCCTCCCATCCATGTACCTATCCAAACTTCTCTTAAATGTTACAATTGAACCTGCATCCACCACTTCCACTGGCAGCTCGTTCCACACTCGCACCACCCTCTGAGTGAAGAAGTTTCCCCTCAGATTCCCCTTATATATTTCACCTTTCACCCTAAACATAGGACCTCTAGTTCTAACCTCACCCAACCTTAGGGGAAAAAGCCTGCATGCATTCACCCTATCTATACCACTCATAATTTTGCATACTTCCGTATGATCTCCCCTCATTCTCCTGTGCTTCAGGGAATAAAGTCCTAAACTAGTCAACCTTTCCCTAAAACGCGCCGTCCAGGCAACATCCTTGTAAATTTCCTCTGCACTCTTTCAAGCTTATTGATAACTTTCCTGTAGGTAGGTGACCAGAACTGCACACAATACTCTAAATTCGGCCTCACCAACGTCTTGTACAACTTCAACATAACATCCCAACTCCTGTACTCAATGCCCTGTTTTATGAAGGCCAAAGTGCCAAAAGCTCTCTTTACGACCCCATCTGTGATGCCACTTTCAAGGAACTGTGGATCTGTATTCCCAGGTTCCTTTGTTCTACTGCACACCTCAGAGCCCTACCATTCATTGTGCAAGTCTTACTCTGGTTTGTCCTCGCAAAGTGCAACACCTCACACTTATCTGCCTTAAATTCCATCTGTCATTTTTCAGTCCATTTTCCTAGCTGGTCAAGATCACCCTGCAAGCTTTGATAGCCTTCCTCGTTGTCCACAACGCCCCCCCCCAAATCTTGGTGTCATCCGCAGATTTGCTGATCCAGTTTACCACGGCGGATAAACAACAACGGACCCAGCACCAATCCCTGCAGCACACCACTAGTCGCAGGCCTCCAGTCAGAGAGACAACCATCCACTACCACTCTCTAGCTTCTCCCGCTAAGCCAATGTTGAATCCAATTGGCTACTTCATCCCAAATACCAAGCGACTTAACCTTCTGGAGCAGCCTCGCATGTGGGACTTTGTCAAAGGCCTTACTAAAGTCCACGCAGACAACGTCTACCACCTTTCCCTCATTGACCTTCTTGGTAACCTCCTCGAAGAACTTTTCAAAATTGATAAGCCATGGCATATCACACACAAAGCAAAGTCGACTATCCCTATTCAGGCCCTGTCTATCCAAATATTTATATATTCTGTCCAATAGAATACCTTCCAATAATTTACCCATGACTGATGTCAGGCTCACCGGCCTCTAATTTCCTGGCTTATTCTTAGAGCCTTTCTTGAACCACAGAACAACATTAGCTATCCTCCAGTCCTCCGGCACCTCACCCGTGGCTAAGGATGTTTTAAATATCTCTGCCAGTGCCCCAGCAATTTCTGCACGACCCTCCCACAAGGTCCAGGGGACACCTTGTCAGGCCCTGGGAATTTATCCACCTTTATTTGCCTCAAGACAGCCAACACCACCTCTGCCATAATCCAGATACGGTCCATGACCTCACTACTCCTTTTTTCCTCAGTTCTATAGTTTCTGTGTCTGTCTCCAGAGTAAATATGGATGCAAACAATTCATTCAAGATATCCCCTATCTCTTTCGACTCCATGCACAGATGACCACACCGATTTTCGAGAGGACCAAGTTTGTCCCTTGCTACCCTTTTGCTCTTAATATAGCTATGGAAACCCTTGGGATTCTCTTCCACCCTGTCTGCCAGAGCAACCTCATTTTCTCTTTTTGCTCTCCCGATTTCTCTCGAGTGTTCTCTTGCATTTCTTATACTCCTCAAGCGCCTCATTTGATCTTAACTGCCGATACCTGATATGTGCCTCCTTTTTCTTTACCAGGCGCTCAACATCCCTCGATAATCAAGGTTCCCTAAACCTGCTAGCCTTGCCTTTTATTCTAACAGGAACATACAGATTCTGTACTCTCAATATTTCACTTTTGAAAGCCTCCCAAACATCTCTTTGCCAGAAAACAACAGATGCCAACCCACACCTGCCAGATTCCTTCTGATGCCACCAAAATTGGCCTGACTCCAATTTAGAATCTCAACCTGAGGACCAGTCCTATTCTTTTCCATAATTATCTTGAAACTAATGGAATTATGATCACTAGATTCAAAGTATTTCCCTACACACACTTTTGTCAGCTGCCCTGTCTTGTTCCCTAAGAGGAGATCCGGTATCGCACTCTCTCTAGTTGGGACCTCCACATATTGAAACTTTCCTGAACACATTCAACAAACCATCCCATCCAATCTCTTTACAGTATGGGAGTCCCAGTCAATATGTGGAAAATTAAAATCACTTACCATCACAACCTTATTTTTCTTGCAACTGTCTGCTATCTCTCTTCAAATTTGTTCCTCTAAATCCTGCTGACTATTTGGAGGTCTGTAAATATAATCCCATTAATGTGGTCATCCCTTTCTTATTACTCAGTTCTACCCATATTGCTTCAGTAGACAGGCCCTCCAGCATGCCCTCTCTGAGCATTGCCATGACATTTCCCCTAATGAGTAATGCCACCCCTCCCCCTTTAATACCTCCCTCTCTATCATGTCTAAAACATCGGATTCTCAGAATAATGAGCTGCTAGTCCTTCCCCTCCTGCAACCAAGTCTCACTAACGGCTACATCATCATAATTCCACGTGCCGATCCATGCTCTAAGTTCATCTGCCTTACCTACAATACTCCCTGAAATAGACGCATCTCAGAACATAAGTCCCACCGTGCTCATCAACCAGTCGATTTCTGTCTTTGCTTGTAGGCTTAACATCTACTTTCCCCACAGCCACTCCACTCGCTGCCCTGCCACTCTGGTTCCCACCCCCCGGCAACTCTAATTTAAATGCCCACCCCACCCCCAAGTTTAGACAAGCAGAACTAGCAAACCTTCCAGCAAGGATATTGGTCCCTCTCCAGTTCAAATGCAAACTGTTCTGTTTGTACAAGCCCCACCTGTCCTGGAAGAGAGCCTAATGATCCAAAAACCTGAAGCCCTCCGTCCCGCACCATCTCATTAGCCACGTGTTAAACTGCACTATCATCCTATTTCTTGCCTCACTAGCACATGCCACAGGTAGCAATCCTGAGATCACCACCCTGGAGGTCCTGTCTTTTAACTTAGCACCTAACTTCCTGAACTCACTTTGCAGGATTTCATCACCCTTCCTGCCTATATCATTGGTACTGACGTGGACCACGGCTTCTGGCTGCTCACCCTCCCCCTTAAGAATTCCATGGACTCGAAACCATTTCTCTCTTTCCACACATACTGCCTGATCTGCTGGGTATTTCCTTTACTTCCTTTATTTACATCTCACAGCTTCAGCAATGTTTACCCCTCTTCTGTTTGCATTCATCTCCTTCCATTCACACCTCCTCCAATTAGACCAGCTGTAATTATCAAGCTTCATCGACCTTGCTCAGCCTGCACCACTTGAACCATTCAGTTTCTCACTGCCTCCACCATATCACAGACACTCCTTTCGTCCTGTCCTCCTGCTTCTCTGCGACGTAAAACATGTTTAATTTCTAATCTTTCCTCGTTCCACTTAAAGATCATCGACCTGCAACATTAGCTCTCTCTCCTCACAGACGCTACCTGACCTGTTGAGTATTTCACACATTTTCTGTTTCTAGTTCAGATTGGCAGCATCTGTAGTTTTTTGGCTTTCCACCTCTGTACCATCATCTGATCAAAAGCCAAATATACTTGGCCCTATATGATGCCTTCCCTTGTCCCTTTCAGAACACCTCAAGGTACTTTACAGCTAATGAAATACTAAAAAGTACAGACACTGTTGCGAAGTTCCATATGAAAGCAAACATGCATAAAGCAATCTCTCATGCAATAAAAACCCTGTAATGGTTCCATATTAATGTTCCTAGGAGTGAACATCACCAACAGCCTGTTCTGGTCAAATCACGTAGATGCCACAGCCAAGAAAGCTCACCGGCACCTCTACTTCCTCAGGAGGCTAAAGAAATTCAGTTTGTCCCCTTTGACCCTCACCAACTTTTATCGATGCACCATAGAAAGCATCCTATCTGGATGTATCACGGCTTGGTACGGCAACTGCTCTGCCCTGGACCGCAAGAAACTGCAGAGAGTTGTGGACACAGCCCAGAGCATCACGGACACCAGCCTCCCCTCCTTGGACTCTGTCTTTACCTCTCGTTATCTTGGTGAAGCAGCCAGCATAATCAAAGATCCCACCCACCTGGGACATTCTCTCTTCTCTCCTCTTCCATCGGGTACATACAGGAGCCTGAGGGCACGTACCGCTGGACTTAAGGTCAGCTTCTACCCCACGGTTCCCTTATACGATAAGATGGACTATGACCTCACGATTTACCTTGTTGTGACCTCGCACCTTATCGCACTGCACTTTCTCTGTAGCTGTGACACTTTATTCTGTACTGTTATTGCTTTTACCTGTACTACATCAATGCACTCTGTACTAACTCAATGTAACTGCACTGTGTTATGAATTGACCTGTACGACCGGTACGCAAGACAAGTTTTTCACTGTACCTCTGTACAAGTGACAATAATAAACCAATACCATATTAAATCACACAGATTGAAAGGCAAATGACCAGGTCACCATGGATAATTCAAGTTCTTCTTCAAAATAGTACCATGGGATCATTTACATTCACCCAAGAGAGTAGACGGCCTTCAATTAACACTTCAACTAAAATCAGCTCTTGCAAAAGTGCAGCAATCGGAGATACAGCACAGAGAAAGGTCCTTCAGCTCACACCAACCATCAATAACCCAGAGGAAACTATGCAGTAGCAGAGAACATGCAAACTCCACGTATGCAGGTCAGGAGTGAGCCCAAGTCTTTGGCATTGAGAGGCAACAGTCCTACTAGCTGCACCACTGTACTGCTTTCTCCGATCTGGAATGGAACGTCCACCTCAAGTCCTTCTGACTCAGAGGCCAGAGTGCTGCTCAGCCACCCATGGCTGAGACTCAGCCGAAAGGATGGCAAGCTTGCAGCTGAGGGATACAACAGTTATCAATCACTACAAGATAAGACAAGACAATGAAACAATCAAAATTCCAACCTGATCTCAGCTTACCTGAGGATGTTTAGACAAACGTTGCCTTCTAAGTCGATATTTGGATGATATACCATGGTTTCACATTTCACCTTCGGAGGATCATGAGGATACCCTTGTCCAACCTAAAAACAAACAGATATGCACACACAAGAGTCTCCAAACTGTTATCCAACATGGTTTCACATTTCACCTTCAGAGGATCATGAGGATACCCTTGTCCAACCTAAAAACAAACAGATATGCACACACAAGAGTCTCCAAACTGTTATCCAACATATCCAGGAACAGTGAGAACTCATCATTTCGATGCTAAAGGTCAAAATCGCACAATTACCCAAAGACAATGGAAGGAGATTATCAGCCTGCATTTAAAAGGTAGAGAGGCTGACTTTAAGCACACTTTGAACAAAACGGTACTCTCAAAACTCAGCTAAGAGCAAAGGAACACCAAATACTAAGAGCAAAGGGAGATTCTCGAAAGCTGGCCTCAATCATAGCCAACATATCAATGCAGTTTGAAAACTCAATTACATAGCTAAAGTTTTGCAGCCATGTGTTCTCACATGTTACTTCCTCATGTGACAAATACAGTGATGCACTATTGTCCTTGAAGAAGACAGCCTCCTTCTGTGCAATTTCAATTTAAAATATCTCCTACAGTTCTTTCCTCTTCCTTATCCCAGATTTGCATCGAACGATGCTAGCCAACATTCCAGCTGCTCAAGTTGCCTCCCTAAACTCCCTGCCTTATAGAGTCATCTAGTCCTACAGCACAAAATCAGGCACCTTCTGCCCAATTCATCCATGTCAATCATGATGCCTATCTATGTTAATCCCATTTGCCTGCTTTAGGCCCATATCCCTCTCGTTTCCTATCTAAGCACCCAACCAAACACCTTTTAAATGCTGTAACTGTATCTACTCCGCCACATCCTCTGGCTGCCTGTCCCAGATATTCACCACCCTCCGTGAAAAAAAACTTACCCCTCAGATCTCCTTTAAATTTCTCCCTTCTCATCTTAAACCTGTACCCTCTAGTTTTAGACTCCTGTGCATGGGGAAGAGACACTATCAATTTAATTGATGCCTCTCATTACCTTCTAAACTTCCACGAGGTCACCTCTCAGCTTCCTATGTTTCAGCAAGAATAAACCAAGCCTATCCAATCTCTCCTTTAACTACAGCCCTCTGTTCCATGCAACATCCTGATGAATCTCTTCTGCACTCTCTCTATTGCTATCACATCCTTCCTGTGGTGTGGAAACAAAAACTGTACACTGTTCTTTAAGTGCACTCTAACCAATGTTTGCTTCTTCTCATTACCTCTCTTACTGCAAGTTAGTCATTTAAACCTACTCCTTTCACTGGGTTTTTGATTACCTTTCCTAATATCTTATGTAGTCAGCCTCAAATTCAAGCTATTGACATGCCTGTCAAGTACCTTGCGTGTTTTGTTTTATATATTATCTTTTAAGACATATAATAATGTGAGTTAGGATATTTAAAATCTATTAATTGCTGTTTGTTGCAACTTAAATTTTAACCGAAACTTGGTTTACTTTTGAACTATCTCAGCTGGGACTTCAAAGAACTTTTATAAATGGGTCCTGTGCCTTTGGCTGGAGGAAAGAAAGGAGGAAACCATCAACGACTGATTTACACTTATCCTACATTAATCCCATTTTATTTTATTCTTCCCACATTCTCCCAGATCCTGCAACTTACCTACACAGTAGGAGCAATTTAAAGCAGCTAATTAACACACCAACCCACACATCTTTGGGATGTGGAAAGAAACGGGGGCACCCAGGGAAAACTCACACAGTCAGAGGGAGAACGTGCAAACTCCACACAGACAGCACCAGAGGTCAGGATTGAACCTGGGTCATCGGAGCTGCAAGGCAGAGGGTCTACTAGCTGCATCATTATATAGCTGAGTTATACCAAGAAACTAATTATAGCATATGTGCCAATGATGTTGCTATAAATCAAGCTTGTGTGGATTATAAATACCAGCAAAGACCAATCTGTACTATAAAATTCTGGGCGTGAAAAGTGGGGAACCTCAAGATATCACGCAGTTATAGAAGTATACAAAATTATGAGGGGCACAGATAGAGTGGATAGTGAGAAACCTTTCCCAAGAATGGAGATGTCCAAAACCAGAGGGCATAAGTTTAAGGTGAGGAGTAAGAGGGTTAGTGGGTTGTGAGCAAAATTTTTGCACACAGAGAGTGGATGCAAGCTGCAATGTGCTGCCTGAGGCGGTGATGGAGGCAGGTACTCTCACATTTTAGAAGTATCTAGATGAGCACTTGAATCACCAGGACATACAAGGCAATGGACCAAGTGCTGGTAAATGGGATTAGTGTAAATGGCTACTCAATGGTTGGCATGGCCATGGTGGCCCAAATGGCTTGTTTCTGTGCTGTATGATGCTATGAGGAACTGCAGAGATACAAATCAAAGTCAGGATGGTGTGCGACTTGGAGGTGATGCTGCTTCCACAGTAATGATATGTCATGCCCAGGAAAGGGGAGTTGCTGTTGAACTGAGTTTCAGCAATAACTTCTCCATCATATGCCAACTGTGCGATGAAAGCAGAGGTGAGATTGACAGAAAAAACACTCAGAAGTGGGACATGGTTCAACATAGCACTAACAATCCACCTGGTTCATAAACACAGACCGACCAAACCAACGAGATACCGACACACTTCTTGGAGCTGGCGGTGACGTAGCCCGACTGCTTGGCAGTGATGGAGACGAGGGTAAACTGCAAAGCAAGTTGGGTGCCAAACTGGATAGATAACAAGTTCCAGGCAGATTTGCCAGAATGGCAATGTACATGTAGTGGGTCCAGGACTAGAGGGCACAGCCTCAGAATGAAAGGACATCCCTTTAGAACAGAGATGAGGAGGAATTTCTTTAACCAGAAGGTGGTGAATCTGTGGAGGCCAAGTCACTGGGTATGAAAGGTTGACGGGTTCTTAATTAGTAAGGATGTCAAAGGTTAAGGGCAGAAGGCAGGAGAATGGGGTTGAGAGGAAATAATAAATCAGCCACGATCGAATGCCACAGCAGTCTCAATAGGCTGAATGGTCTAATTCTGCTTCTGTGGTCTTATGGTCTTACATAGAATGCTGGTTTATGGTGGGACTGGAAAATATGGGATCTTCCTCCTTGGCGTAGCAGACACTAAGGTGAGATTTGGCAGAGATACTCAGAAACATAAATGTATGAATGGTTTGGATAAAACAAGCAAATGAGGTGAAAGGTAGACAAACAGAATTATTATACAGCAGGCTAATATGGTCTACAAAGGGCAGTGAAGCAGATTCAATAGGAATCTTCTAAGGGGAAAGGGATAAATTACTACAAAAGAAGAATGTTTATTGCCATGGGGACACAACGGGAGAGTGCATTTAACTGTAACTAAAAATTTCCTCCAAGAGCTGGCACAAGTACACTGAGCTATTTGCCTCCTGTGCTCTATCCTTCTTGGTGTTACATCCGAAAACTCTTGACAAACATCTCAATCACACAAAGTCGCAGCATCAATGTTTACCAACATCTGAGATAGAAGGTAAGCTGTTTACAAGCATCTTTAGCTTCAACAAGCTGCTGAATGAGCTGTGGATTTCCTCCCTCACCAAGCAGCAAAACACTTTGAACTTCCCATACCCACATGATCAAGAATTAAGAGTAAGATTACAAACCTTACAGGTTATAACAAGTTTATTAAGTTCAAATTTACTGTTATAGGCATATGGACATACATACCCAAGGTATAAATGGCATGAAAATTAACTTTTTGCAGCAGCAGCACGGTGCATTACAAACATAAATTACATAAACAAATCAATTATACATAACTTGCACGTCACAATAAACAAACATAAAAGTTGTAAACTCCAGGAAGCTATCAACAGGCTGGTTGGGTAGCAGGCCGGTACAATAAATGGTAAGATACTAAAGAGTACAGAGGAACAGAAGGAGAGGATGTTCACAGATCATAAAGGCAGCCGGACAGGTAGGCTCATGTTCAAGGCATACAGGGCTCTTGCCTTTATTAGCCAAGACACAGATTATGGATAGAACACTATAAAACATGAGATAGCTACACCAAAGTAGTGCATACAGACCGTGCCATCACATTACCGGAAGGTTTTAACATCACCCCAGAGCGAGAGAAGATTTGGAAGGAGAATTATGTTTGAGGGGAGATTAATGGCGCTAGAATTGTTTCTCTTAGAAAAGATGAGGGGTGATTTATTGAAGTGTGAAAAATTATGAAAGGCCTAGATAAAATGAGCATAGGCCTACAACTAAGAAATATAGATTTAAGGATACTGCTAATGAACGGAGGAGAATTATCGACAAAAAGAGTGGTAAGGGTCTGCAATTCACTGCCTAAAAGGGTGGAAACCTGCATCACATTTAACTACCTTGATGAACTACAGTCAGATGGCTAAAGATCAAGGGATGAAGAGTGGGATTATATTGAACTGGTCGTTTGGCTGACATCGACACAATGAGCAAAAGGCCCAATTCTTTACTGTAAAGGGGAGGGGTGTCGTGCATTGAAAGCAAGGGTCAGGAACAAACGATACTGTGCTGAAATCACACTTGCATCCTGAGCTTTGCTGGATCAGTCGATAGTAATCAGGCAAGGGCACAGTTCCCCGGTTTCCTATGGGTCAAGGTATGAATACCACGGCAGCTTTCAGAACAGGGAAACCAGACCCAGCACACAGCAGGAGCTGACAGCCACTACAATGTCAATGCTAGTTTTTGTACACAATGTAAACATACCAAAATATCATTGATTACTAAGGTTAGGGCTCACTTACCTTAAAACTAAACACAAATTTGCCTCCTTTATAGAATCCCTAAAAGCAAAGAGGAGAAAATATTTAAGCCAGAAATTACTAATTTCATTCATAAGCAGAGAGTTGTGGACACAGCCCAGCGCATCATGGACACCAGCCTCCCCTCCTTGGACTCTGTCTTTACCTCTCGTTGTCTTGATGTAGCAGCCAGCGTAATCAAAGACACCACCCACCCGGGATATCCTCTCTTCTCTCCTCTTCCATCGGGTAGAAGATACAGGAGCCTGAGGGTACGTACCACCAGACTTAAGGACAGCTTCAACCCCACTGTGACCAGACTATTGAACGGTTCCCTTATACAATGAGATGGACTATGACCTCACGATCTACCTTGTCGTGACCTTGCACCTTATCGCACTGCACTTTCTCTGTAGCTGTGACACTTTGTACTGTTATTGTTTTTACCTGTACTACATCAATGCACTCTGTACTGACTCAATGTAACTGCACTGTGTAATGAATTGACCTGTACGATCGGTTTGTAAGACAAGCTTTTCACTGTACCTTGGTGCAGGTGACAATAATAAACCAATATCAATAAGCATCATGCCTTGCAAATAAACCAGATTATTAAGGGTCATAATAAATTCTATGCTAATCACATGGACCGTCAATGAAGTGAACATTTTTGCATTCACTCTTAACACTCAGCAGGCCACACCTCTCCCTTCTCCAAAGACGCAGAATCCAAAACATCTTTTACATTCACCATTGGACAAAGTAGCAGTGATCCACTTGTCACAGGAAAACACTGGCACTCCAGGGAAGAATTGGTTTACCAGGGACGTCTCAATGTATGAAGCATGCTTCTCTTTGGCATGTGGTATTGAAAATTACTAGCTGTATTTTGCCGGAATTCTATTTTGGGTTCAACTTTTTATATACACACACACATAAACACAAGTTGTGCTATTTATTAGAAAACGAAATCAGGAATGAATAAGATTCCTTTAGACAAAATTAAAAATGCTTGGGAACATGATTTGCAGATTTCAATTTCTGAGAAAGCTTGGAATCAAATTTTTAAATTGGTTAATAATTCATCATTATGTGTGCGTCACTCCCTCCTTCAATTTAAAGTGGTCCATAGGCCTATCAAGTGCAGAAGTGGGAAAGTGTGTATGGATCCGGAGGAAGAGTGGAGGTACTTAATGAATACTTTACGTCAGTATTCACTACGGAAAAAGATCTGGGTGATCGTAGTGAGGACTTGCAGCCGGCTGAAAAGCTTGAGCGTGTAGATATTAAGAAAGAGGAGGTGCTGAAACTTTTGGAAAGCATCAAGTTGGATAAGTCGCCGGGACTGGATGAGATGTACCCCAGGCTGCTGTGGGAGGTGAGGGAGGAGATTGTGGAGCCTCTGACGATGATCTCTGCATCATCGATGGAGACGGGAGAGGTTCCGGAAGATTGGAGGGTTGCGGATGTTGTTCCCTTATTCATGAAAGGGAGTAGAGATAGCCCAGGAAATTATAGACCGGTGAGTCTTACTTCAGTGGTTGGTAAGCTGATGGAGAAGATCCCGAGAGGCAGGATTTATGAACATTTGGAGAGGTATAATATGATTAGGAATAGTCAGCATGGCTTTGTCAAGGGGAGGTCCTGCCTTACCAGCCTGATTGAATTTTTTGAGGATGTGACTAAACACATCGATGAAGGGAGAGCAGTAGATGTAGTGTATATGGATTTCAGCAAGGCATTTGATAAGGTACCCCACGCAAGGCTTATTGAGAAAGTAAGGAGGCATGAGATCCAAGGGGGTCATTGCATTGTGGATCCAGAACTGGCTGGCCCACAGAAGGCAAAGAGTGGTTGTTGAAGGGTCATGTTCTGCATGGAGGTCAGTGACCAGTGGCGTACCTCAGGGACCCTTACTCTTTGTGATTTTTATAAATGACCTGGATCAGGATTAGTAAGTTTGCGGATCTCACAAAGATTGGGGGTGTTGTGCATAGTATGGAGGGCTGTCAAAGATTACGGTGGGACATAGATAGGATGCAAAGCTGGGCTGAGAAGTGGCAGATGGAATTCAACCAAAGATAAGTGTGAAGTGGTTCATTTTGGTAGGTCAAATATGATGGCAGAACATAGTATTAATGGTAAGACTCTTGGCAGTGTGGAGGATCAGAGGGATCTTGGGGTCCGAGTCCATAGGACGCTCAAAGCAGCTGCACAGGTTGACTCTGTGGTTAAGAAGGCATATGGTGTATTGTCCTTCATCAATCGTGGAATAGGATTTAGGAGCCGGGAGATATTGTTGCAGCTTTTTAGGACCATGGTCAGACCCCACTTGAGTACTGTGCTCAGTTCTGATCACCTCACTACAGAATGGATGTGGAAGCCAAAGAAAGGGTACAGAGGAGATTTACAAGGATGCTGCCTGGATTGCCTTATGAAAGCAGGTTGAAGGAACTCGGCCTTTTCTCCTTGGAGAGACGGAGGATGAGGGGGGACCTGATAGAGGTATATAAGATGATGAGAGGCATTGATTGGGTAGATAGTCAGCGGCTTTTCCCCAGGGCTGAAATAGTGGCCACAAGAGGACATATGTTTAAGGTGCTGGGGAGTAAGTATAGAGGAGATGTCAGGGGTAAGTTTTTTTTTTACTCAGAGAGTGGTGATTGTGTGGAATAGGCTGCCAGCAATGGTGGTGGAGGTGGATACGATAGGGTCTTTTAAGAGACTTTTGGATAGGTACATGGAGCTGAGAAAGATAGAGGGCTATGGGTAAGCCAAGTAATTTCTAAGGTAGGGACATGTTCAGCCCAGCTTTGTGGGCCGAAGGGCCTGAATTGGGCTGTAGGTTTTCTATGTTCTAATACCTCATGTCAACAGAACCACAGAACACTGCAGTACAGAAAACAGGCCATTTGGGCCTTCTCGTCTGTGCCGAAACTTTATTCCGCTAGTCCCATTGATCTGAACCCAGTCCATAACCCTCCAGACCTCTCCCATCCATGTATGTATCCAATTTATTCTTAAAACTTCAGAGTGAGCCCGCATTTACCACATCAGATGGCAGCCCGTTCCACACTCCCACGACTCTCCGAGTAAAGAAGTTCCCCCAAATATTCCCCCTAAACCTTTCCCCTTTCACCCTAAAGCCATGTCCTCTCGTACTTATCTCTCCTAATCTAGGTGGAAAGAGCCTGCTTGCATTTACTCTGCCTATACCCTGCATAATTTTGTAAACCTTGATCAAATCTCCCCTCATTCTTCTACGCTCCAAGGAACAAAGTCTTAACCTGTTCAATCTTTCCCTGTAACTCAACTCCTGAAGACCCGGCAACATTCTAGTAAATCTCCTCTGCACTCTTTCAATCTTACTGATATCCTTCCTATAGTTAGGTGACCAGAACTGCACACAATACTCCAAATTTGGCCTCACCAATGTCTTATACAACCTCATCATAACATTCCAACTCCTATACTCAATACTTTGATTTATGAATGCCAGGATGTCAAAAGCCTTCTTTACAACCCTGTCTACCTGTGACGCCACTTTCAGGGAATTATGTATCTGAACTTCCAGATCTCTTTGTTACACAACACTCCTCAGTGCCCTACCATTTACTGTGTATGTCCTACCTCGATTTGTCCTTCCAAAATGCAACACCTCACACTTGTCTGCATTAAATTCCATCTGCCATTTCTGGCCTATTTTTCCATTTGGTCCAGACCCCTCTGCAAACTTTGAAAGCCTTCCTCGCTGTCCACGACACCTCCAATCTTAGTGTCATCAGCAAACTTGCTGATCCAATTTACCACATTGTCATCTAGATCATTGGTATAGACAACAAACAACAATGGTCCCAGCACCGATCCCAGAGGCACACCACTCATCACAGGCCTCCAGTCTGAGAAACAATCATCCACTACCACTCTGTCTTCTCCCACACAGCCAATTTCAAATGAAGTAATGCAGTGGTTGAAGACTATTTGTTTACTTGTTCATAGGGTTTGAATCTCACCGGCGGCAAGGTCAGAACTTAATGCCAATCCTTAATCACCCTTGAGGAGGTGGTGGTGAGCTGCCTTCTCATAGTACTCTAGTCCATGTGATGAAGTGTTGATACAGTGTTGCTTGGTGATGATTTAGTCTCAATAACGACAAAGGAACAGCAATGAATTCCCAACTCAGGATCATCTGCGATTTTGGGGTGGGGGGGGGCGCAGGTGGAAGAGGAGGGAACCTGCAAATGGTGGTGGTTCCCATCCATCTGCTGACCTTGTCTTTCTTGGTGGTACATAGATTTACAGATGCCGTAAAGGTAGCAGCAGCAAGTTACTGCAGTGAATCTTGTAGTTTGGACACTCTGCTGCCGCAGTGCATCAGCTGTCAAGGGAGTGACAATCAAGCTGACTTTACTGCCCTGAATGGTGTCAAGCCTCAATATCAGCTGTGATCATTTGGTGCAATCCTCTGATACATCAAGCCATACCATGAGAGATTAAACTAATATACCCTTCCTCTGATCACCCCTGCTTCATCCCACCAAACTCCTCTGTAACAGTCCCACACACAGGCCGAGAACAAGATCTGCTCATCACTCACCTCATCTGGGCAGATAATAAGTTTGAAGTTGAGGAGGTCGTCGGGATCCGGGAAAACTATCTCACAGGTTTTAGGTAAATTCAATTCATTTATATCTGAAGGAAACAAAAAGGCAGTAAGGACCTTAATATGAACAACGGGGGGGGGTAGAAGGAGCTAGTGGGTTTAGACACGGGAAATGTAATATCAAAACATAGAAATTTACTGATCTTTTGAGTCTAATTCCACATCCCATCTTTTGGTCTAATGACCTTGTAGTTACAGAAATATATAGGTAATTTTTAAAGGCGGTGTGTTCCGGAACACCACAACCCTACACTCCTGTGAAACATTAGGAATGTAACAATTCTCCATTAGCCTTCAGAAGGCGCTGTCATCAAAGGGTCTTGACCCGAAACATCAACTGTCCATTTCCCTCTACAGATGCTGCCTGACCCGCTGAGTTCCTCCAGTGGATTTTTCTGCTCCAGATTCTAGCTACTACAGTCTGTTGTGTCTCCACTGTCATTGAAGAGTTAGCAATACACAGGGCTTGGTGATGAAGAACCAGTTTTGAAACTTATTATATAAATGAGCACTCTTTCTGCAACCACACTTAGCATACAAATTCCATACTTCACATCACATGGAGGTGTAATCCTCCCTTGTTTCTTATTTTGTGTTAATGCAGCTTAAAATACTGGAAGAAAAATACCCAGATGTAATCAGACATGGGAATCCTCTGTGAAATCATCACCCAACATTATATTTTACTGAAGGAAGCAGATGGGAAACTGGGCGATTGTGATACCCTGCCAGAAATGTTATTCTGTGCTGGTTGCATGACTGGATAATCAACATGGCCCAGTGAAAGGTCTGTAACTGTTCGATAATTTAAGACTGCCCTCAAGTGGTTTGTACGAACATTTGGATGTTGAGCAGAGGCTGACAGGGCCTGAATTACCCACACAGGAACAGCAGAGCATCTCTTTTTAAAGTTCCCTTACAAAATGCTTGAAAAGCGATCATTTAAAGGGGCGCAATGCAAAAACAAGAGAATGGGAACAAATGGACTGAAATATATTCTCACTCAGTCATGAGTGATCAGTGAATTAAAAACCTTCTGCCCAAGGCACTGGTCACACACCACGGTGACTGCGAGCTCCACCTCCAAACGCAAGGTGGTCTGACTAAAACAACGGATGTTTTACTCTCCCCATGCAGAGTACAGCCAAGCTGTGTACTAAAACACCTGCAGCATCACTTATTGGATGAGTTATTCCATCAATGAGCGTGACTCTGAGGATATCAGCCTCCACGTACGGGGATAGACCCCAACTCCTGGTTTTGGAGACATACGAAGATCCGAAACGTTGACAATTCCTTTCCTCCCACAGATGCCGGTCTTCCCGCTGACTTCCTCCAGCAGACTGTTTGTTGCTCAACTCTCAGTTTAACCTGCCATGTGTAATAATACACAAGGTACAGTGCTGGTTCCTGCTGATATGAGACTACAGCATTTCTGCAACAATGTGTGCAGCTTGGCTATACGTTGTTTAGTGGGACGAATAAAACAGGAACTGTGAGTTTGTATCACACCATGGATCTTAATTCAGTTCTAATGAATTTAGAATTAAAAGTTTGATCTTGATAAAAGTGACAATGAAACTGTCCAACTCTATCTGCTCTCAGGTAGAGATACAACTGTGTGGAAGAGTACAGGAGTTGTCCTGATCTGTTGAAAGGTCCAGACCTGCAATGTTAACCATTTCTCTTTCCACAGATGCTGCCCGCCTGTGAATATTTCCAGTATTTTTATTACAGGAGATGTCCCAGTGTCTTGGCTGATGTTTATGCCTCGACCAACATCAATTAAACAGATAATGTGATAAAGATCACAGTGCAGTTCATGGGAGCTTTCACTACTCAAATTCAGTGCCATGATTACTATGACCTTGACTACATCCCCATAAAATCACTTAAGCTGCAGATCATTTTGAGTCATACTGACAGGACATGAAAGATGTCACAAAACCACAAGTCAACTAGTTTCCTAATGTCTCTTAGGGAAAGAAAACCTGCCATCCTTAACTCATCTAACCCATGTGACTCTAGTCTCATGCTAAGTTGACATGTTTGAGGTTTATCTCTCCATTCTAGCAAATGCCTTGTGTTTCCTGCTTTCCTCCATCCCAATGGCTATTGTGCATTGTGATTTTTCAGAACCAGTCATAATAAACTTAGTACACTGGGAAATGGACAACAATTGCTGGCCTTGACAGCAAAGCCCACTTCACAATAACAACTTTCTCGATATATTGTGGAGAACTGGCATAGGATGGATCCAGATGTCTGACCCTTCAAATGGATATGACAAAACCACAAACTGTTTCAGTTTTACCCAGTAACCAATTCATTACATGCCCAAAGTCATTGCTATTGCTCCATGCTGGGTTTGTGAAATTTTGGGCTCTCTCCATTGAATTTAAGATGTATTTAGATTATTGATTCCAGGACCTATGCCTGGAGAATGCACTGAGTGCTCGAAGTTGCTTTGTTGAGTTACTTCATGTCATGTTGCAGGCAACTTGAGATGAATTAAGTGCACTAATTGAATAAATCCATTGTTCCCAGAACACACAGTAACACAAAAACAATGCCATGCACTGGCAGCTTAGTCGAGATATATGAACCAATGAGGGGGGGGGGAGGGGGGGAGGGTGGGTGGGGTAGACGGGGGGAGGGAGGGGGGAGGGTGGGTGGGGGGGAGACGGGGTAGGGAGGGGGGAGGGTGGGTGGGGGGGAGACGGGGTAGGGAGGGGGGGGGAGACGGGGTAGGGAGGGTGGGGGAGACGGGGTAGGGAGGGGGGAGGGTGGGTGGGGGGAGACGGGGTAGGGAGGGGGGAGGGTGGGTGGGGGGAGACGGGGTAGGGAGGGGGGAGGGTGGGTGGGGGGAGACGGGGTAGGGAGGGGGGAGGGTGGGTGGGGGGAGACGGGGAGGGAGGGGGGAGGGTGGGTGGGGGAGACGGGGGAGGGAGGGGGGAGCCGGGGAGGGAGGGTGGGTGGGGGAGACAGGGGGAGGGAGGGGGAGACGGGGGGGAGGGAGAGGGAGGGCGGGAGGGGGAGACGGGGGGAGGGCGGGAGGGGGAGACGGGGGGAGGGAGGGGGGGGGAGGGGGGGGAGGGAGGGTGGGGGAGGGGGGGGAGACGGGGGAGGGAGGGGGGGTGGGGGAGACGGGGGAGGGAGAGTGGGGAGGGAGGGGGAGGGAGGGGGAGGGGGGGTGGGGGAGACGGGGAGGGAGGGGGGGTGGGGGAGGGGGAGGGCGGGAGGGGGAGACGGGGGGAGGGCGGGGGAGACGGGGGGAGGGAGGGGGAGGGCGGGAGGGGGAGACGGGGGGAGGGAGGGGGAGGGCGGGAGGGGGAGACGGGGGGAGGGAGGGGGAGGGCGGGAGGGGGAGACGGGGGGAGGGAGAGGGAGGGCGGGAGGGGGAGACGGGGGAGGGCGGGAGGGGGAGACGGGGGGAGGGCGGGGGGGGTGGGGGAGACGGGGGAGGGAGGGGGGAGGGCGGGTGGGGGAGACGGGGGAGGGAGGGGGGAGCCGGGGAGGGAGGGTGGGTGGGGGAGACGGGGGAGGGAGGGGGAGGGCGGGAGGGAGGGGGGAGCCGGGGAGGGAGGGCGGGAGGGGGAGACGGGGGGAGGGAGGGGGAGGGCGGGAGGGGGAGACGGGGGGAGGGAGGGGGAGGGCGGGAGGGGGAGACGGGGGGAGGGAGGGGGAAGGCGGGGGGGGAGACGGGGGGAGGGCGGGAGGGGGAGATGGGGGGAGGGAGGGAGGGAGGGGGGAGGGCGGGTGGGGGAGACGGGGGGAGGGGAGACGGGGGGAGGGAGGGGGGAGGGGAGACGGGGGGAGGGGAGACGGGGGGAGGGCGGGTGGGGGGGAGGGCGAGACTGGGGAGGGGGGGAGGGCGTGTGGGGGAGACAGGGGAGGGGGAGGGCGTGTGGGGGAGACAGGGGAGGGGGGAGGGCGGGAGGGGGAGACTGGGGAGGGAGGGGGAGGGTGGGAGGGGGAGACGGGGGAGGGGGAGACGGGGGAGGGCGGGAGGGGGAGACGGGGGCGAGGGCGGGGGGAGGGCGGGAGGGGGAGACGGGGGCGAGGGCGGGGGGAGGGTGGGTGGGGGAGACGGGGGGGAGGGAGGGGGGGAGACGGGGGGGAGGGAGGGAGGGGGAGGGAGGGGGGAGGGCGGGTGGGAGAGACGGGGGGAAGGAGGGGGAGGGCGGGGGGGAGGGCGGAGGGCGGGTGGGGGAGACGGGGGAGGGAGGGCGGGTGGGGGAGACGGGGGAGGGCGGGTGGGGGAGAGGGACGGGGGGAGACGGGGGAGAGGGACGGGGGGAGACTGGGGAGGGCGGGAGGGCGAGACTGGGGAGGGGGGGAGGGCGGGAGGGCGAGACTGGGGAGGGGGGGAGGGCGTGTGGGGGAGACAGGTGAGGGGGAGACAGGGGGGAGGAGACGGGGGGAGGGAGGGGGGAGGGCGGGTGGGGGAGACGGGGGGGAGGGAGGGGGGAGGGCGGGTGGGGGAGACGGGGGGGAGGGAGGGGGGAGGGCGGGTGGGGGAGATGGGGGGGAGGGAGGGGGGAGGGCGGGTGGGGGAGACGGGGGGGAGGGAGGGGGGAGGGCGGGTGGGGGAGATGGGGGGGAGGGCGGGGGGAGGGAGACGGGGGGAGGGAGGGGGGGTTGTGGGGGGATGAATCCTCCCCCTCCGTCCCCACCCTGGGGGAGGCTGTGGATGGTGGGGATGGGAGGGGTTGGGTGGGGAGCGGAGGGGAGGGGTTGGGTGGGGAGGGGAGGTTTTCCCCGGGACCGCCCCCCCACTGGAGCTGCCGCCGCCCCAGCGCCGTCACTCGAGGCCGAGGCTGCCGGCGCGGCCTCCCCGGGCCTCGGCCTTTACCTTTCTGGATGCGGAGCTGCGCGGCCGACGCCTTCTTGGTGCCGCTCTTGGCGGCTCCGGCGGCGTCTTCTTCCTTCTTCTGCTGCTTGAGCGAGAAGAGCTTGATCATGGTGCGGGGCAGCGGGGCCGGGAACCGGGAGCCGAGAGTCGGAGCCGCCGCTCGGGCCGGGGGACATGCGCAGAGCAGCATGGGAGCGGGGTCAGGGGTCAGGCACGGGTGGGGGAGGGGCCTGGGTTCTGGGGCTGGGGGTCCGGTGTCTGGGACGGGCTGGGGCTGGGGGTCCGGTGTCTGGGACGGGCTGGGGCTGGGGGTCTGTTTGGGTGACTGAGTGTCTGGGTTAGAAATCAAACTCTCAGGCAGCCCCTGTCCAAGTTTGTCTCGCCGGAGGCTGGGAGCACCCTTGGGAGCCGGCGACCCGGGTTCAATTCCCGCCGCTGTCTGTAAGGAGTTTGTACGTTCTCCCCGTGTCTGCGCGGGTTTCCTCCGGGGGGGCTCCGGTTTCCTCCCACATTCCAAAGACATACGGGTTAGGAAGTTGTGGGCATGCTATGTTGGCACCGGAAGCGCGGCGACACTTGCGGGCTGCCCCCAGAACACTACGCAAAAAATGCATTTCACTGTGTGTTTCGATGTACATGTGACTAATAAAGATCATATGTGTCTGTGATATGGGAGCCACACGGGTTTCAGAGCCGCGCTGGAAGTTGGAGACAGTTGGCTTGGGCCAGACATGAGGTCTGGGTGGGGCACTCGAGGAACCTTGAATATGATCTGGGGAAGTCAGAGGATGGGCAGTTGTTCAGAATAGGAGGACACAGACAGTGGAGAGGCAGATGGCGTATTGGAGCCACAGGGTATGGGAAACAGTAGGAATTTTGAGTACAGCACAGAAACAGGCCCTTCGGCCCACCACATCCATGCCGACGTTTTTGCCCATCTACACTAATCCCATTTGCTTCCAACCTTCTACGCCTTGCCTATTTAAGTCCCAGTCTAAGTAGTCTTATCAACCTTGTGATTGTATGTTTCCACCACCTCCCATGGTTGCGTGTTCCAGATATCAACCACTCTCTGTGTGAGAAACCTTCCCCTCAAATTCCCTTGAATGCTCCTTCCTCTCACCTGAAATCTATGCCCTCTTCTACTTGATACCCCTACAATGGCAAAAAAATTCTGACTAACCTGTCTATGTTACTTCTAATTTTACATACTATCAGATCACCCCTCAGCTTCCTTTGCTCCAGGGAAAACAAACCCAGCCCGTCTAATCTCTCCTCATAGCGAAAGTCCTCCAATCGAGGCAACATCCTGGAGAGTCTTCTCTGCACGCTCCAGCGCACATTCTTCTCATAGTGTGACAACCAGAACTGCACACAATATCCAAGTGCAGACTAACCAGTATTTTGTACAACTGTGTCCCAATTTTTATATTCTATGCCATGATCTTTAAGGCCAAAATGCCATTTGCCTTCTTCTACCTACCTGTGTTATCACTTTCCAGGAACTCTGGACTCGACCTCTTTCAGCTTAGGTGCGACCTGTCCTTCTTGTACAGGTTCCACTTGCCCCAGAAATGATCCCAATGATTCAAGTGCCTAAAGCCTGCCCTCTTAGCCACATACTCATCTGTCCTAGTCTCAGTAGCACAATATGGAAGACGCACTTGGGCCAGTTCAAGTTCCTAGGTGTACGCATCACCAATAGCTTGACCAGGTCCAACCACAAAGACGCCATGTCCACAAAAGCACACCAGCATCTCTACTTCCTCGGAAGGCTAAGGAAATTCATCTTGTCCCCATTTGACCCTCACCAATTTTTTTGATGCACCATAGAAAGCATCCTATCCAGATGCATCGCAGCTTGGTATAGCAACTGCTCTGCCCCAGACCTCAAGAAACTGCAGAGTTGTGTACACAGCTCAGCACATCACGGAAACCAGCCTCCCCTCCAAAGACACTATCTATACTTCTCGCCGCCTTGGAAAAGCAGCCAACATAATCAAAGACTCCCCCTTACCTGGCATTCTCTCTTCTCCCCACCACCACCACCCCCCCCCCCCAATATTCCAATTGGTAATTAGGCAGAAGATACAAAGCCTGAAGGCACATATCACAAGGCTCAAGGACAGCTTCTATCTCACTGTTAAAAGACTATTGAACGGACCTCTTGTACGATAAGGTGGACACTTGACCTTACTATTTACCTCGTTATGGCCTTGCACATTGTCTACTTGCACCGCACTTTCTCTGTAACTGTAACAATTATTCTGCATTCTGTAATTGCTTTTCCCTTGTACTACCTAAATGTACTGATGTTGTGAAATGATCTGTAATGGATTGCACGTAAAACAGTTTTTCACTGTACCTCGGTACAGACAATCATAAACCAATACCAACTGAAATACAGGAGACACCAAGTTTGGGGGAAGGACAAAGTGGTAGATACATTCTTAGAATATGGGAGACACAACTGAACAGTAGAATATATTCAGAATAGGGTAGGCGCACTCAGAACATGAAAAAAAAGCACTGAGGAAAAGGGAGACACATTTGAAAGTGTTTGATAGCCTCTTGGTAGATGAGAGACACATTATACTCATTGTATAAAGGGCCCCCTCACAGGGGTGAGAGGCAATTCGATGCATCTCCTCTTCCCAGTTTTCACTAGGAGTGTAGAGAACACATCTACCAATTCCCTCCCAGTCATGTTCACATTTTGGTTTTGGGAGGCACACCCAGGTTTGGGAGAATGCTTGGGATATGGAAAACCAGGAGGTTAGGGTGAGTAGAAGCCTCAGGGTAGCGAATTGCATTGTGAGGCAACATGTGCATTTGTCCATCTCAGACATCTCAGCTCTGTACATCAACTATAAATGCTCCCAAAGAGTCAGCATTAGAATCCCTGCTGTATGTTGTATACTTTAATTATGTTGCTATTTCAGGACACACTTTGAAATCTGCAGAAGGCACAAAACTTGGAAAAATAGTGAACCGTGATGAGGATAGCAAAAGAACAGGTCGATGCAATGAACTGACATGCGGCCAGTGAAATTTAATACAGGAAAATGCAGTGTTTCATTTTGGTAGGATCACCAAGGAGAGGCACTACAGTAGCACAACTTGCGGAGTTCCTCTAGCATTGTGTGTTGTACCGGTGTCCTAGGTTTGATCCTGACCTCCAGTGCCGTGTGGTTTGCACATTCTCCGTGACTGCGAGTGTTTCCTCCTATATCCCAAAAACGTGTGAATGGTAGAGTAATTGGTCACTGTAAATTGCCCCCGGTGTGAAGGTGAGGGGAAGAGTCTAGGGGAATTGATGGAAACATGGGGAAAATAAAATAGGATCAGTGTAGGATTGATGTAAATAGTTGCTTGATGGTTGGCACAGTGTCATTGGCTAATGGAGCTATTTTCATGCTGTATGAATCTCAGTCCTATTCCAAAGGGAATAACAAAAAACAAGATCTCACAATATATCTGCAGAGTTAAGTGAAAGTGCCAGAGCATGTTGAGAAAGTAGTTCAAAATGCACACAGTATCTTAGGCTGTGTACATAGAGGCATAGATACAAAGGCAAAGAAGTCATGATGTTTAAAAAAAACTGGATCAGCCTCAACTGATTGTGTCTATTTCTCAGAACAACTCTTTAGGAAAGATGTGAAGACCTTAGTGAGGATACAGAAAAGAGAATAATTCCAGGAATGAAAAAATGTAGATTGGCTGAGGGTGTTCTCCTTGGAAATGGGGACAAAGATTGGGAGAGAGTTAATGGAAATATGTAAAATGAAAAGTCTGGACAAAGTAGGTAAACATGAACTATTCCCACCCGTAACAGGGTCAAGATTCCACAAGATAGAATGAAAGTCATTGGCAAAAGAACCAAAAGTTGCACATTTAGTGATTAGGATTGTTTTTATTATTATTCATTTAGTGTGTGGGCATTTTTCGCCCACCTCTCTCTGCCCCTCTGCGGGATGACATTTTAAATTCAGCTACAGGGTCTGGAATGGCATATTGGCAAGGAGGGCAAGTTCCCTCCCCAAATGACATCAATGAACCACGTGTGTTTTTAATGACAATCCATTACATTTTGTGCTCATCATTATCAAGGTTTTTTTTGATGTTTTAATACCAGAATATCAATTTGAATTTCAATTCTACAGCTGCAGTAGTGGGATTTGAACACAGGTTTGAGGATTGGAAAGATGGCGGAGGCAAATTCACTCACAGCATTCAAAAAGGAACTGGATAGGTACAGGAAAGGGCGTAAAATCGCAGGTCCAGGAGAAGGCAGGAAGTAGGACGCTGGATTGGTCAAACATTGACCCAGCACAGACACTTTGGGACTGAACCTTTTCTGTGATTTTTTAGGATATTTTGGTGCCATTACTAATGAGGAAATACTATTGACATAAGATTTGGTAGCCATGTTTCATTCCATGGTTTCTCTCTACTTCTGTGGTTTCCTCCTGCTTTGCATGTTGTATGAAAAGGCAATCACCACTATTACATGTTTATCAAATGATCACAAATTTATAGCCTTCTGACAATTAATAAAGCTTTGGTTTAGTTATCAATTTCAGTGCGTTTATTGCTCACCACATTCTCCCCAACAACTACATACACAACTTGCAAATGCCGATACTTACAGTCATAGTCATCCAGCACAGAAACAGGTCCTTCAGCTCAGCCGACCTCACCCACCATCAAGCAGCCATTTACACTGATACCATTTTATTCTCCTCACATTCCCATTAACTCCTCTCAGATTCTACCCTTCACAGAAACAATTAAGGGCAATTTACAGCGGCCAATTAACTTACTGGCCCACACATCTTTAGAATGTAGGAGGAAACCGGAGCACCTCGAGGAAACCCACACTGTCACAGGGAGAACATGCAGACTCCACAGAGAGAGCACCCGAGGTCAGGATGGAACCCAAGTTGCTGGAGCTGTGAGATGGCAGCTCTACTAGAGTGGGAAATTATCTGGGAAATCATCACAAAAGAGTTGAGTGTTATTTGGAAACGAATACAAAGATTCAAAGGAGGTGGACCCGATAAACATGCCAAGTTTCATGAAGTAAGAATCTGGTCCAAATGAACCGAGCTGAAAAGTAAGTAAGTAGATCGACAAATCATCAGTAGGAAATCCTCAAACAAGAGGTGGAGAGGGAGTCCATAATAAATGTTATCAGGCCACAGGAGTTTCTTTGCAGAAGCATTCTACAAATACACATGTTAAAATTAAGTTGAAACTTAAAAAAAATATTGAGAAAAGTAGTAGATAAGCTTCCAATTCATCCAGAGCCTCAAGATTTCCCAAACTGCTTCACAGCCCATGAAAGTGCAGCCACTGATGTGATATCAGAAACACGGAGAAAATGTGTGCGCAGTTAACATCTCTAAACAGCAAAGTAACAAGATAACCTCTGACAAGGATGCCTTAGGGTTTGGGTTAGGGTTAACATTTAAGAGGTTATTAATCTCTTTGTTTTCCTGTATTGCCTTTCTTTCCACCATTTCCTCCCCCTGTAGTTCATCAGCTGGGACTCAATGTGTCATGCACCTGCTTCTGAGCCACGAGGTCAAATGTTAAAATACAACTCCAGACTTGAGCATGAAAATCTCAGCCTGTAACTTTCCATCTCAAGTGGTTTTGGTCAAACCTGGTGAATTGTTAAAGGCTGACAATTACATTGTATTTTCCCCAAACATTTTGGAAGTCTTGCAAGATTTCCACGGGGTTACCTGTTGAATTACTACAATCCCAAAGCTTGTTTGGCCTTTTGCACAAATGTCAATAAAACAGGTATTCCATAAGTATGATTACACTTGCTTTTTATACATCTTGTTTTAACAGAGATCCTGTCTGCCTATACAGCAGGTCTTAAAATCTGATCTGACTGAAGTACGTTAAAGTACCAGCATATTGTCCCTTTGTTCTGGCCTATATTCCCCTCTCAAAAACCCAAAACACTTACCTGATTATTAATCACATTGCAGTCTGAGTAATCATGGCTGCCAAGTGAGATTTCCTTTCTAAACTTAAAATATTGGATAAAAATCTACCAAATAGATGGGTAGACAAGAGGATGCTGTTTGAGGAAAGGTTTGCAATTTCAATGTGAGAAGCAGTGAGGTTGGGCTGAGAATTCTTTTTCTCCCCTGAAGTGAGGGATCTGGAAAGAACTACAGCAATCTCTTAGCATTCTTATTGAAGATAACAAAAGAAACTGTTGAGTGGTTTAATGTACTCCTAGGGTCAGGTGGGCAGATGTTCCAAGATCAGTCTAATCTTTAACACTCCTGTGCCAACCCTCAATGTCAGGATTCCTGGGAGTACCCAACTTCAGCACAGTACAAAAAGCAGGCAGGTTATCGTGGAATCCCACTCCACAACACGGAGCACAAACAGCAGTTAGAATCAGAGAGATTAACAGGAGGCCGAGAATGGACGGCCTCACTTCAGCAAAGAAAAGTTCAGCAATCCCAATATTGGTGGACGTCTTAGTTTTATTACTGAGTGATGTAGGATTACCCCTCAGAGAAAATGAGTTTATTTGCTCTTTTGTTTTACTATGATCCAGTATGAATTTCAACATGAAATACAGACAATGTATATTACACATTATTGAATTCTTTAATACATACAGTTTACACATTAAAAAAACAACTCTGGTGCTGGCCTCTGCAGATAAACCCAGGATCAAAACAAAATATTTCTGTGCTACTTCTCCAGCTGGATTTAAACTCAGCACTGGAGGTTTTCAAAACTGGGAAAGTCCTTTACATGGACTTTCCTGGGCCTAGGTTTGTACATAAGTCTCTTCAGCACCACTGAGCAGTCAAAGACTGCTGATGCTCGCCTTATCCCAACAAGATCGTTCTGAGGGACAGCTCTCAAGTCTGTTGTCAACCAACCAAAGTCACCAGCTCAACGTTCCCATTCGAGGCTGTTAGTCGCTATCAAGCCGGCGCCTCTTAGCCTGCATGGGGCTACTGTCAGCATCGTCTGAGGGACAGGTGGGGTCCCTCCAGTCAGTTTGGTCACAGTGTTTGCTGTCTGACTCCATCGCCTGCTGCTTTGTTGGGGTGCCGGCGAAAGTTTTGCCGCTGAAGATGTCTGCCAATTTTTCTTCGAAGAATGACTCGAGCATCAGTACAGACTCAGCCACCTCCTTTTTCTCCTTCAAAAGAATCCAGTTTTCCTTTGTTAGATCAGTTAAATTACAAAAGAAACAGATGAGCATAAAGTATCATAAACAATTCCCCATTTGACAAAAATTTCATAGGTAGTCCAATAGGCATTAATAAGTGCATTCGTTTAATACCCATTAAATATCCCGAGACACTTCACATGGCATCAGACAAAATGACACCAAATCACATAAGGAGATATGCAAGAGGTAACCAAGAGTCTAATCACAAAGGTACTTTTTGCGGAGTTTGAGAGTAGGACGTTAGGGAAGGAATTGCAGTGGTTTGAAGAAGCAGACTGCACCAATGTCAGTGTAGAGGGGCGATTACAATTCCTTTTATACGAATAAGGATGAGTAGCCGAGGGGGTTAATTTCTGAATGAATAAAGACAGTGAAAGCACGCGTTCACTGCCTTTGGATTCGTTAGCAGTCAGTCTTGGAGAGTCTGTACGTAAACGAACAGTGTAGCAAGCAGAAATAAGTAGGGGACAATGTAAACTCTCTCCTAGACCATCCGGTAAGTTTGGACTGTTGCACACCACAGAACGAATATAAAACAAGGAACAAGGAGTGTGACAGGAATTAGTGGCATGACAGTAGGTAATGAAGATTACCCCCCCACCCAACCCAACTCCCATTGACAACAAACGTAGCACACGCCGCTGAGGTCTCTCTGTGAGAATGCAGAAGTAGAGACGGTTAGTTTGTTCCGGTATAGCGCTCAATCCTGGCAGTACAACATCTTCCCTTCTCACATTATAGATCCTGGTGGGAGTAGGGCCAACAAACCACAGAAGTCAATAGTGACTGATCACGAATCCACTTTTATCTGATTGGCTCTGTGGAGAATGTCTGCACCATGCCTCTGATTATGTATGAAAATGCCATTCACTGATTGCAAGTGCAAGAGTGATCGAAATAAGTACATTTCACCACAATAGGTAGAATGAATAAAATGAAGGATGTGCAAATGGAGCAGTGCAGTGACCTCAGTCAACGAAAGATCTAGAGAGATCGAGGGATACAGAATGTGGAAGGATTTAAAAATGAGCATGAAAATTTTGAAACTCAAGATGCTGTTGGACTAGGAGTCAATGCATAATTAGGGTGGAGCTGAGCCATCGAGGAAAGTTCACAGGCTTCGCTGAGGTGTTGGAGTGTCTTTGGCCATTAGAACGAGCCTCAATCCTCTGCACCGAGGAAGGATTTAGAATGAGTAAACATATTTCCACAAGTATTAATGCAGTAGGAAAAATCTGCAGAGAATAACCATAGTGATAAACAATTGAGAGACATACAGAATGCACCAAGATTGGCACATAAAAAATGTCTTTTGTGAATTTGCGTGAAGAAATGTTCCTGAACCGTCTTCAAATTAGTCTAAAGTCATGACAAAATGCAGCAAATGGAAAGTAATGTGGCATCTGAAACACTGGAACTAAGCTTCTTCAGCTCAGATTACTTCTACATGTCAAGTGCAGAAATGTTCCCCGATCACTAATTGTACTTCAAATTAGAAAATGGCTTTATTTCAGAGAAAGGAATGGAACTTTAAGAAGCTGTTGAAGGGGGATTGCTTCAGAACGTGTTGTCCTTGCTTACCTGACTCAGTTTGCTGAATGCCTTAAACATCAATCGGGCCTCGAGCACGAACTCATCGGGTGAGGAGTAATGGGCCGCGCTGGTCCTCTCCAGTTTTGCTCTTATGGAAGACAAATCTAATTGCTGACTTTTCAACTGCGAAAGAGATGACAAAAACAAAATTAGTGTTTAATCCAAAATAGGCAGAGGGTGGAGCAATGACCTTGCAAAGTGGAGAATTGATGAGAGAGTTGGGAGAATTTGGATGATGCTCTGAATTTCAAAATGGAAAAACCTGAAAGGAAACATTTGCACTCATACAGAAAAATTAACAGGTTGCTTTCATGTAAGACTTTTCACTTCAATATCCCAGAGCTCTCTGCAGCTACTTAAATATTTATAAAAATTGTGATGTAGAAATTGACGCACAGCAAAGGTTGCAAAAACAGCAGAGTTAAGTAATGAGATAAGTATCAGTCAGACTAGTGGGAGACCTTAGTTATCCTTTCCAATATGGTGGTATGGTATTCTGTATGGGCAGACAGATTTGCAAATTAACATCTCATGATATAACCAGCGCCACTCCATCAATACGAGGCCCAGGAATATGTGCTCAAGACTTAGGAGTACTCAGAGACACTGATGCAGTATTAAAGACATATTTTTGAAAGACAACTGAATCTATGAAGATCTAATCTTCACTCACCTGGGAGGATCCACTAGGGTTATGGAGGGCCTGGCTCATCTTATGAGACAGAAGCAACAGCAGCAAGCGTTCGCACTTCTGTAAAAACACGTCACAATGAGACAAAAAAATTGCCACTTTACACCTACTGTATATCGTGTCTATAAACAGTAACCAAAACACGGAGTATGGACCCGATCACCAGGGCTGCTTTTATGTTTTGCAACCGTCCCTTGATCAACACCCCTACTTTGAAGGGTGCAATGCCATAGATATTGGGTCAAGAGACCACAGGGTGTGTTATTCCTGGTCAATGAATGCTGATGGGCTGATTACTGACTTCAAGCAAACTTCCATTCTTCTTACAACTGCCATCCAAAGGCAGGCAAACATAAAAGGAGCAGGAACTTCAGCTGCTGACCCCCTGTTCCTGCCGTTAAACAACATTCAGGCGTACGTCACTGAGACGGTGTTCTGTACTTGTCAGCACAGCAAGGGCCAGCCAGCAGTTTAACAACAGCAAGCATGACAGACAAGTCGAGCCTGAGCTCAGCCAATGTTTTTCAGTGGGGTGACTCAAGGTCAGGGTCAGCTGCGTGGAACCTGGATGATTTTCCCTTCTCTTTGCCAAGGGCCACTCAGAATTACTTGTGACATCATTTAGCTGGAGGCAGCCAGCTCAGCACATTCTGGTCCAGGTAAACTTGTAGTATGGTCCAATTTACCAATAAACTTGCAAATCACATAGGGGTTCCAATTCACATGAATATTAATTCCCAGTTTTAATACAAACCCTCTGATCGAGAGCACCAAGGCCTTCCTTTGCAGCATTTCTGCTGTCTGCTATTGTCAGTGAGCTTTCACTCTGAACCTCAGATGTCGCCAAGTCCACACATAAGGAACACGCCCATTCAACACTGCAGAAAAAGAAATAAAACCAGTCTCCAACAATGATTTCTTAAAACCCAAGTAGTTATACACAGTATTGAGACATGATATTTAATGGCAGAAGCAACATACTGGATATTACGCACACGGTTCTGGTCTCCACGTTACATAAAACTCACAGAAGCATTGGGGAAGGGTAAACTTATTTACAAGGGTGATAACGGAGATCAAGCTATCAGCAAAGATTCAGTTATTCAGAACCACTGATGGAATGAAGTGAAAGGGCATTGGGAGGAGGCTTGTGTGCAGCAAAAAAACACATTTGGCAATGACATTATACTGAACTTACAGCACAGGCCACTTGGCCTGTCCCATCCATGTCACACACAAGCCTCCTGCCACGTCCCTTCACATCGTCCCATCAATATCTCATGCTCCTTTCTCTCTTATCTCTTTACCTAACTTCCTCCTGGATGCATTCACACTTTTCATCTCAACCACTGCTGCCAGTGAGTTCCACATTTTAATCATTATCTGAGTAAAGATGATTTTCCTATCCAATATTTCCTGATAGTTTCAGCTTCTTATCATCCTTGCAAATAAATGTTCACTTTCCCCAATGCTTCTAGATGCACTTTGCAATATGGCAACCAGAGCAGTAACAATGTCCAGAATTAGGCTCCTGTCTTTAAATATCATGTGCAGCTTAAACAATACCATGATATACAACAGACTGTGTTCTGCAACAAAATTTAAATGATAATCAAATAAAATTGCAGACCTTGGAAATTGGAAATAAAAAAAGAACTTGCTGAAAAAACTTAACAGGTCAGATAGCATCTGTGGAGAGTGAAACAGTCATTCAGGTTGAGGTCCCTTCATCAGGTCTCTCAGCTTTTCTTTTTATTTCAAACTTACTAAGTTAACACCAGTTGAGATCAGAAGATAGGCTCAACATTGATAAAAGTTTTTCTCAGTTATGTAATATTGCCTCACGTCAGTCCCTAGTTTCCTAAACAGAGGCAGCAGTTAAGAGTCGACCAAACTGGCGAGTCTCACACGTGAGAGTGGAAAGAGTGCAGAAAAGATTTACGAGGATGCTGCCAGGATTAGGGGGCCTGAGTTACTGGGAGAGTTTGGCCAGGCTAGGTCTTTATTCCTTGGGACGTAGGAGAATGAGGGGTGACCTTATAGAAATGTTTAAAATTATGAGAGGCATAGATAAGGTGGACGGTAACAGTCTTTTCCCCCAGGGCATGGGGGGGGGGGGGGGTCCCCAAAACTATGGGGGCATAGGTTTAGGGTGAGAGGGGAAAGATTTAAAATGGACCTAAGGGGCAACTTTTTCCACACAAAGAGGGTGGTGATAATATGGAGTGAGCTGCCAGAGGAAGTGGTTGAGGCAGCTACGATTAGTATCATTTAAGTAGTATTTGGACAGGTACATGGAGGGGTGGCGTTGGAGGGATATGGGCTGAATGTAGGAAACTGGGACTAGCTAGGTGGTCACTGTGGTCGGCATGGACTGGTTGGGCCAAAGGGCCTGTATCTGTGCTGTAGTGCTCTATGACTCTAATAATCCAGTTATTTCATGGTTACCATTACTGAGTCAAGCTTTTCTTTTTTTAATTCAGATTTTAATTAATTAGTTGAATTTAAATTGCCAAGTTATTCCAGTGGGATTTGAACTCATCTATGGTCTAGAATTCTGACTGCTGGTTCAGTAACTCAAGCAATGTATCCCCAGTGTACAAGAGACATACAGCTTGGCCTCAATGCTGCCTTAACTAACTTGGAACATCGGAGGAGCTGCTCACTGCTTACTATTTTGACTTGTTTTGTCTTGGACTTACCTGGGCACACTGAGTAAAGCTGGGACATGGCAGCCAATGTGAAACACCTTCAGGCAACGGCTACAACATGGCAGCTCGCCTCCTTTCCCACAAACGACGCAGACCACCTCATCCAACTCCTCGCCCTTCTCGCTGATACCGCACAGTGGGGACGCTTTGAGGTCTGGTATACTCCCAGGTGATTTTTCACTGGGGGAAGGCGTTGGGCTCAGGGCGTGATGGGAACGCTTGCTTGCTACCTCAGTTCTCTCATTAAAGACAAATTCAATTTCAGTCACTGATGCGGGAGACACGGAGTTTGGTGGTGTCAAGGTGCTCTCCAGAGTTGGTGCCTGCAGGTTAGAAACAGAGTTATCATTTCTTGTGGTGGGGGGAGTCTAGGACATTGGGGTAAGTCCATGCCAACCAAGATGCCCATCTAAGCTGGTCCTATTTGCCCATGTTTGGCCCACACCCCTCTAAACTTTTCCTATTCATGTACTTATCCAAATGTATTTTAAATGTTGTTAATATACCTGTCTCGACCTCTTCCTCTGGCAGCTCGTTCCATATACTCACCACCCTCTGCGTGAAGTACTTTTCCCTCAGGTCACTTTTAAATCTTTCCCCTCTCCCTTTAAACCTATGCCCTCTAGTTATTGGTTCCCTTTCCCGGGGAAAATGATACTGCATTCACCCTACCTATGCCTTTCATGATTTTATACACCCCTATGTCACCCCTCCAGTCTCCAGTTTTAGGAAGAGAATCCATCGACAGTTGGGAAAAAAAAGTATCTGTATTCCAATAGTACCTTTCAGAATAAAGGACCTTTGCAAACGTTTTACAGTTAAAGAGATCACTTTGAAATATGGAGCAAGAAACAAACTACTGGAGGAACTCAGCAGGTCAATCAGCACCTGTGGAGAGAGAGCGGAATTGTTGATGTTTCGAGTCAAGACCCTGCATCAGGACTGAGAGTGGAGAAGGAAGATAGCTGGTATAAAGAGAGGGGAAGAGGTGAGACAGGGAGCAGTAGGTGATAAGTGGACTAAAGAGGCTGAGGATTGATGGGCAGAGGAGTTAGGAAGGGGAAGGGGTGTGGTTGGGAGACAGAAGCAGGTGGGTGACAGGTAGAAGCAGACCAGGAGAAGAAAGGGCAGATGGAGCCAGGTGTGGGGAGGGGAGGTGAAGGTGGACACAGGACTGGAGAATAATAAGTGGGATCACAAAGGCTACAAGTGCTCGAATCTGAAAAGTAAGGAAGGAGATAACAGGAACCATTACGGGAGAGATGAAGGGCAGATGGGCTTGTGTCTCAGTATTGAGATATAATCTGTGATAATGCAAGACAGATGTTACCAAACCTTTTATGCTGAAAGATTACTTAATTGTAACCACCTCCCCTCCCATTTGCTATTCTCATTATGAGTTATCATTGAACCCTCTTCTTACACACCCTTCCGGAGGATAAGGATGCACCTCCTCCCAATAGCATCCTTCACCTAGTTTGAAAACACAGGAGCTAATTTGTGCAAGTAAGCTTCCAAAAACAATGTGACATCAGCAACAACTTTTGAGAAAAACGGAAAATACTGGAAACACTCTGCAGGTCAGGCAGCATCCATGGCAAGAGAAACAGGGTTAACGCTTCAGGTTAGGGACCCCTTGTCAGATCTTAGAATTAGAACTTTACAGATGCTGGTTGGAAAATAGACATCAGTGAAGCCAATTTTGAATCAGATTAAGATTATTCACTTTATGTAAGAATATATTTTATAAAGTCATAGAGTCATAACAGCACGGAAACAGGCCCTTCAGCCCAACTGGTCCATGGCAACCAAGGTCCTCATCTAAGCCAGTCCCATTTGTCTGCATTTGGCCCATTTACTTTCCTATCCATGTAGCTGTCCAAATACCTTTGGAATATTGTTAACGGACCTGCCTCAACCACTTCCTCTGGCAGCTTGTTCCATATACTCACCACCCTCTGGGTGGAAAAAGTTGCCCCTCAGATTCCTATTAAATCTCTTCCCTCTCCCCTTAACCCTATGCCCTCTAGTTTTTTTTACTCCCCAACCCTGGGTAAAAGACTGCTTTCACTCTCTCTGCCCCTCATAATTTTATACACCTCTATAAGATCACCCCTCATTCTCCTACACTCCTATGAAAAAAGTCCCAACCCCCTCAACTTCTCTCCATAACTCTGTCCCTCAAGTCCTGGCAACATCCTCGTAAATCTCCTCTGCATTCTTTCCAGCTTAATGGCATCTTTCCTATAGCAGCGTGACCAAAACTGAACACAATATTCCAAATGCGGCCTCACCAAAGTCTTGTAAAAAGTGAAGAAAGAATTTGGTTTAAGTGATTAAAATGAGATTATGTTATTTGAAACAGAGAAGGTTATGAGATGTAAAACAGCTTTTCAGAGTAATGGAAGATTTTGTTAGCATTGATAAAGGTGCGTCAGATAACAAGGATAATTGTCAATATAGTGAATGATGACGACGACTTGGAAAGCACCGAAGAGAAAAAAAAGTTTTGTATGTCAATAGCACCTTACACGTTCTTTTCAGGACATCCCAAGGCACTTTTTTAGCCAATGATGGACTGAATGCAGCCATGGTTATAATGTAGTAAACCCAGCATCTAGTTTGCAGAGACCAAGCAGTGCCGAAGAGGAAAATGATAGCGTCCATCTGGTTTGGTGATGTTGAGTGATTGGTAAATAGTGGCCAAGACACCAGAGAGACTTCCGGAATCTTCTATGTTCACCTGAGGGAAGGGACAGCAGCTTGGTTTTATATCTAATCTGAAAGACTGGCTAATAATGCAGACTGAATAGAAAATTTCCAGAGAAATGGAGCAGGAAAAGGAAAACGATAATGGACTATGAGCAAGGAAGTGGAATTAATTTAAAGAACTGGTTCAGGTATAATGGACCAACTGGCTCCTATCTTTGCTTCAATATTCAGTAATCAGTGAAAACATCAATAATATTAGATGATAAGCATAGTGGAAAGATATGCATAATTCCATTCAATAAGCCGCCAATAAATGCAGGTGAGCGGGACAGTACGTAAAGACTTGAATGAAGCTACACCATTTCTGGAGAAACTTGGGCTAGGGAACTTAGAAGAGCACAGGGCCAGCAGAGTTACTGAAATGGTCAGGCTGGTGGTGCCAACGTACGAGAACATTTCCTCATCCATTTATTCGTTACAATGTGCTAACATCATGGGTGCCTCCAATACCTCTTGGGCAGGAAAGTAAACGTCATTAGGGACATTTAAGAGACTCTTAGATAGGCACATGGATGATAGAAAAATGGAGGGGTATGTGGGAGGGAACAGTTAGATTCATTTTAGAGTAGGTTAAAAGGTCGGCACAACATCGTGGGCCGAGGGGCCTGTACCGTACTGTAATGTTCTATTACCTCAAGAGAACTGAAAGAGGGATGTAGCAAGAAAGTGAGTTGTTGGATTCTACTAGCATTTCTGTAATTCTTTTGTAGATCCGCACTGGATTTCTGTTGTTCCTTCGTATTTAGCACGTCAGGGGTGCAAATTATGTCACATCACTTAAAGTGGAAAAAGATTATGATACACCTTCCCAATGGCAGCACAGGTTTATAGGTTGATAAAGGCGGCATATGACATACCTGCCTTTATTAGTCGAGGCATTGAGTTCAAGAGTCAGGAAGTTACGTTATAGGTTTTTAAAACTCTGGTTAGGCTGCATCTGGAGTATTGCATTCAATTCTGCTCACCCCATTATAGGAAGGATATACAGGCTTTGGAGACGGTGCAGAAGAGGTTTACCATATGGGCTATAAGGAGAGGTTGGATAAGCTTAGGCTGTTTTCCCTGGAGCGGAGGAGGCTGAAGGGACACCTGATAAAAGTTAATAAGATGATGAGTTAGAGTAGACAGCTGGTATCTTTGTCCCAGGGTCAAAATGTCTAACAGTAAAGGGCATGGTTTTAAGGTAAGTGGGGGAAAGTTCAAAAGAGATGTGCGGGGCATTTTACACAGAGAGTGGTTGATGCCTGGAATGCGATGCCAGGGGTGGTAGTGGAGGCAAATACGACACAGGTGTTTAAGAGGCTCTTAGATAGGCATGAATGTGCAGAGAATGAAAGGATATGGACATTGTGTAGGCAGGAAGGATTAGATCAGTTAGGTATTTCATTACTAGTTTTATTAGTTTGGCACAACATTGTGGGCCGAAGGGTCTGTTCCTGTGCTGTACTGTTCTATGTTCTAACTGCCAAAACATTTTCAGATAAGCTGAAGGGGATGGAACATCTTGGCTTAAAATCCAAGGAAGTTTATAAACAAGTCCATAAATACCGTGAAGGACGGATTCAAAGGCAAGCCTTCTCCTTCGATGATGATCAGGCTGAACTCATCCTGTCCACTGCCTGGTAACAGTTTGAATGTTGGAAGCTCTGTGTCAGTGGACAAATCTATTTGCAATCGCTCTAACCGCACATAAGGAACCTTCATGTTCAATTTAGGTTTAATGTTAGAGTCCGAACTAAAATGAGAAAAAGCACACAGGATCATACATCATCAATTGTTTAAAACCATGTGATAAAAATAAAAACGGCAGACACTGGAAATCTGAAATAAGAACAGAAAATGCTGGAAACACTCAGCAGGTTGAGTAACGTATGTAAAAAGAGAAGCAGACTTAATGTTCTAACAAAGGTTCTCAACCTGAAACATTAGTTTTCTTTCTCTTTCCATGCTGCCAACATTTGGGTGTTCCCAGCATTTTCTATTTCTATTTTATATTGGAACTGAGAAACAGAAGCTCCTACATGAGGAAGTTGATGCAATGTTTATTCACTGGGTGATCAGCAAATTGCTGATCATTCACCTTTGGGAATACGGAGGGTTAGCATGATGGCCTTTCTCTTTGGGACTGGCTGATGCAGTCTGTGTGCTATCCTTGGTATCTCAGTGATGGCAACATGTTGTTGTAAACATTCCCATTTTGAGTACATGTGCCAACAGATGTTAGGCAAAAGGGACTTGGGAATGGAATTGGAGGTGAAGTACAAGGAACTGTGTATCTGGTCTAGGCAAGTGAATAGCAGCAAGGGCTTTCGTGTGATGAATCCTCCTGCAGGACGTATAACAAATGACCGATGCTCGACACAGGCAGTCATTTTAGATGGAAGCCATTCAGCTCACTATGTCTGTGCCAGCACTTAGAACAGTCCCATCAATCTCAACCACCCAAATATTTCCCTATAACCTATTTTCGCACACATGCTCATCAACATTCTCCCAGCAAACATTTACACTGATTTACAGTGATCAGTTAATCTAACAGCCAGCATGTCTTTGGGATGTGGGAAAAAATCCTTGCAAAGGATTATTTGTGCTTCTATCCACCAATGGACCATCCTGTATAATTTGAAATTTATAAGGTAACCAGATGATGAAATGCAGAGGCTTACCTGTCACCAGCGTGCTTTAAGGTACACTGCAAAGGAATGCATCCGGACTCTGAGGTAAATGCAAACACAAATAAATAAGTAATACAGATAGAATTATATTTGACATTGCCACAAAGACTGTAGCAAGTTTACATATTCACTTTTTAAAAAGAATTTCAGAAACATTTAAGGAAGCAAAGTCACTAGCAGGCGGCTGTCCACAGTTAAGATGCTACGTCATGAAGGACTACAGGAAATAGCCACACAATCTAATTGAAAGTGAACTTTTATATCCAGCAGACTAAAGTACAGCAACACTAAATCTATGCATAGACCAAATTAAATCACAGTTGGAAGTACTATGTTCAGTTCTGGGCACTACAATACTGGATGGATAAACTGGCCATGAAAATTCAGTGTGCATCTATTAGAATGGCACCTCAACTCCAAGGGTTAAATTAGAAGATACACAATGGCGTGGAATGTAGAAGCTTAAAGGTATTGTGATTGAGGTTTTCAAGATATCAAGTGGAAGTGGTGAAGTAGATAAAGAGAAGACATTTTCAATGGCTACGGGGTCCAGGACTTCATTAAAAATTGTGACCAGCTCTTTCAGGAGTGAAATACTTCCATTTCCCACCGAGTCTGCGCTGACCATCAAGCATCCATTTTTACACTAATCTTACCCTAACCTAGTTTATTCTTCTGACAAATCCGATATTAGTTCTTGTTAATTTGAGGCATGAGGGGACATGGAAAAAAGGAGGGTTCGTGGAGCTGGATCGTGGATTAGATCTTAGTGAAGAGCAAAACAAGTTCAAGGAGGGGAGTGTGCTGTAGTACTCTATGACCTACACAACTCATTTACTATTCCCGAAACATATCCAGAATGAAGAACCCAACCAAGGATTCTAGTGATTTCCTGAACTCCTCTCTGAAAAACACCAGATTAGACAGCGATAATTCGAACATTCAAACAGGACTTGTCAGTATCTTGGTTTCCATCTGTCAGATTTCAGGCATATTTGCCTGATCTCATCAGCCTATGAGGTAATGCTTTCATACCACCATGGTGTTTTAGACAATGGAGTCATCTAGGTCAGGCATATTGTGCAAAACATCACCACTGAATTAGCAGTTGGTGATGTGAACGAAATAGCTGTGATCAGGATTTGCTACTGACTGCTCATGGAAGGGACTTGTGATCCTAGAAATTTTATTCACAGCAAGTACTTCATGTTAATACCAATTACCTGAAGCTTCCTGCAATTCTTTGATGCTATTTCTCTGTCCCTCCTGCTCAGTGGTGGTACTGGCATTTGACAGCTGTTAACAAGACAGAAAATAAAGCAGTCATTTCCCCGTTGATAATTTATTGTAACCTACAAAGCATGAAGTCACAACATCTCCGCAAACGGTTGTTAAGAGATAGATTTGGGAGGTTCAAATTGGGTATGGTTTCATGCTACGTGCAAGGGGATGCAAACAAATAAAATGTTCATCTAAGGAAAGGACAAGATACTAAAAACGCCCCAGTTTGAGAGCACAGGAATTATATTCCGACAGGGCGTAATCAAATTACATACCAGCAGCCAGAATCATCCCTCATCCCCCATTCTCACCCACCTAGAGCTCCCACTCTAGTCCATTATGTCAAGCAACCCCTATAGTCAAACAGGGCTACTCCACGTCCCCTGCACTCCCTGGACTCCCAAGCATAACAGCCTCTGCCTTCTCACCTCACCCCTGTATAAATAGGAGCTCTCCCATAGCACCTCTGGTGAGAAACATACCCCCACCACTTTATGTGGTGCAGGACCCCACCCACTGTCTTGGCCCAGTGAGCTGGATCCTTCCTAACCGACTGTGAGGGAATGGAACCATTCTTGCTTCATCCCGGGAGAAAAAAAAGGATTCTTCCCAATAATCTACTCTCAAAACACAGCGACCACTCTCTGCTCTAACTCCAGGAACGTGGATTCTGCTGCCTCCTCTCAGGGACTGGACCAGCCTACATTTCTGGGTTCTTATGATCTCTAACCATCTGAAGACAAACAAAATGGAGATGGTGGCCTTAAACCAGGGGATGCTTTTTGTTTCAGGACAATGAAATGATTGTGGTATAATGGAGTAGCAGAGTTGGAATGTAGGTAGCATCTAATATTGGTTCCTCAATTCACAAAAACTGGGATAAAAGTTGATTAAACTGAAGATGGAATCGGGGATGACTTGCCCCACGACAGGAACAAGACATGAATTTGACGTTGCTTGTTTTTTTGCTAACCTTGAAGGGCACACCCCTCCTTGGTTCTGAAAATGCAGGAGGAACGTGACAGGTAGGCTGCCCTTTAACAAATCCTTCCGCTCCCGAATCAGACCAGGGCAATGCTCCATCGGAGGTCAGAATCAGAGAATATAGTAAGCTATCATCTCTACCAACCTGTTGTGGTACTAGAGAGGGACCCGGATAGGCATACTGTAACACAAGACAGCATTTGGTAATGAGATAAGCAAAAGGATAAACTTTTCAGAAAAGGGATTAATTGAATTACATGAAGGTTACAGAAGAAAACAATTTCATATCACTCCCTCTGCTCAATAACAGAAGTAAAAAAAGTACTTCTCCAGCTACAGGGATGCCTACACCACAACCTGAACTATTACTTCCAGCTGGCCTCAAGTCATCACTGCTGCTAAGTATCTCAGTGGAATCCCACCTAGCTTTCCCTGATCATTCCCATAGGACCCTATCTGACACCCACAACAAAACCCCACCATTCTAGACATTTTGTATCTTCACAGAACGTGGGCTTTACTGGTAAGACCACGTTGGCCATCTATCCTTTGCACCAACTTCCCAGCTGCATTGTTTAGGACAACCGCACTGAGGCATCTAGAGTCAAAAACATGTGAGGACGGCAGATTTCCTTCTCTGCAGGACATCTCTGAATCAGGTGGGTTTTTATAATACTTCATAAGACACCAGAAGTTTCAAAGTCATCACTACAGATATTACCCTTTTGAAATAAAAGTTACATGAAATTAAACAACTGAAATTAAATTTACCAGCTGCCGCGAAAGGATCTGAACTCCTGTCTCTGGATCGATTGTCTGCATCACCAGCCCGCTAATATGATCACAGTGCCTAATCCTCCTTCACCCACGCCCACACAGCGAGATCACCATATTTACAGTTAGTTTCATTCCCATGCCACAAGACGACAGGTTTGAAGAGCTGAGAACTGAAGCCTTCCAAATGACTTGCTTCAAAATCAGCTCATATCCTGAAGCTAATGCTAGTATACATACACAATTCATTATATGGGAGTATGGCAAAGTGAAAGTTACTTTCACCCTGCACAGTTTCCCATTGGGAATGAAACAGCAGAAATGCTCTTTGACAGCAGAATTCAGTGAAAAAGATGCCAAGCAATCAAGATAATGCGGTAAGCTGAGAACACAGTTGTTGATTAACCACATTTTTTGTGAATTTTGAAGACAAGGTGAAGATTAATAGTAATGTCCTAGCTCATCTTATGTTCTTTTTTGTTTTCTAATATACTCCTAAAAAGCTTTACTTTCAATTCAGTTGGTGGGGGAGACTGCTCCAGCTCTAAGGAGCTTTAGGTGGAGGAGAATATTTGCAAGGGTATCAGAAAAGTTGCACAGAATATTAACCAGACTGGCAGAATTAACGGGGCGTAGCAGGAGAAACATGCTTTTGTCAATAATGATTTAGTGTGGACGTGCTTTTGTTGTATTGCAAAGCTGGAAGCTGAAGGATCACACACTCTGATAAAACAAGTACAAGCTGAGTGAAGTGGCTGTGCATCAGGTGTTACATCCTCGTAAGATGCAAGTATGAAAATACTTAAATTTTACGTTGCACGTTGAAGTTATGTTTCATCAAGAGTTTATGGTACTTCAGATGCTGCTACTTACTAACCTAAAAAGACACTGGAATCATGGCTTCAGCTTAGTCTTGAACACTATTACAGCTTACTAACAACTAGCAATCTCTGTTGCATTAAAATCCTAGGGAGAAGAGAGGTGGGAAACCCTGCAACGGTCAGCCCTGGTGAAACAAGCCAGCCGCACCGCACTTGCACCCAATTTTTGGTTTTGGAACCCTATCAGTCGGTAATTACCTGTTTCTGTGCAAAATCGTGGGCATTGGCCGGGCCATCTCTGTGGGGCAGTATGACTCGGGGATACGAGGTTGCCTGCTGCACCAACATCTTGAGTTGGTCAACCGGGCTGTTGCCAAGGCGATGGCTTGATGTTGGAGACCGATGGCAATTTGCACCAACCTGAGTCTGGAGGATAGAAAATCGAGATAAATGTTTTAATGAGGTGGCGCACAAGCTCGGTGAAGCTGTGTGGTACGAACGTGGTTTGGGGAATGGGACTGGTGGAGGAGGAGGATGGATGTCTGGGGACAAGGTTTCCCTCCTTCATCGCAGCTGGATTTCTTTCTGGATCATCGGTTTGTTAGCAAAATAACTTTGTGGCCTTTTTTTCCCCAGAAACAACATACTTCCCTGATAAATTCTTATTATTTGAAAGAAACTTCGGTGATTCCTACCGTTTAGATTAACATCTCGTTGTAGGAAATAAAGAATCAGAGCAGGATATGTAATCCAGCCTTAGAATAAGCACAATGCTGCCCCTTTCTGGAGTAGTTATTTATAGCTGGGCAGACATGCCAGGATTGAAAGCAGGAACAGAAAATACTGGAGACCTCAGCAGGTAAGGCAACATCTGTGGGCAGACAGGTAGAGCTAATGCTCCAGGTTGAAGATCCTTCATCAGAACTGGAAACGTGAGGAAACAAATGTGTTTTAAAGCTGTAGAGAGGGAAGGGTGGAAAGAACAAAGGGAACGTCTGTGAGAGGGTGGAGACCAAGGTTGTAGGTGACACTTATTATTTTTAGTGCTTTCTAGTTAATCATAGCTGTCCTGTCTGGAGGAGTGTAACTAGAGGGAGATGCATTTCAGGTAACAAGCCTTTCCTCTTTGTATCAAAACTGGCCATTTCTGTTATCCATTTGTAACATTAACTACCCTCTCTTCACAGATGTTATCTCATCTGTTGAGTTGATCCAGCATTTAATTCCAAGATTTCTGGTAACTGCTGTGTTCCATTTCTCACAGTTTCAATTATTATTTTACCCTCTCCAAATGTCCTTATCCACCTCTCTGTTTATACTCCTCCAGACAGATCAGCTATGATTAACCAGATGGCAGCAAAAGCGATAGTCACCTGGACGACCTTGGTCTCCAACTGGTCACATACATTCCCTCTATTCTTTCCATCCTTCCCCCCTGCCTGATGTTAAAACATGCTTTATTTATTACTTTTTCAGTTCTGATGAAGGCTCATTGACCTGAAAAGTCAACAGTCTCACTCTCCACATACGACACCTGACCTGCTGAGTATTTTCAAGCTTTTTATGTTTTTGCATCAGATTTCCAACGGCTGCACCTTTTTGAATTACTGCATGAAAGATTATGGGCAAGACCAGATAGCTCCATCAAAAAGGCACAATCTGCAATACTTTGAGAAAGACTGTAATTCAAAGTACCACCAAGAGTCCAAATCTACAAAGCAGTAAGTCAAGTAGTTTTGTTGGAAAGGGTGCAGAGGAGATTTACCCAGGATGCTGCCTGGTTTAGAGAGACTGCATTATGAGGAGAGACTAAGGGAGCTAGGGCTTTACTCTTTAGAGAGGAGGAGGATGAGAGGAGACACGATAGAAGTATACAAAATATTAAGAGGAATAGATAGAGTAGACATAGACGGCCAGCGCCTCTTTCCCAGGGCACCAATGCCCAATACGAGAGGGCATGGCTTTAAAATAATGTGTGGGAAGTTCAAAGGAGATATCAGAGGGAGATTTTTTTACCCAGAGAGTGGTTGGGGTATGGAACACCCTGCCTGGGGCGGTGGTGGAGGCAGGTACATTGGTCAAGTTCAAGAGATTGCTGGATAAGCATATGGAGGAATTTAATATAGAGGGATATGTGGGGGGAAGGGGTTAGGTGGTCTTTGGCAAGGTTTAAATGTTGGCAAAACATTGTGGGCCGAAGGGCCTGTTTTGTGCTGTATTTTCTATGGTTTGGAGTCCTGCATCATGATTCAGTCAGGGCATTGAGTTCAAGAGTTGGGATGTTATGTTGCAGTCGTACAAGTTGTTTCCTATTATAGGAAATACATCACTAAGATGGAAAGAGTGCAAAGAAGATTTACGAGAATGTTGCCAGGATTCGAGGCCTGAGTTACAGGGAATGGATCGGCAGGCTTGGACTTTGTTCCTTGGTGCGTAGGAGATAGACGTGACCTTATAGAGGTGTATAACCTAATGAGGGGCATAGACAGGGTGAATGCACAGTCTTTTTCCCAATCATAAGCTAGAGGGCACAGGTTTAAAGTGAGAGGGGAAAGATTGAAAAGGGACCTGAGGACCAACTTCTTCATGCAGAGAGGGTGGTGCATATATGCAACGAGCTGCCAGAGGAAGTGATTGAGGCAGCTACGATAACAACATTTAAAAGACATTTGTATAAGTACATGAATAGGAAAGGTTTAGAGGGATATAGGCCAAATGCAGGCAAATGGGGCTAGCTTAGATGGGCATCTTGGCTGGCATGGATGAGTTGGGACAAAGGGCCTGTTTGCTGTATTGCTCTATGACTCTGCTTTACTTGGTGACCAAAATAATACTTGAAAAAGGACGCAATCCCAAATCTGGGACAACAGCCATATGTACCAAGATTTGGTAGGGGGAGGGGTGATGGAGGCGAGAGGCTGTATTTCCTGGCCGAGATTTTGGGTTCATCACTGTTGTATGCTGAGTTAACAGTCACAGCAAGGCAAAGGGTCATGAGCAAAATCAACCAAGGTTTCTGCTCCTGCATCAGCATTTGACAATCTGTGGCAAATGTGTTCAGGGCTTCATGGCTGAGGCAACATCAGACTCAACAGTACCCCAGTCAGGATTGAAAAGCTGCAGGTCAACGTTACAAATCTACGTGGCCATGAGAAACAATAGACTCACAGAGTCATAGACTCTCTATGGCAACGTAGATTCATAAACTCACTTGATGTGGATTGGGTCATGGGAGGGGTTGCTGGAGTATCTGAATCTGGTATGTACTCCTGAAGGAAGAAGTAGGGAAAGCATCATGTGGGTAACGTCAATCAGCAGATGAACAGCCTAATGCTCAGTGTTGCACACAGAGTTATAACGTGCAGGAGGTGCTATGGTGAGGTACAGCTTTCAGCAAGCACTAGCAAAGAGATGAAACTCTTATTTTTCTCTCCTTCCAAAGAGCTGCTCACATTACCTTCTTCATATTATAAGGATAGTGTGTCCTTAAGACATGGTATACCAAAGCGAATGTATCCACAAAAACTTGATTTTCCTGGATAGAAAAGGTCTAGGTAATTTAAAGAGAAAGGGGCAGTCAGAGACCTCTTTTCCAACATGGAGGCCACAGAGTGCCACATGCCTATCTGGGTCAGCCAGAGGAAAGCAAAAAGACAAAATTAAAGCCTTGGAAACTCTATTTGTGGACACAATGGCTTGATGAGTAAAAACACAGTTGGTGCAAGTCACACACAATCTCTTCATAGCAGCATAAAGCTGCTGTTACACTTGATTAACAATCAGGTAGTAGTCCCAAAGCTGTTAAACTCTGCACATTTACAGTTCTCAAGTTTTCCAGCTTCAGCTCCAAAAATCACCAGCTGGAGTTCCACTGAACTGTTCCTCAGTGACAGTTGGTGACCCCATCTCTGTAACAGCTTCCAGCTCCACTATCCTCCTCTTTGGGTCTCTGATTCTGGGTCTCTTCACTTTAATCAACATCCCAGTGACTGTCCTTTCAGCTGCTTTGACACAAGGAAATTCCGTCACAACAGTTTCTATCACTCTACTCCTTTAAGCATCTGGTTTAAACTTCTCTCTTTGACAAATCCTTTGGTCATTTGTTCCGATAGCACACTGTAGCTTGATGTCAAATTGCATGTTTGGTAATACATTAGACCATTTTATAATGTTCAAGGCTGTATGTAAAAACAAACTGTTGTCATTGTGGCAGTGCTACCTCAGTGACTATTCTTGAGTAAGAAAACATATTATCATTTCTCAAGCTGGTGGCGGAATCAGCATAATTTCTAACCACAGCTTCAATCGATAGAAAGCTACGAAAAGAACTGTGAACAACAATTAACAAGAAAGCCGAGAAAAAACAAGGAGTAAGAATGTTGTCTGTAACATTTTAGTAAAATAGAGAGGTAACCATGTGGCATTTACATACAAAGTCTGCTTTAAGATCTGCTATGTGCTCTTTCAAACTTGTCTTAAGTCTAGACAGCAAGTTAGCAAACCCCAAGGTGATGTCTGGCTTTCTGCTTCCAATCAATAAAGGTAATAGAGGGAGCTTTGGGAGCTAAGGCAAAAGGCCTGAGCACAACGTTAAAATATATTGCTCGAATGCAATTTTACTGATAGAAACAGGCCCCCAAATATTGCATAAAGACAATACAACTGAATTAAATCATGCAACATACTTACACTCTGACTGGCAGCAGAAATGCTGGCGTGCACTTGCTGGGGCGTGGCAGTTGTTAGCAACTGTCTACTGGTAGTAGTATTTGATCTGAGTGCTTGCTGCACCGGAGGAGATGGTCGACTTACGGGAACATTTGACAGCCCAGTGGACGTAGATATTTGCTGCACCGGTGGGGATTGAACATTACCAGCTGCGTTAGGCCCATAGGACAGTTGCTGCCGCTGTGTTGGGGAAGGCAATTTGCTAATGGCAGTAGGTTGATGGACGGACATTTGCTGGTACAGTGTAGCTGTCTGCCCTCCATTGATCGATTGCTTGGCAGCTCCCTGAGTATGTCCCTGAGGCTGGCGGACCTACAAAACAGGAAATGAACTGTGGCAATGATAAAAGCATATACTAGAAGACAAAAATAAACAGATATCATTCAAAATAAACTCTCCATCATCTGAGTTTTCCGACTTCTAGAATAGTATGAGGGATGATGGATGGAGGGATTTAAGTGGAGGGACTGGAAAAGATAGGGCTCCAGATACTTTTACCCACAGATACATGGAAGAAAATTCTTCAATTAGTTAATACATCTTCAATGCCTGCCAGACACTCTTTGATACAATTTAAGGTGGTCCACAGTACCCATATGTCAAAGGACAAGTTAGCCCGTTTTTAATCACCATATAAATCCTGTATGTGATAGATGTAATTCGGAGGTGGCTTCCCTGACACGTTTTGGTCCTGTCCTCTTTTGGAAAAATATTGGAAGGACATTTTTAACGTTATTTCAACTGTATTGAATATTGATTTACAACCTCACCCAATCACTGCAACTTTTGGGCTACCAATGATGGAATCTGGCCACTTATCTGTTGCTGCTTGTCGTATGATTGCCTTTGTTACATTAATGGCCAAGCGATCCATTTTGTTTAAATGGAAGGATCCAACACCTCTCACCACTTTTCAATGGTTTTCTCAAACTATATCATGTTTAAACTTAGAAAAAAATTAGGAGTGGTACCGTTGATCTCCTTCGCTTAAATTTGAGGAAGTTTGGAGTCCATTCATTCAATATTTTCATATGATATAGATCCCTTTTCAATAATCTTTGAATTTAGAGGAGCAGAGTTGACGACATAATAATGCTCTTTGTTCATTGAGAAATATCAGTCTAGTTTTTTTGTTCTTTTGAAATTTTTTTTTAAGTTTGTTTAGTTTTATTACTTACAAATATTTTTTGATTTGTGTCTTTTTTTATATAATAGATCTTTTTCTTTCTCTTTTTGATTTTTTTTTTGTAATATATTCATTTACCAAGAAACCGTGGGGCCTAGAAGATATTTTTTTCATTTTTTATGACTATATATGTCATGATTGTCCTCCTGATCTCTTTGTATTACGTGTATAATTACCGATGTTATATGTATTAATCCGTATTAATTTGAAAATTAATAAGAAGATTGAAAAAGAAAGGAAAAGATAGGGCTTTTTTTCTTGGTTTAGGGGGTTTGTCAGAGAAATTCTAAATCATGATCAGTTTAAATAGATGGGTCAGTAATCGGAGAGCACAGGTAGAAGGTGAGTAGCAAAAGAAACAGTGGCAATACAATGTCTTGTTTTTACACAGATGGCCAATCTGGAATGCACTGCCTGAAATTATATGTAAGAAGATTCAATTAAGAAGAATTGATTAAACATTTGATAATAAAAATCTGAGACAATGAGGAGTAAGCAGGAGTCAGATTAATTACTAAGGATCTGGCACAGGCTACACCTCAGAGCAAAACAGCAAGGATTTTATCTGCTCATGGACAAAGTTAAAAAGTGAATTGAGTAAATTTTCTGCTAGGTTATTTAAACTAATCTTATACACGTTCAGAGGGCAAATAGGTCATTTAACCTTTAAACCTATTCTGCCATTTAATTAGCTAATGGCTGATTTCTGACCTAGGGAATATTGCTTACTTCCTATGGTTAATAAAATTAAATGGCTTAGATTTTGTTCAAATTCTAACTACCCAATTTGCTGAGTTACGTCAATACATAGCCAGAACTTTTAGGAATGCCACATGGTTTGATGGGGACAATGAGGAAAGTTAAACCCTCTTTCCAAATCCTTCTCTCCCAGAAGGAGATTTTCCTTGCTCTCATAAAAGGTACCAACACAGCTTTTTCTCGTGACCACCCTTTACTTTTTCGGAGTCTGGGGTGGGCTTGGTCCAACAGTAAAACACTAGTGGGCTAAACAGACGCCACTATCACCCAAGCACAATTCTGTCAGAAAGTTAGCTTTCAGATCAAAACAAGGGAATGCATGTAGTTTGGTATGGAAAACGACTGACAACTTAAAAGAGAATCAAATACAACTTAGACCAGCAAGACTAAAGAAAATCATGAGGCACGGTAGCGTAGCGGTTAGCGCGACGCTATTACAGCGCCAGCGATCGGGGTTCAATTCCCGTCGCTGTCTGTAAGGAGTTTGTACGTTCTCCCGTGTCTGCGTGGGTTTCCTCCGGGTGCTCCGGTTTCCTCCCACATTGCAAAGACGTACGGGTAGGTTAATTCGGGTTTAAAATGGGTGGCGCGGACTCGTTGGGCCGGAAGGGGCTGTTACCACGCTGTAAATAAAATTTAAAAAAAATTTTTAATTTCAAAAAATATTTGGAAGAATGTAATCAAAATATCAGAAAGGGGAAAGGTTATAGGTAGCAAAAAAAAGGGCACTTTTTAAAATACATTTTGAAAATAAGTCAATGAAAGGGTTATTCATAGCTGCTACAAAGGCTAATTTTCATGGCATTTATACCCTAGGTATATATGCCCATGACAATAATCTTGAACTTGAATGGCGGGATATGGATCACGTACAGGCAAATGGGATTAGTTTCATCTGGCACTGTGGTTGGCACAGACATTGTGGGCCGAAGGGCCTGTTGCTGTGCTGTACTGTTCTATGTTCTAAAAATATGGTGTGGAACTTTGATAGGAATTAATGCAGAAAAGTAATGAAAACGTAAAAGAAAATGCTGGACACACTCAGCAGAAGGGGCAGGATCTATGGAAAGAGAAACAGAGCTAATATTTCAGGTTGAAGACCCTTTATCAGAACAGATGAAGTTACCAATTCTGATCAAGATTCTTCCACCCAATATTTTAACTGTGTTTCTCTTTCCACAGATACTGATACAAGATATAAGATGTAGGATTTCTTTATTAGTCACATGTACATCGAAACACACAGCGAAATGCATCTTTACGTAGAATGTTCCGGGGGCAGCCCGCAAGTGTCGCCACACTTCCGGCGCCAACATTGCGTGCCCACAACTTCCTAACCTGTATATCTTTGTAATGTGGGAGGAAACCGGAGCACCCAGAGGAAACCCATGCAGTCACGGGGAGAACATACAAACTCCTTACAGACATAGGCCGGAATTGAACCCGGGTCGCTGGCACTGTAATAGTATTACACTAACCGTTGCACTACTGTGCCTGCCTGTAACAATTTCAGATTTCCAGCATCTACATTTTCAATTACTTGGTAAAAAGAACAGAATTCAGTGGGTAAGTCACTGCATCGTAAATTATTGGGGAATAGCAGAGAGGAACGGACCTTATGTTGCTGGCTGTGATTAAATGTGTAAATTATGCTGAAGGTCTGGACAGTAGTCAGTGTTCTGAAATTTGTTCATGAAAGGAAAGGCAATGACTCTGACTCTCCAGGGCCAAGTGCTGGAAGGTGGGATTAATACGATGGGTCCCCGCAAATCAGCATGGACCCGGTGGGCAGAAAGGCCTACTTCCATGCCGTATGATTCTATAAACTAGTCATCAGTTAATCCCATATCAAGTGCAGGTAAACACTGGGTACCCAGAATCCAGGATGAATGGTGGACACAGAGATGAGTAAATTAGTATAAGTCAGGAAGCATAGTTGTACAGGATAGCACGTATAGATTTGTTAAAGGTTTATGCGATAAAGGTTTTTTTTTTGCTTAATTTGATGCAAGATTTTCAGACAGCAGTCAAACAGTGGACCAGTCAGAGTATTTGGATACATACAAAAATAGCATAACAGAAATATTCTTCCACTGACAGAAAAACTAAACGTTAGATTTAATGAAGTTGCTTGAATTGCAGAAGGCCTTCAAGTGGTGCACCCTAGACATCTGTGCTTAGTGCATTATTGTTATATACACATGGTTGGACAGTGGTAAAAAGAAAAATGATGTCCACATTCACCAATACAAAGGGCTTGAGAGACAACTGAACAGATTGTAGAGAACCTCAGGCAGTAGATGGGCAAGCAGAATGGGAAAACAGGTAGCATTTAATGCAGCCAAGTTTTATTCTTCATTCCAGAAAAGGAATGGGAGTGTACTGAATGGAAAGATGCCAAAGGATAAAGACAGAAAAAAAGAGGCTCAATTAGATAATTTCTTACTATTGAGACAAAGGCACAATGAAGAAACAGCAGTTTGGATTCTTGTAAATAAGGTCTGAAAGGACAGAGACAATGAAAGGCTTGCCACAAAGTACTGTATTATAGGGAAGGAACAGGAGTAGAGCATTAGAGGAAAAACTACACTATTTAGCCTCTCAGTTCCATTCTGCCACTAAATGGCTTAATGGCTGATCTGTGATATTACTTCACATTATCATTGCCCAATATTCTTTAATATCCTTGTTTAACAAAATCTATCAATCTTGGACAAGTTTATCAATTGACCCAACATCAAATACTCCAACATTTACGGTGGCCAATTAACCTACCAACCTGCACATGTTTGGGATTTGGAAGCATCCAGGGAAACTCAAGCAGGATGGAGAATATGCAAGATCCACACAGACAGCACCGGAGGTCAGGACTGAAATCGGATTCTCTTCTAAGAGAAGACAAATATCAAAGATCCTAACAAAGTGATTTGCAAAAATAAAATTAATCTTATTTAGAGAGATGAATTTTTGCTTCCCCTCTCCTGAAGGTGCCCAAACTTGCTTCACAGGAAGTGCTTTGAGAAATAAAGTCATCACAGCATGAAAGATAGTACATAAAATTAAGTCACATACCAACCATAATCCCATTAAATGGTAAAGAACAAGGGGCTCACTGTGACACTACACTGTCAAAAGGGGTATGGGAGAGGAAAGAAATAATTTAAGTTACAGACTTACTTGTACCCCATTCATCTGTGGCAGTAATAGCACCTGACCCATGAGTTGTTGCTGCTGTTGCTGCATCTGCACAATGTTCCCTTGTTGAACCACTTGCACCTGCATCTGCTGAAGGTACCTCCCATTAGCACTTGGCATTGTGGTTGTTGGCTTCACAAGCTGCACCGCTTGCTGCATCCGCGAGTGCCCGCTCACTGGTGGCCAGGGGGGAGCTGAGTGAGGCTGACGGATGAGAACCTGCTGTGTGTTCTGCTGTGGAGGGAGCTGGCGTGGGGGTGGGAGCTGTGTCTGTTGGTAACTAGGTGGCGGAAGGCGATGGGAAGACTGCATAGGTACGTGGCTTCGCCAGGAGTTTCCTTGTGTCGCAATCATTCGATTGTTCGGCTGGTGTTGGGAAACAGGCTGGAGCTGAGGGATGGTCTGGTGCTGTGGGACAGGCTGAGGACAGTGGCTGGACACAGACGGATGCTGAACGGGAACATGTGTTGACAACGTTGGGGGAACTTCAATCACAACATTGCCTGTTGGGAAAGAAACCATTTGTGAAAACGTGTTTATCTTTTTAGACAGGACTAGACAGGAAGAGAAATTAACAGCCTGGGGTCCAGGTAGCTGAAAGCACAATCACCAAGGGGGGTGTGGCGTGGGGGGAATTAAAAAGAATGATATGCAAGAAACCAAAATTGGAAGAGGTTTGTTGGACTGTAAGAAGCTACATAGATTAAGACAGACAAGACCATGGAGGAATTTAAAAAACAGAAATGAGAACTTCAAAAATCAATGGGTTGTTGACGATGAGATAGATTATAGATCAATGAGTACAGGTGTGATGAGAGAAGGGGACTTGAGTACAGGCAGCCCAGTGTTAGACGAATACGAGTTATGAAAGGCCAGCCAGAGAGCATCGAATGGTCAAGTGTGAAGGTAACAAATTACAGCATTAGTCTGGGAAGCAAAAGTCTTCTGCTGTGAACAGGTTTTGAAGTACTCACCAAAATTAGCTGCATTCTTAGTCCAGAAAGCAGAGTCCCACAGAAAAGTAATAATGTCGTTCTTCAACTCCTCTGTATTAACCTTTGATTGTAATCCTCTTTGTAACTGATAGAAGATCTGTAAAAGCAAGAGATCCGTAAAAGCAAGAGATCCTCTAAGCAAGAACGCACAGGGCACAGAAAATTAATCCTTTTATCTGCAGTGTCTGACTGAGTTTTGTTTCATAGAAAGGTTTACTGAAGTTTGATTGCTCTAATTTACAGACCAAAATAATGTACAAACAACAGTGAGTTGATGTTGCAAGGAAAGCCAGTAGCCTCACAGATGTCACAGGGCAGATAGCTCTCACAATTTGCATCGAACAATATGATGTGATTTTAAGGAACTTCAATGTAACCCTAAGTTTAGCTGAACTTTCCACAAACTGACCGCATCACCTAAAAGTCAGCATCAAGCCCCATGCTAGGATCAGATTCTGAATTAAACATTCGGATTTATTAAATTCTTAAGTAAGGTGCATATGGAGGGTATAATTTTGTGCAAGGTGACAACAGTTGTCACATTTCCCAAAATCAAAAATCCTGATCATAATGAACACAGTTAGTCTCTTCAGCAGAATCCCTTAAGTGACACAATCCAACCAGGGAAGCATTTCAATCCTACGTACTCTGTCTGCATATTGACATTGATTCTGGATCAGCCTTGCCCAGCATGCTTACAAACAGATTTTCTGTTACAGCAACCTGTGTTGATAAAACAAAGGGTTAAACACGATAAGCAGAATTGCCGGTTAATTCTTTCAATACCAATTTTTTGCAGAGCAGCAGGGCTGTGCTGTTATCAGTGCTGACGGCCCAAGAAGCAAACTTTAAGACATGGTCCATTTGCCGGTACAGTTTGGACATGGACAGGTGTTGCTGCTCCAGCTTCAGCTGTTGCTCCTCTGCCAGTCTCTGTCAGGAATCAAAGTAAAAGACATAAACCTCAGAAATTATCTGGTTGTCTGTCACTTGCCAAGATGGACATGAGATCTGATACCTGTTACTGCTCTCCCAGGAAAAGAATCCTCAAGTAACATGCACATATATCATTTGCACAGAGGAGGGAATTAATGGCACAAACATTATTTTAGAATAGGTGGATGGTGAAGCACTGGGCAGTGAAATTCTATGGTTCACAGTATTTAGCCCACAGGTTAACACAGTGATTCAGATTTTAAGATAGGCAAAATAAGACAAAAGTTAAACTAACCAGAATTTAAGTAAAACGTGAAAGCTGAATATGGAGCTTTTGACCCCTTTTCCATACTTCCACTCCCACCATTAATAGCACTTCAGCCTTCCAAGCCAACTCTTGACTAAAGGGCTAGGCAATGCACATTGGCAGGCTCTTCCACTGTGGGGCAATAAATTCCTACATGCAGTTGGGTGTCCTAACTTAGCCACGTAACTACTTTTTAGTGAGAGGCACAAACAAATTAAGTATAGGAACCACAGTCGAGCTTTACACTCCCATGAACGGGTACAAAGTTCAAATGTGGAACTTCCTATGCTGCTGTGGCATCAAATAGCACAGGCAAGGGTTTAACCTCTTGGCCCACTACTATGATAGGCCATACTTTTCTAGCTCAGCAATTGGAAAAGCTTTCAAGAGGCAGTGACTCAATTTTAAAGGCAAGGCCACCATTTTATTTTTAATTCATCCATAACTGCCTTTCAACTGACTGAGGCGCAAAGGTACCTGAGAGGACACCACAAGTAGTGTGGTGACATAATGGATAAAAACTATGCAAGGTTGTCATATTTTCTTCCATTAAAGGAATTGGTGAAGGTGTGGGCATTTGGTCATCGAATGATATAGCACAGAAACAGGCCCTTTGGCCTACCGCATTTATGCCATGCCATTTCCTAAGAGGAGGTCGAGTGTAGCCCCTTTTCTAGTTGGGGCATCTGCATATTGCTTCAGAAAACTTTCCTGGACACACTTAACAAATTCAGTCCCATCCAATCCCAAAGCACGATGTCTGTCCCACTCAATCTGAGGGAAGTTAAAAATCATCTAATTATTACACTATTATTCCAACATCTATCTGTGATTTTACAACATATATGCTCCTCCAATTCCCACTGTTCTATCCATATCACCTCGCTGGACACTGCCCCTCGGATATCCTCTGTAAGTACTGTCGTGTATCCCTAATCAACAGTACAACCCCTCACCCCCGCCCTCTTACCTCCACCGAGCTGGAAGATCGGTATCCTGGAACACTGTCTGTCCCTCAACCATGTTTCCATAATAGCTATAATATCACAATCCCATGTGCTGGTCCATAACTCATCTGCTGACATGTGAGGTTTTTGCATTAAAGTAAATGCACTTTAACCTATCAGACCATCCATGCTCCCTGAGCAGCCTAAGGGACATGCTTGCTTTAACCTCTAGATTTCCTTCATCTTTCTCATCTACACCATTACCTTGGGTCCTAATCCTTGCCAGACTAGTTAAAGCCCTCCTGAGTAGCACTAGCAAAGCTCCCGCGAAGATATTAATCCCTCTCCAGTTCAGCTGCAACCTACCCCTTTTGTACAGGTCACCTCTGCTCCAGAAGAGATTCTAATGGTACAAGCAGCTGAAGCCCTCCCACCGGCACCAACTCATCAGCCACACATTCATTTGCCTTATCCTCCTACTTGTATGTTCGATTTGGTGTGCAGTGTGGCATCTGGCATTTCATGCTCACCATCTGAAGCAATATGCAGATGCCCCAACTGGAAAAGGCCAGAGTAGTTAGAATGGGTCCAGGGTCAGTGATGTGTTCATCGCGAGATGCAGGAGTTCTGGGAGACCTCTAATCTCCCTGATAGCTACATCTGTACGAGGTGCATCCAGCTGCAGCTCCTTACAGACTGAGTTAGGGAACTGGAGTTGCAGCTGGTTGACCTACAGCTCTTACGGGAGAGCGAGGAGTTCATAGATAAGAGCTACAGGGAGGCAGTCACTCTACAGCTGCAAAAGGCAGGTGTAACTGCCAGGAGAAGGAAGGAGAACAGGCAGGTAGTGCAGAGTACCCCTGTGACCATTCCCCTCAATAACAGGTATACTGCTTTGGATGCTGTTTGGGGGGTGGGGGGCGGGGGGTACGACCTACCAGGAGAAAGCCGCAGTGACCAGGTCTCTGGCACTGAGCCTGGTCGTGTGGCACAGAAGGAGGGGGGGGGGGTGGTGGGAAGAAGAGGAGAGTTGTAATGATAGGGGGTTCCAAGTAATGGGGTCAGACAGGAGATTCTGTGGACGGGAAAGAGATTCCTGGATGGTATGTTGTCTCCCAGGTGCTAGGGTCAGGATGTCCCTGATCAGGTTCACAGCATTCTGAAGGGGGAGGGTGAACAGCCAGAAGTCGTGGTACATATTGGTATCAATGACATAGGCAGTTAAAGAGATGAGGTCCTGAACAGGGAATAAAGGGAGCTTGGTAGGATGCTGAAAAGCAGGAACAAGGGTAGTAATCTCTGGATTGCTGCCTGTGCCACGCGCCAGTGATGGTAAGAATAGTTAGATTTGGCAGGTGAATGCGTGGCTGAGGAGTTGGTGCAGGGGGCAGGGTTTCAGATTTGTTGATCATTGGGATCTCTTCTGCGGGAAGGTACGACCTGTACAAAAGAGACGGGTTACGCCTGAACCGGAGGGGGACCGATATTCTTGCAGGCAGGTTTGCTAGAACTGTCGGAGAGGGTTTAAACTAGTTTGGCAGAGGGATGGGAACCCAAGTGATAGGTCAGCAGAGGTCAGTGCATTTAGTGCACAAGTAGATGCAGAGAGTGTAGAAAGACTGTGAGGAAGGATAGGCAGTTGAAAGGGCAAAATTGCAGTCAGATGGATGGGCTGAAGTGTGTCTACTTTAATGCGAGAAGTATCAGGAACAAGGGTGATGAACTTAGAGCATGGTTAAGTACATGGAACTAAGACATGGTGGCCATTACAGAGACTTGACAATGGCTGCTGGATATTCTGGGGTTTAGGTGTCTCAAAAGGGACAGGGGTGGAGGTAAAAGAGGTGGAGGAGTGGCTTTGCTGATCAGGTACAGTGTCACATCTGTAGAAAGGGAGGATGTCCAGGAGGATTTGTCTACTGAGTCCTACTGTGTGGGTGGAAGTCAGAAGCGGGAAGGGTGCTATTGGGCGTATTCTACAGCCCCCCAGTAGCAGCAGAGACCCTGAGGAGCAGATCGGGAGACAGATTTTGGAGAGGTGCAAAAATAACATGGTTGTTGTCATGGGTGATTTCAACTTCCTGAATATTGATTGGCACCTCCTTAGTGTAAAGGGGACAGATGGGGCAGAGTTTGTTATGTGTGGCCAGGAAGGATCCCTGTCACAGTAGGTGGACAGGTCGACTAGAGAGGCCATTCAGGACCTGGTACTAGGCAATGAGCCTGATCAGGTTTAAGATCTCTCGGTGGGAGAGATCCTAAACCTTGGAGAGGCATAGGAGCAGACAATATGGGAAAGTATTTAATTGGGTGAGCGGAAATCATGATGCTATTAGGCGGGAACTTGGGAGTGTAAATTGGGAACAGATGTTCTTGGGGAAGTGCACAGTGGAAATATGGAGGTTGGTTAGGGAGTACTTGCATGGGGTTCTGGATAGGTTTATCCCATTCAGGCAGGGTAAGGATGGTCGAGTGAAGGAACCATGGTTGACAAGAGAAGTAGAATTTCTTGTCAAGAGGAAGAAAGAAGCTTACCTAAGATTTAGAAAGCATGGATCAGACAGGGCTCTGGAGAGATACAAGGTAGCCAGGAGGGAGCTTAAGAATGGACATAGGAGAGCTAGAAGGAGGCATGAGAAGGCCGTGGCAATTAGGATTAAGGAAAACCCCAAGGCATTCTACACATATGTGAAGAATAGGAGGATGACTAGAGTGAGGGAAGGACCAATTAGGGATAAAAGAGGAATTAAGTGCCTGGAGACAGAAGAGGTAGGGGAGGTCCTTAATGAGTATTTTGCTTCAGTGTTCACCAGTGAGAGAGACTTTGACGTTTGTGAGGATGGCTAGGGCATGTTGACGTGAGGAAAGAGTATGTACTGGAACTATTGAAAAACATTAGTATAGATAAGTCACCGGGGCCGGGCGGGATATATCCAAGGTTATTACGGGAAGTGAGGTAAGAGATTGCTGAGTCTTAGGCGATGATCTTTGCGCCCTCACTGGGCGCAGAGTAGTGCCAGATGATTGGAGGGTGGCAAATGTTGTTCATTTGTTTAAGAAAGGGAGTAAGGATAACCCTGGGAATTGCAGACCAGTGAGTCTCACTTCAGTGGTGGGCAAATTACTGGAGAAGATTCATAGAGATATGAAGTGTGGGCATTTGGAGAAGCATAGGCTGACTAGGGACAGTCAGCATGACTTTGAGAGGGGCAGGTCGTGCCTCACAAGCCTGATTGAATTCTTTGAGGATGTGACAAAGCACATTGATGACGGTAGAGCAGTGGATGTGGTGTACATGGATTATAGTAAGGCATTTGATAAGATTCCTCATGGAAGGCATGGGAGCCAGGGAAACATGGCTGTGTGGATTCAGAATTGGCTCACCCATAGAATAGGTGGTTGCTTGGATGTCGGTGACCAGTGGTGTTCCACAGGGATGTGTTCTGGGATCCCTGCTCTTTGTGATTTTTATAAATGACTTGAATGAGTATGTGGAAGGGTAGGTTCGTAAGTTTGCTGATTACACGAAGGTCGGTGGTGTTGTGGATAGTGTAGAAGGTTGCTGTAGGTTACAACAGGACATTGATAGGATGCAGAGCTGGGCTGAGAAGTGGCAGATGGAGGTCACTTCCAGTACAAACTCCACTGGAGGTCAGTATCGAACCCATGTCTCTGGCACTGTGAGGCAGCAGCTCTACAAGCTGTGTCATCGTGCCACCATTCGGTCTCAGAATCTCACAGTGCATATTTCAACCTGCAGATCTGAGTCTGGAGAGCAAGTGTTAACAGGTTATTCAGGTTCTGCCTTTAAACTCGACTTCAGGAGGTCGAGTTTGAAGGCAGAATACAAGGTTAATGGCGGGACTCTTAGCAGTGTGGAGGAACGGAGAGATCTTGGGGTCCACGTCCATAGATCCCTCAAGGTTGCGCAGGTCGATAGAGTGATTAAGAAGGCGTAGGGTGTGTTGGCCTTCATTAATCGGGGTACTGAGTTCAAGGGCCGCGAGGTAATGTTACAGCTCCATAGAACTCTGGTTAGGCCACACTTGGAGTATCGTGTTCGGTTCTGGTCACCTCATTATGGGAAGGATGTGGAAGCTGTAGAGAGGGTACAGAGGAGATTTACCAGGGTGCTGTCTTAGGAGGACAGGTTGAGTGAGCTGGGGCTTTTATCTTTGGCGAGGAGGAGGAAGAAAGGTGACCTAACAGAGGTGTACAAGATGATGATAGGCATAGGTCAGGTGGACAGTCAGAGACTTTTTCCCAGGGTGAAAATGGCTAACACTAGGGGGCATAATTTTAGGGTGATTGGAGGAAGGGTACGAGAGGGTGTCAGAGGTTAGTTTTTTTTTACGCAAAGAGTGGTGGGTGCGTGGAATGCACTGCCGGCAGAGGTTGTGGGGGCAGATACATTAGGGTTATTTAAAAGACTCTTAGACAGCCACATTAATGATAGAAAAATGGAGGGCTATGTGCAAGGGAATGGTTAGATAGATATTACAGTAGGATGAAACGTCGGCACAACATTGTGGGCCGAAGGGCCTGTACTGTGCTGCAATGTTCTATATATTACTTATACCGACTTTTTAAAGTGCAGAATTTATGTAAATAAACGCATTAAAATGGCTCACAAGCCACACCAAATGTGAACGTTTCAGGATTTTTCTCAGACCAAGCCTCTGGATTTCTCATCCAAACTGCTTTAGCATTAACACCAATGGCATAAACATCACCAATTCAGAGAAGTGTGATTACCTCCACTCTCTGGATAAGCGTCTTGCCCCGTTTATTTAGCTCTCTCATTATCTGTAGGATGGCCATCTTGATCTCCACCTGGACCTTCTTCTGCATGTCCTGAACATCTCTTAACCTGATGGATGAAATTAGAACTTTGATCCAATTGTAATGAGAACACACCTGCAACAAATAGTTGCCCTCTCCCCTGGATATTTTGGGCATTTGTAAGTAATTGATCCATAATGCACGATGGAAGGTCTGGGGAAACAGCCCAGCTAACCCCAATATATTATTTTTGAGGTATTCAAGAGTTGTAAGTTTATACAATCACAGGGAAATGTTTTCTTCCCTCCTTGAACACCTTTTGAACTCAACACAGCACGATGCTTGATTAACCAGTTACCTCCCTGAAAAGATATCACCTTTGAACCGATTTTAAAACCCCACAGCATTAAAATCCAAGATGAAGTCTTCACTCTGCTCAACAAATACAACAGACCTTGCTTAGTTGTAGTGGGTAATTTTTAAATCCAAAAAATTAACTGAGAAATCAGACAAAATATTCAGGAGGCATAGAGTAATACAGCACAGAAATAGGCCCTTCAGCCTAAAGAGTCCACGTTGACAATCAACCATCCATTTACACTAATCCAATTTGTTATTCTCCCCAAATTCTCATCAACTCCCCCCAGATTCTACGACTCACCTAGGGGCAATTTACAGGTGCCAATTAACCAACCAATCACATGTCTTTGGGATATGGGGGAAAAAGCAGAGCACTTGAGGAAATCCATGCAGTCACTGGGAGAATGTACAAACTCCACTGGAGGTCAGTATCGAACCCATGTCTCTGGCACTGCGAGGCAGCAGCTCTACAAGCTGTGTCATCGTGCCACCATTCGGTCTCAGAATCTCACAGTGCATATTTCAACCTGCAGATCTGAGTCTGGAGAGCAAGTGTTAACAGGTTATTCAGGTACTTTTGTAGCAAGGGCAACATATCACAGCCTCATTTGTTACCTGCACTTTTTGGCAGAGACACACTATAAATCAGTCAGCAATGTGCAGTTCTGCTTTACATTTCCATTGTCTCATTGAGGTTGAACCAACTGCAACTCCCAGCTGCGAACAGTGATCAGCAGACACTAATGGGCTGCCTGACCCCTTTAGTTTACTATTTTGTTTTGCTCTCAGCCAAGTAAGTAAAAGGGCTAAGCTTTTACCCACTCAGGGGTATAACATCTGATGGCAGTTGTAACCAGGCCTGGCAGCTTCTTCATTGGAGTTATTCAATTTGAGTAGAACGGTCTGCATCTCTAGATGAGGCCAGGAAACGCACCTAGTACGGACTTGTTTGGTGGTCACTTGCAGCTGGTTTTTCTTCTCTGTCAGCTTTTTTACCAAGTTTTCCAGAGTCATCTTCTGGTTTTTAATAGCTTCCTCAAGAAACTGGTACCTGTAATGCAATAAACGATTCAATGCAGATGCAATTTTTCTTTACACTCCTCAGAACATAATCTAAGGCTGTGCAGCCATATATTGTTCATGAAGGACAAATCCCACTGAAATGAAATTGTCGACCCTCAGTTTTTATTCAAGTCTATACCTGCACAAAAACAATCTTCTTATCAATCAGTGCTATTTGAAATCTGTGAAGAATATTACCCCAGAATGCATTGTTGCCATTGCTTAGAACTGGCATATAAGCAAATGTAAGATAGCAAAACATCTCAAGGCACTTCAGAGCAGCATTTTAATATACCCAGAAGTAAAGACTGATGGTAATCCAAGCTCAGTACAGAATTAGGTGTATTAGGTGTCAAATTGGGTCAATGATTCATTGAAGAATAAATTTCAATGCAACAAACACTCCTGAACTGTAACGCCAAGAGTCCAAACTGTATATTCAAGGAAGAACATGCGTAGGCTCAAAGTGTGTATGGAACAAGAAACAAGATATAACTAGTCAAAAGGAGTGCTGAGACTTTGCAATTTACTTTCTGGTGACCCAGGCAGAAATTATGTCAATGTCAAGATCAGATTAGGTAAGTGGGAGAAGCAACCACCGAAGGAACCTTGGCAGATGATGTGTTTAGAACTACCTGCTCACACTTACTAGTTAGATGAATAGAACTGCCTTCATGCATCACACTTATGAGTTTCTACTTGCAAGGCAGATCTGGGAGGATGGTCACCAACACATCTGGGATCCTACCTCTCCTAATGGATATACAAGGATTGATGTGTGCAGTTGCGTTTGAAATCTTGGTAGTGGATTTAAGAACATAAATGATTTATACGGTTAGGTGAGGAGTTCCAGAATTTTGACACAGTAATGAAAAGTAACAGTGGGGCAGATTTTCATCAGATTTAATGCTGGGTTTCAGTTGGTTATCACTTCAGAAGTCCAAGTTTCCAGCAATGGCATCAGCCAAAATCAGCAGCAATATCTTCAGCAAAAAAAAAACAAGCCACTGGAAGAACTCAGCAGGTCAAGAAGCATCGATGGAGGCAAAGAGATGATCGATGTTTCAGGTCGAGACCCTGCATCAGGACTGAGAGCGTGGAGGGAAGATAGCTGGTATAAAGAGGCGAGAGGGAGGGGTGAGACTGAGACTGGTGATAGATGGAACCAGGTGAAGTGGGGGACGATGGGAAGATGGATCCCGGTGGAGGAGGGGAAGAGGGAGTTTTGAGACAGAGGCTGGTTGGTGATGGGGGAAACAGAAAAGGAAAAACCATTTGCAGATGGAGTCAAGTGGAGAGAGAGAATGGAAAAGGTCAAGACAGAGACAGGAAGATGATGTGGAACCAGATAAGGGAGGGATGACGGGGAGATGGAACCATTCTGGTGTATTTCTCAGTCAATAGGGCAATATGATTTTCTGCAATCCTCCCAGCTCTCAGGCTTCGAAATCTGCTCACTCAGTCTTTGCCAATTCAAACCTGGTACAAGCAGAGCAGCTCTCCAGAGAAAGGTAAGTAGTTAAGTGTATTTAATTTATTTTAGTTAGTTTCAATTATTTTAATTGATTTTTAGTGTGTGGGTGTAATTTTAGTGTTTAAAATGCAAAGATAATTTTCTTACACAATTTCCTTGCACTTTCCTGCATCAGTCAGGGCATTGAGTACAGGAGGAGGCAAAAAACAGGAAATTATAGGCCAGTTACCCTGACTTCAGTGGCTGGTAAGACATTTGAGTCCATTATTAAGGATGAGGTTTTGGGGTACTTGGAAGCTCGTGATAAAATAGGCCGAGTCAGCACGGTTTCCTTAAGGGGAGATCTTGCCTGACAAATGTGTTGGAATTCTTTGAGGAAGTAACAGGCAGGATAGACAAAGGAGAGTCAGTGGATGTTGTTTATTTGGATTTTTTAGAAGGCCTGTGACAAGGTGCCACACATGAGGCTGCTAAACAAGACAGGAGCCCATGGTATTACAAGAAAGGTACTAGCATGGATAGAAGATTGGCAGAAGGCAAAGACTGGGAATAAAGGGGGCCTTTTCTGGTTGGCTGCTGGTGACTAGTGGTGTTCCACAGGGTTCGGTGTTGGGTCCGTTACTTTTCACGTTATACGTTAATGATCTGGATGACGGAGTTGAGGGCTTTGTAGCCAAATTTGCAGGTGATACAAAGATAGGTGGAGGGGCAGGTAATGTTGAGGAAGCAGGGACTCTGCAGAAGGACTTGCACAGGTTGGGAGGATGGGCCAAGAAGCGGCAGATGGAATACAGCGTAGGGAAGTGTACAGCCATGCACTTAGGTAGAAGGAATATAGGCATAGACTACTTTCTAAACGGGGAGCAAATTCATAAATTGGAGGTGCAAAGGGACTTGGGAGTCCTAGTGCAGAATTCCCTGAAGGTTAACTTGCAGGTTGAGTCGGTAGCAAGGAAGGCAAATGCAATGTTCGCATTCATTTCGAGACGACGAGAACATAAAAGCAAGGATGTAATGCTGACCCTTTATAAGACATTAGTCAGATCACATTTGGAGTATTGTGAGCAGTTCTGGGGCCCCATAGGTAGGGATGAGCTGGCCTTGGAGAGGGTCCAGAGGTGGTTTACGGGAATGATCCCAGAATGAAAGGGTAATATACGAGGAGTATTTGATGGCTCTCAGCCCGTACTCACTGGAGTTTAGAAGGACGAGGGCAGATCTCATTGAAACCTACCGATATTGCAAGGCCTGGATAGAGTGGACGTGGAGAGGATGTTTCTAGTTGTGGGAGAGTCGAGGACCAGCCTCAGAGGGCACAGCCTCAGAACAGATATCCCTTTAGAACAGAGGAATTTCTTTAGCCAGAGGGTGGTGAATCTGTGGAATTCATTGCCACAGACGGCTGCGGAGGCCAAGTCATTGGGTATATTTGAAGTCGAGGTTGATCGGTTCTTGTATAGTAAGGGCGTCAAAGATGTGAAATAACTAGTGAAGAGGAAGAAAGAAGCTTACTTAAGGTTTAGGAAGCAAGGGACAGACAGGGCTCTAGAGAGTTACAAGGTAGCCAGGAAGGAGCTAAAGAATGGATTTAGGAGCGCTAGAAGGGGGCATGAGAAGCCCTTGGCGAGTAGGATTAAGGAAAACCCCAAGGCGTTCTACTCGTATATGAAGAACCGGAGGATGACTAGAGTGAAGGTAAGGCCGATTAGGGATAGAGGAGGAAACATGTGCCTGGAGTCGGAGGAAGAAGGCGATGTGTCTTTAATGAATACTTTGCTTAAGTATTCACTTGTGAGAAACACCTTGATGTTAGAACCATAGAAAACTACAGCACAGAAAACAGGCCACTCGGCCCTTCTAGTCTGTGCCGAAACATTATTCTGCTAGTCCCATCTACCTGCCCCCAGCCCATACCCCTCCAGACCTCTCTTGTCCATGTATCTATCCAATTTACTCTTAAAAGTTAAGAGCGAGCCCGCATTTACCACATCAGATGGCAGCCCATTCCACACTCCCACCACTCTTTGAGTGAAGAAGTTCCCTCTAATGTTCCCCCTAAACCTTTCCCCCTTCACCCTAAAGCCACGTCCTCTCGTACTTATCTCCCCTAATCTAGGTGGAAAGAGCCTACTTGCATTAACCCTGTCTATGCCCCTCGTCATTTTATAAACCTCTATCATATCTCCCCTCATCCTCCTCCGCTCCAAGGAATAAAGTCCTAACATGCTCAATCTTTCCTTATAACTCAACTCCCGAAGACCCGGCAACATTCTTGTAAATCTCCTTTGCACTCTTTCAATCTTACCGACATCCTTCCTGTAGTTCGGCGACCAGAACTGCACACAATATTCTAAATTTGGTCTCACCAATGACTTATACAACCTCACCAAAACATTCCAACTCCCATACTCAATACTTTGATTTATAAATGCCAGGATGCCAAAAGCCATTTTTTACAACCCTGTCTACCTGTGACTCTTTCAAGGAATTATGTATCTGAACTCCCAGATCCCTTTGTTCCTCCGCACTCCTCAGTGCCCTACCATTTACTGTGTACGTCCTACCTCGATTTGTCCTTCCAAAATGCAACACCTCACACTTGTCTGCATTAAATTCCATCTGCCATTTTCTGGACCATTTTTCCATTTGGTCCAGATCCCTCTGCGAGCTTTGAAAGCTTTCCTCACCGTCCACTACGCCTCCAATCTTAGTATCATCCGCAAACTTACTAATCCAATTTACCACATTATCGTCTAGATCATTGATATATACAACAAACAGCAATGGCCCCAACACAAATCCCTGAGGCACACCACTAGTCATAGGCCTCCAATCTGAGAAACAACCATCCACAACCACTCTCTGTCTTCTCCCACTCAGCCAATTTTGAATCCAGTTTACAACCTTTCCATGGATACCCATTGACTGAACCTTCTGAACTAATCTCCCGTGTGGGACCTTGTCAAGGGCCTTACTAAAGTCCACGTAGCCAACATCCGCAGCCTTACCTTCGTCTACTTTCTTAGTGACCTCCTCAAAAGACTCCACAAGATTCGTTAAACACGATCTACCATGCACAAGGCCATGCTGACTATCCTTAATCAACCCTTGGCTGTCCAAATACTTATATGTCCTATCTCTCAGAACACCTTCCAATAATTTACCCACTACTGATGTCAGGCTCACTGGCCTGTAATTACCTGGTTTACTCTTCGAGCCTTTCTTAAACAATGGAACAACATGCCAGTCCTCTGGCACCGCACCCGTGGCTAGGGACATTTTAAATATATCTGCCAGGGCCCCTGCAATTTCTACACTAGTCTCTCTCAAGGTCCGAGGAAATATCTTGTCAGGCCCTGGGGATTTATCTACCTTTATTCGCTGTAAAACATCAAGTACCTCCTCCTTTTTAATCTCTATATGTTCCATGACACTAGTCCTTGTTTCCCTTCCTTCCATTTCCACGATGCCAGTTTCCTGAGTAAATACTGATACAAAAAAACTGTTTAAGACCTCCCCCATCTCCTGAGGCTCCACGCATATGCGACCACTCTGATCTTCTCGGGGACCAATTCTGTCTCTTACTATCCTTTTGCTCTTAATATACCTGTAGAAACCCTTTGGGTTTACCTTCACATTATCTGCCAAAGCAGCCTCATGTCTTCTTTTTGCCTTCCTGATTTCCTTTTTTAGTATTTTCTTACATTTCCTATACTCTTCAAGTACCTCATCTGTTCCTAGTTGCCTATACCTGCTATACACCTCTCTCTTTTTCTTAACCAGCTCACCAATATCCCTTGAAAACCAAGGTTCCCTATGCTTGTTACCCTTGCCTTTAATCCTGACAGGAACATACAAACTCTACACTCTCAAAATTTTGTCTCTGAAGGCTTTCCATTTACTGAGCACATCCTTGCCGGAAAATAACTTATCCCAATCCACCCTACCTAGATCCTTTCTCATTTCCACAGAATTGGCCTTTCTCCAATTTAGAACCTCCACTCGAGGACCAGACCTATCCTTATCCACAATTATCTTGAAACTAATTGCATTATGGTCACTGGACCCAAAATGCTCACCTACACATACTTCTGTCACCTGACCTGCCCGGTTCCCTAATAGGAGATCAAGTATTGCATTCTCTCTCGTCGGTACCTCTACATATTGACTTAGAAAACTTCCCTGAACACGTTTGACAAATTCCAAGCCATCCAATCCTTTCGCAGTGTGGGAGTCCCAGTCAATATGTGGAAAGTTAAAATCCCCTACTATTACAACTTTCTGTTTCTTACATCGGTCTGCTATCTCTCTACAGATTTGTTCCTCCAATTCTCTCCGACTATTGGGCGGTCTATAATACAACCCTATTAGTATGGCCACACCTTTCCTGTTCCTCAGCTCCACCCATATGGCCTCTGTAGACGAGCCCTCCGGGCTGTCCTGTCTACGCACAGCCGTGATCCGTTCCCTGACCGGTAATGCCACTCCTCCCCCTTTCATCCCTCCCCCTCTATCACGTCTGAAACAACGGAAGCCCGGAACATTAAGCTGCCAGTCCTGCCCCTCCTGCAACCATGTCTCACTAATAGCAATAACATCGTAATCCCACGTGCCAATCCTCGCCCTAAGCTCATCTGCCTTACCTACAATACTCCTTGCATTGAAATAGATGCACCTGAGAACATTACTATCATGTACAAACCTTTGATTTCTGTCCATACCCGCAGACCTCGCACAATCATTTTCCTCCTCACTTTCTTCTGTAACGCTCTGGTTCCCCTCCCCCTGCAAATCTAGTTTAAATCCACCAGAGCAGCACTAGCAAACCAACCCGCAAGTGTGTTAGTCCCCTTCCAGTTCAGGTGTAAACCATCCCTTCGGAACATATCCCACCTTCCCTGGAACAAAGCCCAATTATCCAGAAACCTGAAGCCCTCCCTCCTGCACCAACTCCTTAGCCACGTATTTAGCTGCATGATCCTCCTATTTCTAGCCTCACTAGCACGTGTCACAGGTAGCAATCCTGAGATTGCAACCTTGGAGGTCCTGTCCTTCAACTTTGCACCTAATTCCCTAAACTCTCTTTGCAGGACCTCTTCCTTCTTCCTATCCACGTCATTGGTCCCAACATGGACCACGACACCTGGCTGCTCACCCTCCCTCCTGAGAATACCAAGAACTCGATCTGAGATATCACGGACCCTGGCACCAGGGAGGCGACAGACCATCCGGGATTCTCGATCTCTCCCACAGAATCCCCTATCACTACTGCTCTCCTCTTTACCCTCCCTCCTATCTGAGATGAGGGTCCTGCCTCGGTGCCAGAGACTTGACCACTACAACTTGTCCCTGGTAGGTCGTCCCCACCAGCGGTATCCAGAACGGTATAGTTATTGTTGATGGGAACGGCCACAGGGGTGCTCTGCTCCTTCTGTCTAATGCCCTTCCCTTTCCTAACAGTCACCCAACTACCTGCCTCCTGACTTTTAGGTGTAACTATCTCCTTGAAACTCCTATGTTTGTGAGGACAGTGTAAAACAGGCTGATAAGCTAGAACATGTCAGTGTTAAGAATGAGGACGTGCTGGAACTTTTGAAAAACATTAGGATAGACGAGTCCCTGGGGCTGGATGGGATATATCCTAGGATACCATGGGAAGCAAGGAAAGAGATTTCTGAGTCCTTGGGGATGATCTTTGTGTCCTCACTGGCCACAGGAGCACCACCAGATAATTGGAGGGTGGCAAGTGTTATTCCTTCGTTCAAGAAAGGGAGTAGGGATAACCCTGAGAATTATAGACCAGCAATTCTTACTTCAGTGTGGGTACATTACTGGAAAAATTCTTAGGGACAGGATTTATGAGCATTTGGAGAAGCAGATTCTGATTAGGCATAGTCAGCATGGCTTTGTGAGGGGCAGGTCATGCCTCACGAAGCCTGATTTAATTCTTTGAGGATGTGACAAAACACATTGATGAGGGTAGAACAGTGAATGTGGTGCATATGGACTTTAGTAAGGCGTTTGATAAGGTTCCCCATCATAGGCTCATTCAGAAGGTCGGGAGACATGGGATCCAGGAAAACTTGGCTGTGTGGATTCGGAATTGGCTTGCCCATAGAAGGCAGGAGGTGGTTGTAAATGGAGTGTATTCTGCCAGGAGGTCAGTGACTAGAGGTGTTCGGCAGGGATCTGTTCTGGGACCCCTGCTCTTTGAGATTTTATAAATTACTTGGATGAAGAAGTGGAAGGGTGGGTTAGTAAGTTTGCAGATGACATGAAGGTTGGTGGTGTTGTGGATAGTGTAGAAGGTTGTAAGGGTTACAACGCAACAATGATAGGATGCAAAGCCGGGCTAAGAAGTGGCAGACAGAGTTCAACCCAGAAAAGTGTGAAGTGATTTACTTTGGAAAGTCAAATTTGAAGACAGGATACAGGGTTAATGACAGGATTCTTAGCAGTGTGGAGGAACAGAGGGATCTTGGGGTTCAAGTCCATAGATTCCTCAAAGTTGCCGCTATTATAATTATTTATGACCATGAATCTACTGGCTAGTTGTGAAAATAGAATTGGTTCACTGATGCCCTTAAGGGAAGGAAATCTGCCATCATTGCTTAGTCTGCCTATATGTAGCCCCTGACCCATCAATGTGGTTTACTCCTAACTGCCTGCTCGGTTCTAGGGTAATGAAGGATGGACAATAAATGCTGGCATTTCCAGTGACATACAGATCTAGTGAGCAAATATATAGAACACTACAAAATAATGTTTTTTATTTGTTGTTTCACTTGAACTGTTATTTGGACAGAAACTTCTACCGGTGTCACTTTTCCCAATTTGTCTGAAGTTATCTAACCGAACAGACCAAATAAAGCAGGATTACACCTACCCCCCACCCACCCAAACTGGATAATTCAGTACCATATCACATCCAATGGAAGCAGTGTACTATTGCTTCGATTTGTGAATGCACGAAACAGTTCAAAAACTGTTTACACAGGTTGAAAATAGGCTTAACAATGGAACAGTGATGAGTTAGGAAAAAAACACTGAAGACTTCTGTTCAAGAAAAGCAGTTAATCGTGTAATAGCTGAAACAGTTTCAAGCCCTCGCAGTGAATGTTTAAGTGATATAAAACAAGGCAATATTGTGATACTAACTTGTTGATGAGATAAAGCTCTGGAATTAGACAATACATAGAAATATTATCTTTACAAGCTTTACCCATCTTCATTTTAAAGACTGAAATATGAATAAGTGCAAGGGCAACGCAAGTAGGAATAGATAATTGTAGACGTGTGCTGTATTCAGGTATCCCAATGGCTGAAGTGGAAAGGATTTGAGGAAGATTAATTGACTTGTCAAAGCACCTTCTTCTGGTGAAACAGCTATCAGTTAAACAGGTTTGATTAGAGACATGCGCCGGAAAGACGCAAGACTACCATTTTCTCTCTATTCAGATCTTCAAAACAATGCAAGAGCCTGAAACTGTCTCAGGTAGTACACCATTAAATACTCCCTAATTGAAGTTTTCAGCATTTTCCCAAGCTATCACTATTCTATTAAGCTGATTTTCAATCCAGGTAAACAATTTTTGAACTGCTTTGTGAGTTATTTCTCTCAAAAAAGGACCTTCAGAACAATGGAAGGTATAGCTAAAGCTTCAGTAAGGAACTTGACCCACAAGCATAGGTATAAAATTCACATTGACGTGGAGAGAAATTACAACAAAATCTTCCTTTCTCTCAGGACTCTGTATACGAAGCACAACCAGAGACAAACTAGCTGATTCCACATCAACAGCTTAAATCAGATCTACATTATATTGCAAAGGAAAAGCAGGTTATTAGCCTAATTGATACTAGGCTAGCGTTCAGGGTTCACCGTATATAATCGTTCTCCCACACCTTCATATGATCATCACTCAGCCAGCAGCTCAGCAAAACTTGTAATAATTTTACATTCTAATTTAGAAACTATTGTGTCCAAGGCTTTACCGCTGTAGTGAGAGGAATACCCGAGTGGTAGCAATGGAGTATCAACTGAGAGGATATTTTTCTTTAATTCTAATTACAATATACCTTTACACATGGAATAGTGGCTCTATTGCCACTATTGAAAGTGCTGGATATTAGTTTAGGAGTAAGGGGGAACCACAGGGAGGAACGACTGCTTTGAAGTCAGGAGACCTGGAAGTATGAGTTTCCTAAGCAGCATGGAATGTGCACTCCCAAATTCCAGAGAGTTCCAAAGTGATTAGGAAATCTAAATTTGGGCATCATTAAAACAAACAGAGTTTAGAGAAGTGAAAACAGAAGCTGGTTTCAGATAGTGATACCTGTGCAATAATCTTGGAAAGAAGAACAGCTAAAGCACTATGACAAAAAATGACCCAAATGGAGACACAAGAGATTGCAGATGCTGTAATCTATGCTATAGCAAAAAAAACAACCAAACTGATCGCAGAACTCAGCGGTTCAGGTAGCATCTGTGGAGACAGAGGGATGGTCAATGTTTTGAGTTGAGACCATCATCAGGGTCTCCACAGGAAACGTCAACCATCCCTCTGTCTCCAGAAACGAGCCAGACCCACTGACCCAACTCATATCTCATATCCAATGCGTTTATTTTCCTTTCATAACAAGGAGTTTATTTTCACAAATTAATTTTGATGCCGAATGTGTTTGTTCAGCTGGAAGAAAAATCTAATTGAGTATGTATCACAAATATTAAGAACAATCCTCAAGTATGCAATATGTGCATGCTGCAATCAAGGGCTGCAGCAGAAGACAAACACAAGAAGCACAAGGAAAAAGAGTGTTTGTTAATTAGAACAGGTTTTACCTATGATCTTTGTGGGTAAGCAGCTGGCAGTCTCGGCAGGTTAGTGTGTCGCACGTCTCACAAAACAGTTTCAGGGTCTCCTGTCTGTGAATGGAGCAGAAGATTGGTCGCTCACAGTTTGTCCTCCCATCTACCAGATGAATGAAAACAAGAGACAATCAGAACATGGAGAAAAAAAAATTCTATCCCACGTGTACAAAACATTAAGAGGAATAGATAGAGTGGACAGCCAGCGCCTCTTTCCCATGGCACCAATGCTCAATACAAGAGGGCATGGCTTTAAAGTAATGGGTGGGAAGTTCAAGGGAGATATCAGTGGAAGGTTTTTTACCCAGATAGTGTTTGGGGCATGGAATGCGCTGCCTGGGGTGGTGGAGGAGGCAGGTACATTGGTCAGATTCAAGAGATTGCTAAATAAGCATATGGAGGAATTTAAAATAGAGGGATATGTGGGAGGACGGGGTTAGTCTTAGGCGAGGTTTAAAGGTCGGCACAACATGGTGGGCCAAAGGGCCTGTATTACGCTATACTGTTCTATGTTCTATTACTAGAAGTGTAGAACTTCAGGAATAAAAGCAAGCTTTTTCCTTTCCCCACCAAATTAAGATTTAAAAATCATAAATTCTTCATTCATGGTTCTTTCTGCAAATGGGCAGTTAATAAAAACAGAAAATGCTGGAAATGGTTAGGCAGCATTGGAGGAGAGTGCCATTGAGTTAACTCTTTCAGGGTGACGAACTTTCATCTAATCTTTCAAATTTTCTACAGTTTTATCAATATCTCAAAAAAATGCCAATTCCCATTTGCCTTTCTAATTATTTGCTGTATCTGTGTGGTATCTTTGTTTTTCATGTGGGAGGACACCCAGATCCCTCTGTACCACATCAGGGAAGTTTACAGTCTCCAGATTGATTCGTGGAACAAGGAAGCTACCCGGAGGAGAGATTAAGAAAGATAACCTCACTGGACTTTAGAGATTGAGATGATGTCATCAATGTATGCATGATCCTGAGAAGCATTGGTAAGAGAAACATCAAGACTTGCTTCCTTTGGTGGGAATGTCTAGAACAAAGGACCATAGCCTCAGGATAAGGGGTCAGCCACCAAGGAATACGAGAATGATTTTTTAACCCTCAATGTCTCTTTCGATTCCTCCCAGTTTCTACAAATCAAAAGCATAGCCATGGGCACTCACATGGGCCCCAGCTACAACTCTCTTTTTGTTGGCTGAGTGGAACAATTCTTGTCCCAAACCTACTCTGGCACTATTCCTCAACTTTCTCCGTTACATCAACGACTGCTTCAGTGCTGCTTCCTTCACCCATGTGGAACTCCTCAGTTTTATCACCTTTGCTACTAACGTCCAGCCCGTTCTCATTTCCTTAAACCACTTCTGACACCTCTCCCCCTTTTCGGGATCTCTCCATCTCCATTGCAGGAGATAAACTATCCACTGATATCTACTATAAACTAACTGACTCCCACAGCTACCTCGATTACAGCTCCTCCCACCCTGTCTTCTGTAAGGATACTATCCCGTTCTCTCAGTTTCTCCGTCTCTGCCACAACTGTTCTCAAGATGAGGCTTTCCATTCCAGTACTTCTAAGTTGCCCTTTTTCAGGAAACATGGCTTCACCTCTACCACAGTTGAGAGAGCTCTCATCTGCAGATCCTCCATTCCCAAACATCTGCTCTCACCTCCCCACCACCCACCCCCCCCCCCCCACCCCCAACGACAAAACAGCAATAGAGTTTCCCTGGTCCTTACCTTTTACCCCACTGGCTTCACATCCAGCATATCATCCTTTGCCATTTCCACCAGCTGCAAAGATCCCAACACTGGTCATATCTACCCCTTCATCCCACTTTCTGCTTTCTACGACCACCCTGACTCGCTGCTCATCCCTCCCCGTCCCCTGGCGCTCTCTTCTGCAACCATACAGGTACGACACTTGTCCCTACGCCACTATCCAAGGCCCTAAACAGCCCTTCCAGGTGAGGCAGAGATTCACGTGCACCTCCTCCAACCTTATCTATTGCATTCGGTGCTCCTGAAGTAGTCTCCTCTACATCAGTGGGACCAAGCATGAACAAGATAACTGTTTTGTGCTCCTACATTCTGTCCACAACAGCCATCTTGAGCTTCTAGTTGCTTGTCATTTCAAATAACTCCCCATTGCCACACTGACCTGTCTGCCCTCCATCTTGTTCATTCAAACGGGAAGAACATCTCATATTCGACTTTGGTAGCCCACAACCTAATGGCATGAACATTGAATTTTCCAATTTCAGGAATCACACACCTTGGGTGTTCCTTTCCAACTCCTACAGGTCCACCAAGGTTCTTTGTCCCTTTGTTCATCTTTCCTGTTCCCCTCTCTCTCTGTTATCTTCCTTCCTTCCCTCCCTCCCCCCAAACTTGGTTCTATCTTCCCATCATCTCTCCCTTATCTGGTTCCATTTATCACTTTCCAGCCTACCTTCCCCCTCCCCTCCCTCCTACCTGGCTCCATCTGCCCACTGCCCCACACCTCATCTGATTTCACCTATCACCTACCAGCCACCCCACCCCTCCCCCTTTAACCTATCAGGATATATTCCAAATATTGAACAGGTAAAAACATAAGTGGAAAGTGATTGGTGTACATGTAAAAATGACATGCATTGGACAGGAAATAAATTTTTACGAATAAATGGCCGGATTACAGGTTGTGCTTCAGGTATACAAAGTCTTGTTAAAACACAGAAATTTTGGAGAATATATTGGGGGAAGTGAAATGTACATTTACCACAATGATACGAGAACCTACAGTACAACACAGGAACAGGCCCTTCAGCCCACCATTTCTGTGCCAATCATGATGGCAATCTAAACTAATCCCATCTGCCTGCACGTGGGCTCTATCCTTCTATTCCCTGCCTGTCACGAGTCTCTCTCAATGCCTCTAAATGTTGCTATTGTATCTGCTTCCACCACCTCCCCTGGCAGCGTGTTCCAGTTACCTATTACTCTCTGTGTAAAAATACTTGCCTCACAAATCTCCTTTACGCTTTCCTCCTCTCACCAGAAAGCTATGCCCTCTAGTATTTGATACTTCCACTCTGAGGAAAAAGTCCCTTAACATCTACCCAGGGAACTACACGCCAGTCAGCCTGACATCAGTAGTGGGGAAGGTACTGGAGGGAATTCTGAGGGACAAGATCTACCAGCATTTGGATCAAGAAAGTCTGATTAGGAGGAGTCTGCATGGCTTTGTGCATGGAAAGTCATGCTCGACGAACCTTTCAGATTTTTTTTTGAAGAGGTAACCTAAAAAGTAGATAAGGGTAGGGTAATGGATGTTGTCGATTTGGACTTTAGCAAAGCCTTTGACAAGGTTCCACATAGTAGGCCGCTCTGGAAGGTTGGGTCCGATAGATTCCAGGGAGAGCTAGTTAGGTGGATTCAAGATTGGCTCGGAGGTAGGAAACAGAGGGTGGTGGTGGTTGAAGGTTGTTTCTCGGAATGGAGGCCGGTGACTAGTAGTGTGCTGCAGGCGTCGGTGTTGGGACCCTTGTTATCTGTTATTTATATAAATTATTTGGATGCTAATCCACAAGGCTTGATCAGTAAGTTTGCAGATGACACGAAATTAGGCGCTGTCGATAGTGAAGAAGGTTATCGAAGATTACAGGGGGATCTTGATCAGTCAGGAAGTGGGCCGAGGGGTGCCAAATGGATTTCAACGCAGATAAGCGTGAAGTGATGCGTTTTGGAAAGGCAAAGCAGCAGAGAACTTATACTATGAATGGTACGGCACTATGGGGTGTAATGGGACCCAGGAGTACAAAGAAACATAGAAAACATACAGCACAATTCAGGCCCTTCGACCCACAAAGTTGTGCCGAACATGTCCCTACCTTACAGACACATAGCCCTCTATTTTTCTCAGCTCCATGTACCTATCCAAAAGTCTCTTAAAAGACCCGATCGTATCCTCCTCCACCACCGTTGCCGGCAGCCCATTCCACGCACTCACCACTCTCTGAGTAAAAAAAAACTTACCCCTGACGTCTCCCCTATACCTACTCCCCAGCACCTTAAACCCCTGTCCTGCTGTGGCAACCATTTCAGCCCTAAGAAAAAGCCTCTGATTATCTACCGGATCAATGCCTCTCATCATTTTCTCTACCTCTATCAGGTCCCCCTCTCATCCTCCGCCGCTCCAAGGAGAAAAGGCCAAGTTCCCTCAACCTGCTTTCATAAGGCATGCTCCGCAATCCAGGCAGCATCCTTGTAAATCTCCTCTGCGCCCTTTCTATGGCCTCCACATCCTTCCTGTAGTGAGGCAACCAGAACTGAGCACAGTATTCCAAGTGGGGTCTGACCAGGGTCGTATATAGCTGCAGCATTACCTCTCAGCTCCTAAATTCAATTCCACAGTTGATGAAGGACAATACACCATATGCCTTCTTAACCACAGAGTCAACCTGTGCAGCTGCTTTGAGCGTCCTATGGACTCGGATCCTCCACACTGCCTAGAGTCCTACCATTAGTACTATACTCTGCCATCATATTTGACCTACCAAAATGAACCACTTCACACTTATCTGGGTTGAATTCCATCTGCCACTTCTCAGCCCAGCTTTGCATCCTATCTATGTCCCGCTGTAACCTCCAACAGCCCTCCACACTATCTACAACACCTCCAACCTTTGTGTCATCCGCAAACTTACTAACCCATCCATCCACTTCCTCATCCAGGTCGTTTATAAAAATGACAAAGAGTAAGGGTCCCAGAACAGATCCCTGAGGTACACCACTGGTCACCGATCTCCGTGCAGAATACGACCCTTCAACAACCATTCTTTGCCTTCTGTGGGCCAGCCAGTTCCGGATCCACAATGCAACGTCCCCAATGTACAAGTGCATAGTTTGTTCAAAGTGGCGTCACAGGTAGACAGGGTGGTGAAAAAGGCATTTAACACACTGGCCTTCATCCGTCAGGGCATTGAGTATAGGAATTGGGACATTAGGAATTGCAGTTGTATAAGTCATTGGTGAGGGTGCACTTGGAGAACAGTTTTGGTCAACGTTATGGGAAAGATGTATTTAAACTGGAAAGAGTGCAGAAAAGATTTACGAAGATGTTGCCAGGACTACAGGGCCTGAGTTATAGGGAGAGGTTGGCCAGGCTAGGTCTTTATTCCTCGTAACGTAGGAAAATGAGGGGCAACGTTACAGAAATGCTTAAAATTATGAGAGGCATAGATAAGGTGGATGGTAACAGTCTTTTCCCCAGGGTAGGGAAATCCAAAACTAGGGGGTAGAGATTTAGGGTGAGAAGGGAAAGATTTTAACAGGGACCTGAGGGGCAACTTTTTCCACACAGAGGGTGGTGAGTATATGGAACGAGCTGCCAGAGGAAGTGGTTGAGGCAGGTACAATAGTATCATTTAAGCAGCACTTGGATAGGTATGCGGAGGGACAGGCTTGGAGGGATATGGGCCAAACACAGGAAATTGGGACTAGCTGGGTGGGCACCGTAGTCAGCATGGATTCGTTGGGCTGAAGGACCTGTATCTGTGACTCGACCCTATCTATGCCTCAAGAGATACCTCAAGGCACCACCTCTTGAAGATATCCTCGACGGTGGGAAGGGTTCATAGAATCATAGAACAGTATAGCACAATACAGGCCCTTCGGCCCACAATGTTATGCTGACCTTTAAACCTCACCTAAGACTATCTAACCCCTTCCTCCCACATATCCTTCTATTTTAAATTCCTCCATATGCTTATCTAGCAATCTCTTGAATTTGGCCAATGTACCTGCCTCCACCACCACCCCAGGCAGCGCATTCCATGCCCCAACCACTCTCTAGGTAAAAAAACCTCCCTCTGATATCTCCCTTGAACTTCCCACCCATTACTTTAAAGCCGTGCCCGTGTTGGAGCTGGCTGAGTCTACAACCCTCTGCAGTCTCTCATGATCCTGTGCATTGGAGCCTCCATACCAGACGGTGATGCAATCAGTCAGAATGCTCTCCACCGTACATCTATAGGTAAGAGTTTTTGGTGACATACCAAATCTCCTCAAACTCCTAATGAAGTAGAACCGCTAGCGTGCCTTCTTCATGACTGCATCAATGTGTTGGGCCCAGGACAGATCCTCGGAGATGTTGACACCCAGAACTTAATGCTCCTCACCCTTTTCAACGCTGACCCCGCAGTGAGGACAGGTACACATGCTCCTGTCTACATCAACTGTGCTGAGGGAAAAGGGTTGAGTGCTTCAAGTTCCCAGGAGTGAACATTACCAATAGCCTGTCTCGGTCCAACCATGTAGATGCCACGGCCAAGAAAGCTCACCAACGCCTCTACTTCCTCAGGAGGCTGAAGAAATTGGCATGTCCCCTTTGACACTCACCAATTTTTAATCAATGCACCACAGAAAGCATCCTCTCTGGATGCATTATGGCTTGGTATGGCAACTGCTCCGCCCACGACTGCAAGAAAATGCAGAGAGTTGTGGACACAGCTCAGCACATCACGGAAACCAGCCTCCCCTCCACGGACTGTCTGTACTTCTTGCTGCTTCAGTAAAAGCCGTCAGCATAATTAAAGACCCCACCCCTAGACATCCTCTCTTCTCCCCTCTCCCATCAGGCAGAAGATACAAAAGCCTGAAAGCATGTACCACCAGGCTCAAGGATAGTTTCTATCCTGCTGTTAAAAAGAGTATTGAACGGTCCTCTAGTACGATAAGATGAACCCTTGACCTTACAATCTACCCCTTATGACCTTGCACCTTATTGTCTACCTGCACTGCACTTTCTCTGTAGCTGTTACACTTTATTCTGCATTCTGTATTGTTTTACCTTGTACTACCTCAATGCACTGTGTAATGAATTAATCTGTATGAAAGGTACCTCGGTACAAGTGACAATAATGAACCAATTCCAACTTCCTGAAGTCCACAATCAATTCTTTGGTCTTGCTGACATTGAGTGCGAGGTTGTTGTTATGACACCACTCAACCAGCGGATCTAATCTCACTCCTGTACGGCTCCTCATTACCATCTGAGGTTTTACTAACAACAGTGGTGTCACCTGTGAATTTATAAATGGCATTTGAGCTGTGCTGAGACACACATTAATGAGTGTCAAGAGAGTAGGAGCAGTGGGCTAAGCACGCATCCTCGAGGTGTGCCTGTGTTGAATGTCATCACTGATCCACACTGACTGTGGTCTTCCAATAAGGAAATCAAAGATCCGATTTCAGAGGGAGAAACAGAGGCCCAGGTTTAGAAGCTTGGTGATCAATACGGAGGGGATGACAGTATTGAACGCCAAGCTGGAATTGATAAACAGCAGCCTGACGTATGTTTTGCTGTTGTCTAGGTGCTCCAAAGGCGAGTGAAGAGCCAGTGAGATTGCGTCTGCTGTAGACCTGTTGTGGCGGTAGGCAAATTGCAGCGGGTCCAGGTCCTCGCTCAGGCAGGAGTTAATTCCAGCCATAACCAACCTCTCAAATTACTTCATCACAGTAGATGTGAGTGCTACCAGTTGACAGTCCTTGAGGCAGCTCACCCTGCTCTTCTTGGGCACCGGTATGATTGCTGCCCTTTTGAAGCAGATGGGAACCTCAGGCCACAGCAGTAAGAGGCTGAAGATGTCCTTGAACACTCATCCAGTTGGTCGGCACAGATTTTCAGTCCCCAGCCAGGTACACCATCAGGGCCTCATGCCTCGCGAGGGTTCACCCTCTTGAAGGACATTCTGACATCAGCCTCTGAGACAGAGATCACAGGGTTGCCGGATGCTGTTGGGATTCGCACAGGTGTAGTGTTATTCGCCCTTTCAAAGTGTATGTAATATATATTGAGCTCATCAAGGAGTGAAGCATCACAGCAATTTATACTGTTAGGTTTCGCTCATAGGAAATAATGGCATGCAAACCCTGCCACACCTGTCGTGCATCCGATTGTGTCTCTAATTTCACACGGAATTGCCTTTTCACTCTCATGATGACATTCCATAGGTTGTACCTGGACTTCTTGTAGGATTGTGGATTGCTGGTCTTGAACGCCACAGATCTGGCCCTCACCAGACTGCAAATCTTCTGGTTTCATGCAGGGATTCTGGTTTGGGAAACTCATTATGTTCTTGAAGGCACACACTCATCCACGCAGGTCTTGATGAAGTCTGTGACGGCCATGGCATATTCATTCAGATCCGTAGATGAATTCCTGAATATGGTCCCGTCCACTGAATCAAAGCAGTCCTGTAAACGCTCCTCCTCCTCCCTTGACCATGACACACCTATTGGTGCCAAGGCGGCATCCATCATTAAGGACCCTCACCATCTGGGACATGCCCTCTTCTCTTTACTACCTTCGGGAAGGAGGTACAAGAGCCTGAAGACCCGTGCTCAACAATTCAGGAGCAGCTTCTTTCCCTCTGCCATCAGATTTCTGAATGGTGCATGAACACTGCCTTGTTGTTCCTTTTTTTTGCACCATTTATTTTGTTATTTATAGTTTATATTATGTCTTTGCACTGTACTGCTGCTGCAAAACAACAGATTTCACATCATATAAGACAGTGATAATACAGCTGATTCTGATTCATAATTTTATATGTTTCTGACTGGTTGCCCTTCAGCCTCTGACACTCAGAGAAGACAATCAGTTTGTCCAACCTCTCCTTCTAGCTAATACCGTTCAATCCAGGCAACATCTTGGTGAACCTCTTCTGCACCCTCTCCAAATCCTTCCTATACTGCGGCGACCAGAACTGCATACAATACTCCAAATATGCCTTAATCAAAGTTTTATACGGCTGCAACATGATTTGCTAATTTTTATACTCAGTGTCCCGACTGATGAAGACAAGCATGCATATGCCTTCTTTACCACCTTATCTACTTGTGTTGCCACTTTCAGCGATCTATGGACTTGTAGCTAGAATACAAGGTTCAATTAGGAGATGAATGCTCTGAAAATTAGAAGCTAAGTGGTGGTTTAACTGAAGGCTTTAGGAGACTACGAGAAACTACTAAGGTGGATGGAGAGAAACTACTTTTGCTAATTGGGGAATCTAGGCCAAAGGACCAGGGTCCACAGTTAGAGTTAGACATTTAGAACTGATGTTTGGAAGCACTGCTGCAGGCAAAATGTGGTGGAAGTTTGGAGCTTTCTTCCAGAATAGGCAATTGGTATCAGGTCAATTTAAACCCTTAAAACTTTTTTTTAAACACTTTATTTATACAGCAGGGTAACAGGCCCTTCTGGCCCAACGAGCCTGCGCTGCCCAATTACACCCATGTTAACCTACTAACCCATACGTCTTTGGAATGTGGGAGGCAACCTGAGCACCTGGAGGAAACCCACGCAGTCACGGGAGAACATACAAACTCCTTACAGACAGCAGCGGGAATTGAACTCTGATCACCGGCGCTGTAAAAGTGTTATGCTGACTGCTACAATACCGTGCTGCCCCAATTGTTAACTTTAAATACGAATTACTGATTTGCATTAACTACCATCCCCACCACAGTATACACATCCTAATTTCTAAAAGACTGTTTTCCTTTGGGCAGCAGACAATGTTAACCAACTGTGAGAAAGCAAGAAATCACCACAACAAGCAATTTCAATAATATGCTTGTTAGCCAACTGTGGTAGAAACCTGATGGCTTCCGAAATACCAATATGAAAACCCAAGTACCAGATAGTTACAATATCGAAAGACAAATGAAGCCGATAAGAGACACAAGGTGCACGGGTTTAACCCAAAACGTTGACAATTCCTCATCCCCTCCTCCCCCCAAAGATTTTTAAATCTTTGCTGACCACAAGTAAGGTGCCAGGACAGCAATCTTTATTCAAGAAAAGCAGGGAGAGGCCAGGTCATCACAAGCCTGAGAAGTTATTGGGCAAAAATCTGAGAAAGAAGATTACACTTAGAAAGGCAGGGATTAATTAAAGATATAATGGTTTTGTTAGGGGAAGGATCCTGTCTCATCTTGACGAGAGCAACACAGTTGATGTAGTTACATTAACTTCAGTCAGGCCTTTGACAAGGTCCCACATGGAAGACAAGTCCGTAACATAGAGTCCACAGAATCTAAGGCAAGTTGGTAAACTGGATTCAAAATTGACTTGGTAATGGAAGGCAGAGGATGATGGTGGAAGTTTGCTTTCCTGATTAGAAGCCTGTGACCAGTTGTGTACCGCAGGTATTGGTGCTGCAACCCTTACTGTTTGTCATATACGTTAATGATTTGAATATGAATGTTGGAAGTATGATCAGTAGTTCACAGATGGCACGGAAATTGGTGCTGTCGACAATGAGGAGTTTAGTTACAAACTACAGTATGATATTGAACTAAGCAATGTCAGATGGAATTTAATCCTGATAGGTGTGAGGTGATACACTTTGAGAGGACTAACAAGGGTGGGACCCATACAATGAATGGTAGAGCCCAAGGGACTACTGAGAAAGAGTGACTTAGGTGTACAGATCCAAGGATTCCTGAAGGTCGCAGCACGTGTAGATAAGGTGGTGAAGAAAGCATATGGGCAAAGAATATCAGAGCAGGGAGCTTACAGCACAATGGTTTAGGCTACAGCTGCAGTACTGTGTACAGTTCTGATCGCCACACTCTTGGAAGGATGTGACAGCACTGGAGAGGGTGCAGAGGAGATTCACCCAGATGTTGCCGAGGATGTAATGTTTCAGTTATGGAGAGAGTTTGGAAATGCTGAGTTTGTTTTCCTTGGAGTGGAGGCAGCTGAGGGAGGACATGATAGAGGTATACACAATTATGAGGGGCATAGATAGAGTAGATAGGAAATGTTTCCCCATAACAGAGATATATAAAAGTAGAGGACTTGGGTTTAGGGTAAGGGGTAAGAATTTGTAGAGGATCAAAGGAAGAACTTTTACCCACAGGGTGACTGCATTTTGGAATGCACTGCCTGAGTGAGTGACGGTGGAAGGTACTCTCACGACATTTAAGGATCGAGATGAGCACCTGAATGTCCGAGACATAGAGGGCTACACACTACATGCTGGTAAATGGGATTCATATATATTGGTATTCGATGGACAGCATGGGCATGAAGGGACTGTTTCTGTGCTCTATCACTCCTTGAGCTTCCAGGAGACACTTTGATCATCTTTCATTAATTTCTTTTTCTTTATTGTGCATTATCCAGGATCCAAAGAGGAAGATGTTTGAAAAATGCCTTTCATGGTTTCAGAACACCGCCTAAATACTTTATAGGTAATGACATACGTTTTGATCTGTTTCACTGTAGGGAGAAACAGCCAATTGTGCACATCAATATACTACAACCAATGCAGTATTGACCAGATAAATTAGCTTCCTGTTTTGGATGAGAACTAACACTGATTAAAATTTGTGCTCTTTTTGAAAAATGCCACAAGATCTTTTACATTCACCAAAAGGCAAATTAGACCTCACCTTAATGTCTCACCATAAAGATACTTCCTCTGTAACTGCAGCACCTTCTCAGTGCTGTACTGGAATGCCAGCCCAGAAACATCTCGAGTTTCTCAAGGTAGATTTATTCTGGTGTTTTTTTGGGGGGGTGGGTTGGGGAAGAGAGGCATAGCACATCTCCAAATAATAACAAAGGTTGCCTGCTGAGGAATGTTATACACTGAACCTTGACATGTGATTGTATTTAGCAAACATCTAATGATCTCGCTGGAATAGTAACATTTTGATTGAGTGAAGATAATAACCTACATCAAACCCTTGTGTCTTGGCCTTATAGCATGAAGTTCCACTGAGTTACACAGACACAGAGCAATGTTATGATTCAGAAGTGATTCACTCGGGAAAAAGCTTCAGCTGTCTGAAGGTACTTGCATGGGTACTTTACCTGACCTGCATGAACTAACTGAAAAAAAACAAAAAATACCAAACCTACTAAACTTATTTCTTCCCTACTTTGACTTGATCCTGTCCCCCCAGTCCAGCCCCTTCCCACTTACATCCAGACAGTCCTGATGCCCTCTGCCATTTTGACAATTTCCAATTCCCTGGTCCCAACCAGCTCACCTTCACCATGGATGTTCTATCCCACATCAGGAAGTAGCCCTCCGTTTCTTCCTCAGATGGAGGTCCAGCAGACCAATTTGCAAATGTTTGTATAAAACAAGAATTTCTACGATAAGCTTAACCAAGTGCCTTGCTGGACAGTTAAGAATGGCCACAGAGTATTTCACCTTTAACCAAATCTAGCTGCATCGGGACATTGTCATTACTGGAGAGAAAATTCTATTTAAAAAAGCCACCAATTTTAGAGATATGCCTTCCCTCCAGGTTTTGCAAACCTTTCATGCCTGTTGTCAGCGTGTATGAACACATATTGTCTTTAACATTTACTACCAACAGTAATGTTTACTAAAGCATTCCAATAAATAACCTTCATTACAACACTGTAAAGCCTTTTGTGCTTCATTATATAACACTACACAACATACAGGAAAAGATAGAAGCAAGACATCCACCTTCCCAACAGCTCACGTATTAACTGAGAAACAGAACTATTCTTGTAAACATGCTGGAAGCAATCACTGCATCTAGAAAACTTTGTGCTCCGTTGCATCTTATCCAACTCTTGACGAGGGTACATGAAACTGACTCCATCTTTCATCAAAGCAATGCTCCCTGCTTCAGATTACTACAAGATGCTCTTTGCTACAAAGTGGATGGATTAGAATAGATTTGTTGTGGAGATATGCATGTTGAACCAGTTCACATTCCATGTTAAGAGCAGAAAATGGCAACTTATGATTGGAATTGGTTTATTATTGTTACATGTACCGATGTGTAGTGAAAAACTTGTCTTGCATACCATTCATAAGATCAATCCATTACATGGTGTATCGAGGGAGTACAAGGTAAAACAATAACAGAATGCAGAATAAAGTGTAACAGCTACAGAGAAATTGCAGTGCAGGTAGACAATAAGGTGCAAGGTCATAACAAGGTAGATTGTGAGGTCAAGAGTCCATCTTATGTCAGTTGTGGCTTGGTTGATTGTGCTCTCATTGTTGAGACTGAAAGTTGAGTGTTCATATCCAATCCAGAGGGCAAAAAATGGAGTGTCTTCCCTGGTAGGAACTTAAGGATGAGCAAGATCTGATCTGATCAAGGGCTCAACTTATTAAGGTCCATGAGCATGAACAATGGGAATATTAACCCTGCAAGAGTGAGAACTCTCACTTTATCACATCAAAGGCTGGTTTATTTAGGTCACATGGACATGCACAAAAACACACGAAGTATTAAAAGATTCTACCTGTAAGCCCTGGATTCTTCTTGCTCATAGTGTGGTCCTTTGTGAATTTCACCCTCTGGTGAGCCTCTACACAGGCATCACAGAGCCACTCAGCACACTCAACACAGAAGCTGGAGGATACAGCATTGTCTTCACAGCTGGTACATACCTGAAGGATAATGGTACAAAAGTAATCAGTACATGGGTCAACACCACAGGAAAGCTCCTTAAACTCACCACCTCCTCCTCCACACCAGGAATGCATTTGCTGCTGCAACAACTTTTGGATTTGTTGCAGAATTTGGAAGACCCAATACTCAGCTTGCTTACACTGTAAAGTGCACATATAGGAGCTGGAATCATCTTGCAGGTAGTACTGAAAGTCAAAAAGCTGCAGGTGTTAGAAATCTGAAATAAAAAACAAAACAGAAAGATGTGGCAACATTCAGCAAGTCAGGCAGCAACATGGAAAGAAAGAGTTAACGATCAGGTCTGAGACCCTCCGTCGGAACTGGCTCCTTCCATTTTTCTTCAAAGCAAGACTCCCTGCCCCCGATCACCAAAAGCTGCCCTTTGCTACAAAGTGGGTGGATAGGTACAGACAGTGTGGAGATACGTGCGTCGAACAATTCCGACGAAGGTCTTGGACCTGAAACGTAAACTCCGTTTTTCTTTTCACTTATGTTGACTGGTCTGCTGAGTGCTTCCTGCATTTCATGTTTTTATTATAGGTAGCACTATTCTTTATTTAAAAAAATGTTTGGATGCTTTTGGGATTCTTAGTCTCACTAACTGGGTATGGCAGTGATCTGACGAACTGAGCACGGTGCAGCACAATTGCACTTATCAGAAATCTATAACATCTCATATTCCGTCTCGGTAGTGCACAACCCAACCCAAGAGTATGAACAATGATTTTTTCCAGTTTCAGGTAATCTTACCTCCTGTGTCCCACTCTCCTTCCGATCCACTTCCAGTCTCCATTTTTCCTCCTATTCCTATATCCCACCCCACCCCCCATTTTCAATCCCCCTCTCCCTCCAGATTCCTTCCATCCACCCACTTCACCGACCATATCCCCTCCCCTTCTGGTTCCATCTACCCTTCATCTTTCCCTTAATTATCCTCCACTATCACGTTCCCCTGCTTATTAGCCTCCAGCCTCCATCTCCACTTTCACCCTCCCCCTCCCCCCCACATGGCTCTATCTGCCTTGTTCCTCCTTGTCTGCTTCTACCTAACACCCACCTGCCTCTGATCCAAACTCCACCCCTCTTTTTCCCTCACTTGGCCTCTTCTGCTCATCCTCCTTGATCTACCTATCACCAACCGGCCTCTCCCGATCCTCTTGAAACTTCACCGTTCCTCTCCTCTCTCAGTCCTGATACAGGGTCTTAACCTGAAATGTCAACAATTCCCACACCCACTACCCCCCCCCCCCCCACCTACCCAACAGATACTGCTCAACTGGGCAAGTTCCTCCAGTAGTTTGTTTCTTGCTCTATATTCCAGCATCTGCAGTCAGTGTCTCCTTTTCAGAAATCACTAGAATCTAGCTTAACACGAGATGGTTTGCCGCTGCCACAATTCTAGAATACCCTTCAGCAAAGACCATTGATACATAAGCTCCTTCAAATTCAAGAATCTGTGGATTTGTGCCCTGGATAAAATGTCCTCAAGATGCTGGTACAGCACGTTGATCAATAAGTTTGAGGATGACATGAAATTAGCAGGTGTTGTTGATTGCGAAGGCGGCTATCGTAGATTACAGGGGGATCTTCAGTTAGGGAAGAGTTAGCTGAGGAGTGGCACGTGAATTTCAATACAGTTAAGTGTGAGCTGAAACATTTTGGGAAGTCAAACCAACATAGGACTTACACTATGAATGGTAGTGCAATAGGGAATGTAATGGAACAGAGGGACCAAGGAGGTGTGCATAGTTCATTGAGTACATAGTGCATAGTTTGTTGAAAGTGGCATCACAGGTAGACAAGGTGATGAAAAAGGCATTTAGCTGGCCTTCATCAGTCAAGGCACTGAGTATAGGAGTGGGGACATTATATTGCAGTTGTACAAGTCATTGGTGAGGCCAAACTTGGAATACTGTGCACAGTTTTGGTCGCCCTGTTAGAGGAAAGACGTAGTTAAGCTGGAAAGAGTACAGAAGATTTACAAGGATGTTGCCAGGACTACAGGGTCTGAGTTACAGGGAGAGGTTGGCCAGGCGAGGTCTTTATTCCCTGGAGCATAGGAGAATGAGGGGTGATCTTAGAGGTTTATAAAATCATAAGGGGCATAGATAAGGTGCATGATAGCACTCTTTTCCCCAGGGTAGGGGAGTCCAAAACTAGGGAGCACAGATTTAGGGCAAGAGGGGAAAGATTTAAAAGGGACCTGAGGGGCACCTTTTTCACGCAGAGGGTGACGATAATATGGAATGAGCTGCCAGAGGAAGTGGGTGAGGCAGGTACAATTGGGCTGAAGATACAAAAGCCTGAAAGCATGTACCACCAGGCTCAAGGGCAGTTTCTATCCCACTGTTACATGACTATTGAACAGACCTCTCATACAATAAGATGCATTCTTGACTTCATAATATGCCTTGCAACTTATTATCTGTCTGCACTACACTTTCTCTATAATTGTAACACTAAACTTTTCACTTGTACTACCTCGATGTACTGATGTTGTGAAATGATCTGTATGGACTGCATGCAGAACAAAGTTTTTCCACCATACCTCTGTACATGTGACAATAATAAACCAATTAATGTCCATGTTTTCCAGATGGAAGCAGATCCTATCCCTAACAATCTTCTCCAATAATTTCCCTACTGCTGATGCAAGGCTCACCGGCCTATAGTTTCCAGGTTTGTCTCTTTTACCCTTTTTAAACAGAGAAACAATGTTGTGTATTCTCCAGTCCTCTGGGGCCTTGCCTGTGGCCAAAGAGGAAACAAAGATCTGTCAAGGCCCCAGCAAACTCCTCTCTTGTCTCTCTTAATCAACCAGTATAGATCTCATCTGGGGACTTAGCACCTTAATGTTCTTCAAAAGACATAGAACATAGAAAAACTACAGCACAATTCAGGCCCTTCGGGCCACAAAGCTGTGCCGAACATGTCCCTACCCTAGAAATTACTACGCTTACCCATAGCCCTCTATTTTTCTCAGCTCCATGTACCTATCCAAAAGTCTCTTAAAAGACCCTATCGTATCCGCCTCCACCACCGTTGCCGGCAGCCCATTCCATGCACTCATCACTCTCTGAGTAAAAAACTTACCCCTGACATCTCCCCTGTATCTACTCCCCAGCACTTTAAACCTACATCCTCTTGTGGCCACCATTTCAGCCCTGGGGAAAAACCTCTGACTATCTACCCGATCAATACCTCTCATAATCTTATACACCTCTATCAGGTCCCCCCTCATCCTCCGTCGCTCCAAGGAGAAAAGGCCGAGTTCCCTCAACCTGCTTTCGTAAGGCATGCTCTGCATTCCAGGCAGCATCCCAGTAAATCTCTTCTGTACCCTTTCTAAGGCTTCCACATCCTTCCTGTAGTGAGGCGACCAGAATTGAGCACAGTACTCCAAGTGGGGCCTGACCAGGGACCTATAACAGCTGCAACAATACCTCTCAGTTCCTAAATTCAATTCCCAGATTGATGAAGGACAATACACCATACGCCTTCTTAACCAGGGTCAACCTGCGCAGCCGCTTTGAGCGTCCTATGGACCCGGACCCCAAGATCCCTCTGATCCTCCACACTGCCAAGAGTCCTACCATTAAGACTATATTCTACCATCATATTTGACCTACCAAAATGAACCACTTCACACTTATCTGGGTTGAACTGCATCTGCCACTTCTCAGCCCAACTTTGCATCCTATCTATGTCCCGCTGTAACCTTTGACAGCCCTGCATACTATCCACAACACCCCCAACCTTTGTGTCATCCGCAAACTTACTAACCCATCCCTCCACTTCCTCATCCAGGTCGTTTATAAAAAATCACAAAGACTGTGAGTCCCAGAACAGATCCCTGAGGTACACCACTGGTCACCGACCTCCATGCAGAAAACGACCCTTCAACAACTACTCTTTGCCTTCTGTGGGCCAGCCAGTTCTGGATCCACACTGCAATGTCCCCTTGGATCCCATGTCTCCTTACTTTCTCAATAAGCCTTGCGTGGGGTACCTTGTCAAACGCTTTGCTGAAATCCATATACACTACATCTACTGCTCTCCCTTCATCGATGTGTTTAGTCACATCCTCAAAAAATTCAATCAGGCTCGTAAGGCAGGACCTCCCCTTGACAAAGCCATGCTGACTATTCCTAATCATATTATACCTCTCCAAATGTTCATAAATCCTGCCTCTCAGGATCTTCTCCATCAGCTTACCAACCACTGAGGTGAGACTCACTGGTCTATAATTCCCTGGGCTATCCCTACTCCCTTTCTTGAATAAGGGAACAACATCCGCAACCCTCCAATCTTCCGGAACCTCTCCCGTCTCCAACGACGATGCAAAGATCATCGTCAGAGGCTCCGCAATCTCTTCCCTCGCCTCCCACAGCAGCCTGGGGTACATCTCATCCGGTCCCGGCGACTTATCCAACTTGATGCTTTCCAAAAGTTCCAGCACCTCCGCTTTCCTAATATCTACATGCTCAAGCTTTTCAGCCCGCTGCAAGTCCCCACTACAATCCCCCAGATCTTCTTCCGTAGTGAGTACTGACGTAAAGTATTCATTAAGTACCTCCGCCATTTCTTCTGGATCCGTACACACTTTCCCACTGCTGCACTTGATAGGCCCTATTCTTTCTCATCTTATCCTCTTGCTCTTCACATACCTGTAGAATGCCTTGGGGTTTTCCTTAATCCTGCCCGCCAAGGCCTTCTCGTGCCCCCTTCTGGCTCTCCTAATCTCCTTCTTAAGCTCCTTCCTCTTAGCCTTATATTCTTCCAGATCTCTAACATTACCTAGCTCTCTGAACTTTTTGTAAGCTTTTCTTTTCCTTTCGACTAGATTTATTATAGCCTTCGTACACCACGGTTCCTGTATCCTCTCGTGACTCCTGTCTCATTGGAACGTGCCTATGCAGAACTCCACACAAATATCCCCTGAATATTTGCCACATTTCTTCCGTACTTTTCCCTGAGAACATCTGTTCCCAATTTAGTGTTCCAATTTCCTGCCTGAGAGCCTCATAATTCCCTTTACTCCAAGCAAACGGCTTTCTCATCTGTCTGTTCCTATCTCTCTCCAGTGCTAACGTAAAGGAGATAGAATTATGATCACTATCACCAAAATGTTCACCCACTGAGAGATCTGACACCTGACCAGGTTCATTTCCCAATACCAAATCAAGCACAGCCTCTCCTCTTGTAGGCCTATCTACATATTGTGTCAAGAATCCTTCCCGAGCACACTTAAACTCCTCCCCATTGAAACCCCTCACTGTCTGGAGATGCCAATCGATGTTTAGAAAATTAAAATCCCACATCACAACGACTCTGTTATTCTCACACCTTTCTAGGATCTGCTTCCCTAACTGCTCCTCAATATCCCTGTTACTATTGGGCAGCCTATAAAAAAACACCCAGTAAAGTTATTGACCCCTTCCTGTTCCTAACCTCCACCCACAGAGACTCCGTAGACAGTCCCTCCACGACTTCCACCTTTTCTGCAGCTGTGACACTATCTCTGATCAACAGTGCCACTCCCCCACCTCTTTTACCTCCCTCCCTGTCCTTTCTGAAATATCTAAAACCTGGCACTTGAAGCAACCATTCCAGTCCCTGAGCCATTCAAGTCTCCGTAATCGCCACCACGTCATATCTCCAAGTATTGATCCAAGCTCATCCCCCTTGTTCACAATACACACCTTCTTGATATCAACAAGCCCTAGAATATCCTCCACATCCTTCTCCTTTGTGAAGACCGATGTGAAGTACTCATTTTGTATCTCTCCCACTTCCCTGGCTCCTGGCATAAATTACCTCCATCGCCCTTGAGTGGTCCTACTCTCTCTCAAGTTACCCTGTTTTTAAATAAAGTATAAAATACTTTGGGATTTTCTTTAATCCTACTCACCAAGGACATTTTATGGCCCCTTTTTGCCTTTCTGATGCCCCATATAAAAGTTCTTTCCTGCTTTCCTTGCCTGATCTTGCTGGAAATTCCAGTGTAAAGATGACCTTATTCAAGGGCTCTTTCTGATTTCAGCTTCCATGAGGAAACAGATTACAGGAAAATAGGGGAGTGGAACCGATGGGACTGCTCCAGAGCCAGCAATACACTGATGGGCCAAATGGCCTCCCAGTTCACAAGGAAATAGATATGAAAAACATGATCTTTAGGAAACTAAGTTTTTAATTATTTGAGCGCACAGATGTAGCATTTTATGCTTTTACTTTCACAAATCACTTTAAACTGTTTGAGGATGTGAATAAAAGCTAGCACCCTCTTTTTTTTGTGCATCAAACCAAAAAATGTTTAGCTCGTTTCCCATCAACATAGAGCCATACAAAGAACCAATGAGTACGAGAAAGTTTGCTTCCCACAAAAACTGGGGAACTAAACAGACTTTACCTTGGTTAACTGCATCGTAGGAAGGTCACCTTTACACTGGAATTTCCAGCAAGATCAGGCAAAGAAAACTACTCAAGATAAGATCATCAATGAAAAAGTGCAACAACAAAACAATGTCCCAGACAGTAAAGTAACTCCCTGAACTAACAACAGGTTACTCTGACCCAGTCTCCACTGGACCAACTTTATTAAAGCTGCAGGCATTGTGCATTTTGAATATTTTACAGAGCAAGTGGGAGGCAAATAGTTTGTTGAGAATGATTGCATTGAAGAATGACTTCCATCACTTTTTCCTCCAATCTCACTTTAAACTAAGCCATCCTCAACACAATATCAACCAGTTGTCTTGCAACTTAATTTAAAAATTTGCAATCATTCAGATCCTTTCGACTTCAAAATAGCTCTGCTTTATTTAAGTGTAATAATGCCGGAATCAATTTGTGCTTGGTAACTTTTCATCGACAGTGACGAACAATGAACACGACAAACTTCTGCAGGTGCTGGAACTCGGAAATTTAAAAAAATTAAAGGTTGAAAATGCTCAGCAGATTAAAGGTGCTGAGAGATGAAGAGTTAATGCTTCAGATCAATGGTTTGTCATCAGAGATTTCAATGCAAATGCAAGCTTTATTTTTATGTCCTCAGATGCAGCCCAATGACAAAATTATTTGTTATGGCTTCGAAGCAAGGACAGTAAGGGTGGAGAGAGCCAGCCTTGGATGACTATGGAAACGAAAGAAGGCATTAAACTAAAAGCTCATAAAAGTTGCCAAAAGTAGTGGGAAACTGGAAGATTGGGAAAACTTTTAAAAACAAAGAACCACTAAGCAAGCAATAAGGAAAAGGAAGATAGATTATGAAAGTAAAGTGGCACAAAATATAAAAATAGATAATAAAAGTTTTTATAATTATATAAAACAGAAAAGGGTGGCTAAAGTGAACGTAGGTCCCTTGGAAAATGAGAAGAGAGAATTAATATTGGGTAATGTGGATATGGCCATGGCCTCGAACAACTATTTTGTGTCGGTCTTCACAGTGGAGGACACGTCTAACGTGCCAAAGAGAGATGTTATGGATGCAATGGGGGATGAGGACCTCAATACAATCGCTGTCACTAAAGATGTAGTGATGAGCAAACTAGTGGGCCTAAAGGTAGACATGTCCCCTGGTCCTGATGGGATGCACCCCAGGGTTCTGAAAGAAATGGTGGAAGTTAGAGTAGAGGTGTTTGTGATAATTTACTAAAATTCTCTGGACTCCGGGCAGGTCCCGGCAGATTGGAAGACAGCGAATGTCACGGCACTGTTTAAAAAAACGACGTAGGCAAAAGGCAGGTAACTATAGGCCAGTTAACTTAACCTCTGTAGTTGGGAAAATGCTTGAAGCTACAACTAAGGAAGAAATGGCAAGACATCTGGATAGAAGTGGTTCCGTCAGGCAGACACAGCATGGATTCAGGAAGGGCAGGTCCTGTTTGACAAACTTACTGGAGTTCTTTCAGGATATAATGAGCACAGTCGATAGAGGGGAACAGGTGGATTTTGCACATTTGGGATTTCCAGAAGGCGTTCGATAAGGTGCCGCATAAAAGACTCATCCGTAAAGTAAGAATGCATGGAGTTGGGGGTAATGTATTAGCTTGGAAAGAGGATTGGTTAACCAATAGAAGGCCGAGAGTTGGGATAAATAGGTGTTTCTCTGGTTGGCAATCAGTGGTGAGTGGGGTGCCGTAGGTGTTGGCGATGGGCCCGCAATCGTTCACGATATACATTAACCATTTGGAAGAGGGGACCGAGTGTAGTGTATCTAAGTTTGCTGATGACACTAGATTGAGTGGAAAAGCAAATTGTGTACAGGATGCAGAGAGTCTGCAGAGAGATACAGATAGGTTAAGTTAGTGGGCAAGGGTCTGGCAGATGGTGTACAATGTTGGTAAATGTGAGGTCATCCACTTTGGAAGGAAAAATAGCAAATCGGATTATTATTTAAATGGTGAAGGATTGCAGCATGCTGTTGTGCAGAGGCACTTGGGAGTGCTTGTGCATGAATCGCAAAATGTTGGTTTGCAGGTGTAACAGGTTATCGAGAAGGCAAGTGGAATGTTGGTCTTCATTGCTGGAGGGATTGAATTTAAGAGCAGGGAAGTTATGCTGCAACTGTACAGGGTACTGGTGAGGCCACACCTGAAGGACTGCATGCAGTTCTGGTCTCCTTACTTGAGGAAATATATACTGGCTTTGGAGGCGGTGCAGAGGAGGTTCACCAGGTTGATTCCAGAGATGATGGGGTTGGTCTATGAGGAGAGATTGAATCGCCTGGGACTATACTCACTGGAATTCAGAAGAATGAGAGGGGATCATCTAGAAACACATAAAATTATGAAATAGATAGATAAAATAGAGGCAGGAAGGTGAGACTACAGTGGCAGGCTAAAGTTTGGGCACACCTGGTCAAAATTTCTGTTACTGTGAATAGCTGAGCGAGTAAAAGGTGACCTGATTTCCAAAAGGCATAAAGTTAAAGATGACACATTTCTTTAATATTTTAAGCAAGATTACTTTTTTTATTTCCATATTTTACAGTTTCAAAATAACAAAAAAGGAAAAGGGCCCGAAGCAAAAGTTTGGGCAACCTGCACGGTCGGTACTTAGTAACGCCCCCTTTGGCAAGTATCACAGCTTGTAAGTGCTTTCTGTAGCCAGCTAAGAGTCTTTCAATTCTTGTTTGGGGGATTTTCGCCCATTTTTCCTTGCAAAAGGCTTCTAGTTCTGAGAGGTTCTTGGGCCGTCTTGCATGCACAGCTCTTTTGAGGTCTATCCACAGATTTTCGATGATGTTTAGGTCAGGGGACTGTGAGGGCCATGGTAAAACCTTCAGCTTGTGCCTCGAGGTAGTCCATTATGGATTTTGGGGTGTGTTTAGAATCGTTATCCTGTTGCAGAAGCCATCCTCTTTTCACCTTCAGCTTTTTTTTTCCACAGACGGTGTGATGTTTGCTTCCAGAATTTGCTGGTATTTAATTGAACTCATTCTTCTCTCTACCAGTGAAATATTCCCCATGCCACTGGCTGCAACACAAGCCCAAAGCATGATCGATCCACCCCCGTGCTTAACAGTTGGAGAGGTGTCCTTTTCATGAAATTCTGCACCCTTCTTTCTCCAAACATACCTTTGCTCATTGCGGCCAAAAAGTTCTATTTTAAATCCATCAGTCCACAGGACTTGTTTCCAAAATGCATCAGGCTTGTTTAGATGTTCCTTTGCAAACTTCTGATGCTGAATTTCGTGGTGAGGACTCAGGAAAGGTTTTCTTCTGATGACTCTTCCATGAAGGTCAAATTTGTGTTGGTGTCGCTGCACAGTAGAACAGTGCACCACCACTCCAGAGTCTGCTAAATCTTCCTGAAGGTCTTTTGCAGTCAAACAGGGGTTTTGATTTGCCTTTCTAACAATCCTACTAGCAGTTCTCTCGGAAAGTTTCTTGGTCTTCCAGACCTCAACTTGACCTCCACCGTTCCTGTTAACTGCCATTTCTTAATTACATTACGAACTGAGGAAATGGCTACCTGAAAACGCTTTGCTATCTTCTTACAGCCTTCTCCTGCTTTGTGGGCATCATTTATTTTAATTTTCAGAGTGCAAGGCAGCTGCTTAGAGGAGCCCATGGCTGCTGATTGTCGGGACAAGGTTTGAGGAGTCAGGGTATTTATAAAGCTTTGAAATTTGCATCACCTGGCCTTTCCTAACAATGACTGTGAACAAGCCATAGCCCTAGCAAGCTAATGAAGGTCTGAGACCTTGGTAAAAGTTATCTGAGAGCTCAAATCTCTTGGGGTGCCCAAACTTTTGCATGGTGCTCCTTTCCTTTTTTCACTCTAAAATTGTACAGAACAAAAATAATACACTAATCTTGCTTAAAATATTGAAAAGAATGTTTCATCTTTAACTTTATGACTTCTGGAGATCAGTTAATCTTCTACCCACGTAACTATTCACAGTAACAGAAATTTTGACCGGGGTGCCCAAGCTTCTGCATGTCACTGTAGAACTAGGGGACGTAGCCTCAAGATTCAGGGAAATAGATTTGGGACGGAAATGAGGAGAAATTGCTTTTCCCAGAGAATAGCCAATCTGTGGAATTCTCTGCTCAGGGAAGCAGTAAAGGCTACCTCATTAACTATACTTAAGACAGAGTTAGATAATTTTTTTTCATTGTAGGGGAATTAAGGGTTATGGGGAAAAGGCAGGTGGGGGATCTGAGTCCACGGCCAGATCAGCCATGATCTCATCGAATGGCAGAGCAAGCTCGATAGGCCAGATGACCTACTCCTGCTCCTATTTCTTATGTTCTTATTAGACAGTTGAGGCATAAATACTGGTGAATACCAGAAGAACTCCCCAGCCAACCTTCAAAATAAACCTACAAGATCTTTTACCAAATGGATTCAGAGTGCTACGAGACCTTTTATCAGATATGGCCAGAGGACATGCAGTAACTGAGTTGACGACTGCCTTCCAAAAAAAGTACAAGCAAAAAAAACTCAAAACTCCAATCTGCCTTTATTCCACCTTCCCACTAGATAAGGTTCATTCATGTACTCACTTATAGGACGTGGGTATCACTGGCAAGGCCAGCTTATCTGAATTGTCATCAAGAAGACTGTGGTAAGCTGTCTTCTTGAACCAATGTCATCCTTATGGCGTGGGTGCTCCCACGGAGTTGAGAAGAAATTTGCACTGCGGCCTTCCTATCTTGGCTGTCAGTAGTTATCCAGAAGCAACAACACTGCCTTAAACTGCAGACAATTTTGCTCTATCCTTCTCCACCCAGCACAGCACATGATAGCAATGACAACTTTTCTCATTCTAAAAACTGACCTTCTGGAAGTTCCAGATGGGAAACAATCCCAGCACATAGCCTGAAAATACACACAAATCTCAAGTGGCTCACAGAATCCAGGATCTTCCTCAACAATCACCTTCCCGTCACTGTTTCTTCGAGCTTCTCCTTATGTGCCTTTCTTTTGGCTTTTCTTGGTTTCTCTGTCACATTTCATCTCCTTCAGCTGTCTTTCTCCACTGTTTCTCTCTCCTTTATACTGTTCCCTCTCATGTCTTCAGTTTATTTTTCCTGTACTTCTAGATAGGGATAGGGAAGACAGGATTTCCCCAAGATCCTGGGCAATGCCAAAGGCCAACAAGGCACGGGTGTTTTTGGGGTTCTGAAAAGCATTAAAAGCTGTACCTCCGGGTCACAAATAGAAGTTAAGGAGAGGAAATATCTGACTACAAGTGAGAAGCACAGACCAGAGGGTGAAGAACTGGAAAGCATGAAACAAGAAGAGGCCTTTGGAGCACAAAAGAAAAGGGAGAAGAAAAAGGAAAGGAAAGTTGATTATGAAACCACCAATGAGACTCTCAGTACCACAAGCACTGGTAGACACAAACTGACATGCCAAAATTATGTTAGAAACATTGGCGCATCAGTTTCACATTTTAAAACAGAGATCCACGTGAAATACTTTGAAAATAAAGACACTTGGTTTAAAAAGTCCCAATGAGAGAGTCAGGATTGGGAATCTTGTGAAAGTCAATTGATAAATTATCACAAAGTTAAGAGGGAGAATGGAAAGGAAGCTTGCAGACAGGAGCAAGAGGGGACCCAATGTGGTTTGCTTGCAAATCATGAATGTTCCTATTAATTGATGCAAGCAGAAGTATTATCAAGAATTAGGAATAATAAAAATCCTGATTTAATTAATCAAATTAGACTCAAATAGAAATATGCAAATTGCTTATGGCTTTAAACTCATGTCAACTGCATAAACAAATAAAACATGGATAAAGGAATTAAAAAGTAATCACAGGACCTGAAGCAGATCACATACAATCCTCAGGAATCTCTAATTTTGTATTTACGGTACTTATTGACACCCTATACAAAGGAGAGAAAATTTCAAACAGCAGTACAAAAGTGAGACCAAAACATAGGAATATTTAGCATATTAGCTCAGGAGTAGTCAAAATTCTCAAGAACATTTTCTGGGATATCAATGGAATTCAACTAAAGAGTGAAGCCATATACTGATTCAGTGGGGCTTGGGACTAGCTTAAAAGGTTTCTCAAAAACCAATTTGAATAAATATTGACAGGAAACTTGAGATCTTAAAATCAATAATGGATACTGTAATTTTTAACCGAACAATGTCCAGAGAAGTACAAAGCTATAAAAGCAGCCATAAGCAGAACTCCAGATCAGAACGTTTCTCTCCAAGGGAACGATAAAATTACTAGACCTCCAACAGAAACACTTAACATACCTATTATCCTTCACTAAAGGCCAAATATGCATTTTAGTGGTTACTAGTACTGAGCTTTCTAAAGAAAGTAAGTTTATAAATGAATGAAAATTGGTTATGCCACGATGTTCTCTAAATCATTGGGGCCCTGAAAATACACAGGAAAACAATCCAAAAAAGCAGCAAATTCTCCAAGATGTAATGACACTGATATTTTGGACGATTTACTCCAGCAGCAGTAATAGACAATGTAGAATCTGTACTGAAGGAATGAAATGGGCTCAGTTCTCTTCCTTCATGATTTTTCATATATTACTGTTCATGTATGATTTATACACCCTAATGTTGACACATGCAGGAGTTAAGCTAATGAGGAAAGTGAGGATACTCTCTTCAACTAATAACCCGTCACAGTCAGGAGAAGTTCAATGTTGGTCCGATGTGGAATAAAACTTTCTTTTAAACAAAGACCATCTTCAGATATGAAATATCTTGGGTGGGGTTGTGAGATAAAGACACAGGATTGAAGGAGCTTGTAATCGTCACTGTGCCTATCACTCACAGGATCCACGATTGGTTCAATTTCAGTCTGCATCACCCATAGCAACTATTATTCTAAACAGAAGTTAGAATCACAGAACAGCAGAAGTTGTCAGTGTAAAAGCGCATGATAAGAGCAAACCAATGAAATAAATACTACCTGGCTAACCTTCTTATTCGAGCCCGTGTCCAATTCACCAGTATCCCTTAGGAAGTAGTTTTCTATGATATCCTTTATGTAACATTGTTGTCTGCACACAGGGCAGCAAATAAGCCCTAGAAGAGAGAAACAGATTTTCGCATTACACTTTTTAAAAAAATATATAGTTAGTTCAATTGCATAATTTAAGTAGAAGTCTTTCATGACAATTTCTGTTCAGCGCAACAGAAAAATGATATTTCAAACAATTGCAGCCATGCCTCAAGACAACCCAAGGCTATTTATATCTTTTAATATAGAAGTGAGTTTGGTTAGAGGTCAAACAGACTTCTGAAAGAGTCGATAATTTCACTTTCTCAACCAGCGCTCACAACTCGTGGGTCAAGCCAGGGGTCCTAAAACGATGGCATTTTGAATTGGTTTGATGTATCTTAAATAATTACTGTACAATTCCAAGTTTAGACAAATAGGGAAACTGAAGAACAAGACAAGGGGGAAGAATTCTGGATGGTTAATGCTACTGAGTTTGAGAGAGTGAGTATAAGCTGCCAAATTTTAATTGTCTCTCCACTGTGATCATCAGAGCTGAGCTATGGAGACAAATCAATCAGTTGCCAGTAATCTCAAACAAAGCCTAGCTCTACTGATCAAGACAAAGTTCTCCACCAAAGTCTTGGAGAATAACACCTAGTGGATAAAAAAAACTATTATTAGTGACTAAACATCCTTTCAGCTAACATGAATATTTTATTCCTGGTAAATCTAAGTCACAACTGGGTTAATTTCACTTTGTGACAGGAGAGATTTTTTCATGCTCTGGTCATCCCTCTCATTATTTGCTCATCTCTCATCCCACATTACACCATACTCTGGTACATGGGGCATAAGGACAAATTGTGGAAGGAGCCACTGCAAGGTGACCTGATGTAGACCTTATTAGCAACTCTCAGTACTTTCCCAAGATGATTATAGTAAATACCTTGGAGATAAGAGCTCCTGGCATTGGTCACCAATATACAACTGAAGTAATGGCAGTGTCACGTACTAGCAACAAAAGAAACACACCGAGTCATGCATAAGTGTTAAAAACTATTTTATTAATAACTACTTATGATAATAAGAAAAATAAAAGTAAAAATGTTAGAATGTTAGAAGTAAAAATGTTAGATCTTAAACATTAACCCCAAAAACTAAGCTCAAAGTGTGTGTGTGACAAATTTCCAAACTCCAAATCCAGGAATAGTTCTCAAAGTTCAGTTCAGCAAGCCATAAGGTGAAACGTGAACAAAGGCTTCTGCAAAACCACTGCTGAATGTAGAGAATATGTAGAGAGGAAATAGAGAGAAGTTACAAAATCCAAATGTTCCATGATGGAACTCGTATGACACCTCAATCACTGATGATCTCCATTCCTTTGTTCCGAAGTATCTGCCACCTCGAAAGGCATTCGAGACGCGGCTGTCCACACAAATACCTGTTTCCTTCTACAGGTTAATGACAAAGTGGACTCCATTGGATTATTCCAAAAATCCATACGTGGATTATAGGTGACAGGCACAGTTATTGTTTTTCCTCCATCGATAGAGACCAGCAGACAGTTGTCTCTCCCTCTCTCGCTTCTCTGATTGACTCTGACACCTCCATAAACTTCATCACGTCCTTATCTCCTGTCGTCTTCGTCATCACGCCACACACACACACACACTACTGTGCTATGTCTTAAAGGGACATTCACCAATAGTAACTTAATCTGTAACAGCAGCACTATATTCCTTGGTGAATGAAACCCAAAACAAAATCAGAAAAACTTCAACTCCTGCTCTACTACCTACTACTCCATCACAGAGTGACTGTTTCATTCCCTACTGAACAAGATTTGGGACTTTAACAAATAAAGCAAATCTTACATGTGTTCTCAAAAATATGCAATCCTCCCAAACAAAACATTATTTTCCATTGACAAAAATATCCTCAATCCACTGAGATGCACCTGATCTGATTCTAATGCCACTTTACTGCTTCAAGTTGAAGTGGTTCTGGTACATGCAAGAGTGCCCAAGGCTCTGAGAAGCTGTTACTTTGGAGGGCAAATTCTTCAGTACCAATGGAAATGGAAATGAAAACACACCACATGTCCAACTGGAACAGTCATTTCAATGTTGTGAAATTACTATTTTCTGACAAGAGGAAATCTGAATATTATATGTAGTCCAGCAGTTCTGCAGCCTAGTCATGTAATCTGAGGGTTTCTCCCAGATAGAAATGCACCCTGCAATGTCATTTCTTGCAAGAAAAATGACCAATGGAATTTTAGTTTCTTAGCACCTCAGGAAACATTAACTTTTATTAGAGTTTATGAGATACATTAACCCTTATTTCCATTTCCTACAAATTTTGATATTTAACTCTAAATAGCATAAAATGGCAGGTTAGACAAACAAGAGTCAGTGGACCTTATTCACCTGGATTTTCAGAAAGCACTTGACAAGCTACAGAAAACAAGGCTGCTAAACATGATAAGATTCCACGGTGTTAGAGGCAAGGTACTAGCATGGAGAGAAGATTGGCTGACGGGCGGAAGTCTGAGAGTGGGGTCCTCATCAGGATGGCTGCCAGTGACTAGTGGGGTTCTGCAGGGGTCAGTGTTGGGACTGCAACTTTTCACTTTATACATTAATGATCTGCATGAAGGCACTGATGACAGGGAGCCTGCAGAAGGACCTGGACAGGTTGGGAGAGTGGTCAAGGAAGTGGCAGATGGAATTCAGTGTTGGGAAATGTGGGGTTATGCACTTTGGTAGGAAGAATAAAGATGTAGACTATTTTCTAAATGGGGAGAGAATTCAGAAATTGGAGGTGCAAAGAGACCTGGGAGTCCTAGCTCAGGATCCTCTGAAAGTTAACTTGCAGTAAAGAAGGCAAATGTAATGTTAGTATTCATTTTGAAGGACTAGAACATAAAATTATATACTGCTGAAGCTTGATAAGGCGTTGGTCAGACTGCATTTGGCATAGTGAGGAATTCTGGGCTCCATATCTCAGGAAAGATGTGCTGGTCCTGGAGAGGGTCCAGAAGAATGATCCCAGGAATGAAAGGCTTAATGTACGAGGAGCGTCTGATGGCTTTGGGCCTGTACTCGATGGAGTTCAGAAGGATGACGGGTGGGGTGGGGGGGTAGGGGGGGTGGGGTGGGGGGATTGCGCGGTGTGGTCTCACTGAAACCTGCCGGATACTAAAAGGCCTGGATAGAGTGGACATGGAGAGGATGTTTCCATCAGGAGAGTCTAGGATCCAAGGGAACAGCCTCAGAATTAAGTGACGTCCCTTTAGAACTGAGATGAGGAGGAATTCCTTCAGCCAGAGGTTGGTGAATCTATGGAATTCATTGCCACAGACGGCTGTGGAGGCCAAATCATTGGGTGTATTTAAGACAGAGATCGATAGGTTCTTGATTGGTGGGGTTAAGGGTAACGGGGAGAATGTGGGAGAATGGGGTTGGAAAAAAAAAATCAGCCATGATTGAATGGCAGACCAGGCTTGATGGGCCAAATGGCCCAATTCTGCTACTATATCTTATGGTCTTAAATAATAACATATAAAAATAAAGGAAACGTATTTTAAAATATACATTGAATTATTTCTGCATGCTGTGGTCTAATTATTCCCTGTGGTCTAATCCTACTGGAGATTCGTATTTGTTCTTCACTTCATTTCAACAATGCCAGCACGGATCTAGGTGCCAAACTGTGTTCAAAAATGCTGGAGACAGTCTTGTCATTTTACTACATGAAAGAGCTGTATAACCAGGCCACTGCAAAGCAAAAAACTGCAAATGCTGTAATCTGAAATAAATAATGAAAACACTGTCACTATGCCGAAGGGTAAGCAGAATCTGTGGAGAAATAGTGTTAATGTCTCAGGATGATAACCTTTCATCAGAACTGGAAAAAAATTAGAAAACAAGCATGTTTTAAGTTGTACAGATAGGGAAAAGAGGAAGAGAACAAAGGTAATGTCTCACAGGGTGGAGGCAGAAAGAAAATGGATGACACAGATTGATGTTGATCCTACTAATGATTCTAATGTTTATGCGGTAATGAGTTTAAATCTACTGACTTCATTGACTGCTCATCATGCCCTTACAGACTTGTATTTAAAGACTTAATGCTGTGAACTAGCGATTGGCATCAGATCAGTATTCAAGTCACCTGAAAATGTGTGTCTTATAAAGACAGGGTTTATATCCTAGCTAAGATTAGTTTCGGGATTAATCTACATATCCAAATTGGCACCATAGATTGGTTTGCATAATTTATACCCTGCCTGTTTTTCAAGGATGGAACTTATATATTGAGCTAGCAGAGAAGGGTTTTCTAATTAACTTGGATGTGCTGATTGAGTGAGACCAAATAATTCATCGCAATTCCATTAACATCAAAAGTGATATTAAGACCAGAATGATATTGCTCAGTTAATAAAAATTAGCTGCACTGTCATGGCGTTGCTCATGGACGAACATTCTTCTTTGTGTTCGATTTATCTCCTACTCTCTTATCTTTATTTATATTTAACTCTCTTCCCCTGCCTCCCACACTTTTGTTTTATTCTCTTTGCATTCCATTCCACAATTCTCTCTCTCCTTTTTGTGCACGTCATTTCTTAGACAAACAGTCCAACTAAAGCAACAAGTGAACAGAAATTTCCTCCAATTAAATACTGGGAAGAATCTTGTCACAAATTCCATTCCCTGGCTGATTTCATTTGCCTCCAAGACATCAATCCATAAAGCTTTATCACCACCTACAAGCCTCAAGGACTCAAGGACAAGTGTTATAAAATATTCTTTACCTACCTGGATGAATGCAGATCCAATAACACTCAAGAAGCCTGGCACCATCCAGGACAAAGCTGCCTCGTCAAACAACATCTCGTCCCAAATTAAACAGCCATTCCCTCCACCATGGGCACAACATAGCTCCAGAGTACACACTATCCAAAATAGGTATTGCAGCAACATGGTAAGGATTCAAGAACACATATCAAACCTGCAACCTCTATCATTGAGGATAAGGACAATAAGCATTCGTGAACAACACCATCTCCAAGTTCCTCCCTGTTCGCACAACATCCACTTATGAATATGAAGCCATTCATTCACTGTAGCGAGATAAAATCCTGAAAATCCTCAACAGCCATGTGAGAGAATTTTTCACCATTAAAATCCAGCAAGTCATGGAAAAGTGGCCAGCATCGGGTTCTTAAGAATATACAGTGAATACTGGCCTCGTCAGTCAGGCCCATATCCTGTGGATTAATAAACAGCTCAATGTTCCGCTCCTAAAGATTATTTGATCTAACTGCCAGAGACTGGAGCTAGGTACATGTGGCAAAGTGACTCAGAGATGCTTACAAACCTCTACCCAAAGATTTTGTGATAACAATGGCATCAAATGATTTACATGACTACCCACACCCTTCCCACCTCCCACACCCCCCTCCCCCAGGGTATCTTTCTCAAAGGTAGCAATGTGTCAAAGGTAGCAGATAACATTATGCCAGAACATAATCACAAACGACAGAACAGGTTCCCCCCTCCCCCCCCACCCACCAAATAAATATGTAAATGACACTTGCCCACTATCAGGAATACTAATGATTTGCATGTTAGGTCAAGGTTGCCAAATAGGTGAACTCACTCTGGAATAAAAGTTGTCCGGATACAACTAATTCCAGAAGATCAGAGTCGAGTCTAGAAAGGATTGCATCCAAAATAAGTTTGAGATCAGAACTGCGAGTTTAAACTGAGCCATCAGACAACTGTCATTCAATTACCAAATATATATGCATTCATCATTAATCAATTGCTAAAAACAGTATTTACAAGCTGAAACCAAACCTCTCACATCAGCACAGTAGATAAAACTGACAGCGCAAAGAATTAGTGATTGTGGGTCAAACAGACAAAGGCTTCTGCAGGTCTTTAAAGTAATGTTTCTACAAACTTATAACTTACAGGAATGAAAAGGGAGTAAAGCTCCTTATTGCTAAATCACTTTTTTAATCTTCATTTTTGGTATCTGGCTTCTGCTCGCAAGGCCAGCATTTATTACCCATCCTTAATTGCCCTGGAGAAAGTGATGGCGAGTTGCCTTCTTGAAGGGAGAATCCAGGGAGTATTGAGGAGACAGGAAGGTTGCAGAGAGACCTAGATAGTTTAGGAGAATGGGCAAGGAAATGGCAGATGAGATTCAATGTTGAGAAATGTGTAGTTGTACACTTTGGAAACAGAAATAAACGGGCAGATTATTATCTAGGAGAAAATTCAAAGTACAGAAGTACAAAGGGACTTGGGGGTACTCGTGCAGGATACCCTAAAGTTTAACCACCAGGTCGGATTGGCGGTAAGGAAAGTGAATGCTATGTTGGCATTCATTTCGAGAGGTATAGTGTATAAAAGTAAGGAAGTGTTGATGAGGTTCTACGGGGCACTAGTGAGGCCTTATTTGGAATACTGTGTACAGTTTTGGGCCCCATAATCTTAGGAAGAATGTGCTGATGTTGGAGAGGGTTCAGAGGAGATTTACGAGGATGATTCCCAAAATAAAAGGGCTTACATATGATGAGCATTTGTCGACTCTTGGACTGTACTCACTGGAGTACAGAGAATGAGAGGGGACATCGTAGAAACATTTAAAATGTTGAAAGGACTGGACAGAGTAGATGTGGCCAAGCTGTTTCCCTTGGTGGGTGAGTCCAGGACCAGAGGGCACAATCTTAGAATTAGAGGGTACAGGTTTAAAACAGAGATGAGGAGAAATTTCTTTAGCCAGAGGGTGGTGAATTTATGGAATTCCTTGCCACGTACAGCAGTGGAGGCCAGATCATTGGAGGCGTTTGAGGAGGAGATACATAAATATCTAATTAGTCAAGGTAACAAGGGATATGGGGATAAGGCCGGAAATTGGGGTTAGAATAGTTTTATTTTCTGCTTATGGAGCAGACTCCCACCCCCCCCATTTCTCATTTCTTTTTTCTTTTTCCCCTTTTCTTTGGAGCAGACTCGATGGGCCGAATGGCCTACTTCTGCTCCCTTGTCTTGTGATCTGGTGAACCACTGCAGTCCTGCTGGTGAAGGTGCTCCCATAGTGTCGCTGGGCAGGGAGTTCTAGAACTTAAGATTGAACAACCACGAAGGACACGCAATACATACTCCTAAACACCTGATGCCCTTGTCCTTGGTGGAAGGGATTGTGGGCTTGGGAGATGCTGTTGGAGCAGTGTTGTAGATAGCACACACTACAACCGCTGTGTACCAGTGGTGAAGGGAATGAATGTTTAGGAAGTTTAATGGGGGTGCCAATTCAGCAGGTTGCTTTGACATGGATGGCACTGAAGTTCTTGAGATTTGTTGGGATTGCACTCATCCAGTTAAGTGGAGAATATTCCATCAGGATCCTGACATGCATTGCAGATAGTGAAGTCACTCACCACGGGATCTACAGTTTCTAACCTTTTCTTGTATATACCAACAAACAATCTGCTGAAGGAACTCAGCGGGTCAAGCAGATGCTGCTCGACCTGCTGAATTTCTCTAGCAGATTGTTTGTTGCTCCAGATTTCAGCATCTCTGGTCTTGTATGTGGCTAGTCCAGTTAAATTTCTGGTCATTGGTGATCGCCAGGATATTGATGATAGTGGACACAACTAATGAGTTTCAAGGGCAGGTGGTTAGATTCTTTCTTGATGGAGATGGTCACTGTCCAGCACTTTTGTGGCCTGAATGTTATATGCCTGATTGTTGTATTGGTCTTGCTGCATGAAGGCATAGCTGCTTTATTTGGTGAAGAGATGCAACTGGAATTGAAAATTGTGCAATCATCAGCAAGCATCGTCCCTTCTGACCTTCTGATGGAAGGAAGATCATTGATAAGGCAACTGAAGATGGTTGAGTCTCGGACACTCGTTCTGAGAAACTCCTGCAATGATGTCCTGTGTCTGGGATGATTAACCTTCAAGAATCACAATAATCTTTCTTTGTGCAAGGTGTGAGTCTAATCATTGGAGTATTTTTCCTTTGATGCCCATTGATTTCAGTTTTACTCTGATGCCATACCCAATTGGTATAATTGGGCACTGGTCATTAAGCACCATGATAGCTTCCATTATTTTGCTGATGATTGAGAACAGGCTGAATGGGTGGTAATTATCTAGATTGAATTTGTCCTGCTTTTTGTGGTTATGACGTACATGATCAGTTTTTCCACATTGTCAGTGTTGTAACTGTACCGGAACAACTTGGCTAGAGGCATCAATAGTTCTGGAGTGCAAGTCTTTAGTGCAGCTAGGCTATTGTCTGGTCCCACAGCCTTTTCTGCAGCCAAAAGTTCTCAGCCATTTTTTGATAACACATGGAATTAATTAAATAGACTGGAGGCTGGTGCTTATGATGATGGGGCCCTCAGGAGGAAGCCAAGAATTAAAGTAGAAAGATGAAGAAGTCTTCACCATCAGACATCCAGAAGAGCAAAAACAGTGTTAATTAACTGAAGGAACTCAAAACAGAAGTTAAAAAAAAGCAATGAAATATTTTCCTCCCTTTGTCAATGCAGTTTGGATAAATAGATGCAGCTTTGTAATTGTTGCTGATTACAAAATCCAATCCTGGAGTACAAACTAATTGGCTACACACTGTGGCAGCTATTAATTGTCACAAATATTCACACAGGAGGTGGTAATTAACCCAACAGAAGTTTATTACATCTATCTAAGAGCACAGTTCAGTACAATTCACGTTTGCAACCTGTTGTTGGAATATTCAACTAGAGAGGGGAAGGGTGAAAGATTTCTGGATGAGTTTTTTGTGTGTCAAATGCAATGCATTGCTTTAAATACCAAAACAACTTGCATTTATAGAGACAATGCCTCAGCGCACTCGATATTAATCGGAGATAAATGAACAGTGACCTAAAGAAAAATGAGAGGGGAACAAAAATTTCATAAAAAGATATCCTTTTAAGGCCTTCCCTAAAAGCTGAATGCCAGTACTGTACGAGAAAAAGCTCCCATTCCCTTTATCCTATTCCTTCCTCTCAACCTATCTGCAATTTAAAACTAACTTGCTTTTCTCACTTTTCCAGTTCTGATAAGGGGTCTTCAACAGGAAATGCTAACTCTGTTTTACTTTTCACAGGTGCTGACTGACCTGCTGAGTGTTTCCAGCATTTTCTGTTTTATTTCAGATTTCCAGCATCGGCAGTTTTTTTTTATTTTCAGCTTAATCGTGACGTTGCCATGTATTACGATACAGAAGATAAAAGCGCAAGTGAAATTGTGTGAACCCTTTTGCCACACACGCTGGATCTCAGGGTTGAGAATGACCTCTTCTTTCCCTCACCCCCACATCCACATCTTTACTCAATTTCTCCCAAATCCTTCCTCTCTCTTTGGGCCAGCAACCTGTGTATTGCTTAGAACAAACCAAAACAACTGCCAGATTTATTGCCGGTCTGAGTAGTGTGACCAAATAGTCATGAGAGTCCACTTAATTTGACTGTGACCTGCGATGAATGGTTTTCAAGCCTTGCAGTATTTTGCTATGAATACTAACAAGGTATTCCAAAAAAAGATCTTCAACAATTGGGCTACAATTAATGGAGCTCAAGATGTTTATCACAACCTCATTGATTTGTGGTAAATTCTCACGCAGCTATCTCTCACTTTCAAAACGTCATGACTTCCCATGACAAATTGGTAGCATCCCTTGTTAGAGCTGAGCACATTAAAGCAGTGACAACAACCAGCAATGGTGCCATCTCTGTGACAGCCAGATGCTTTTAAGCATTCAACTACTTCAATACAATGGTAAGGAATGTTCATCACATCAATCAGTGACTACAATTCTCTTGGGTCAAATGAAGTGCTCGAATCCTGCCAAAAGATTTACGTGGGACTACACTATGTAGTAACAAATTCAGGCGGTAAGAACACAAATATATGATGGAAAATTTCTTTCAATATCCTGCAAAAAAAAAACTTCATACATTTTGAGATGAAGCACAACTGGCATCAGCACAAAGGAGGAAAGTAACATTTTTATTTCATGTTCCATCTCAGTCTTTATTTATAACAGACAGCAGCTTAAAATGCCAATTCAACCTCAAGAATTCAAACAACTTCAAGTTATAACCTTCTAAGTTGCCTTTATTCTACAAAACTCAATATCTAAAATTTACAATAGCACTTAAGTCCTGGTCTTGTCGATCTACATTGCTCGCTACTCCTTGAATCAACTTAAAGCTGCAAAAATTTGCCACTTTGCTGTGATCTAACTCCACAATGTCCTGCAAGCTGCCACAGTTTCTCTGGTTCTCCTTTGATGCTGCCTATTCCTCCCTCCCCCAGTGACAAACCCTCTATTTACACCAGCCCCAATTTTTTGGATTCCCTCTCCAAACCCATGTCTAACTTGCAAATCCTTTTAAGAGTAATTTCACTGACTAATTCATTAATGTCATTCCCCTCATCTAATGTTTACAGGGTGCTTTTCACATTACAGAATTCAGAAAAGAGCCAGTTAGGAATGACCTTGATCAATTCCATGTAGGATGTCCTTTAGCATTTACAAAAACAAATAAAATGATCCAAACAGGGTGTGGTGAGCAATATAATAAGCTTTTAAAGAATTTTGACTGGATTCGCTTGTTTCTAAATCTATGAACCCAAGAGCAGTGCAATGATATTGTGCTGTAATGTCTGTGATGAACTACATTCTTCCACCAAGTTAGGTGGGAACCTGAACGTGTTGCTTTTAAGTGTTCCTCATTGGAAGTTGACATGCAAAGAGAGATGAATGGAGAAAGGGGTAGCTTATGTCTTACAAACTCGATTGAGTTTTTGAGTTGACAAAAGTGATCGATGAGGGTAGGGCAGTGGATGTTGTCTACGTGGACTTTATTAAGGCATTTGACAAGATCCTTCACGGTAGCCTGATCCAAAAGATTAAGATGCATGGGATCAACAGCAATTTGGTAGTTTGGATTCAGAATTGGCTTGCCCGTAGAAGACAGGATAGTGGTGTTAATCTGACTGGAGGTCCGTGACCAATGGTGTTCCACAGGGATCAGTGCTGGGACCTCTGTTGTTTGAGATATTTGTAAATGATTTGGATGAAAATGTAGATAGGTAGGTTAATAAGTTTGCAGATGACACAAAGATTGGTGGAGTTGTGGATAGTGAAGAAGGTTGTCAAAGGCTACAGCAGAATGTAGATATTGACATTACAGATATAGACAGAGAAATGGCAGATAGAGTTTAATCCAGGCAGGTGCAGGGGGTTGTACTTTGGGAGATCAAATGCAAGGGGAAAGAACACAGATAACGGAAGGACCCTTAACAGTGCTGAAGTACAGAGGGATCTTGTGGTGCAAGTTCATAGCTGCTTGAAAGTGGTGACACAAGTAGATTGGGTGGTAAAGGTGTATGAACATAGAACAGTACAGCACAGCAACAGGAAAAGTGTGGCTATGGGAACTCACATGGGCTAAAACTATGCCTGTCTTTCGTGCAATATGTGGAAGGTTTTGTTTCAGCCCTACTCAGGCCCCCTCCCTCAACCCTTTTACTAATGCATTGACGACTGTGTTGGTGCTGCTTCCTGTACAGACAGAACTCAAAAATGTCATTACTTTTGTTGCCAATTTCCACCCTGTTTTCACTTTCACATGGTCCAGTCTGATTCTTTTCTTGAGATGGTGTCTCTGTCACCATCTCAAGAAACAAACTAGCAACAAACATCTATTACAAGCCTAGAGACTTACACAGCTATCTTAACTATTATTCGTCCAACCCAGCACCATTCTTTCCGTTTCTCCAACTCATTGTATTTGCTCCAATGATGAGACTTTCAACACAGATCCCTCTGATTTGTCTCTCTTCTTAAGAACTGCGAGTTCCCCTCCACCATTGCTAACACCGCCCTTGACCGCATCTCATCTATTTCCCTCACCTGTACTCTCGCCTTCCACCCACTATACTCCAGACTCAACAGATCATCCTTCGCAATTTCTTCCACCTTCAATAAGATCCCACCACCAGATACATCTTCCCTTCCCTTTTCAATAATTCAGAGGGATTATTCAATTTGTAACTCACTGGTCTGCTTTTGTGACCCCACCGATCTCTTCCCATCTTACAGAAGTTTTCCTTGTGACTGCTAAAGATGCAACAGATCCTCTCTCCCCTTCACATCGTCCAGGGACTATCCAAATGCAGCAGTGATTCACTTGCATATTTTCCAATCTGGTGTACTGCATCTGGTGTTCACAATGTGGTCTCCTCTACGCTGGAGAAACCAAATGCAACCCTGCACTTTAATTCTCCATGTCATTCTGACCTGCCTGTGGCCTCCTGCACTATTGTAAAGAGGCCCAACATCACCTTGAGGTTCTGTCTAGGCAGATTGCCACCTTCCAGTGTCAATACTAAGTTCTACAACTTCAAGTAACATGCCTACCTGTATCACAATGTGCCAGGTCCCCCTACTGTGATACTGGCTCAGTTTTTCCTGTCTTCATCAGAACAAACTAACTCACTGGGCATTTGCTGCAACCCTATATTCTGCAACTTTACATTATTTTGTCTGCGTTCTTACTCTCATTTCACAACTTTTATGAACAATCAATCCAACTGTCCCCAATTAATCTACTGAGCAGATGACCTTATCCCCAGGGCAACCCTGTCCTTGTCATATCATTCATTTGTCCATTCCATGCCTACCCCATCCTCCCTGCAACTTGATAATAAAATTTTCTCTCCCCCCCCCCCCGCCAGTTCTGAAGGCTCAATGCAAAACTAACTTTTTTTAAAACTACAGATCCTGCTTGACCCACTGAATGTTTCTAGTGTTTTCTATTTTTATTTCAGATTTTTTTGGATTTCATTTGTTTTCTCACCGGTTAAGATGACTTTCATGAGATGGCAAGAAAAAAGCACCAGTATTTATTGGTCAACCCTAAATGTATAAGAGAATCCCCAAGCCTGATGCTCAAACTATGTTAAAATAGTTACTTTCAAAATGGCCATAGGGAACATCTGGGTACTTCTGGAATAAACATACAAGGCATAAAGATAACCTTTCAGGGTTCAAGCTTTTAGCTTCTCCTGGAAATTCTCTCAATATCAGGTGGAGAGGATTATGCTACGTACCACTGCCTCACCCACGACAGAACTGCCTGCCAATATTCACTTGCCCAGAGACTCACATATTGCTGCAGCTGCTTGGAAAGGTGAATGATTAATTGCCAGTGGTTTAAATGAGCAGAAAGATTAACTAGTAAAAATGTTGTTTCACAATGCATACTATGTTTCAGTCAGCCTAACAGTTGTACGAATGCAGTCATTACACCATTTCTTAAAACCTATCCTGGTTTAATTTATTCTGGTTTGAGTGTGAACTGGTTGCCTTGGCTACAGGACTCATTAAGACAGAATGAGATGCAATTTCTCTGCAGCTGCATGTATCACTAATGTCAGAAGACAGTAAGCTCACAAAAAGAACTGGAAATTATATTTTGGAAATGGTTTAGGCACTTCTGCAACAAGTTAAATGCACCTAAAACAATTTTAAAACTTTCAAGAAAATATATTTCAATAAAAGCCAACATTTAAGATTTCATGCTAAAACCATTGAGTCAACCCTCCTAGCACTTTATTTATTCACCGGACTGTATCTGCTTTGGCAGTCCCTCAGGATCAAAAATGACTTAGTTCTAACTCTGGTTTTGTAGGTTTTGATGTGGCGAATGAAGCCGATGTGGGAACCATAGACTCTTCACTGATGTGGTGGGTGGAGGGTGAAGGGTAGGTGGATGGTTAAGTTTGCGAGGTGGTCTGCTCCTTCTGCCACTTATACAGGGCTCTGTATGCTCTCAAAGCAAGGCCTTGAGGTTCTCAATATCATCCCAAATATTTATTCTCCATCTTGAGCAGTCATGCACCGGAAGTTTCCAGGAGGTAGTAGAGACATTGCAGATTTCAAGAAGCCTTTTAGCACATCTTTGAATCTGTAGGCCTGGTAATCTCTTCCTCTGACAAAGGTCAGGCATGCAAAGAACATGACCCGTCCGATGTAGCCGAATGAGTCCTGGGAGAAGTTGGTTCGCTCAACCTTCCGGTGAATTTGGAGTATTTTACGTTGGTGATATTTTTCCAGTTGCCTTGATATGCCTGAAGGTAGCCTAGGTCTCAGAAGCATGTCGGAGGGCAGGGTGCACTGCTGCCCAATAGCTCATGCATTTGTGCCAAGTCTGAGGTCTTGATTTTTAAATACACTTTTGATAACTGACCAAAGGCTGTGCTAGTGCATTGAAAGTGGTGGCGTATTTCACCCACGTCTGCCTTCATCGAAAGGTGGCTGCCAAGATATGGAACTGGTCCATGTTTCCCAAGCTCTTGCCATGAATCTTTATTGTCAGTCGTGTGGTACAGCAGGGCCAGGCCCAAGATTCCCATTAGTTCTGAACGTTAGCAGAAAATTTGAGGTAAGATACAAAATTGCAGCAAAAATTGAGAAAAGTGTTGGGGCAGTGAAGCAGCTTTGCTTAACACTGGTCTTCACCGTGATTAGCTCTGTCACAGACTGACTGGTTAGTATCATGGTTTGTATGCCATCGTGGAGCAACCATAACATGGCGGAAAATGTGTAAAGCAGCCAAATTTGAGGATGTTCTGCAGTTCCTCCCAAATTATGAAGTCAAAGGCTTTAGGAAGGCCCTATACGATGCCTGGTGCTGCTCCTCACATTTTTCATGTCTGCTGTGCCTCTACGTAGACAGAACCCACAGTGATTTAGGAAGAAGCTCTTCAGCCACTAGAAGTTGGTTGAGGGTGATATTGGCAATGATTTCCCTTGTGTCAAGACAACTGGGAGACCACTCTATAGTTACCACAGATGGACTTTCTTGAAGTGGGTCATGATTACAGCATCTGGGTCCCCAAGATTAGCCCTCTCTTCGCAGATACAGGTGATAAGCATGCGAATTTATGACTAAATTTGTCACCAAGTGCTTTAGGATTTCATCAGGGATACCACCTGCTCCTGAGGACTATTTTTTGAGTTGGCATATGGCCTTCTCAACTTCTTTTGGTCAAGAATGGTGGCAAGGTAGCTCAAATAGACTATTTATGGATGAAGCCTAGGGCATTCACATCAAGACAAAGTCACAGCTGAGATGATTTTAGAACTGTTCCTTCCAGCAGGCATTGATTGAAGAGTTCACTGCCCTTTCTGGCTTCAGTGGGATGGGGCCTTGGAAGATTAGGCTGTAAATGACTTTTGCAGCACTGAAGAACTCATGGCTGTCAGTGAGTTGCTGAGCCTCCTGCACCATCCACCATGTGTTTAGGTCCCAGGTCTTCGGCTGGACCTCTGTCATCAGTTAACTGTAAAGCTGTTTCTTTTATCTCGAGGAGAGGTAGAGCTCATGTTTTACAGTTAACTCAGTCCTCAGTCTCCTGGTCGTTCTCATCAAATCTGTCCTAGATCAGGTTAATAAGGTACAAATTGTCCAATCCCAGTTGATTACCCGACAATGTAATGGGCCAAATTGGCATAATGCAAAAATCAGAACAATGCAGATTTTGAAATGGCATTTTGAATATGATGTTGCTCCTAGAACACTACAACCTGCTTTTGGAAAAAGGGGTTGAGGAGTTTTAAGAGCAATTAAAAGAAGTTTGCAAATTGCTGAAGTGTTGTTCCAGATGATACACACTGCAGCCACACAATGAAACTAAGGAGTAAACATTAGATATACCATTAGGAATAACATATGACTATCATGTTATTTATACACAACTGCACAAGCAAACTGAACTAAAATTATAGTTTCCATTTGGTTCTTGGAACATGAAAGCACAATGTTCAACTGGAAACCAAAACAATTTATACAAATATGTTCTGCAGTTTTAGCTTCAGTTATTTGGGTGATTTTTTTTCTAATTAACCTCAGTTATAGTTCAGTTTGAAAACTACTTATTACAGTAAGGTTTTATTTTATTTTGTTGTTATCCTCTATTTGGCTCTCACTCAGGAGGCTTCAGTGAGTGGAGCCTAAGGTGAGGTGTCTTATTACAGTTAGGGCAGTGGGAATGGCAGTCAGGACAGTGTTATGCTCCTCTTGCAGGATGTGGGAAGTCAGGGAGACCTCCAGTGTCCCTGATGATTACACTTGCGAGAGGTACATCCGGCTGCAGCTCCTGACAGACTGCATTAGGGAACTGGAGTTGGAGCTGGATGAACTTAGGATCATTCGGGAGGCTGAGGGGTTGATAGACAGGAGTTACAGGGAGGGAGTCACACCTAGCTTGCAGGATGCAGGTAGCTGGGTGACCGTCAGGAGACAGAAAGGGGATAGGCAGGCTGTGCAGGGTAGCCTGTGGTCGTTCCCTTCAATAATAAGTATACTGCTTTGGACACTGTTGGGGGGGGGGGGGAGGTGGTGAAAACGACCTACCAGGGGAAAGTCACAGCGGCCAGTCTGAGTCTGGCTCTGTGACTCGGTGGGGGGGGGGGGGGGGGCGGTGTGGAAAGAGGAGTGCAATAGTGATATAGGATTCATTGGGTAGGGAAACAGACAGGAGATTCTGTGGATGAGAACGAGACTCCCAGATGGCATGTTGCCTCCCAGCTTCCAGGCGTCAGAGATGTCTCAGATCGAGTCCACAGCATTCTGAAAGGGGAGGGTGAGCAGCCAGAAGTCGTGGTACATATTGATACCAATGACATAGATAGGATAAGGGAAGAGGTCCTGAAGAGTTAATATAGGAAGTTAGGAAGGAAACTAAAAAGCAGGACCTCAAGGGCAGTAATCTCTGGATTGTAGCTCGTGCCATGCACCAGTCAAGGTAAGAAGGAAGATATGGGAGATGTATGCGTAACTGAAGAGTTCGTGCAGGGCGCAGTGTTTTAGATTCGTGGATCACTGGGATCTCCTCTGGGGAAGGTATGACTGTAGAAAAGGGACGGGTTACACCTGAATCAGAATCAGATTTATTATCGCTGACATATGTCGTGAAATTTGTGTTGCGGCAGCAGAACAGTGCAAGACATAAAAATTACTAAAAGTTACCAAAAAAATAAATAAAATAGTGCAAAAGAGGAATAATGAAGTAGAGTTCACAGGTTCATGGACCGTTCAGAAATTTGACGGCAGAGGGGAAGAAGCTGTTCCTGAAACTTTGAGTGTGGATCTTCAGGTTTCTGTACCTCCTCCCTGATGGTAGTAACGAGAAGAGGGCATGTCCCAGATGGTGAGGGTCCTTAATGATGGATGCCGCCTTCTTGAGGCAGCGCCTCTCGAAGATGTCCTTGATGGTGGGGAGGGATGTGCCCGTGATGGAGTCTACAACCCTCTGCAGCCTCTTTCGATCCTGCACATTAGAGCCTTCGTACCAGGCGGTGATGCAACTAGTCAGAATGCTCTCCACTGTACATCCATAGAAATTTGCAAGCGTCTTTGTAGACATACCAAATCTCCTCAAACTCCGGACAATGTAGAGCCACTGGTGTGCCTTCTTCATGATTGCATCAATGTGTTGGGCCCAGGATCGATCCTCTGAGATGTTGAGACCCAAGAATTTGAGACTGCTCACCCTTTCACCGCTGACCCCTCAATGAGGACTGGTGTTTGCTCTCCCGACTTCCCCTTCCTGAAGTCCACAACTAGTTCCTTGGACTTGCTGACGTTAAGTACGAGGCTGTTGTTGCGACACCACACAACCAGCTGATCTCACTCCTGTATGCCTCCTCTTCGCCATCTGAGATTCTGCCAACAACAGTGGTGTCATCGACGAATTTATAGATGGTGTTTGAACTGTGGCTAGCCACAGTCATGAGTGTAGAGAGAGTACAGCAGTGGACTCAGCACACATCCTTGAGGTGCACCTGTGTTGACTATCAGAGAGGAGGAGGTGTCATTATCAATCCGCACTGACTGTGGACTCCCAATAAGGAAGTCGAAGATCCAGTTGCAGAGGGAGGTACAGATGCCCAGATTCTGAAGCTTGTTGATTAGTATTGAGGGGATGATGGTGTTGAACGCCGAGTTGTAATCGATAAACGGCAGCCTGATGTATGCTTTGCCGTTGTCTAGGTGCTCCAAAGGGAAGAGAAGAGCCAGTGAGATTGCATCCACTGTAGATCTGTTGTGGTGGTAGGCAAATTGCAGCAGGTCCAGGTCCTTGCTCAGACAGGAGTTAATTCTAGCCATGACCAACCTCTCAAAGCGCTTCATCATAGTAGACGGGAATGCTCCTGGGCGACAGTCATTGAGGCAGTTCACCATGCTCTTCTTGGGCAATGGTATGATTGATGCCCTTTTGAAGCAGGTGGGAACCTCCGACTGCAGCAGTGAGAGGTTGAAGATGTCCTTGAACCCTCCAGCCAGTTGGTCGGCACAGATTTTCAGTACCCTGCCAGGTACACCATTGGGGCCTGACACCTTGCGTGAGTTCACCCTCTCGAAGAATGTTCTGACATAGGCCTCCCAGATAGAGATCACAGGTTCGCCAAATGCTGTGGGAATTCGCACAGGTGTAGTGTTATTCTCCCTTTCAAAGTGTGCATAAAAGGTGCTGAGCTCATTGGGAAGTGCAGCATCACTGCAATTTATGCTGTTAGGTTTCACCTTACAGGAAGTAATGGCATGCAAACCCTACCACAGCTGTCATGCATCCGATTATGCCTCTAACGTCACACGGAATTGCCTTTTCACTTGCTCAATGACCTTCCGTAAGTCGCACCTGGACTTCTTGTAGGGTTCTGGATTGCCAGTTTTGAACGCCACAGATCCAGCCCTCAGCAGACTGCGAATCTCCTGGTTCATCCAGGGCTTCTGGTTTGGGAAGACTCAGTATGTTTTTGAAGGCACACACTCAACCACGTAGGTCTTGATGAAGTCAGTGACACCTGTGGCATATTCATTTAGATCCGATGATGAATCCTTGAATATGGTCCAGTCCACCGATTCAAAGCAGTCTCGTAAATGCTCCTCTGCCTCAATAAACCATACCTCATGGTCCTCACCACTGCTGCTGCAGTGTTCAGTCTCTGTCTACATGCTGGGAGTAGAAGTACAGCCAAGTGATCGGACTTGCCAAAGTGCAGGCGTGGGATGGCACGGTAAGCCTTCTTGGTGGTGGTGTAACAATGATCAAGTGTGTTGGCTCCTCTGATTCCACAGGTGACATGCTGGTGGTAGTTTGTCAAGACTTTTTCCAAGCTAGCCTGGGTGAAATCACCCACACTGATCAGGAAAGCATCAGGGTGCTCTGTCTCGTGAATATTGATCTCGGTGAGAGCTTGACATTTGCCAGGGCTGGAATGTACACTGCTACCAGGATGACGGTGGAGAACTCCCTCGGCAAACAAAATGGACTACACTTGACCACCAGATATTCGGGGGAGCAGGACTGTGACAGAACCACGCCTGTGCACCACGATGAGTTAATCGTGAAGCAAATGCCACCGCCTCTGCCTGATGCCACTGTCTATGCAGTGGATGGTGAAGCCCTCGGGTTGGAGTGCTGTGTCCAGAGAGCTGGGGGCGAGCCATGTCTCTGTGAAGCAGAGTACACAACAGTTCTTTATGTCCCTCTGGTGCTGCAGTTTTGCTCTGACGTCTTCAATTTTATTTTCCAGAGTCTGTACCTTAGCCAGGAGGATGGTAGGGAGGGAGGGGGGCAGCCTTAGGGCCCTGCATTTCAATTACCTGAACTCGAGAGGGACCAATGTCCTTGTGGGCAGGTTTGCTGGAGCTGGTGGGGAGGACTTAAGCTGGGTTGGCAGGGGGATGGGAACCAGAGTGTTAGGTCAAATGATGGAGAAGTTGGGAGTAAAGGTGGATGCAATGTGCAGAGAGACTGTGAGGAACGATAGGCAGTGGATAGGGCACAAATACAGTCAGTTGGATAGGGCACAAATACGGTCAGTTGGATGAGTTGAAATGTGTTAACTTTAATGTGAGAAGTGTTAAGAACAAGGGTGATGAACTTAAGAGCATGGATCAGTACATAGAATTATGATGTTGCGGCCATTACAGAGACTTGGCTGTCGCAAGGGCAGGATTGGCTGATTGATGATCCAGGGTTTACATGTTTCAAAAGGAATAGGGAGGGAGGTAAAAGAGGTGGGGGGGGGGGGGGCAGGGGGGAGCAGCAGTGATGCCTCACTCCCCGATGAGCTCAACACCTTTCCTGCATGCTTTGAAAGGGAGAACAATACCACCTGAGCATATCTCCACAGCATCTAGCGACCCTGTGATCTGTCTTGGAGGCTAACGTCAGATCATCCTTCAAGAGGGTGAACCCTCGCAAGGCATCAGGCCATAATGGTGTACCTGACAGGGTCATGAAAATCTGTGCCGACCAACTGGCTGGAGGGTTCAAGGACATCTTCAACCTCTCGCTGCTGCAGTCGGAGGTCCCCACCTGCTTCAAAAGGGCATCAATCATACCATTGCCCAAGAAGAGCATGGTGAACTGCCTCAATGACTATTGCCCGATAGCACTCACATCTACGTGATGAAGCGCTTTGAGAGGTTGGTCATGGCTAGAATTAACTCCTGCCTGAGCAAGGACCTGGACCCGCTGCAATTTGCCTAGTGCCACAACAGGTCTACAGTGGACACAATCTCACTGGCTCTTCAGTAGGCTTTGGAGCACCTAGACAACAGCAAAACATAGATCAGGCTGCTGTTTAATGATTACAGCTCGGTGTTCAACACCATCATCCCCTCAATACTAATCAACAAGCTTCAAACCCTGGGCCTCTGTACCTCCTTCTGCAATTGGATCCTTGACTTCTTGTCGGGAGACCACAGTCAGTGCGGACCTTTAGTAACATCTTCTCCTCACTGACAATCAACACAGGCACACCTCAATGATGCGTGCTTCGCCCACTGCTCTACTATCACTAAACTCATGACCGTGTGGCTAGGCACAGCTCAAATGCCATCTATAAATTCACCGATAACACCACTGTTGTTGGCAGAATCTCAGATGGCAATGAAGAGGCGAACAGGAATGAGATAGATTGGCTGGTTGAGTGGTGTTGCAACAACAACCTCCCACTCAATGTCAGCAAGACGAAGGAATTGATATGGACTTCAGGAAGGGGAAGTTGGGAGAACCCACAGCAGTCCTCATTGAGGTGGAAAGGGTGAGCAGCTTCAAGTTCCTGGGTGTCAATATCTCAAATGATCTATCCTGGGCCAACACACTGATGCAATCACAAAGGCTGCACACCAACAGCTCTACTTTGTTCAGAGTTTGAGGGGATTTGGTATGTCACCAAAGACTCTTGCAAATTTCCACAGATGTACGATGGAAAGCATTCTGACTGGTTACATAACTGCCTGGTATGGAGGCTCCAATGCGCAGGATTGAAAGAAGTTGCAGATGGTTGTAAACTCAGCCAGCTCCATAATGGGCACAACCCTTCCTGCTATCGGGGACATCTTCAAGAGACAATGTCTCAAGGTGGCGGCATCCATCACCAAGGACCCTCATCATCTGGAACATACCCTCCTCTCGTTACTACCATCGGGGAGGAAGTATAGGACCCTGAAGACCCACATTCAACATTTCATGAACAGCTTTTTCCCCCTCTGCCATCAGATTTCTGAATGGTTCATGAACCCATGAACGCTGCCGTGATATTCCTCTTTTGCACTATTTATTTTTGTAACGTATAGTAACTTTTGTGTCTCTATCTTGCACTGTACTGCTGCCACAAACAACAAATTTCACAACATATTTCTGATTACTAATCAGGGTAAGTATCACAGCTGCAGAAAGAGAGAACATCATGGAGGGAACGTCCACTGAGTCAGTGTGGTTGGAAGTCAGAAACAGGAAGGGAGCAATCACTTGGTATTCACATAGGTATTCTATAGGCCCCCCAAATAGCCACCAGGACTCTGAGGAGCAGATGAGTAGGCAGATTTTGGAAAGATGCAAAAAATAACAAGATTGTTGTCATGTACCTCCTTAGTGCAAAAGGTTTAGATGGGGCAGAATTTGTTAGGTGTGTCTAGGAAGGATTCTTGACACAGTATGTGGACAGGCCAACTAGAGGAGAAGCCATACTGGATCAGGTACTAGGCAATGAACCTGGTCAGGCGACATATCTCTCGGTGGGTGAGCATTTCGGAGAAAGTGACCACAACTCTATGACCTTTAGCATAGCCATGGACAAGGATAACAGCAGATGATATGGGAAGGTATTTAATTGGGGTAGGGCTAATTACCACTGTATTAGGCAGGAACTTGGGAGCTTCAGTTGGGAACAGATGTTCTCAGGGAAATGCACAGCAGAAATGTGAAACCTGTTTAGGGACCACTTGCATGGGGTTCTGGATAGGTTTGTCCCACTGAGACAGGGAAAGGATGGTAGGGTAAAGATACCATGGTTGATAAGAGGTGAAACATTTAGCCAAGAGGAAGAAGGAAGCATAGAACCATAGAGCAATACAGCACAATACAGGCCCTTCGGCCCACCATGTTGTGCCGACCTTCAAACTACACCTAAGAGTATCTAACCCCTTCCTCCCACATATCCCTCTATTCCCTCCTGTTTTAAGAAGACCACTATCATCCCGGTACCAAAGAAAAGCAAGGTAACATGCCTCAATGACTCCTGACCAGTGGCTCTGACATCCACCATCATGAAGTGCTTTGAGAGGTTGGTCATGGCACGCATCAACTCCAGCCTACCAGACAACCTGGACCCACTGCAATTCGCCTATTGCTGAAACAGGTCTAGAGCGGATGCCATCTCCCTGGCCCTTCACTCAGCTCTGGAGCATCTGGACAGTAAAGACACTTACGTTAGACTATTGTTTATTGACCACAGCTCTGCCATCAATACAATAATACCAAGCAAGCTTGTCACCAAACTCCGAGACCTAGGACTCAACACCTCCCTCTGTAACTGGATCCCTGACTTTCTAACAAACAGACCGCAATCAGTGAGGATAGGCAGCAATTCCTCCGGCACGATTATTCTCAACACTGGTGCACCTCAAGGCTGCGTCCTCAGCCCTCTACTCTACTCCCTATACATTCATGACTGTGTGGCCAGATTCTGCTCTAACTATCTACAAGTTTGCAGATGATACCACCGTTGTAGGCCGTATCTCAAACAGTGATGAATCGGAGTACAGGAAGGAGATAGAGAGCTTAGTGGAATGGTGTCATGACAACAACCTTTCCCTCAATGTCAACAAAACTAAAGAGCTGGTCATTGACTTCAGGAAAGGGGGCGGTGTACGTACACCTGTCTACGTCAGTGGTGCTGAGGTCGAGAGGGTTGACAGCTTCAAGTTCCTGGGAGTGAACATCACCAACGACCTGTCCTGGACAAACCACGTGGATGCCACGGCCAAGAAAGCTCACCGGCGCCTCTACTTCCTCAGGAGGCTAAAGAAGTTTGGTTTGTCCCCTTTGACTCTCACCAACTTTTACCGATGCACCATAGAAAGCATCCTATCAGGATGTAACGCGGCTTGGTACGGCAACTGCTCTGCCCAAGACCGCAAGAAGCTGCAGAGAGTTGTGGACACAGCCCAGCGCATTACGGACAACAGTCTCCCCTCCTTGGACTCCGTCTTTACCTATCATTGTCTTGGTGTAGCAGCCAGCATAATCAAAGACCCCACCCACCCGGGACATTCTCTCTTCTCTCCCCTTCTGTCGGGTAGAAGATACAGGAGCCTGAGGGCACGTACCACCAGACCTAAGGACAGCTTCTACCCCACAGTGATAACACTATTGAACAGTTCCCTTATACGATGAGATGGACTATGACCTATGACCTCACGATCTACTTTGCTGTGACCTTGCACCTTATGGCACTGTACTCTCTCTGTAGCTGTGACACTTTACTCTGTACTGTTATTGGTTTTTTTTTTACCTGTACTACATCAATGCACTCTGTACTAACTTGATGTAACTGCACCGTGTAATGAATTGACCTGTAAGATCAGTTTGAAAGACAAGTTTTTCCACTGTACCTCGGTACAAGTGACAATAATAAACCAATACCAATCTTAAATTCCTCCATATGCTTATCTAACACACTTAAGGTTTAGGAAGCAAAAATCAGGCAGGGCTCTTGAGAATTATAAGGTAGCCAGAAAGGAGCTTAAGAAGCGACTTAGAAGAGCTAGGAGACACGAGAAGGTCTGGGCGAGTAGAATTAAGGAAAACCACAAGGTGTTCTACACGTACATGAAGAAAAGGAGGATGACTAAAGTGAGGGGAGGTTAAAGGGGGAAACGTGCTTGGAGGTGGAGGAGGTAGGGGAGATCTTTAATGAATACTTTGCTTTGGTGTTCACCAGGGAGAGGGACTTTGATGAATCTGATGTCAGCATAGGACAGGCTAATATGCTGGAGCATGCTGAGGTAAAGAAAGAGGCAGTGTTGGGAGCTTCTGCAAAACATTAGGATAGATAAGACCCCGGGGCTGGATGGGGTATACTGCAGGTTACTCCAGGAAGTGAGGGAAGAGATTGTTGGGGCGTTGAAGAAGATCTTTGCGTCCTCCCTGGACGCAGGAGTGGCACCAGAGGATCGGAGGACGGCAAATGTTGTTCCGTTGTTCAAGAAAGGAAATAGGTACAATCGTGGGAATTATAGACCAGTGAGTCTTACGTCAATGGTGGGTAAACTATTGGAAAGGATTCTCAAGGGCAGGATTTACAAGCATTTGGAGAAGCATAGTCTTTAGGGATAGTTAACATGGTTTTGTGAGGAGCAGGTCACGCCTCATGAGCTTAACTGAGTTTTTCGAGGAGGTGACAAAACAAATTGATGAAGGTAGAGCAGTGGATGTGGTGTATATGGAACTTAGTAAGGCGTTTGACAAGGTTCCCCATGGTAGGCTCTTCAGAAAGTCCGAGGCATGGGATCCATGGATACTTGGGTGCATGGATTTGGACTTGGCTTGCCCACAGAAGGCAGAGGGTGGTAGTAAATGGAGAGTATTCTGCCCAGAGGTCGGTGACTAGTGGCGTACCGCAAAGGTCCGTCCTGGGACCCCTGCTCTTTGTAATTTTTATAAATGACTTGGATGAGGAAGTGGAGGGGTGGGTTAGTAAGGCTGGAGATGACATGAAGTTTGGATGTGCTGTGGATAATGTAGAAGGTTGTCATGGGTTGCAATGGGATATAGACCATATGCAGAGTTGGGCAGAGAAGTGGCAGATGCAGTTCAATTGGGAAAAGTGTGAAGTGACACACTTTGGAAGATCAAACTTGAAGTCGGAGTACAAGGTTAATGGTAGGATTCTTAGTAGTGCGGAGGAACAGAGGGGTCCAAGTCCATAGGTCCCTCAAAGTTTCTGCCCAAGTTAATTGGGTGGCTAAGGTGGTGTATGGTCTGCTGGCCTTCATTAGTCGGGGGAACTGAATTCAAGAGCCGCAAGGTAATGTCGCAGTTCGACAAAACTCTGGTTGGACCACACCTGGAGTATTGTGTTCAGTTCTGGCCACCTCATTATAGGAAGGATGTGGAAGCTTTAGAGAGGGCGCAGAGGAGATTTACCAAGATGCTGCTTTGATTAGAGAACATGTCCTATGAGGAAAGGTTGAGCGAGCTAGGTCTTTACTTTTAGGAGCACCTTTTTCCCAGGGTGGCAATGGCTAACATGGACATCCATTTAAGGTGAGTGGAGGAAAGTTTAGGGGAGATAAAGGTAGGTTTTGTTTTTACACAGAGAGTGGTGGGTACCTGGTACGCACTGTCAGGGTTGGCGGTAGAGGCTGATACAATCGAACACTTAAAAGACTCTTGGATAAGAACATGGATGTAAGAAAAATGGAGGGAAGGGTTAGATTGATCGTGGGGGGTTTATATAGGTTGGCACAACATCATGGGCTGAAGGGTTAGGGTAAGGTTGTGAGTTAGCGGGCAGTGGGAAAATTATCCCTCTAGTGTTCATTGATCTCGTTACTGGAGATTCAGTCTCACTGGACCCTGCCACTTTGATTTGGCCCACGCCTTCATTATCCTGGTCCCGCTCCACTCGCCTTTATTGCGATCTGTGCCTTATTCCAGACGCCATATCTTAATAGGGTGGGATAGGGTTCCCAGGTATTGTAGTCGTGTATGTGAGGTGGGAGTGGGGGTGGGGGGGGGGGGGGGTGGTGGGGTTAACCTGTGTTTGTGGACGGTTTTGGCCTGTGGAAGTGTTGGCAGGGGTTTGTTGGGGAGTTTGATGGGGTTGTGAGACGTTAGGATTAGGTATAGGGCTGGGGGTGGTGGTGAATTTTGGAAATTGTGTTTGTGGAGGCTTTTGGCATGTGGGGGTGTTGGCAAGGGTTAGTCGGGGAGTTTGATGGGGTTGTGGGATGCCTAAGGGTTAGGGTTAACTCTAACCCTATGTGCTACATGCTTCAACACTGAAAAGACTGAAGGTGGCTCTATTCTATGCGAGTCCTGTAAGTGGTCAATTATAGTAAGAAAAGAATCGCTTATTTAATATTGCATCAAATTTCAAGTTATATTTTAAAATTTTGTGGGGCATTCTTAACATGAAGTCGAATGGATTATTACATACTGCAGTTTCCATCAGCAGAAATCCAAAGGTTCCGAGTTGGAATCACAAACCAAGCAGCTTTGCACTGAATGTAATCTGCATAACACTAATTAGAATGGATGACTGGCATAGGTAAATTAACTCAATTAGAATAGCTTATTTCCCTAATTGCACAATAACTCGTACTTTGAGCTGAGGAAAGCTTGGAAAACCACAGGTCATAAGTGATACGATGAGATTTGTTCTATTTCCTAGTTCACATTTGGAAAGTTGGTTTTGTAAATCCAGAAATCATTGCTATAAGGATTCAAATTTCAGAAATATTGATTTAAGCTTTAAAATACGATCCCCTGATCATCATAAACTAGTGTACGAGATACCCAAATGGGGACCAAAGGATCCTCCAAATCCCAAAGGCAAATGAAAAATGAAAAAATGTTTTCAAAAACTGTAGATGCTGGAAATCTGAAACAAAAGCAGAAAACAGACCCAAAATGTTGTCTGCTTCTCTTTCCACAGATGCTGCCTGACTTGCTGAACTTTTCCAGCATCACACCTTTATATTTGAAGGGAATATCGCACGCTTATATTTGAATTGTAGTCTGCAGTGTAACGGAAGAAACATGGCAGTCAATTTGTATATAGGAAGCTCCATAAACTTTGACCAGATCATTTATAAAAATGTCATGTTGACTGAGGAATAAGTATTGGCCAGGACATCGATGGTAATTCATTTGTTCTTTGAAATGGTTCTATGATTATTTTTAACAAGTTCGCCTGACTGGTCCATAGTTTAACTTCCCATTTTAAAATGGGACCTCCAATGGTGCCTACTGGAGTGTCAACCTCTGACTTTCATGCTCAAATTGTCTACAGTAGGACTTGAATCGACAACCTTCTTACTTGGTATTAACAAATGAGCCACAGCTGACACATTTCATTCATTTTGCCAGATAACATCCCACAAAAACTTATTTGTTCATTGCAGTGAAAATAATCCTATAACCACAAAATGATTTCCCTGCCAGCATCACGTGGATAGTAATCAGGACTAGTTAGCTTGGCTCTATCTCTACTTCTAAAACCTACAGAGAAATCACATGTCAATCGCAACATCTCGAGTGAACCAGCAAGCCACATAATAACTTGGGAACTTCCTGCCTTTACTGGAACATTTTTACAGTTTAATTTTCTTTTCACATGACCATCCTCACTTCATCAGTATTTTCCAAAGTTGATGCATCATTCCAAAGTCAACTGGCATTCTATTCCTCTTTAATATCTTACCATTGGGGGTAAGTTGCACTACATGGGTTTCACGTAAAGAAAATCAATCCTCAATCCAAAGTCCTCATGCAGGGTCTTGACCCAAAATGTCAACTATACTTTTGCGTCCACAAATGCTGCCTGACCTGCCAAGTTCCTCCAACAGTTTGTTTTTTCGTTCCAAAGACCTTAATGGCTCAGCAGAAGAGGGTGGGGCACAGCAACAACTTTCTTGATGTCCTAGCCCTGATAAATATTAAGTTTGTTAATTTGCAAAATGTCCAAAATCCTTAGTCTGTCCTGCATCCACCATAGTCGGCACCTCTGAAGAGAATCTTGTCGTCTGTACCAGAAGACACCAGGATTGGTTTGATAAGAATGACCTAGAGATCCAGGAGCTACTAAAGGAATCACATAAGATGATATTGGATAAACAACACAGAAACAGGACATTTGGCCCAACCAGTCCACGCTGGTGTTTATGGTCCAGCTTATCCTCTTCCTGTGCTTGCACATCTGAATTACCTGTTACTTTCTCACTCACATGGTTGTCCAACCTCCGTTTAAATGTTTCAATCATCTGCTGTGGGTAACAAGCTCCAAACTCCCATCACTCTGAGTACACAAGTTTCTTCTGAATTCCCTTCATGGATAATCTTCAAGACCTCTATTCAGCCACACCTCAAAATAAGAAACAGCAGGAGCAGGCCATTCAGCCATATCTGCCCAATAAGATCATGGCTGACCTTTTGCCAAACCACCTTGCTCCATTAATCCCACATCCCTTTAATCATCAAAATATCTAAAAATCTGTCTCAGTTCTCCACGTACGCAGCTACTGAGCCTTCACAGCCCTCCTGGGTAATTAATTTCAAATATTCACCAACTCTACCCTGAGTAGCTGACTTCTTAATTTGAAACTGTGACACCCCAGCCAAGGGAAACATCAGTTCTGCACCAATCCCATCCCTTAAGAATTTACATATTTCAATGAGATTTACCTCTCATTCTTCTAAACTCAAGTCAGTATAGACCATGTCTACTTAATCTCTTACGTGACAAAGATGCCATCTCTGGAACCAATCTGGTAAACTTTTGCTGCATTCCCTCAAAGGCGAGTATATCCTTCCTTTTGGAGGGTGGCCAGATCTGGGCACAACATGCCAGATGCAATCTCACCAAGTCCCCGTATGAGCGGAGCAATAAATCTCTTGTGCTCAACTCCTCTTGCAATCCAATTACTTGCTACACCTACATGTTAATCCTCAGTTGAGTATGGACATAAACATTATGGTCCCTGTGAACATCAACATTCAAGCTCTGAATATTTAAACAAAATACTCTACCTTTGTTTTTTTTCGACTAAAGTGGGTGACCTCACATTTTTACACAATTCATTGGATGAGAAGACCAAGTGTCATGCAAGGATTAAACCTTCTGCCAATAGGAAAGACTAATCCAACAGATTCTAACACAGGATCATCGTCCAACCACCCTCATTGCCGAGTGAGGGCTCAGCTATTGGATGAGGGCAGAATCAGACTCATCCATGATGGATCAATGACTTGTAAAAATGGTACATTTTTGGAAGCCAAAGTGATAAAATTGGTCAAGGAACAAGACTAAATGATTCAACCTGCAAGCTACGGACAAGTGCAAGGTGGCTCCAGGCTTCGCATTCTGTTGCCTCTGCTCTGCTTCTTCCCCCATCTACTTCTAATTCCATATCCAACCTAACACCATCTTCTTTCCTGCCCCCCTTCTGAATGCTCTGCTCTCCACTCCCTCCACACTAACCCCGATGTTATCAAACCAGCCGACAAAGGTGGTGCCGTGGTAGTCTAGCATACTGACCTCTACCTTTCAGAGGCCAGACACCAACTCTTGTACACTTCCCCCAACCTACCCCTGAACCATGACCCCAATAAGGACCACCAGGACATTACCTCCCACACCATCACTGGCCTAATCATCTCGGGAGATCTCCCCCTGACAGCTACCAACATAATAGCCCTACAACCTAGGACTGCCCGCTGCCATCCCCTCCCCAAAATCCACAAGGAGGACTGTCCAGGCAGACCTATTGTCTCCGCATGCTCTTGCCCCGTGGAGCTCGTATCCTCCCACCTAGACAGTATCCAGTCTCCCTGGTCCAATCCCTTCGCACCTACATCCGTGACACATCACACGCTCTCCAACTCTTCCACAGCTAAAGTTCTCCGGCATGCACAACCTCATCTTCACCATGGACGTCCAGTCCCTATATACCTGCATTTCCCATCATGATGGCCTCACCGCCCTCCGCTTCTTGCTTGACCATAGACAGAACCCGTCCCCTTCCACTAACACTCTCCTCCGCCTGGCTGAACTTGTCCTCACCCTTAACAACTTTACTTTTGATTCCTCTCACTTTCTACAGACCAAGGGCGTAGCTATGGGCACTCGCGTGGGCCCCAGCTATGCCTGCCTCTTCATTGGCTATGTTGAACTGTCTCTGTTCCAAGCCTGCTCCGGGCCCATTCCTCAACTCTTTCTCTGCTATATCAATGACTGCATCGGTGCCACCTCTTGTACCTGTGTGGAACTCGACAGTTTCATAAATTTTCCCACTAATTTTCACCCAGCTCTCCAATTCACTTGGACTGTCTCTGACACCTCTGTCTCTCCTTCCTCGATCTTTCTGTCTCCATCTCAGGAGATTCCTTATCCACTGACATCTTCTACAAACCCAATGATGCACACAGCTACGTCGATTACAGTTCCTCCCACCCTGTCCCTTGCAAGGATGCTCTCCTTTTTTCTCAATTTCTCCACCTCTGCTCCCGTGATGGGGCTTTCCACTCCAGGACATCCGAGATGTCCAACTTCTTTTCTAGCCGGGGCTTCCTCCGCCTGTGGTCAAAAGAACTCATACCGGTATCCCTGCCATTTTCCGTACCTCCGCTCTCACCTCTACCCTTCCCAGACCCAAGGATAGGGTCCCCCTTGTCCTCACATTTCATCCCACCAGCCTACGTATCCAACACATCATTCTCTGCCACTTCCGTTATCTCCAACAGGGCTCCACCACAAAGTACATCTTCCCCTCCCCACCCCTTCCTGCTTTTCTGTCTCCGCGACTCACGCGTTCACTCCTCCCTCCTCCCGCTCCAACCCCGGGAACTTTCCACTGCCACCGCCATAGGTGCAACACCTGCCGCTACATCACCTCCATTCAGGGACCTAAACAGTTCTTTCAGGTGAGACAGAGATTTACCTGCACCTCCGTTAATATCATCTACTGCATTCGGTGCGCCAAATGTGGCCTCCTCTACATTGTGAGACCAAACGCAGACTAGGTGACCATTTCGCAAAACACCTGCACTCTGTCCGTAACCGCGACCTGCATCTTCCCATTGCCAGTCACTTCAACGCCCCTTCCCACACTATTGCCAAGATGAAAGTCCTCGGCCTCCTCCACTGCCAGGAGAATTCCAAGCACAAACTGGAGGAACAGCACCTCATTTTCTGTCTAATGGCATGAATATTGAATTCTCCCACGTTAGGTAACCCCCACCCCACTTCCCCACAAGCCTCCCCCCCCCCCCCCCAACCATGCTTCTTCTCTTCTTCCCTTTCCTAATCTTTTTTCCTCTCTCTCCTTACCTTTTACACATCCCCCAAGTGGATCCTCTCTCCCCTCCTCCCCCACACCTGCCTATCACTATCTCTTACTTGCATCTACCTATCACCACCCTGTTCCCACCCCGCCTCCCCTCTTTTGTCTACCTATCACCGCTATGCTTTTCCCTCCAAAATATTGGGCTTCCCCTTTTCCTGTCTTCAGTCCTGAAGGGTCCTCACCCAAAACATTGACCGCCTGCTTTTCTCCACGGATGCTGCCTGGCCTGCTGAGTTCCTCCAGCATCACTGTGTCTTTCATCTAGATTCCAGCATCTGCAGTCCTTTGTTTCTCAAATGCAAGAAACTTTGCATAAAACATCCACACATTTCCAGTCCATTCATGTTTACTTCAGCTGTTCTTTAATTATATGTAAATTTTTAGATAATTTGAAACAGGATTGTTTGATGTGTGCACTTCTCCAACTGAAATGCAAATTTATTCAATGTTTGATTGAAATCTGCTCATATTCAAATATCTAAGGTGGGACACATGCAAATCACAATAAAAGAATGCTTGAAACAAATTTTATCCACGTTTAACATACTTTTTGCCATGGAGAGAGGATGAAAAATGCTTATCAATCATCCTGATGTCTCCAGGTACCCTGGCCAAGATTTGGAATTGAAGCCATTAAACTCTCAAATGCCCAGACTTGAAACTTCTATATTTCATATTCAAAGGGAAAAAGCCAAAATTGGTCCAGCTATTCAATTTCCCACCATCTTTCCCCTCCTTGCAATGTAATTTTAGGTAGCATTTGCCTATTCAAATAATTTCCAAACAAAAAGCAAGAATTTATATTTTCTGAGGTGAATGCAAACAATTATGGGCTGCTTAATGTTTCTTTAATGAACAGACAGATTAGCAGTTTGGCATTTTCTATTGGTTATGGTTATAGAATATGATAACATCCTTTATAAAAATATTCTTTTCTTGTACATCTGAAAATGTGAAGGTTTTCTAAGCTGGATGATCTAGGCTTTTCTGACAACCTTTATACACTGACGACTAGTGGTTTTGTCTTCACAGTCCTAACACCATCCTTCCCCAGGTCCACGTACAAATTGGATTGGGGTTGGGGAGGTGCGGGGGAAGGATTATGTAAATGTGGAACAGGTTTGGATTTCATTGCCTGAGAGTGAAAGAGCCAGAAACCCCAATAAATTACATGGATGAGCTCTTGTTGTGCCTTAATTAAAAAGCCAGAGACCAAGAACTGAGGTGGGATTTATCTGAATATTTCTTTTCTATATTGCATAGGGATACAGCGTCAAAAAGTCTTATTTTATGCAGCAAAATGCTATGGATTCATTATCATATCAATTCGCTTTACTTTTCATTTTAGCTCCAAAAGCATTATAAGCAACTTGCTCTTCTGTACCTGGTACTATCGAAAGGGCACAATATCTTGTGGCAAGTGAAAAAAAACCCAAGAAGGGAATCAGATAATTGTTTGGACTGAGTAAGACCCACACATATTGGAATTTAGCGTCATGATTGACCAACTTTAAAATGTTTGCATGGTCTTAAGGAAGAATGTTCCATAAAGACTATACAAAGTTTGAAAGACCACTGTACTGCTGCTGCAAAAAGCTAATTTTCAATCCATGTATACCCTGTGTATGTATGCCTGTGACAATAAACTTGAACATACTTTCCAGGAAACACAAAAACTGATGACAATATCACTAGCTGAAAATTAATGTTAATTTACTAAAGCAGCCCATGCTTGCTTACCACCTCAGCAATTTACATAGGAGCATGCTCAATTTATCCAAAGGAAAGTTGACTTACCTTCCAGAAACCAATCAAAGATCTCCAGAGTGTTGCTAGATTTTGGAATGCTGAACTGAATGCTCTTTCCATCACATACCAGGCTCCAGTTCAACCAAATCCTTTCCATGCTGCTTCTATACGATGTGAACCCACCTATTACCAAATGCATCCCACTCAAACACCGTACCGTGCTACACAATCTTCACCAAGTTTGATGCATGTAACAAACACCTTCCTTCATACTCCTGAACATCAGGTTCAATGTCTCCTTATATAAAAAAAGACTGGAAACAATCAGCATTAAGGCAGCGTCTGTGAAACAAGAAACGGAGTTAATGTTCAGATTTCTAGAGTATGTAGCTTTTATTTTGATTTTAGTATCTTCCTGCTCCACATTTAAAAAGAAAGATATATATAAAAAAATACATCTGTAGACTTTCATGGGAATGAACACGATGATTCAAAGAGGACTCGTGCCAAGTTGTATCACCAAGGAACACAAAGACATTGGGCATTAAATGGTAATCTTGGAATCATGGAACATCAGCAAGAAGTTCTGGCGTCAAGCAAGAATGAAAGAGAGGCTCCAAAAGTCTCATGGTGAAATAGCCCAAGATCTAGCAGCATGGGATGGTTATAGGAGCATTGGACATGGAAATATTCATAGAGCTTGGGTTCAGGGATCACAAACAGCAATCCTGGAGGGATAAATCGAAAAAGAAGACAGAATCCAGATGCACCAGGAAGCAGTGTGAACGTAATGTGGTTTTTAAAAAGAGAACATGAGCAGGCCATTCAGCCCTTTTAGTCTGTTCTGTCATTCTATCACATCATGCCTGATCTGTACCCCAGTTCCATTTAAACACCTTTATTCCACATTCCTTGCTAATTTTACTCAATAAAAGTCTACATCTCAGGGTGGAAAGTTCTTGTCCAAGTATCACTAACCTTCTACAGGAGAGTTCCAGATTTCTACTCTTGGTGTGATTTCCTTTACTTTCCTTGAGTAACTAACTCTAATTTTAAGACTATAGTCATTTATTTAAGATTTGCCCAGCTTTTGCGAGTTTTTCCCATGTATATCCAATTAGGTCCTGTTAACATTCTAACCTGTCCATGGAATTTAATCCAAACCTCAACACTACTCTGTCCTGTGCTTCACTTGACCCAAAAAACACAAATGAGTATTTTATAAATGTAGTTCCCATTGTAATGTGAAATTGCGCAAGGTATTCCAGTTGGGACAAGACCAACAGAGTACAACCAAAACATAACAAACCTTTGTTTTTCTGTACTCCACATGCTCATCCCACTCCATTAATCTTTTTCATTGCTTTTGGACCTCCAAAGCTACAAGTTTCAATTTCAGTATAACAGTTCCCTCAATCTATGCTGGCCCAACAACCCTTCTTCCTCCTTCCACACCCACACCCTATTCCAACCTTGATTTCAACTCTGCCTGCCAGATTTCCAGACTGTGTTCCTTTCTCTTTTTGTAATTTAGTGGGACAATTTCAGTCCTTACCTTACCAAAACAAAAAGGCATGACCATATTTCAGCCCCAAACAGAGAAATCATCCAACAGGAGAACAGCACATTTGCAGACACCAGAGAGCTTAATTCTGGAAAATAGGAATAGCATCACTTAAATTGAAACAAAGCAAACACTGAAGGTACAAGGCATGAGCCAGCTATGATAGATTGGGAAACTACATTAAAAGCTGACAGTCGATAAATAACAGCTAACATTTAAAGAATTAATATAGCCAAAACAAAAGAAAAGGAAAAATGGACCAATTGTGGTTAACAGCAGTAGTGATAAGATTAGATCAAGAAAAACGCTGCCAAAAAGAGCATTGGGAAAATGTCAACAATAGATCTGGAAAGGGATAACAAAATGAGAGTAATCTATCAAGAAAAAAAAAAGCAGAATGTAAAAGCTTCTAAAAGGTAGGAAAAAGGAAAAAAAAAGCAGCAAAAGTTAAATGGTACCTTACAGATTGCAACAGAAGAAATTATTTTGGGAAATAAGGAAGTGACAGAGAAATAAAACAAAACTTCCATTTTCGCAGAAGACACAAAAACCTCCCACTAGTGGAGAACTGCAGGTCAAGAGAGTTTGAGGAAGTGAAAAAAAACAGCATCAGTAAAATAATAATACTGGAGAAATTAATGGTATTGATAGCTGATAAACCCTGAGAGACATGATGGCCTGCACCTCAAGGTTTTTAAAATGGCAGCTATAGAAATTGTGGATGAACTGACTGTTATCTTCCAAAACTGCAGAGATTCTGGAACGTTTCCCAGAATGTTTGCCTACCTTCTGTGGTAAACATAAACCCACTAATTAAACAAGGGAGTGAGAGAAAATGAGAAACCACAGACCAGTTAGCCAAAATCACAGGTAGGCAAAACGGTAATTAATTGTATAGGGCAGATCCAAAATGCACTTACGGATAGGAAATCACATTTGACAAATCTGTTATTTCAAATGACAAAACGGATAGAAATCAGTGGATATGGTGGACTTGGACTTACAAAAACCTTTTGATAAGCTGCCATAAAAGAAGTTATTAAACAAAATTAAAGCATATAGGATTGGGGTCATTACTCTGGTACATGTAAAGCATTGGTTAATGACAAAAACTGAGCAGAAATAAGCAGCTCATTTTTAGGTAGTGGGGTACCACAGTGATCCATACTGGATCCAGCTGTTCACAATTTACAACAATGATTTGGATAAGGAGAATAAGCATTACATATCCAAGTTTACTGCTAGTACAAAGCTGGATGGCTGAATGAGTTGTGAGAAAAATGCAGAGAGAGGATATAAACAGGCTAAGTGAATGGGTGAGGACATGGTAAATGGAAATATAATGTGTGAAAATATAAAATCATCTAGTCTGTTGAGAAGAATAAAAATGTAGAGTTTTTGTTTAGACCAATGGGAGATTGAAAAACTTTGGTGTTGTTCAAAGGGGCCTGGTTAACATCAGGTACAGCCAGCAATTAGGAAGGTAGACAGTTAACATTAGAAAGTACAGAATTAATGGCAGGACCCTTAACAGTGTTGATATACAGAGGGATCTTGGGGTCCAAGTCCATAGATCCCTGAAAGTGGCCACACAAGTTGGAAGGGTGGTAAAGAAGGTGTAAGACATGCTGGCCTTTATTGGCTGAGGCATTGAGTTCAAGAGCATGAATTTAATGTTGCAGCTTTATAAAATTCTGGTTGGGCCACATCTGTAGAATTGCATTCAATTCTGGTCACCCTATTATAGGAAGGGTGTGGAGGCTTTGGAGAGGGTGCAAAAGAGGTTTACCAGGATGCTGCCTGGATTAGAGGGCATTGCTTTAAGGAGAGGTTGAACAAACTTGGGTTGTTTTCATTGCAGAGGCAGAGGGGAGACCTGATAGAAGTTTATAAGATTATGAGAGGCATAGATAGAGTAAACAGCTGGTATCTTTTTCCCCAGGATCAAAATCTCTAATACTAGAGAGCATGCATTTAAGGCGAGAAGGGGAAAATTCATAGGAGATCTGCGAAGCAAGTTTTTTTTTTAAATACAGAGTGAGAGTGCCTGAAATGTACTGCCAGAGGTGGTGGTGGAGGCAAATATGATAGAGGTATTTAAGAGGCTCTTAGATAGGAACATGAATATTGCAGAGAATGAACAGATATGGACCATGTGCAGGCAGAAGGGATTAGTTTAATTAGGTGTCATTAGCTTAATTAGTTTGGCACAACATCGTGGGCCGAAGGGCCTATTCCTGTGCTGTACTGTTCTATGTTCTAAACGTATGTTTGCCTTTACTGCAGAGGACTTGAGGGCAAGAGTAAAGATATTTTACTGAAATTATGTAGGAGTATGTTGCAAACACACTTGGAGCATTGTGTACAATGATGGATAAGGAAGGATGAATGTATATTACAGGAAATGCAACAAAGGTTCACCAGATTGATCTCTGGGAATGGATGGAATTTCCTCAGAGGAAAGATAAAGCAGACTTGGCCTATACTCTCTTTCATTTAGAAGAGGTGATTTAATTCTTACTGGAATTGGCAGAGATGATATTTTGTCTGCTGGAGTGTCTGGAGGTCATCATCTCAAATTAAGGGATCCACTATTCAGGGCTGAGATCATCCAGATAGTAGTGAACCTTCCAAATTTTTTTTTACTGAAGAGGACTGTGAAGGCTCAGCTACCGAGTATATTCAAGACTGATATTGGAAGATATCAATCTTGAATATACTTGGATTTTAAGGTAGTCAAGGGATATGGAGTTAGTACAAGAAACTGGGGCTGCAGTGAATGACTGATTTGTTTAATAACAGAGAAGGGGCATGAGGGGCTGAATGGTCTGTTCCTGCAATTGAAATTGGTTTATTATTGTCACATGTACCGAGGTACAGTGGAAAAACTTGCCTTGCATAACGTTCATAAAGATCAATTGATTACAACAGTGCATTGAGGTAGTACAAGGTAAAGCAATAACAGAATGCAGAATAAAGTTACAGTTAGAGAAAGTACAGTGCAGATAGGCAATAAGGTGCAAAGTCATAACGAGGTAGATTGTGAGGTCAAGAGTTCATCATACTAGAGGACCATTCAATAGTCTTATAACAGTGGGACAGAAGCTGTCTTTGAGCCTGATGGCACGTGCTTTCAGGCTTTTGTATCTTCTGCCCGATGGGAGAAGTGAGAAAGTCCAGGATGGACTTTGATTATGCTGGCTGCTTTACCGATGCACTGATAAGTACAGACAAAGTCCATGCAGGGGAGGCTGGTTTTCATAAATGTGCTGAGCCATGTCCACAACTCTCTACAGTTTCTTGCGATCACGGGCAGAGCAGTGGCCATACTAAGCCACGATGCATTCAGATAGGATGCTTTCTATGGTGCATCGATAAAAACTGTCAAAGTGTCAAAGGGAATGTGCCTCCTGAGGAAGCAGAGGCACTGGTGAGCTTTCTTGGCCATGGCAGCTACGTGGTTGAACCAGGACAGGCTGTTGGTGATGTTCACTCCAAGGAACTTGAAGCTCTAAATACTCTCGACCACAGCACCGTTGATGTAGACAGGTGCATGTGCACCACCCCTCTTCCTGAAGTCAATGACCAGCTCTTTTGTTTTGCTGACATTGAGGGAAAGGTTCTTGTCATGACACCATGTTATTAAGCTCTCTAGCTCCCTCCTGTACTCTGACTCATCGTTATTTGAGATAGGGCCCACTACAGTGGTTTCATCTGCAAACTTGTCGATGGAATTAGAGCAGAATCTGGCCATGCAGTCATGAGTATATAGGGAGTAGAGTAGGGGGCTGAGGACACAGCCTTGTGGGGCACCAGTGTTGAGAATAATCTTGCAGGAGGTGTTGCTGCCTATCCTTACTGATTGTGGTCTGTTGGTCAGGAAGTCAAGAATCCAGTTGCAGAGGGAGATGAGAGTCCCAGGTCTCGTGGTTTGGTGATGAGTTTGCTTGGAATTATAGTATTGAAGGTGGAGCTGTAGTCAATAAACAGTAGTCTAACGTAGGTGTCTTTACTGTCCAGATGCTCCAGGTATGAGTGTTGGGCCAGGGAGATGCCATCCGCTGTGGACCTGTTTCAGCAGTAGGCAAATTGCAGTGGGTCGGGGTTGTCTGGGAGGCTCGAGTTAATGCATGCCATGACCAGCTTCTCGAAGCACTTCATGATGGTGGATGTCAGAGTACCAGGCAGTAGTCATTAAGGAATGTTACCTTGTTTTTCTTTCTTTCTTTTTCAATCTTTTTATTAGTTTTCAAATTAATACAGATTGATATATAGCATCAATATTTATACATGTAATACAAAGAGATCAGGATAACAATCATAGCATAATCATAAAGAACGATAAAATATAAAAAAAATCTGTAGATCCAACGATCTCTTAGTAAATAAATATAATATAAAAGAAAAGAAAAAGATTTATTATATAAATTTTAAAAACTCAAATCAATAAAAAAAATTATAAACAATATAAACTAAACAAAAAAAACAACAAAAAAAAGCAAAAAAAACTGGGCTAAAATTTCTCAGTTTCAAAGAGCTGACTCAGCTTTTTCCATATGGAAAGCAAGGGAATAGTATGTTTTCGGGATCTATTCATTGATAACTGTTTCTCATCTTTTGAACAATTGTCTAATAAATATAATTTGCAGATTAGAAATTTTTTTAAAAACTACTATACCCTCTTTTCCGACACCTTACAAAATTGAAACTACGGAAAAAATTTTAGGTCTTAATCCTTATCAGAAGGGCTTGACAGCAATAATTTATGATTTAATTATGAAAATACATCTAGAATCATTAGACAAAATTAAGAATGAATGGGCAAGTGAACTCCAGACATCTATACCCATAGAGACTTGGAAGAAAGTTCTACATTTAGTCAATACATCTTCAATGTGTGCCAGACACTCGTTGATACAGTTTACGGAAGTCCACAGGACCCATATGTCCAAAGATAAGTTAGCTCATTTTTATAACCATATAAATCCTATACGTGATAGATGTAAATCGAATGCGGCTTCTTTGACACATATGTTTTGGTCCTGTCCTCCTCTGGAAAAATATTGGAAAGACATTTTTAACATTATTACAAACATATTGAAGACTGATTTACAACCTCACCCTATCACCTTGTTTTTCTTAGGTACCAGGATGATAGTGGTCTTCTTAAAGCAGGTGGGAACCTCAGATTGAAGCAGGGAGAGGTGAAAAATGTCTGAAAATACCCCTGCCAGCTGATTGGCACAGGATTTGAGGACACGGCCAGGGACACCATCCGGGCCAGATGCTTCCCGTGGGTTCACTCTCTGGAAAACTGATCTTATGTCCTCAATGGTGACCATGGGTTCAGGTACATTGGAGGCTGTCGGGGTGGGTGGTGATATTCCAATCCCCTTCTGTTCAAAGCGTGCATAGAATGCATTAAGCTCAAGGGGAAGGGATGCACTGTTGTCGGCAATGCTGCCTAACTTCATTATAGCACGCAAGCCCTGCTGCAAATGACGGCTGGTCCGGGACTCAATTTTGGACTGATATTGTCCCTTGGCATCTCTGATAGCTTTATGGAGGTCACATCTCAATTTCTTGTACAGGTCAGGGTCACCTAATTTGAATGCTGCAGTCACAGACTTCAGTAGGGAGTGGATCTCCCGGTTCATCCTGGTTTCCAGTTTGAGATTACCTGGGTTGTCCTCTTTGGTACACAGAGAATAGATTCCTGCATCTATTTCTGATGTTCTTTATGCTTCGTGTCACATTCTCTGTGCAGAAAACAGTTCCTCAGGAAAATCATTTGCTCCCCAGCACCAGAAGTTTGAGATGTCACTGCACATTCTATTTCCTCCTATCCAAGATTTTGCTTATTTGTGGTTACACTTGTTTAGCACTTCCTTATAATTTGTTTGATGTTAAAGACGTTATAAATCTCATTAATAAGATGTAGTAACTTATATGCTTACACATCAACCTTTGTATTTTTAATTCACTCTTGCTCAAATGCCTAAATTCTGGATAATTTTCTTCTCTCATTAGACAGTATAATCTGTATTACATGGTGTAATTCTACAGTTATCTAGCATTCTTTCCTCTACCCTATCATAAGCACTGCCACAAGAGATCGATAGGATACAAGTTAAACATGTCCAGCATCTCTCTCACTTTGTGCTCACATTATGAAGTTAGCAACATCTGTAGGCTCTGACCTTAAGTGGAAAACATGTAACTATCAATTGTTTCCACAACACCTGCAAATACTCCAATAGCGAAGTAGTTCTTTGGATTTACAACACTTTGTTCAAAAAAATATTGATTCAGAATGATTTAGTCATGGAAGAGGCTCAGGCAGCCTGTTGAATCTAGTACAGTTGTAAATAACAATCCAGCAAGTCCCATCCCTCCAATCTCTCTCCATATCTCTACAATTATTTTCCTTTTATTTACTCATCCTTTTGTTTACTCAAACAAATGCTACAATTGAATCTTCCTCATCTGCTACCCTTTACACTAATTTTATTCTAAGGCCTTCAATCTTGATGGCACATTATGTAGCACCTTATTAAATGCTTCTGGAAGTCCATATACATATGACTTCCAGCACTCCCTCCAATTCCGTTACTTTATCAAAAACCTCGTCATTACAGAGACACAACTTGTCTTTCGCCAATCACTGCTGGCTTTCTTTAAGATTGCAGAATTCCTGAGATACTACCAATGAGAATGGATTACATTCAATTTTATACTTCTCTAAACGTCCCTTCACTTCGAACAACGATGAACACTTCCATTGCCTTGTTCTAGGTACTACTGCATGAAGTCCTCTGCTCATTATCCAATGGCCACACCAGCAACAAACGTTTCTCAACAATCTTTCCTTCAATATCTGCTTCCAACCAAATCATGCTTTTACCTAACACAGCCTGGTCTTAATCTCTGCAACTACCAGGATGACTACCAACCTAATTACACCTCCCAAAATCATACAGAAGCAATACTAAAAAAAAAGGGTAGCTGTTCTATCAAGCTAGATCTTTGGTACAGTCATCCAACTGGTCCCACTTAGTTCCCATAGCCTTTGAGGGAAAACATTTTATATCAAATTTCCTTTTGAAGATTACTACTGATATTGAAAGCAATGAATACCTCCAATAATAACCACACAACCTTCCTTCCTCTGAGAAGATCCACCTCAGCTTCTCCACTCCACTGCCTTGATATCATCCTTTGTTTAATGCCCTGAACTGAATATCTCAATTACCAGCGAACCAAGCATGTTATCTAAAATCTTATAAAAAGCTTTCCCAACTTCAAGACATGTTCATACATAAAGGCCCTCTATCTCTAGGATCTTTTTAAACATTATATGGTGGAACAGTGGAAAGCAGGCAGTTTGTTGGGGTTTAAGGAGCTTTTAAATAGACAGATGACTATGAAGAGAATGGAGGGATATGGATGATACACAGGAAGAGGACATTTAGTATAAATTGGCATCAAGATCGGCACAACATCTTGGGTTGAATGGCCTGTCCAGTGCTGTACTGTTTTATGTATAATTTGTATTTATTTACCCCTCCCATTGCCTCCATCTCCCTTCCAAAAATTGTCACCTTGCTCTTGCCCGCATTTTCTTGTGAATGCTGCTCAGATGATACTATGTACCTGTGATGCTGCTGCCAGTAAGTTTTTCACTGCACATGTGCATATGTGAATATGAAAATAAACTTAAATTTTGACTTTGCATGAAATCATTTGCCATGCATCTGTTCATTGTGCCATTCCCTCTCTGTCTACCAACCTTATCATTTCTGCCACACTATTGTGCATCACAGGAAGCCATTTGGCCCATTGTGTTTGTGCTCTGAAAACTTTGAAATCATTTCCTGTATATCTGATTCCAGGTCAGAAACAGCTCAAAAAAGCCTCAGTTAACTAAAATGAAGGACAGTGAAATACTATCGTCTGATTGCTCAGTCGTCAGATACTTGATGGTATTAACAGAACAGCAAAAGGGCCCAAAAATATTTTTTGTTTTAAGAAAGCAAAACCATGAATTCCATAGTATTTACTTTAAACTGAGCTGAGCTACTACCATATGAACTTGCTCCAACACAGCTGTTGTTAAGCAAGATACTGCCATGAGGCATCTATTAAAAAAGTATTTGCCACATTAGCCAAGTTAAATGCAATTTCACAATTAAGAAATTTGTACTAAATACAACCAATTAAACATGTCAAGTTATTTTCCTTATTCAGAACAACTTGTATTTGGGTGCTTCAGCACAGTAAAAAAAAACAGTCCTTGACATTATACGTCAGCATTGTGATAATCACCACAGATCAACCAATACCCACAACTACTGTGAACGGAGTTGCCGCTCGCCAGGAGGTCTTAACTGAATATTTCTCATCTGTACTTACTGTGAAGGCCATGCAAGCGAAGGAATTAAGGGAAATGCATTGTGATGTCTTGGAACATATCCACATTACAAAAGAGGTGCTGGCGTTCTTAAGGCACATTAGGGTGCATAAATCCCTGGGGCCTGACCACGTGCCTCATCCTAGGATGTTGTGAGAGGTGGGAAAGAAATTGCAAGGTTCCTGGAAGAGATATTTGCATATCTTTAGCCAAGGGAGAGGTACAAGAAGACTGAAGGGTGACTAATATTGTGCCTTTATTTAAGAAGGGCTGCAAGGACAAGCCAGGAAACTACAGGCCAGTAAGCCTAACATCAGTGATGGGAAAGTTACTGGAAGGGATTCTGAGGAACAGGATCTACCAGCATTTGGAAAGGCAAGGACTGATTAGGGCATGGGAAATCGTGCATCACAAATTTGATTAAGTTTTTTTTGAAGAGGTGACAAAGAGGATTGATGAGGGCAGGGTGGTGGATGTTGTCTGCATGGATTTTTAGCGAGGGCTTTGACAAGGTCCCACATGTTAGGCTAGTCCATGTGACTCAGGGTGAGCTAACCAATTGGATATAAAATTAGCTTGGTGGAATAAGTCAGAAGGTGGGAGTGGGGGGTTGTTTATCAGATTGGAGGCCTGTGACCAATGGTGTGCCGTAGAGATTGGTGCTGGGTCCACTGTTGTTTGTCACCTATATTAATGATTTGGATGAAAATGTCAGTGGCATGGTTAGTAAGTTTGAGGATGACACCAAAATTGAAGGTATAGTGGACAGTGAAGTGGCTTATCTAAGTTTACAACACGATCTCGATAAACTGGGGGAGTGGGCCAAAGAATGGCAGATGAAATTTAACTCAGAGAAGTCCAAGGTGTTGCACTTTGGCAAGTTGAACCAGGACAGGACTTGCACAGTAAATGCTAGACCCCTGAAGAGTGTTGTAGAACAAAGGCCTAGGGTACAGGTGCATAGTTTCCTCAGAGTGGAAACACAGGTAGACGGGGCACTGAAGGTGGTGTTTGGCACGCTTGCCTTCAATAGTCAAGGCACTGAGTACAGAGTTGGGACATCATGTTACAGCTGTACAAGTCTTTAGTGAGACCATACTTGGAGTACTGTGCGCAGTTTCTGGTCACCCAGGTACAGGAAGGATGTCATTAAGCTGGAGAGGGTGAAGAAAAGATTTACGAGGAAGGTGAATGGTCACAGTCTTTTCGCCAGGGTACGGGAGTCTAAAACTAGAGGGCATAGGCTTAAATTGAGAGGGGAAAGATTTAAAAGGGACCCGAGGGGAAGCTTTTTACACACAGAGGGTGGTGGGTATATGGAACAAACTGCCAGAAGAAGCTGTACAAGCTGTACCAGAAGACGGGTCCAATTACAATATTTAAAAGACATTTAGACAGGTAAGGTTTAGAGGGATATGGACCAAATGCAGGCAAATGGGACGAGCTCAGGTAGACAATTTGATCAGCATGGATGAATTGGGCCAAAGGGCATGTTTCGGTGCTCTTATGATGCTTCACCGAAGCAATAGCACAAAAAAATCAATTACCAGCCACATAAGGATACATTAGCATAGGTAACCTAAATCTTGGTCCTTGGACTACACAGGATATAGCAGCCCACTTGATAGACACCCCATCCACAACCATCCATGCACAGTAGTAGCAGTGAGTACCATCTACAGAATGCACTGCAGCATCTCACCGAAACTCATTAGACTACACTTTCCAAACCCACGACCTCTACCAGCTTGAACACAAGAGCAGCAAAAGCATGGGAACACCACCACCTGGAAGTTGCCCTCCAAGCCACACACCATCCCGACTTGGAAATATATCACTGTCCTTCACTGTCACTGGGTCAAAATCCTGGAACTGCCTCCCTAACAGCATTGTGGGTGTACCCACACTTCAAGGACTGCAGCGATTCAAGGAGGTAGCTCACCACCACCTCCTCAAGGGCAATTAGGACAGGTAATAAAGCGCTGGCTCAGCCCATGAAGCCCACATCCCTTGGACGAATAAGAAAAAGTGAATATTAAGATGCATCTAAAGGGGGAAAGGGAAGTTGAGAGTCTTTAAGGGGGGAATACCAAGCTTTAGGATTGACAACTTATTAAATTCCAGGATGATCCATTCAGCTATCTCAGAAGGATAAATTGTGAAGGAAATTAGAGAAAATGAGAAGTCAGACCTCAATGCTTCTGACAGCATCCTGGGACATTTCACTATATTAACATTATACAATGCTGGTTATTACTGAAGAATTGTACAAGACAATATTCACTGGTTAATTGTGTGGTTTATTAAGCATTACGATACACAAGAAATTCTATTTCAAACAGCAGCCTTTAATGCTTTGAGATGTACTTCCTGAGAAACTGAAATTGCTTTCACCTGTCATCAGTAAATACCCTATAGAACATCGCTTTGGTGCAATTCCTAACTTCTCTGCTGGCAAGTAATCATTCCTCTATTTCCACTTCACTGAGAAATCTGCTGTCACACAAGATCAATCAGAAAAGCAATTGAAAAAGCACAATGATAAGAACTTTGTCTTGAGCCTGGAGAGGTACACAACCAAATAATAACTTGAATCTGCATACCTCTAGCAGGTTCCACTGAATGGAATTTCTTCAGTCTGTAATTCTCCATGTTATATTGGTCCTATTGCACATTTCTCCTTTCCTCACCCACCCTTCAATTCACTAAGTGTAATTGAGGTAGGAACACATTATTTGACTTTTTACTTTATATAGGTGTGAATTCCAAATGTCCTCTCTGAACATGGTTCAAGTTGAGAAGTTATAACCATTTTGATCAACATATATTCCACAGGCAGTGACTTATGTACTTGGAGTTGATCATCTACCTACACATCTCTCAGAAGTAGCTGGTTAGCAATCAGTTACTGAAGGCTCTGTACAATCAATATCACTCATGCAAGCAGAGTACAATGATGCATAAGGATGTCGTATTAGAACAATGAACAAAAATGTAAGCACACTTAGAGAATTTTTCTCTAAAGTTTGAAACATGGATGGAGAGTTAATATTAAAATTACTTGCATTTCTGACGTGCAAGAGCCTCAATGGGTGATGGAGCTCCCGCAGCCTTCAATGCTTGGCTGCAGAAGCTTGCATTGTTCCTGCATGCTTATCCTGTCCCTCCCCCCACCTACTTTTCAATCCATTGAATGTGACTGAGGCCAGAGCAGCTTTCAATTGAATGACAACGTTGGTCAATTCAGCTGACTTGGCAGTCCTGCAAGCTCTCAGTGTGGCCTAGTCAAGGCAAAAAAAATGTGGTCAAGTCCTACTTCAAGACAAGCACAAAATTTAGATTGTATAGAAGTGAGGGAAAGCAACACTTTCATGGGTGCCATCTTTTGGAGATAGCCATTCTCCCCTCTCAGGTGGGTGCAAGGCACCTCATCACCATTTTCAAAAGCAGGACGGTATGATCACTGTCTGTACCAACACCTACCCTTCACGAGCATCCCTAATTCAGATTACCTCATCAATATCACATAGTTCTTTGAGAGAGATTGCTGTATGCAAATTGACTACCGACATAACACAACATAACAACAGTGACTAGATTTCAAAGATACTCCAGGGGTTGGAAAGCACTTTTGGACATGAAAGTAGATACAAATCCAGAAGTTGTTCTTTTTTTATTCATCCGCTCAATAACTTGATTGAAACGAGTTGATTGAGTTGTCCAAAAACTGCCTAATAAAACATACTCATCCACTGGATTATCCACAAACATGGTCAGTCCTGACAAATTGTCACACTCCATTCCTAGCAGTACAGATTTGGAAGGAATGAAACAAACTGCTTCTGACCAACAAGTCGCACACCATCCTGACATTGCCTAGGTCTAAATCCTAGGACAGAAGCAGGTCAAGACAGCAGCTCACCACCATCTTCTTAAGGACAATTCGGGATAGCCAATAATTGCTGGCCTTGCCAAAAATGTCCAGATCCCAGAAATGAAGGTGAGATCTCTCTCTGACAAATATTGTACTTATTTCACATGGGATTAACTCAAGCAAGAAGAATAATGAACATTAAGTTTTCAAAACAGATCAGCAATCTGCCAAAGTAGCCTAACAAACAATGATGTTATTGGATGACAATTACCCTGTACAGAAACAGGATCAGATTATCATTCTTGTGCAGTTTATTGCAATTAACACTCCTACACCAGAGTTGGGAACTAATCAGTTCATAACAAAACAAGCTCTCTCTATAATTCACTTAGTAACAAAAAAATCATTCCCCCATAGAACCCAACATGTGAACAGTTAACCAAGCACCCAACCCAGCCTTCAGACTTCCTCATTCTATAATCATCAGTCCTATTTCTCTGCTTGCCACCCACCTAGTGCTGAATTTCAGCATTCCACCAAACGAAGATCAGACCTCTGGCATATATTCCCCCTTCCACCAATGCAGGTAACACTATCAACACATTTTCAACCTTCCACTCGAGGAATCGATTGGAGTCGTCACTCCCAAACTCCAGAATCTCCTCACACTGAACTGCACTCACCCTTTTTCTCCATCGTTCGTAAGAATGTCACATCACCAGACTGAACTGACCCCTTATTCTCTGGCCAATTACTCTGACACGCACACTACGCTAACTCCCACCACCAACAATCCTTCACCAGAATGCTCAGCACCAAGCTGCCTCACGTGCCCCCACCAGATCCGCCGCATCCCCTGCTATTCTTCCCCACACATCGTTGCAGTCCCACACAATTTGCTGCATCCCTCCAACTCCCTCACCCATTCCGCCACCCCTAATCCCTCTCGATCCACCCCTCCCGATCCGCCGCCTCCAATCCCACCCCTCCCGATCCCACCCCGCAACCAACACACACCCCTTTCCTTCTACTGATCCGCTGCACCTGCCAGAACTATGTTATAGAATTCATAACAATCAACTCATCTGATTTGACACTCGCTGGTGACTGATGTGGCTCACCTGCCTCACGCCCCTCCCCACAACCTCGCACCCCCACCAGTCCACCCCTCGCCCCCTGCCAGATGTACCACTCACCATATTTGCCCCCCCCCCGACTGCGTTGTTCCCCCCAACATCGCCCCCCCCCCCCCACCCACCCACCCCATCTCCGGCCCAGGCCCCAGCCTTACCTTCAGCCTGTGGGCTGGCGCCCGCACTGAGGCCGCCGTGAAGACAGCCCTTGCAGACCGAATGCAGGCAGGGCAGCAGGCGGGGCTGGCGCTCCCGCAGGCGGCCACGGCACACGCCGCAGCGCTCCAGGCCCGGGCTCGGCTCCACCAGCGTCACTGCGTCAGGATCAGCGTCGGGGCCCGGAGGCGGCGGCCCGTCCGCCCCCCGGCCGGGGCCCGACTCCCTACCGCCTCCGTACGCCAGCATATCCGCGGGCGCGGCTGCAGCGTCCATGCCGCCGCCTCCCCCGTGCTCGGCCCCCGCGCTCTCACCGACGGCCGCTCAGCAGCGCCCTGCTCCATTGTACTCGACAGCCATTGCCCCGCTCGGCAGCGGCGCCTAGTATCGCGAGAGTCGGTGGCTCGGGGAGGAGAGGCGGGGCGGCTAGCCTGCGTGGTGACATCACACGCCACGTCTACGTCTGACTCCAGTTTGTCGCGCAAGTCCTGGCAGGAGTTGGAGCTGCGACGGCGGGAGATTTGGCGCCTTGCGGATCCTTGTCACCGGATGCGATAATTTGCCAGCGTGTTAACTGTTGTGATAGATGGAAAACGGTAGTCAGTGCGCGTAATAAATCATCAGAAACAGCAGACATGACTATTGACCGTAGGGCCCTGGGGAGTGTTGTAGACGAGGGTCCTTGGAGACACGGGGCTGCGGATGATGGACTCTGGAGCAACACACAGTCTGCTGGAGGAGCTCAGTAGGTCGAGCAGCATCTGTCCGAGGAAAACAATTGGGGATGTTTCGGGTCCTGATGCAGGGTTGCGAGATCATGGTGCGGTTGTACAAGAAGCTGGTAAGGCCGCACCTGGAGTATTGTGTTCCTTTTTGGTCGCCCTACAATAGGAAATATGCAGAAAAGATTTACAAGGATGTTCCAGGACTCACGGGACTGAGTTACAGGGAGAGGTTGGACAGGCTGGGACTTTTTTCCTTGGAGCGTAGGAGACTGAGAGGTGATCTTATGGAGGTGTATAAAATCATGAGGGACAGAGATAGGGTGAATGCACTTCCCAGGGTTGAGGAATCATAAGCTAGAGGGCATAGGTTGAAGGTGGGCAGGGAAAGATTTGATAGGAACTTGAGGAGCAACTGTTTTTACACAGAAGGTGGTATGTATGTATAACGAGCTGCCACGGGAAGTGGTTGAGACAGGTTCAATAACAACATTTAAAAAAACACTTGGACAGGTAAGTGGAGAGTAAAGATTTAGAAAGTTCTGGCCAAACACTGGCAAATGGGACTAGCTTGGATGGGCATTGTGGTTGACATGAACCAGTTGGGCCAAAGGGCCTGTTTCCAAGCTGTATGACTCTAGGACCAGATCATCTGCTTTGAGGATGGTGGTTATGTTCTTAATATTGGCCAGGACTCTGGAGAGAACTCTCCTGGAGGCCATCCATGAGAGCAGGTGGGGCCTTGTTTTGGCATTTCACCTGTTAGCCAGCAGCTCCCACAATACAGCACTGGGGTGTCAGCCTGGATTTTATGCTTTCAGAGCTCTGGAGTAGGAATTGAACCAACAAACCATAAGTCAGCAGAGGAGAATGAAGTGATGACATTTTAAAATAGCTTCATTTGCTGTAATCTGCTTTGGAATGTTTGGGAAGAAACATGAAGTAATGGATGTGATTCTCTCTTTCCTCAGCACCTATGCATCTCAATAAAAATGCTGAGCAGTTGAAACAATGATGTATACTTAATCCAATGGATTATCCACAAATGTCAAACGGCAATGGGTTCAAGCCCACCACTGTAAACTGAAAAAAACAATGTAACATTGAGGGATTGCTGCACATCAGAAATTTTATCTTTCAACGGAGGTGTTAAACCCAGTCTGTTGTCTTTGAGTGTGTGGGGAATCCCACTGTGTTAATTTGAAGAGTAGAGCACAATCGCTGCTCTCCTTACCAATCTTAATGCTTCACAAAACATTCTCAAAATAAATTGGTTGGTCAATATTACATCACAGTTTGCATGGAAACCGGCCCTTCAGCCCAACTTGTTCATGCTGACCAAGTTGTCTACCTGAGCTAGTCCCATTTGCCTGTGTTTGGCCCATATCCCCCTAAACCTTTCCTATTCATGTACCTGTCTAAATTTCTTTTAAACTTTGTAATTCTACCCACCTCTACCACTTCCTCTGGTAGCTCGCTCCACATACCCACCAACCTCTGTGTGAAAAAGTTGCCCCCATCTCCTTAAACGTATGCCCCTTAGTATTAGACTCCCCTACCCTGAGAAAAAGACTGTGACCATTCACCCTGTGCCCCTCTTGATTCTATAAACCTCTATAAGGTCACCCTTCAGCCTCCTTTGCTGCAGGGAAAACTACCCCAGCCTGTCGAATCTCTCCTTATAATTCAAGCCCTCCAGTCCTGACAACATCCTTGTAAATCTTTTCTGCACCCTTTCTCACATTCATATTCTGTAGTATGGCAACCAGATTATGGCAGTGACTGTTCTTCAGAAAGTATTGCAGTGTCAGACTGGATTTAATGAAAGATGTGGCGACACAAGAGGCTGCTGATACCGGAATCTGGAGCAACAAATAAATTGCTGGAGGAACTCAGCGGGCTAGGCACCATTTGTGGAGGGAACATAGAACTCAGAACTAGGAACATTACAGCACAGTGCAGGCCCTTTGGCCCACAATGTTGTGCCGACATTTTATCCTGCTCTAAGAACTATCTAACCCTTCCCTCCCACATCGCCCCCTATTTCTCTATCATTCATGTGTCTATCTATGAGTCTCTTAAATGTCCCTAATGTATCTGCCCCCACAACCTCTGCTGGCAGTGTGTTCCACGCACCCATGACTCTCTGTGTAAAAAAAACTTACCCCTCACATCCGCCTTATATCTTCCTTCAATCACCTTAAAATTGTGTCCCCTTGTGTTAGCCATTGTCGCCCTGGAAAAAAGTCTCTAACTGTCAATTCGATCTATGTCTCTTATCGTCTTGTACACCTCTATCAAGTCACCTCTCATCCTCCTTCTCTCCAAAAAGGAAAAGTCCTCGTTCACTCAACCTATCCTGAGAAGACATGCTCTCCAATCCAGGCAGCATCGTGGTAAATCTCCTCTGCACCCTCTCTAAAGCTTCCACATCCTTCCTATAATGAGGCAACCAGAACAGAACACAGTGTGGTCTGACCAGAGTTCTATAGAGCTGCAACATTACCTCCCGGCTCTTGAACTCAGTACCCCAAATAATGAAGCCAAAACACCATACAAGTTCTTAGCAACCCTATCGACCTGTGCGGGAACCTTGAGGGATCCGTGGACATGGACCCCAAGATCCCTCTGTTCCTCCACACTGCTAACAGTCCTGCCATTAACCTTGTATTCTGCCTTCAAATTCAATCTCTAGAAGTGTATCACTTCACGCTTTTCCCAGTGGAACTCCGTCTGCCACTTCTTAGCCCAGCTCTGCATTCTATCAATATCCTGTTGTAATCTACAGCAATCTTCTGCACTATCCACAACACCACCAACCTTTGTGTCATCAGCAAACTTACTAACCCATCCTTCCACATCCAAGTCATTTATAAAAATCACAAAGAGCAGGGGTCCCAGAACAGATTCCTGCAGAACACCACTGGTCACTGACCTCCAGGCAGAATATGTTCCATCTACCACCAGCCTCTGTCTTCTGTGGGTGAGCCAATTCTGAATCCACACAACCATGTTTCCCTGGATCCCATGTCTCCTGACTTTCTGAATGAGCCTTCCATGAGGAACCTTATCAAATGCCTTACTAAAATCTATGTACACCACATCCACAGCTCTACTTTCATCAATGTGCTTTGTCATATCCTCAAAGAATTCAGTCAGGCTCGTAAGGCACAACCTGCCCCTCACAAAGCCATGCTGACTGTCCCTAATCAGCCTATGCTTCTCCAAATGCCCATAAATCCTGTAAGAATCTTCTCCAGTAATTTGCCCACCACTGAAGTAAGACTCACTGGTCTGTAATTCCCAGGGTTATCCCTACTCCCTTTCTTAAACAAAGGAAAAACATTTGCCAGCCTTCAATCATCTGGCACTACTACTGTGGCCAGTGAGGACGCAAAGATTGTCACCAAAGGCGTCGCAATCTCTTCCCCAGCTTCCTGTAATAATCTTGCATATATCCCACCCGGCCTCAGTGACTTATCTATCCTAATGTTTTTCAAATGTTCCAGCACATCCTCTTTCCTCACGTCGACATGCTCTAGCATATCAGTCTGTCGTACACCATCCTCACAAACGTCAAGGCATCTCTCTCTGGTGAATAGTGAAGCAAAGTATTCATTAAGGATCTCCCCTACCTCTTTCGACTCCAGGCACGTTTCCTCTTTTATCTATGATCGGTCCTGCCCTCACTCTAGTCATCCTCTTATTCTTCACATATGTGTAGAATGCCTTGGGGTTTTCCTTGATCCTACTCGCCGAGGTCCTGTCATGTCACCTTCTAGCTCCTAAGTCCATTCTTAAGCTCCGTCCTAGCTACCTCGTAACTCTTCAGAGCCCTGTCTAATCCATGCTTTCTAAACCTCAGGTAAGCTTCTTTCCTCCTCTTGACAAGATATTCTACATCTCTTGTCAACCACAGTTCCTTCACTCTACCATCCTTACCCTGCTTCAGTGGGACAAACCTATCCAGTTTTCAATGCGAGTATTCCTTAACCGACCTCCATATTTCCACTGTGCACTTCCCCAAGAACATCTGTTCCCAATTTACACTCCCAAGTTCCTGCCTAATAGCGTGATAATTCCCCCTCCCCCAGTTAAATACTTTCCCATATCGTCTGCTCCTATCCCTCTCCAAGGCGATGGTAAAGGTCAAGGAGTTCTGGTCACTATCTCCAAAATGCTCTCCCACCGAGAGATCTGAAACCTGATCAGTCTCATTGCATAGTACCATGTCCAGTATGGTCTCTCCTTTAGTCGGCCTGTCCACATACTGTGTCAGGAGTCCTCCCTGTACACACCGAACAAACTCCATCCCATCTGTCCCCTTTACACTAAGGAGGTGCCAATCAATATTAGGGAAGTTGAAATCACCCATGACAACAACCCTGTTTTTTTGCACCTCTCCAAAATCTGCCTCCCGATCTGCTCCTAGGGGTCTCTGCTGCGATTGGGGGTCTGTAGAATACTCCCAAAAGAGTGATCACTCCCTTCCTGTTTCTGACTTCCACCCACACTGACTCAGTGGACGATTCCTCCAGGACATCCTCCCTTTCTACAGCTGTGACACTGTCCCTGATCAGTAAAGCCATTCCCCCACCTCTTTTACCTCCATCCCTGTCCCTTTTGAAACATTTAAACCCCGGAATATCCAGTAGCCATTCCTGCCCTTGCGACAGGCAAGTCTCTGTAATGGCCACGACATCATAGTTCCACGTAATTACCCACGCTCTAAGTTCATCAGCCTTGTTTCTGATACTTCTCGCATTAAAGTAGACACACTTTTCTTTGGAGTGTCGGAGGCTGTGGGGTCAGCCTGATCATATACAAAATTATGAGAGACACAGATAGGGCAGACAGTATTTTTCCCAGGGTGGAAATGTCAAGTACTAGATGATACAGCTTTAAGGTGAGAAGGGGAAAGTTTAAAGGAGATATTCGGATTGGAGGCCTGTGACTAGCAGTGTGCCAAAGGAATTAGCGCTGGGTCCCTGTTGTTTGTCACCTATATTAACGACTTTGATGAGAATGTAGGTGGCATGTTAGTAAGTTTGCAGATGACACCAGAAGTAGCGGTGTGGTGGACAGTGAAGAAGGTTGTCTAAGGTTATAGCAGGATCCAGATCAACTGGGAAAGTGGGAAAAGCAATGGCAAATGGAATATAACTTGGACAAGTGCAAAGTGGTGTTGGTTTATTATTGTCACTTGTATCGAGGTACAGTGAAAAACTTGCCTTGCAAACCGTTTGTACAGATCAATTCATTACACAGTGCAGATACATTGAGTTAGTACAGAGTGCATTGAGGTAGTACAGTGATGTGTTTTGCTAGGTTAAACTAGGGCAGGACTTGCACAGTAAATGGTAGGGCTCTGGACACTGTTGTAGAACAGAGAGACCTAGGGATACAAGCACAATGTTCCCTGAAAGTAGCGATACAGGTAGACAGGGCAGTGAAGAAGGTGTTCGGCATGCTAGCCTTCATCAGACAGGGCATTGAGTACAAGAGTTGGGACATCTTGTTACAACTGTACAAGACGTTGGTGAAACTACACTTGGAGTATTGTGTGCTGTTCTGGTCACCTAGCTATAATTGTGATGGATATTCACAATTCAGGGTCAGGAGGCTTTTTGCTAACCTCCGCTTTTTAGCACAGCTGAAGAAATTGTCTAAGGTTCAAGATGTTTATTGTTAAACTTTAACTAGTACTCTTTACCCATCCTCTTGAGAAACAATGCTGTCCAGGCTCAGGAAGCCTCTCGTTAACTGAGACTGCAACCTACTCAGAAGAAATGACGTTTATGTTAACCTTAGGCTCCCGCCATCTGACCTGATCAATGCGATTGTGAAAACATCACATGCAGATGAGGTCATCACTAAATGACTGGCAAAAACAAAAAAAAAGATATAAATATTGGAAGGCAGGAAGGGTAGGGAGCAGTTACAGAGATGAAGACAGAGTCCACTCCTCAACCTCGACCTGAGGATGATCTTTTCCCAGAGCCTTCTTTCTGCGACAGACAACCTTTCTGCGAACTGTTCATCTGCTAGTCATTGGCACATTTTTCTAGTTTGTAAGAATTGTGCTTGTGTTTCGAAATCCTTTGTAGAATTATAATCTTTGTTAGAATTTACTCCTCAAATCAATGTCCCTCAATTAAAATAAAATAACTGTTTAATCTGTTTTGAACACTGTAAGTATCTCCTCCTTGGTTGGGAGGGGGGACCCACTGCTCAAAATAGTAATTATTGACAGCTAAACTCCTTCAGAAAAGAGAGTAAAGTAGTGAAGTAAATTAATCAACCATAGGGTGATACAATATAATCTCCCTAAAGTGAGGGTAGTGATAGACACTGTAACTAATAAGACTTATGGTCCTGACTTAAGTTTAGGACTCTAGAACAGGTACACTCAATATCTTCACAGGTGAAGAAGGTGTTCGGCATGCTAGCCTTCATCAGACAGGGCTTTGAATACAAGAATCGGGACATTTTGTTGCAACTGAACAAGATGTCGGTGAAACCACATTTGGAGTATTGTGTACTGTTCTGGTCACCTAACTATGGGAAGGATGCAATTAAGTGGAAAGTGTGCTGAAAAGATTCACAAGGATGTTACCAGGACTGGGGGCGCTTGAGTTTTAAGGAGAGACTAGACAGGCTGGAACTGATTTCCCTGGAGTGTCAAAGACTGAGGGGTGACCTTATAAAATCATGACAGGCATAGATAAGGTGAATGGTCATAGTCTTTTTCCAGGTAGGCGTGTCTAAAACTAGACAGCACAGCTTTAAGGCGAGAGGGGAAAGATTTAAAGGGAACCTGAGGGACAAGTTTTTCTACACAGAGGGTGGTGGGTGTATGAAAGAGCTGCCAGAGGAAGTGGTAGAGGCAGGTACGATTACAATGTTCAAATGGCGTTCGGATGGGTATGTGGATAGGAAAGGTCTGGAGAGATATGGATTAAGTGTGGGCAAATGGGACTAGCTGAGGTAGGAAAGTTGGTTGGCATGGTTGAGCTGGGCAGAAGGCCCTGTTTCTGTGCTGTGTAACTCAGGACAAATATTTAAACACCCCTGAGAGATGGAAGGGTGAAAGAGAGAGGATTAAGACTGAGAGGCAAGGGAAGGGTGAAAGGTGGAAGATAGTTGGAGGCAATCACAAGCATCAAGATAATCCCATCTTTATTGACAATATCAGCATCTGTTAAGGCTTGAATGGTGAAGGCTGGTTCTGACCTACAGCTTGTGCACATTGTTTCGTCAGTCCCTGCAACAGAAACCAATCCATTATGTTTGCTTGGCCCACATCAGCTCAGTTTTACATTATTCTGCTAACCTGTGCAAATAATATAATGCACCTGACCCAAGCCCCAAGGGTCCTGAGTGTGTGCATCAGGGTTAGGCAGGGTGTACATCCTGAGAGTACAATCAGGCTCAGACCTGGCCGTGCAGAGTTGAGCCAACCAGGCTAAGGACAACGTGCTTGGTCTAATCACAGTTCCTCTATTCTTGGTGTTTCAACCTCAAACAGATGAAGAGCATGTTTGAGATTGCTATGCTCACGGTCACGTATGGAAATTATAAATCCTTAGGTTTGGGTCAGGTTGGGTTTGGACATGGTGGGATTGGGTTTTAATTTGATACCCAAGCATATCTCAAAGGACTACAAGGGCGGGGGTGTTGGCAGGGACAGTTGTGGGCTGCCTCCAGAACACTCTACGCAAAATATGCTTTCTACTGTGTGTTTTGATGTACATGTGACTAATAAAGATATCTTATGATATTGGCCATATTTTTTCTTGTCTTTTTAGATTCTTTGTCAGGATTTTGGAGATACAAGATACCAGGAGTCTGCTTAGGTGGGATTCCTGGATAAATTCTCTGGAAAAGGTTTGGAGGTGGATTTCCAGACATGGGGGTCTTTAATTATAATAGGAGAACTGTAGCATTTTATTCTGAAAGAGCTATTGAGGCAATGTCATGCTGAATTCTACCAGGTCCATGTAGGCAAGTGATTTGGTTATCCCAGTTAAACATGATAATCTGCAATCCAACTGTTTGGAAATCCCAATGGTTCAGCATCTGGATCACCAGGTAACAGTTTGCTGTTTTCCCTTTTCACACACCAGGGCCCCGTTCCCATGCTCCCTTTAAACTTGGCAGGTTCACTGGAAAAGTTATTATAATACCGTGTAACATCTTAAAAATAATGGAAGTATGTTGGGCCATTAATAGAATAACATCCAATTGTCTAGAATATCTGCCGATCTGGCTCCAAAGATGAGTGTGCCGGATAATTAGAGTTTTCCTGTATGGAGAAAATGCTAGACTAAGACTCCAGGGCATTTGAGGGAATGCTGTATGGTCAAAGAGGTTAAACGAAAGCTTCGAATGATCGCTCAGGTGAAAGAAAAAGACGCCACTGCTTAATCAATGAGCAGGGGTATCCTGGTCAATATTTATCAATAACAATGGGTTACCAGGTCACTGTCATCATACTATTTGTGGGAACGTGCTGTGCAGAAACCAGGTGATGAGTTTCCCATATGACAACAGTGAATGTATCTCCAACATTGTCCATGGGTGTAAAGCACTTGGAACGTTCCAAAAGGGATGTAAAAGGCACGATAGAGGTGCAAGTTCATCTCTTTTATTGCCCCAGTGGGTGCTTGCCTTTATCTTGGTCATCTGTTTGGCCAGCTTCTCCCTCAGTTCCTGTAGAATAGCTGCCTTGCGGGTTCTGATTAAACGCTCGACACCTTCCTCAATGCCTGTGTAACTGTGCACAATGTGTGGAGACTCGATGCCGTAGAGCTGTCACCCAACATTAGGGAAAAAGAAAATGCAAATGGATCACCATAGGGAAAGGACTTCTGTTCCATCACAATCGCATTGATTTGTTTTTGTACAATACCAGGACGGCACAGTGGCACAGGTGGTAGAGCCACTGCCTCACAGCATCAGAGACCCAGGTTCAATCCTGACCAAGGGTGCTATCTGTGTGGAGTTTACACATTCTCCCTGTGACTACATGTGTTTCCCCCAGGGGATCCGGTTTCCTCCCACATCCCAAGGACGTACGTGTTGGGAGGTTAATCGGTCGCTGTAAATTGTCCCGAGAGTGTGGGTGAGTGGTAGAATCTGAGGGGAGTTGATGAGAATGTGGGGAGAATAAAAAATGGGGTTTGTTTCAGACATAGTCCTGCTCCCCTGACCTGGAACATCCGGCAGTCAAGTGTCGTCCTTTTTATCTGCCGAGGGAGTTCTCCGCTGTCATCCTGGTAGCAGTGTATATTCCACTCCTGGCAAACATCAATCTGGCACTGGGGGAGCTGAGCACCATGATCAACAGTCATGAGACAGCGTACCCTGATGCCTTCCCAATCATCACAGGGGACTTCAATCAGGCTAGCTTGAAGAAGTCTCTGACAAACTACCACCAGCATGTCACTTGTGGAATCAGAGGAGCCAACACACTCGATCACTGTTAGACCACCACCAAAAATGCCACTGTGCCATCCCACGCCTGCACTTTGGCAAGTCCGATTACCTGGCTGTACTTCTACTCCAGACATACAGGCAGAGACTGAGGACCGCAGCACCAGTGGTGAGGACCGCGAAGGTCTGGTCAAGGGAGGTGGAGGAGCGTTTACAGGACTGCTTTGAATTAGTGGAGTGGACCATATTCAGGGATTCATCTTCAGATCTGAATATGCCACAGCCGTCACCGACTTCAACAAGACCTACACGGTTGAGTGTGTGCCGTCGCGAACATACGAAGTTTTCCCAAACCAGAAGCCCTGGATGAACCAGGAGATTCACAGTCTGAGGGCTAGATCTGTGGCGTTCAAGACCGGCGATCCAGAACCCTACAAGAAGTCCAGGTATGACCTACGGAAGGCCATAATGTCAGCGAAAAGGTAATTCCACGTGAAGTCAGAGACACAATCGGACACATGACAGCTGTGGCAGGTTTGCATGCCATTACCTCCTATAAGGTGAAACCTAACAGCATAAATGGCAATGACACTTCACTCCCTGATGAGCTCAATGCCTTTTACGCACACTTTTAAAGGGAGAAAAACACTAAACCTGTGCAAGTACGCACAGCATCTGGCGACCCTGTGATCACTGTCTCGGAGACCTGCATCAGAACATCCTTCAAGAGGGTGAACCCTCACAAGGTGTCAGGCCCCGGCGGTGTACCTGGCAGGACACTGAAAATCTGTGCCGACCAACTGGCTGGAGTGTTCAAGGACATCTTCAACCTCAATTCCAGCTTGGCATTCAACATCATCATCCCCTCAGTACTAATCAACAAAGCTCTGTACCTCCCTCTGCAACTGGATCCTCAACTTCCTTGTCAGGAGACCACAGTGAATGCGAATCAGCAATAACATCTCCTCCTCGCTGACAATCAACACAGGCGCACCTAAAGGATGTGTGCTTAGTCCACTGCTCTACTTCCTCTACGCTCATGACTGATTAGCAAGGCACAGCTCAAATGCCATCTATAAATTCGCAATTGACACCACCGTTGTTGGTAGAATCTCAGATGGCGATGAAGAGGCGTACAGGAGTGAGATAGATCAGCTGATTGTGTGGTCTCACAACAACAACCTCTCACTCAACGTCAGCAAGACCAAGGAATTGATTGCGCACTTCAGGAAGGGGAAGTTGGGAGAACACACACCAGTCCTCATTGAGGGGTCCGCGGTGGAAAGGGTGAGCAGCTTCAAGTTTCTCGGCATCAACATCTCAGAGGATCTATCTTGGGCCCAACACATTGATGCGATCATGAAGAAGACATGCCAGTGGCTCTACTTCATTAGGAGTTTAAGGAGATTTGGTATGTCACCAAAGACTCTTGCAAATTTCTACAGATGTACAGTGGAGAGCATTCTGACTGGGTGCATCACTGCCTGGTATGGAGGCTCTAATGCGCAGGATCAAAAGAGGCTGCAGAGGATTGTAGACTCAGCCAGCTCCATCACAGACCCAACTGTCCCCACCATCGAGGTCATCTTCAAGAGGCGGTGCCTCAAGAAGGTGGCATCCATCATTAAGGACCCTCACTATCTGGGACATGCCCTCTTCACGCACACTCAACGATTTAGGAACAGTTTATTCCCCTCCGCCATCAGATTTCTGCATGGTCCATGAAGACTACCTCATAATTCGTCTTTTGCAACATTTATTTATTTTTGTAACTTGTAGTAATTTTTATGTCCTTAGGTCTTGCACTGTACTGCTTCCGCAAAACAACAATTTTCACGACATGTGTCAGTGATAATTAATCCGATTCTGAATTAGTGTAAATGGGTGATTGATGGTCAGTGCGGACTCAGTGGACTGAAGGGCCTGTTTCATGCTGTAGCTTTCTGTGACTCCACAACTTCTGCTTGGTCTGCAAGGGTGGCCGAGCTTCCACTTACCCGTCAGTTCAATTCTCTGTCCCACTCCCACACTGATTTCGACACTGCTCCAATAAACCTCCCCTTCTGATGTTCCAGCCTTTGGCATTCAACATTAAATTAAAATATTTCAGATAATCAGCCATTCCAAGACAAAACTGTTGAAAATCTGAAACTAAAACAGAAAATGCTGAAAATACTCAGCAGGTCAAGCAGCATCAGTGGAGAGAGAAACAGTTTTTCTGTGACCCTTCTTCAGAACGATTGAAGGATCTCACACCCAAAATATTAACTGTTAAGTGCACACATCTTAGGGATGAGGAAGGAAACCAGAGCGCCTGGAGGAAACTCATGTGTCACAGGGAGAATGTGCAAACAGACAGCACCTGGGGTCAGGATTGAACCCTGGTCATGGTGCTGTGAGGTAGCAGCTGTGATACTGTGCTTCCCAGTTGTGTGACACTGCTGTAGGTGCGAGAACTGGCAAGGCATAGCAGGAAACACCTGGGTAAACCCTGGAATGTGTGTTAGGGCAGTGTTACACGACAACGAGCTTTGTTCTTAAAGTCACATCCAAGGAAAAAGTCAATTGGACACTGCTGCGGTTAGGGTGTGGAGCATCTTCCTCCTTCAGCAGCCCCGCTAATCCATACCATTATTTCCATTTCTGTCGTCTGCTTGATGTTGAGGCAGTCATCCTCAAGCTGCTGCTTCCATTCAAAGTCTTCAACCAACTGAAAGTAGAGCAAGCATACAGCAGATCAGTAGAATGCAGCACCCAATCCCAGTGACAGACACATCCACCCTCTCTCCTGCTCCTTCACGCGTTGCTGGGTGAGGGCACTGAGCAGAGAAATATTGGGCACATGGATCACATCGACATCTAGAGAGGCCGCATCCTCAGATTGGAGCCAGAACTGGTGGGGCAGGGTGGGTGCAGTGACATAAAAAGGGGTCAGCTATTTTGCCGTCAGTAAATAGAAGGCTGAGATCGACAAGAGGATCAAGGGTCTGGATCTGGGACACAGTGAACAATGGTGGCAATGATAGGGAATGGAAAAGTAGGTTCAAGGGCTGAAAGGCCTATTCCTGTCTCCAAGCAAAACAGGGGGACATGTTCGGCATCCTATGATTAGAGATACAGGAGAATTGGGGCCCTCTCCTGCTGTCTCCTGAGCACCAACCATACTCACCCACCTAACACACACACACACACACACACACACACACACACTCTCTCTCATCCCTTTCATCCTCCTGCAGATGTGTTGTCTCAGGGAGAGTGGGAATAACATGGAATTTACACAACAGACAGGCCACAGTATTTCGCCATCAATCAGTCAACCCACCTTTCCATTCCACCTACCATGCTCTAATCTAGCTTCAACTTAAACTTACAAAGTTGCTCAGGCAGAATACGAGAAGGGATTTCCTCTCTCTGTGGGTCACGAGGCTGTGGAACTTCCTACACAACACGGCTATGGAGACCATCATTGAATATATTCAAGACAAGGATTACGGGGAATGGGCAGGTACATAGAACATAGCTTGTTATAACACAGTACAGCCCTTCGGCCCAAATGTTGTGCCGCCATTTTAACCTGCTCTAAGATCTATCTAACCCTTCCCACCCACGTAGCCCTCCATTTCTCTGTCATTCATGTGCCTATCTAAGAGTCTCTTAAATTGTCCCTAATGTATCTGCCCCCACAACCTCTGCCGGCAGTGCATTCCACACACCCACCACTCTGTGTAAAAAAAACTTACCCCTGACATCCCCCCCCCATACCTTTCTCCAGTCACCTTATCATTATGCCCCCTCATGTTAGCCATTTATGCCCTGGGACAAAGTCTTTGACTGTCCACTCGATCTATGCCTCTTATCATCCTCAACACCTCTATCAAGTCACCTCTCATCCTCCTTCTCACAAAGAGAAAAGCCCAAGCTCATTCAACCTATCCTCATAAGACATGCTCTCCAATCCAGGCAGCATCCTGGTAAATCTCCTCTGTACCCTCTCCAAAGCTTCTACATCCTTCTTACAATGAGGCGACCAGAACAGAACACAATACTCCAACTGTGGTTCTATAGAGTTCTATAGAGCTGCAACATCATCTCGCGGCTCTTGAACTCAATACCCCGATTAATGAAGGTGCACCATACGCCTTCTTAACAACCCTATCGACCTGTGCGGCAACCTTAAGGGATCTATAGACGTGGACCCCAAGATCCCTCTGTTCCTCCACACTACTAAGAATCCTGCCATTCACCTTGTATTTTGCCTTCAAATTCGATCTCCCGAAGTGTATCACTTCACACTTTTCCGGGTTGAACTTCATCTGCCACTTCTCAGCCCAGCTCTGCATTCTATCAATGTCCTGTTGTAATCTACAGCAACATTCTACACTATCCACAACACCACCAACCTTTGTGTCATCAGTAAACTTACTAACCCATCCTTCCATATCCAAGTCATTTATAAAAATCACAAAGAGCAGGGGTCCCGGAACAGATTCCTGCAGAACATCACTGGTCACCGACCTCCAGGCAGAATACGCTCCGTCTACCACCAACCTCCGTCCTCTACGGGCAAGCCAATTCTGAATCCACACAGCCAAGTTTCCCTGGATCCCATGCCTCCTGACTTTCTGAATGAGCCTTCCATGAGGAACTTTATCAAACGCCTTACTAAAATCCATGTACACCACATCGACTTCTCTACCTCCATCAATGTGCTTTGTCATATCCTCAAAGAATTCAATCAGGCTCGTGAGGCACGACCTGCCCCTCACAAAGCTATGATGACTGTTCCTAATCAGCCTATGCTTCTCCAAATGCCCATAAATCCTGTCTCTAAGAATCTTCTCCAGTAATTCTGCCCACCACTGAAGTAAGACTCACTGGTCTACAATTCCCAGGGTTATCCCTACTCCCTTTCTCAAACAGAGGAACAACATTTGCCACGCTCCAATCATCAGGCACTACCCCTGTGGCCAGTGAGGACGTAAGGATCATCACCGAAGGCGTCGCAATCGCTTCCCTCGCTTCCTGTAATAATCTTGGATATATCCCTTCTGGCCCCAGTGACTTATCTATCCTAATGTTTTTCAAAAGTTCCAGCACATACTCTTTCCTCAAGTCGACATGCCCTAGCGTATCAGCCTGTGGTACGCCATCCTCACAAACAAAATCTCTCTCACTGGTGAGTACTGAAGCAAAGTATTCATTAAGGACCTCCCCTACCTCTACCGACTCCAGACTTACTCTTTTATCCCTGATCTGTCCTACCATCACACTGGTTATCCTCCTATTCTTCACGTATGTGTACAAAGCCTTGGGGTTTCCCTTGATCCTACTCACCAAGGACCTCTCATGCCCCTTTCTAGCTCTCCTAAGTCCATTCTTAAGCACCCTCCTGGCTACCTTGTAACTCTCCAGAGCCCTGTCTGATCCATGCTTTCTAAACCTCAGGTAAGTGTCTTTCTTCCTCTTGACAAGATATTCTATGTCCCTTGTCAACCACGGCTCCTTCACCCTACCATCCTTACTCTGCCTCAATGAGACAAACCTATCCAGAACCCCATGTAAGTTATCCCCAAACAACCTCCACATCCCCTCTGTGCACTTCCCCAAGAACATCTGTTCCCAATTTACACTCCCAAGTTCCTGCCTAATAACATCATAATTCCCTCTCCCCCAGTTAAATACTTTCCCATATCATCTGCTCCTATCCCTCTCCAAGGCTATGGGAAAGGTCAGAGAGTTGTGGTCACTATCTCCAAAATGCTCTCCCACTGAGAGATCTGAAAACTGATCAGGCTCATTGTCTAGTACCAGGTCCAGAATGGCCTCTCCTCTCGTCATCCTGTCCACATACTGTGTCAGGAATCCTTCCTGGACACACCTAACAAACTCTGCCCTGTCTATCCCCTTTACACGAAGGAGGTGCCAGTCAATATTAGGGAAGTTGAAATCATCCATGACAACAACCCTGTTATTTTTGCACCTCTCCAAAATTTGCCTCCTGATCTGCTCCTTGGGATCTCTACTGCTATTGGGGGGGGGGGGGGGGGGGGGGGTCTGTAGAATACCCCCAGTAGAGTGATCGCTCCCTTCCTGTTTCTAACTTCCACCCACACGGACTCAGTAGATGATTCCTCCAAGATGACCTCCCTTTCTACAGCTGCAACACTGTCCCTGATCAGCAAAGCCACGCCCCCACCTCTTTTACCTCCGTCCCGGTCCTTTTTGAAACATCTAAACCCCGGAATATCCAGCAGCCATTCCTGCCCTTGCGACAGCCAAGTCTCTGTAATGGCCACCACGTCATAGTTCCACGTGTTTACCCATGCTCCAAGTTCATCACCTGTGTTCCTGATACTTCTCGCATTAAAGTAGACACACTTCAGCCCATCCAACTGACTGCAATTTTGCCTTTTCAACCTCCTATCCTTCCTCACAGTCTTTCTACATGCTGCATCTACTTGTACACTAAATGCACCAATCTCCGACCTATCACTCTGGTTCCCATCCCCCTGCCAAACTAGTTTAAACCCTCTCCAACAGTTCCAGCTCACCTGCCCGTAAAAATATTGGTCCCCCTCCAGTTCAGGTGTATTGTGCAGGACGTACTTTCCCCAGAAGAGATCCCAATGATCAACAAATCTGTAGCCCTGCCCCCTACACCAACTCCTCAGCCACGCACTCAACTCCGAAATCAACCTACTTTTACCCTCACTGGCACATGGCACAGGCAGCAATCCAGAGATTCCTACCCTTGAAGTCCTGCTTTTCAGCCTCCTACCTAGCTCCCTGTATTCCCGCTTCAGGACCTCTTCCCTTTTCCTACCAATGTCATTGGTACCAATATGTACCACAACCTCTGGCTATTTACCCTCTCCATTCAGAATGCCATGGACCCGATCCGAGACGTCCCTGACCCTGGCACCCGGGAAGCAACATCCCATCCGGGAGTCTCTTTCATGTCCACAGAATCTCCTGTCTGCCCCCCTTACTATGGAATCCCCTATCACTACCGCTCTCCTCTTTTCCCCCCCTTCCCTTCTATGCCACACGACCAGGCTCAGTGCCAGAGATCTGGTCATTGTGGCTTTCTCCTGGTAGGTCGTCCCCCCCCAACATCATCCAAAACGGTCTACCTGTTATTGAGGGGAACGGCCACAGGGGTACTCTGCACTACCTGCCTATTCTCCGTCCTTCTCCTGACAGTCACCCAGCTACCTGCCTCCTGCAGCTACAGGGAGGCAGTCACTCCTCTTATCTATGTACTCCCATAGGAGCCAAAGGTTATCCAGCTGCATCTCCAGTTTCCTAACACGGTCTGTAAGCAGCTGCAGCTGGATGCACCTTGTGCAGATGTGGTTATCAGGGAGACTGGATGTCTCCCAGAACTCCTGCATCTCACAAGATGAGCACACCGCTGACCCTGGAGCCATTCTAACTACTCTGGCCTGGCACTAAAGGGAACACCACAGCAAGAAAAAAAGAATCTTGCCAGAGACTTACCTTCACCTCTTCTCGCCAAAGCCTCAGGCCCCCACTCTAACCATGGTCCACTGACACACGGCCACTCCGCTTATACTTTTACTTGCTGCTGTTAATCAGCCATTCAACTGGCAACAATTTGCAAATGTGCCTCATTTAAACTCTCGCAAGGTGAAACTCACAAGCACATGCACAGAGACTCACCTCTTTTCAAAGATCCCACTCCAAATCTGGCTCCAACTCCCGACTCTGCAATATGAGACTTGGACAAGGTAGGCTGAGTTTTCTCCTGCTCCAGACCCAGGTCAGTTGTCCACTGCAAACACGGACAAGGCCAATTCAGGAAGAAAGAAAGCATGGTGGATCAGGAGGTCCCCCTGGAGAGGTTGTGGTTAGTTGGATGGGCAAGGTGAACTAGGAGCAGGAGGCCACTTGGCCCCTTGCTTGTTCTCCTGTTAGACCACAAGACCATAAGACATAGGAACAGAATTAAGTCATTCAGCCCATCAAGTCTGCTCCAGCATTCGATCATGGCTGATTTAATTTTCCCTCTCAACTTCATTCTCCTGCCTTCTCCCCATAACATTTGATGCCCTTACTAATCAAGAACTTATCAAACTCCGCTTTAAATAGACCCAATGACTTGGCCTCCATTGCCGTCTGTGGCAATGAATTCCACAGATTCACCACCCTCTGGCTAAAGAGATTCCTTCTCATCTCTATTGTAAAGGACTGTCCTTCTATTCTGAGGCTGTGCCCTCTGGTCCTAGACTCTCCCACTACTGGAAACATCCTCTCCACGTCCACTCTATCCAGGCCTTTCAATATTCAGTAGGTTTCAATGAGATCCCCCTTATCCTTCTGAACTCTATCAAGTACAGGCCCAGAGCCATCCAACTGTCCTCATACATTAACCCTTTCACTCCCAGTAAACCTTTTGTAAACCTCCAATGTCAGCACATCCTTCCTTAGATATGGGACCCAAAACTGCTCACAATACTTCAAATGTAGTCTGACCAACACCTTATAAAGCCTCAGCATTACATCTTGCTTTCATATTCTAGTCCTCTCGAAGTGAATGCTAACATTGCATTTGCCTTCCTTACTAACGATTCAACCTGCAAGTTAACCTTTAGGGAATCCTGCACTTGGACTCCCAAGTCCCTTTGCCCCTCCGAATCGCTCCCTGTTTAGAAAATAGTCTGTACCTTTATTCTTTCTACCAAAGTGCATGACCATACATTTCCTACGCTGTACTCCATCTGCCACTTCTTTGCCCATTCTCCTACCCTGTCCAAACTTCTACAGACTCCCTGCTTCCTCACCTCTACCTGCTCCTCCATCTATTTTTGTATCATCCACAAACTTGGCCACAAAACCATCAATTCCGTCCCATTCTGTTCTGCCATTTAATAAGATCATGGCTGATGTGATTATGATGTCAACTCTACATTCCCTTCTACCCCCAGTAACCTTCATCCCCTTATTTTTCAAGAATCTACCTGCGTCAAAAATACTCAAAGACTCTGATATCATTGATTTTTAAGAGAGTTCCAATGACTCACAACCTGGAGAGGTAATAAAATCCACCTCTTCTTTTAAATGGGTGACATCTTATTTTTTAAACACTGAGTCCAAGATCTAGTTCCTCTGAGAACACATCCTCTCCACATATGTCATGCCAAGACCCCTCAAGATCCTATATTTATCAATCCATTCTCCCCTCACCCTCTGACCTTCAGCAGACACAAGCCTGTACAACCTTTCCTAGTCGAACTACCCCAAAAATCTAGAGAACCTTCCTTGAACTACTTTCAATGCATTACCATCCTTCCTTAAGTAAGGAGACCAATACTCTGGACAGTAATGGCTTACAAGTTCTGAAAGTGAAAGCACAGTGGTAGGGTGGTAAATAAGGCATATGGCATGCTTGCCTTCATCAGTTGGGACGTCGAGTATAAGAGTGAGGAAATCATGTCGAAGCTCTATAAAACTTTGGTCAGGCCACACTTGGAGTATTGTGTGCAGTTCTGGTCACCCCATTACAGGAAGGATGTGGAGAAGGTGCAGAAGAGGTTCATCAGGATGTTGCCTGGATTAGAGAGTATTCGCTATAAGGAGAGGTTAGACAAACTTGGATTGTTTTATCTGGAGTGTCGGAGGCTGAGGAATGACCTGACACAAGTGTGCAAAATGATGAGAGGCATAAATAGGGTCTAAAGTGAGAGTCTTTTGCCCAGGTGTAAATGTCAGAGCTTGAAGGTGAGAGAGGGTAAGTTTAAAGGAGATATACAAGGCAAGTTTTTCTTTAAATACAGAGAGTAGTAGGCGCTTGGAACATGCTGCCGGGGGAGGTGGTGGAAGCAAATGCGACAGCAATATTTAAGAGGCATTCAGATAGACACAGGAACATGCAGGGAATGGTGGCATATGGACCATATGCAGGCAGTTGGGATAAGTTTAAATTGTCATCGTGGTTGGCACAAACATAGCGGGCTGAAGCACCTGTTCCTGTGCTCTGTGTTCTAATACTCTATGTAACTGAAGCAGGACTTGCCTTTTATGAATCATGCACAAGGACACCCAGATTCCTCTGCATCTCACAGCTCTGCAATCTCTCACCATCTAGGGAAAATGTTTTATTTATATTTCATGCCAAAATAAACAAAATCACATTTTACCACCTTATGCTCCACTTGCCAGATCTTTGCTCATTCGCTGGACCAATTGATGTCTCTTTACATCCTCTTCCTGTACTTTCCTGTTTGCCTTTGAGCCATCAGCATATTTAGCACTACACCTTTGGTGCCTTCATCCAAGTCACTTATACAAATCGGAAAAGTTGAGGTCCCAGGACCAATCCCTGTGGCACCCCACACATTACCCCTCACCAACCAGAGAAAGACCTGTTTATGCCAAGTCTGTTTCTTGTTAGCCAAGTGATCTTATATCAACACCAGTATGTTACCTCTTACACCATGACCTATTAATTTCTGAAATAACCAATGATGTATTGCTTTGTCAAATGCTTTCTGGAACTCTTAAGTATAATACATCCACTGGTTCCCCTTATCCACAAAACATGTTACTTCTTTAAAGATCCATAATGTTGGTTAAACATGATTTAACTTTCTCAGAATCATGCTGACTTTGCCCGATTACCTCAAATTTTTCTATAATATTTTTAGTAATAATTTTTCACATTTTCACTTTACAGAAGCTAACTGGCCTTCAGTTTCCTGTTTTCTCTCTCCTTCCCTTTGTTGAATAAAGGAGTTACAATCTGATTGATCCTCCCTTAATCAAAGGAATAGACACATAGCGGAGGTGAGAGGAACTAAGAAGTTCCCTGCGTCATTCCAGAGGAATCCTGCAGTACACACAGAGCAGATGTGTAGTCTTCATCATTCACTGCATGTGGCTAGGTTGTGGTGTCTCTGACGTCTGAGTAGAAATGAAATCAGAAAAAGCTGGAAACACACAGGAGGTCAGGCAGCATTTGTGGAGAGAGAAACAGTTAATGCTTCAGGTCTGAGACCCTTCCTCAGAACTGAGAAAAAGAGAAAACAAGTTAATTTTCAGTGGCAGAGATCACAAGCAATTGGGAGCAGGAGTCAGCCACTTGGCCCCTCAAGCCTTATCCCACTATTTAACACGATCATGCCCAAGGCTTCATCCTCTGCTGTGCCAGTTCCCGACAGTAGTGAACTCGCTGAAGTGTCAAATACCCCAGTGATTGAGCTTCTACAGTCCACATGGAGGAGAATTCCAGAGATCACACCCTCTGTGAGGAGGAGAGAGAACAGGTAGAACAAAGACAATATCTTTGATGTGGTGAGGATGGGTCAAATGGGTTAATGGGGTAGTTAGAGGAAGCTGTGGGACATGCCCAGGAGGTCAGGCTGTACGAATGTAGAGAGAAACTGAGATGGATGATGACAGAAATGGCCAGTTTGGGTACAGCAGGTTCTTTACTAATGGGCCAGGCTTTTACTTCCTGCCTCCAGGACCCGACCCACCCTGAACGGTCAGTCACGGGCACACCGATGCCTGCAGTAATAGAATACCATGCCTGGTGTCACCTCTGAAGCACCGATTGCATCAGTATCTCAGCAGAGAATGCTGTAAGAAATCCATACTGTTGGTTTAAGCATCCTTGTGAGTTTTGGGTGCGAGGGAACATCCTGCAGTCAGCTCTGAAGCTGCCCAGTCAAGTCCCTAACATCAGCAAAGTGTTACTTTAAATGATAGGAGCAACAAGTTTGCACAATGTATTTCTAGTTCTAACTGGACTGTTCTACAACAGGCCCAATGAGATTGTTCCACAGTGTAATGTGGAGCTTTGAGCTAAAGTTCACGTTGAAACAGATGGAAATGGGCGCCAGGTAAATGACAACACTTAAATGCTAAGAACTCACCATCAAACACAAAGCCCTCCCTCGGCTGGCAGTGAGAGGGGCCCTCCCTGTGAGATTGGAGTCTCACCCCCAATGCCCTCGAGTCAGCTGTGGTGCAGATGAAACAATTGTCCACCTCTTTGTGGTGTGTGTATTTACTAAGGTATGGAAAAGGATGCAAGGTTCTTGTTCATACTGAGCAGCTGTGTAACACAGGACTGTGACCTACAGGCTGTTCCCAGGGACACACACCGAGTCAAACATCAAGTGCTGCTGGAAGATCGTCAACTCAGTGAAAGACACACATTGATCTGCCCAAAACTTGGTGTTCCAGTACAACGAGATGTCCTCAGGAGAATGCTGCTGACTGGCACATTCCAGGCTGTAGGAGTACATTCTGAGGGACACACTGAAGCACAGTGCAGTCACTGCAAAGGCTGAGGGGAAGGACTGCAAGGGAAGATCCCACTGCCATTAGATACTGAGGAGCTGAGTCCTATGTAACAGCCCCACCAACACTGGATGGACGCATTGTTCAAAGAGGCCACGGGAGTGGCATTGGTGCCTTGTATACAGAATGTGTTAACTTGATGACACTATGAATGTAACTAAAGAACACATCGATTGTTTTGGATTTCCTGTATATATTTTATATGAATAAAGTTTATTTTTTAAATAATAAAAAAAACAGCTGTTGGGAAAAGTCCAAATGTACTGGTGTGGATGGCGCCAGAACTACCTGGTTCAGTTTCCCAATGGGTGTGACTACTGCCAGCGATTGCTAACGATAATTGCTAACTACCACAAGATGATTGCTAACTACCACAAGAACTTAGAGCATGGATAAGTACGTGGAACTATGACGTGGTGGCCATTACAGAGACTTGGCTGTCGCAAGGGCAGGAATGGCTACTGGATATTCCGGGGTTTAGATGTTTCAAAAGGGACAGGGACAGAGGTAAAAGAGGTGGGGGAGTGGCTTTGCTGATCAGGGACAGTGTCACAGCTGCAGAAAGGGAGGACATCCTGGAGGGATCATCCACTGAGTCAGTGTGGGTGGAAGTCAGAAACAGGAAGGGAATGATCACTCTATTGGGAGTATTCTACAGACCCCCAATCGCAGCAGAGATGCTGAGGACCAGATCGGGAGGCAGATTTTGGAGAGGTGCAAAAATAACAGGGTTGTTGTCATGGATGATTTCAACTTCCCTAATATTGATTGGCACCTCCTTCGTGTAAAGGGGATAGACAGGGCAGAGTTTGTTAGGTGTGTCCAGGAATGATTCCTGACACAGTATGTGGACAGGATGACAAGAGGAGAGGCCATACTGGACCTGGTACTGGGCAATGAGCCTGATTAGGTTTCAGATCTCTCAGTGGGAGAGCATTCTGGAGATAGTGACCATAATTCCTTGACATTTGCCACAGCCTCGGAGAGGGATAGGAGTAGACGATATGGGAAAGTATTTAACTGGGGGAGGGGGAATTATGATGCTATTAGGCAAGAACTTGGAAGCTTAAATTGGGAACAGATGTTCTTGGGGAAGTGCACAGCGGAAATGTGGAGGTTGTTTAAGGAGTACTTGCATGGGGTTCTGCATATGTTTGTCCCATTGAGGCAGGGTAAGAATGGTAGGGTGAAGGAAACATGGTTGACAAGAGATGTAGAATATCTTGTCAAGAGGAAGAAAGAAGCTTACCTGAGGTTCAGAAAGCATGGATTAGACAGGGCTCTGGAGAGTTACAAGGTAGCCAGGAAGGAGCTTAAGAATGGACTTAGGAGAGCTAGGAGGGGGCATGAGAGGTCCTTGGTGAGTAGGATCAAGGAAAACTTACACATATGTGAAGAATAGAAGGATGACTAGAGTGAGGGTAGGACTGATCAGGGATAAAAGAGGAAACGGGCCTGGAGTCAGAAGAGGTACGAGAGATCCTTAATGAATACTTTGCTAAAGTATTCACCAGAGAGAGAGCGAGAGCGAGAGAGGCCTTGATGTTTGTGAGGATGGCGTACTACAGGCTGATACGCTAGGGCATGTTGATGTGAGGAAAGAGAATGTGCTGGAACTTTTGAAAAACATTAGCGTAGATAAGTCAGCGGGGCCAGATGGGATATATCCAAGATTATTACAGGAAGCTAGGGAAGAGATTGTTGCGCCTTTGGCAATAATCTTTGCGTCCTCACTGGCCACAGGAGTAGTGCCAGACGGCTGGAGGGTGGTAAGTGTTGTTCCTTTGTTTAAAAAAAGGAGTAGGGGTAACCCTGGGAATTGCAGACCAGGGAGTCTTACTTCAGTGGCGGGCAAAGTACTGGAGAAGATTCTTAGAGACAGGATTTATGGGCATTTGGAGAAGTATAAGCTGTTTAGGGTCAGTCAGCATGGCTTTGTGAGGGGCAGGTCGTGCTTCATGAGCCTGATTGAATTCTTTGAGGATGTGACAAAGCACATTGATGAAGGTAGAGCAGTGGATGTGGTATATACGGACTTTACTAAAGCGTTTGATGAGGGTCCTCATGGAAGGCTCATTCAGAAAGTCGGGAGGCATGGGATCCAGGGAAACTTGGCTGTGTGGATTCAGAATTGGCTTGCCCATAGAAGACAGAGGGTGGTGGTAGATGGAGCATATTCTGCCTGGAGGTCGGTGACCAGTGGTGTTCTGCAGGGATCTGTTCTGGGACCCCTGCTCTTTGTGATTTTTTATAAATGACTTGGATGAGGATGTGGAAGGGTGGGTTAATAAGTTTGCTGATGATACAAAGGTTGGTGGTGTTGTAGATAATGTAGAAGATTGCTGTAGATTACAGCAGGATATTGATAGATTACAGAGCTGGGTTGAGAAGTGGCAGACGGTGTTCAACCCGGAAAAGTGTGAAGTGATACACTTCGGGAGATCGAATTCAAAGGCAGAATACAAGGTTAATGACAGGACTCTTGGGGTCCATGTCCATTGATCCCTCAAGGTCGCCGTGCAGGTCGATAGAGTTGTTAAGAAGGTGTATGGTGCTTTGGCCTTCATTATCTGGGGTACTGAGTTCAAGAGCCGCAAGGTGATGTTGTAGCTCTATAGAACTCTGGTTAGACCACACTTGGAGTATTGTGTTCTGTTCTGGTTGCCTCATTATATAAGGATGTGGAAGCTTTAGAGAGGGTGCAGAGGAGATTTACCAGGATGCTGCCTGGATTGGAGAGCATGTCTTATCAGGATAGGTTGAGTGAGCTAGGGCTTTTCTCTTTGGAGAGAAGGAGGATGAGAGGTGACTTGATGGAGGTGTTGAAGATGATAAGAGGCATAGATCGAGTGGACAGTCAGAGACTTTTTCCCAGAATGAAAATGGCCAACATGAGGGGACATAATTTTAAGGTGATTGGAGAAAGGGGGATGTCAGGGGTAAGTTTTTTTTACACAGTGTGTGGTGGGTGCATGGAACGCACTGCCGGCAGAGGTTGTGGGGGTATATACATTAGGGACATTTAAGAGACTCTTAGATTGACATATGAATGATAGAGAAATGGAGGGCTATGTGGAAGGGAAGGGTTAGATAGATCTTAGAGCAGGCTAAAATGGCGGCACAACATTGTGGGCCGAAGGGCCTGCACTGTGCTGTAATGTTCTATGTTCTAAGATGATTGCTAACTAGATTTACTCCATGTTGAAAAAAATCAAAATTAGGTCACAATACTGACTTTTTCCCCAGCAATAAGCAATCCAGTTTGAAGCCTTGCAGGAGCACCTTCATCAGGAGAGCAGGGAAGTAGGGAGGCAGCTCACTGCCAGCTTCTCAAGGGTATGTGGGGATGGGTATTAGATTCTGGGCTTATCAGAGGCACCACTCAGAGGCGAGCGGTGAAGTCTTTACTCACCAGATATTTGTCCTCAGTCTGTTGAAAGGTGTCGACATCTCGTAGGCCCCTGTGATGGAAGTTCCTGTAGCACCTCCACCAACTAAAGAGCACAACCAGCTGGTCCAATGAGCAATGTAGGACCCAGGGGATGTACAAACCCTTGGGCAGAAAAGGGGTGATCAGCAGGAGGCCCCAGTAGATGAGGATACACAGGAAGTAAGGGATTTGGGTTGGAGATTCGATAAGCTTCTTAAAAGTCCTTTCAGATTTTCTCTTTACATCTGTTAAAAAAAACATTAATTACTTACAGTGTAGGAGGAGGACACTGGGTCCTTGCCTGATTCCAGCACAACAATCCCATCAGACCCAGTCCCTCTGTCCTTTCCCTGTAGCCCGGTTACTTCATTCTCTCTCACATGAGCATCAACTCCCCTTTGAGTCTTTTGCCACGTACCCACTCTTGTACGGAATGGTGAGTGGCTGGTGAGGACACTTTGGTTGATGCTGAGACAGGTGTGAGACAAACTCTGGAGGGGAGGTGAAGGAAGAGGCTCTTGCAACAGTCCAGAAGTATCTGGACAAGTACTCGAACTCCAAATGTGTAGGAGGCAACAGATGAAGGGCTGGTGAATGGGACGAGTATAGATCTATACTTGATGAACGGCACAGACATGGTGGGCTGAAGGGACTGTGACTTTGTTTCACTGTGACCAAAGGTAATGTACAGCAGCCAATAACCTACCAATCTGCATGTGTTTGGGATGTGGGAGGAAATCAAAGCACCCAGTCATAGGGAGAACATGCCAACTCCACATAAACAGCACCCATGGTCAGGATTGAACCCAGTCTCTGGCGCTGTGTGGCAGCAGCTCTACCAGCTGTGTTACTGTGCCACCCAATTACAAAGGCTACTCTGGATATACAAATGCCCCAGGGTAGCCAGATGTTGACTCCCTATTGTCACCCAGCAGAACGGCCCACAGCCTACATTCAGAACCTTCCAGGAGATTGGTTCTCTCAAAGCACGATGGGAAGCCTTGCTTTTCAGTCAATGTCTGGAGCCTCCACACTGCCCAACCCCAGTAACAGGAAGTAGTCCACCACGCTTCCTGTAGTCTCTGGGCAAACAGTCACCTTTCACCTTTGAATCTGCAGGCGGTTGATCCACAGGTTTGTCGCTGGGGGATTTCGGCTTTCTTGGTTGTCATGGTGTAAAGCTGCCTAATCCCACAGGAGAAGATCCCAATCACCGAACTTATACTGTAGATGATCTCCTCATCAAAGATTACCGTCGGCAGATAGAAGAAGATGATCAGCTCCAGGTACGGCTGCAATAAGTCCATTGCTGCCTCTGCATCAACACAATGGAGTTACTGAAGATAAATAACTACACTGCATAGAAAGGACCATTAAACCTCTTAAAGACCCACGTTAACACCTAACACTGCCTTCAACTGTGGTCAGTATTAATCTTTGGTCAGTGATGTTCTCATATTTGGATGATCTTGATAGGTTAACAGGTTTCATATTGCTAATGCGCTGGCTCTTTTTGGATGCAATATTGAAAGCAACCCCTCCCCCCCCTCCACTTCATTCACCCCTGCAGACCAGCTTGAGGGGCCAAGTGGCCTACTCCTGCTCCTATTTTCTTGTGTTGTTGGTTTATGTTCTTTGGTGGAAAAAAAATTCCCTCAACTATTCCCTAATTTTTACAACAAATTAGAAATGTTTTCATCTTCAGGTGGATTCCAGAAAACTAAACATCACTGACGATTGGAGAAGTAACGAACAACAACTTGCAGTTGTACTGCTGTTTTATGTGGAGAAAAACATCCCCAAGACATAGCCTTGGGGACATTATTGACTGAAGAGAATTTAAGCGTAGCCACGCAAGTAGATACAAGTGGAAAAACATCATTTTAAGGGAGGGACAAGATACAGAGACAGATAGGGAGGGGGAGGGGAGAAGAGAAGAGAAACTTCCAGAGCTTTAGCCCCAGGCTGCTGATGGTGGAGTAATTAATGTCAGAGGGAATGGAGTTGGAACTGGAAGTGCAAAGGTGTCTGAGGTTTTACAGTATAGATAGGGCAAAAGGATGGAATAATTCATAACAAGCCCGAGAAATTTTAATCTGTGGTGTGCTTCAGTGTAGGTCAAAGGACAGGATGATGGGTGAACGTGATTGCCAGTGTCTTGTATTGCAGCCAGAGTTTCAGATGACTTCAAGTTTACAGGACATAGAACACAGCCAGCATATGGGAACAACTGGGTGTAGGAAGTAACAAAGGCACAAACTACAGTGACTGCACATCACTGACACCCATGTGGCCTGGTTACCAAGCTGTTCCAACCCCAGAACTTTCTCCACCAGCCATTTTCTCTCCCACTTCTTGTGAATCATCTGTCACACACTGGCCTGTGCACTAAAGTTTCCCTCTTCCTTCTCTCCGGAAATAAAGGCTCAATCTTAGCCACATTGACTATGAACGAATGAGATCTTTGTTGAATTGTGCCTTTTGTTGGGCCTGAATCACAGAGGTCAAAAAGTTTGGACTCAGCAGGAATAACCCCACAAGTCTGGTCATCTCACACTCACCTCACCTCAAGCTCCTGAAAATGAGTCAGATTTTGGGTTTGTGAAAATCCCCGTCTCCAGTGAGAAATACTTTGTCCAGCAACCGTCACAGAAGTTTATAAAGAGACAATGAGCCCACAACAATACTTTCCGATTCATTACAGCTAGACCTTTGTATCCGTGGTGATCTGGATTTTGAATTAAATCGCTGGCTGTTGAGGTCACAGTTGTGTAACAGAACCTTGCACACCCCACCTAGAGTGTCCACCCAGCTCAGATCACATACAACCTATGGTGTCTGATGACTGCACAATGCTCAGTTCCATTCACAGCACAGTCAGACATTGGCTGATAAGTTACCAGTAGCATTTGTACCACACCGGTTCCTGGCAATGGCCACCTCCAGCAGGAAAGTCTAATCACTTGGCATTACTATTGCCAAGTCCCCCACCATCAATATTGTGTGGGAAATATCACTATTAACTAAAAACCTCATGGAGCAGTCACACAAATACCATGGCAGTCAGAGGCTGGGTAACCTGCAGTGAGTGATTCACCTCCTGACACCCAGAACCCTGCCCATCACCTGCAAGGCACAAATCAGGATAGAGATGTAATACTCTCCACTTGTCTGGAAGAGCACAGTTCCAGTAACACCAGGGCAACAAAACATACCCATGTTTGGGACCCCACTGACAGCTACCAGATGGAGAGCAAACTTAAAACCCCCCAGACATACTCAGAGCTTTGTGGCACAGCTTCAATTGCAAATTAATTGATAAGGTAGAGTAATGGCAGATTAGGAAGCAATTCTTATATTAACAGGGTATGGTTACCAATTGGATGGGGGCAGTTTCTGATTTGATGAACATCATTCCTGATTCAATGAGATTTTTTCTGATTGAACAAGTGCAGTTCCTAATTGGATGGAACCAGTTCTTGATCGAATAGGGTGTACTTTCTGATTGGATGGAGGCTGCTTCTGATTCTTTGAAGAGCAGTTCCTGATTGGATGGACAGATCACCTATTGTTGTGGATGAACAGCCAGTTGAAGATGGGAGCAGTAGATGCTAGAAGTCTTTATTCACTCCTAATACAAGCATATATTCAGAGAGATTAAATGGAAAAGTCTCCCTGAGAATCCAAATACATTGTGCTTTATATATTTTGGATATAATAAGGTGTGACAGGTGATTGATTGGGCATCAGGTGTGACGACAACCATTCTTTGGTGAGTCTGGTGTCACATGGATGCTGTTCTCAGCCATCCAATACATTTCACACCTTTTTCACTTTTTCACCTATTCACCTTGCCTTTACTCAAGCAATGTTTCCTGATGGAGTTTTGATGCATCTCTCAAGGTGTGGTCATGGATCCTTGTCAACTCTGCGCTTTGTCTCATCCACCCCAACGTGACCTTATATGCTCCCTGCACATTTGGCCAAGTATCCCAGAATGCATTATGGACATGTCACATCTGTTGTCTGAACAAACATGTATTTGGAATTGGTTTATTATTGTCACTTGTACTGAGGTACAGTGAAAAACTTAGACAGTTCTTCCAGGATGAGGCAGCACTTCACCTGTGAATCCAAGGGTGTCATTTATTGCATCCAGTGCTCCCGATGCAGCCTCCTCTACATCGGTGAGACCTGACGCAGATCGGGTGACCGCTTTGTCAAGCACCTTCGCTCCGTCCGCTGCAAAAGCAAGGAGCTCCCAGTGGCCACCCACTTCAATTCCACATCCCACTCCCATACCAACATGTCTATCCAAGGCATCCTCTACTGCCATGTTGAGGCCAGATGCAGCTTGGAGGAACAGCACCTCATATTCTGCCTTGGTTGTCTCCAACCTGACGGTCTCAACGTTGATTTCTCTAACTTCTGGTAACCCCTCCCCTCTTCTCCGCCACTTTTTATTTCTCTCTCCGTCCCTCCCCCTCCTTTGTCTTCCCTCATTCCTGTGGCCCCATCATCCCTTCTTTCCCCTCCCCCACCCTCATGACCTGCCCATCTATTCCACACCTCCTTCCCTTTACTCCATGGTCCATTGCCCTCTTCTACTGGATTCCTTCTTCTTTAGCCCTTTGCCTCTTCGACCTATCACCTCTCAGCTTCTTACATCTCCCCCCTCCCCCACCACCTACCCCCTCTCACCTGAACTCACCTATCACCTGCCAGCCTGTGCTCCTCCCCCTCCCCTGACCTTCTTATTCTGGCTTCTGCCCTCTTCCTTTCCAGTCCTGATGAAGGGTCTCGACCTGAAACGTCAACTGTTTGCTTCCCTCCGTAGATGCTGCCTGACCTGCTGAGTTCCTGCAGCACTTTGTGTGTGTTGCTACAGTGAAAAACTTGTCTTGCATACCATTCATACAGATCAATTCATTACACATTGCATTGAGGTAGTACAAGGTAAAACAATACAGAACGCAGAGTAAAGTGTCACAGCCACAGAGAAAATGCAGTGTGGGTAGACAATAAGGTGCAAGGTCGTAACGTGGTAGTTTGTGAGGTCAAGAGTCCATCTTATCATACTCAGAACCATTCAATATAATCTTATAAGAGCGGGATAGAAACTGCCCTTGAGCCTGGTGGTACGTGCTTTCAGGCTTTTGTATCCTCTGCCTGATGGGAGTGGGGAGAAGAGAGAGTGTCTCAGGTGGGTGGTGAGTCTGATTATGCTGGCTACTTTACCAAGGCAGCAAGAAGTTTAGACATAAAAGGGAGGCTCGTTTCCCTGATGTGCTGAGCCATGTCCACAACTCTCTGCAGTTTCTTGCAGTCCCAGGCATATGTATTTATGCACATATTGAAGGTTGGGATTTCTGCAGATTCAATTGGTCTCCATAAGTACTGGTTAAGTTTGAGAACCAATTATGTTTTGGTAGGATCCTGTATAAACATCACATAGCTATTGGTTTATTATTGTCACATGCACCAAGGTACAGTGAAAAACGTTTTGTATGCCATCCATATAGATCATTTCACAAAAGTGCATTGAAGTAGTACAAAGGAAATCAATAACAGAATGCAGAATAAAGTGTTACAGTTACAGAGAAAGTTCAGTGCATGTAGACAATAAGGTGCAAGACCATAACCAGGTAAATTGTGAGGTCAAGAGTCCATTTTATCGTATCAGGGGACTGTTCAGTAGTCTCATAACAGCAGGATAGAAGCTGTCCTTGAGCCTGGTGGTATGTGCTTTCAGTCTTTTGTATCTTCTGCCCTATGGGAGGGGGGACAAGAAAGAATGTCCGGGGTGTGTGTAATCTTTGATTATGTTAAACATATAGAACATAGTACATTACAGCTCAGTACAGGCCCTTCAGCCCATGATGTTGTGCTGAGATTTCATCCTGCTCTAAGATCTATCTAACCCTTCCCTCCCATATAGCCTCCATTTTTCTATCATTCATGTGTCTACCTAAGAGTCTCTTAAATGTCCCTAGTGTGTCTGCCTCCATAACCAGTTCCACGCATCCACCGCTCTCTGTGTAAAAAACTTACCTCTGACATCTCTCCTACACCTTCCTCCAATCACCTTAAAATTATGGCCCCTCGTGTTAGCCATTTTTGCCCTGGGAAAAAGTCTGACTGTCCACTCGATCTATGCCTCTTATCACCTTTAACACCTCTATCCAGTCACCTCTCATCCTCCTTCACTCCTTGGCTGCTTTTACGGGACAGCAAGAAGTGTAGACAGAGTCTGATGCGGGGTGGCTGGTTTCTGTGATGTGCTTATCTGTGTCCACAACTCTGCAGTTTCTTGTGGTTTCAGGCAGAGCAGTTGCTGTACCAAGCCGTGATGCATCCAGATAGGATGCTTTCTGTGGTGCATCGATAAAAATCGGTGAGGGTCGAAGGGAACATGCCGAATTTTTTTAGCCTCCTGACGAAGTAGAGGTGCTGTTGCACTTTCTTGGCTGTGGCATCTATGTGGTTGGACCAGGACAGCCTATTGGTGTTGTTTACTCTTAGGAACTTGAAGCTCTCAACCTTCTTGACCTCAGCACCATTGATATAACTAGGAACATGTGCACCCGCCCCCCCTTCCTGAAGTCAATGACCAGCTCTTTTGTTTTGCTGACATTGAGGGAGATGTTGTTGTCATGACAACAAGCCACTAGGCTCTCTATCTCTTTCCTATACTCCTGAAAGCTTGTAGATGGAGTTGGAACAGAATCTGGCCATGCAGTCGTGAGTGTATAGGGAGTAGAGTAAGGAGCTGAGGATGCATCCTTGGGGGAGAGCTGTGTTGAGGATAATCGTGGCAGAGGTGTTGCTGCCTATCCTTACTGATTGCAGTCTGTTGGTCAGGAAGTTAAGGATCCAGTTGCAAAGGGAGGTGTTGAGTCCCAGGTCCAGGACTTTGGAGATGAGTTTGCTTGAAATTATGGTACTGAAGGCGGATCTGTTGTCAATAAATAGTAGGTCTGACATAGGTGTCTTTATTATCCAGATGCTCCAGAGATGAGTGTAGGGCCAGGGAGATGGCATCTGCCATAGACCTGTTTCAGCAGTAGGCAAATTGCAGTGGGTCAAGGTTTTCTGAGAGGCTGGAGCTGATGCATGTCATGAGCAGCCTCTTGAAGCACTTCATGATGGTGGATGTCATGCTAAAGAATAGTGGTCTTTGTTGACTCAAGTGATTTCAATTACCAGTTATGGCTTATAATATCAATGGAGACCTGTGATATTAATCCAGGATACAATGAAAATAGGTTGAAGATTGATTCTTGGATTCTGTTAACTATGACTACTTCTCTCTCTCTGCTCCCTAACATTATGTTTGAAAACAAGGGCAATGCTGTTGAATGGGCTAAAATAATTGCGCAAGTGTCAGGTGAAAATGAACTGGCAGCAAGAGCTCGGACCCAGCGAGGACCTGGGAGTTCAGGGATTTGGAGATCAACCTCCCTGGCGTCTCCCTCTGCTGGCAGTCCGTGGAACTAACACACATGTGGAAATGGATTAACAGTGGCAGCATTTCCTATTCAGATTTCAGATTTCCAGCATCTGCACTTTTTTTGTTTTTCAAGTTTAAAAGCTTTCGGAGGAGGACATGCACTTCCATTAGGAGAGATGCACTTGCCTTGGAGATATTTCAGAGAAGGTTCACTGAGATGAGCAGATCAAGCTGGTTGTCACTGGGCTGATCAGATTGAAACTGATCCTGAGGGGGTTGAATCTGCTCTCTGAGTGTTGCAAATCTTCTGAACTTTTTACCCAGGGAACTACAGAGGCAAAGAACTGAATAAATTCAAGGTCAGATGGATGGGATTTTGGATCATATGGGTTGTGGGGAACTGGCAGGAAAGTGAAGATGGAGCCTGGATTAAATCAGCTGTGATCCCATTGAATGGCGGAGAAGGTGGGGATGGGGATGTGGGGGAAGAGCAGGGGTGGGTGGAGAAGGTAGGGGAAGGGAGGGGGAGGACAATAGGCAGCTCCCACTCCTACAACCCTGTGTCCCACTGTGCGATTGTCAGCCTTTCACTGTGACAGTGCTCAGCTTTCTTAGGTAACGTTCAGAAGCCAATATAACCGATGTAAGCAGAGGTGGGGAGGTCACAGATGTCCAGATGTTTAATAGCCACAGCAATAAATGACAGAGAGATTAGAAAGTCTCTGGTACTTATTTCAGGGTTCATGCTAATGTAACACTAAGCACTTTTGTTTCAATTTATTTCTGGCAGTTTGTGATGATCAAATGGAAAAAAAATATAAGCTTCAGTGCAATTCTCTATCATAGTGATCATATGGAAACTATGAGCATCAGGTCACAATAAAGTACTGATTTGTACTGTAATAACTGTGTATGTGAGAGGGAGAGATTGAGGCAACAAGGAAAATCAGAACAAGGAACCATTCCAATAGGGTATACAGTTCCTCAGTGGCGGGAAATTGTTCCACCATGGAGGGGGTGCAGTTCCTCAGCGGAGGGGGTGCAGTTCCTCAGCGGATGGTAGACAGTTTCAGTTTAAATAAGTTGACCCAGCAACCTGCATGTTCTGAAAGAAATTCCTTCTCTGAAGAGGTCTGAGACACTGATAAATAGAGTGCTTTATAAATTATTGATAATGGTTTGAGCTCTTTGTTACAGAGGCCTGTTCCACCTTATTCAGTAGGAGGATGAGACTGGCTGGAAATGTTTGCCATTGTTCTGAGATACCCTGCGTCCTGGTGCAGCTGGTAGAACAGCTGCCTCACAGATCCAGCAACCCCCAGGTTCAACATTGAGCTCCGGTGCTGTCTGTGTGGAGTTTGCATGTTCTCATGTTCTCTGTGACTGTGTGGATTTCCTCCAGGGCTCATGGAGTCAAAGAGTGGTACAGCACAGAACCAGGCCCTTCAACCCACTACGCCCATGCTGACCTCTTTGCTCATCTACTCTGGTCCCATCTGTCTGCATTAGGAACATATTCTTCTCTGCCTTGCCTATTTAAATGCCCTGTAAACACAATCGTTATGTCTGATTTCTCTGGCAGAACGTTCCAGATATCAATCACTGTGTTAAAAAAAACATTACCCTCAGATTCCCTCTACAACTTCTTCCTCTCACTCTAAACCTCTGCCCTTTTGTTTTTGATACCCCTCCCATGGGAAAGAGATTTTGACCAACTACCCTATCTCTCCCTCTCCTAAATCTTGCACACTTCTGTCAGGTCACCCCTCAGCCTCCTTCGCTCCCGGGAAAACAAGCCCAGCCTGTCCAATCAACCCCATAACTAAAGTCCTCCAGTGAACCTCCTCTGTGCTTTTTGTAGCACAGTCATATCCGCCATTCCCCAACCCATATAGTGGGCCGAGGAATGGCCAATGGAATTTAATTTAGATAACCGCGAGGTGTTGCATTTTGGGAAGACAAATGAGTGTGGGACTTTCATAGTGAATGGCAGGGCCCTGGGCAGTGCTGTGGAACAGAGGGACCTAGGAGTACAGGTACATGGTTCCCTGAAAGTGGTGTCACAGGGAGACAGGGCAGTGAAGAAGGCTTTGGCACACTGGCCTTCATCAGTCAGGGCATTGCATGCAGAAGTTGGGAGGTCACAATGCAGTTGTAGAAAACTTTGGTGAAGCCGCATTTGGAATATTGTGTTCAGTTTTGGTCAGCCTGCAATAAGAACGATGCCATTAAGCTGGAAAGAGTGATGTTGCTGGGACTTGAGGGACTGAGTTTTGGAGAAAAGTTGAACAGGTTGGGACTTTTTTCATTGGAATGTTGGAGAATGAGAGGTGATCTGACAGAGGTGTATAAAATTATGAGGGGCATAGATAAGGTGAATGCAGTCTTTTTCCCAGGGTTGGGGAATCACGAACTAGAGGACATAGATTTAGGGTGAGAGGAAAGATATTTAATAGGAACCTGAGGAGTAATTTTTTCATCCAGAGAGTGGTCCATATATAGAACGAGCTGCCAGAGGAGGTGGGTGAGGCAGGTACATTAACAACATTTAAAAGGTATTTGGACAGGTACATGGATAGGAGAGGTTTAGAGGGATATGGACCAATTACAGGCAAATGGGACTAGGTTAGATGGGAATCTTGGTCGGCATGGACCAGTTGGGCTGAAGGATCTGTTTCCATGCTGTTAGAGTCTATAACTCTATATCCCTCCGATAGTGTGCTCTGGTTTCCTCCCGCATCCCCAAGACATGTGAGTTACAGGGTAAATTACCCCTGGTGTGGAGGGGAGTGCAGAACCCAGGGCAAGGTGATTAGAAAGTGAGGTGATGGGAATGTGAGAATACGTTACAGGGAAAATTCCAAAACTTCCAATTCCAATCATCTGCACCACTGCAGCTCCTGAATGAACCAGCAAGTGGCAGCAAAGCAGCTCGAAGTGATTAACAGAGGTGCAAATATTTAACTCTTTCCTGTCGGGTTTGTTGCCATCCCAAGGGGCCTGACTCTCGCTAGAACTCTAAAACAAGAGGCCCCCAGTGCCACCTTTCCCAATGGGCCTCACCCACACTGACTGCCCATTCACCTGGATAACTGGCATTAGCTGGTTAATCGTCGGAACACAGGCAGGAAGAAAAGACTTTAAGGAAACAGTTACGAGATGACTGACTCCTCCGTCTCAGCAGGTCGAGGGTGACGTGCTTCCACTCCAGTTCTGTGGGACCAGCAGAATCTACCACAGGTGGGGCAGGGTGGGTGTGGGGGGGATGTGGGCATCTGTCTCCTATTGCATGTACTGGAACTTCTTGTTGTCCTCCTGGATTCTCCATCTCGGGTTCCCATGGGTTGGTGAGGAAGTTAGAATTTGTCAGGGAGGCTTTGAGAGCATCTGTAGTCTGTGTCCCCTGTGGTCTCGTTAACCCCTTGTTGTGATAGAGTAGAGGACAGAGTCGGTTTCAGAAGCCTGGCAACAAGCATGTGAATGACATAGCCCGACATTTTAAATGGCACCGACTAATGTTTCCTGGGGCTTTTGAGATTCTTATCCTGCAAGTGTTACTGGGAATGGGACGGGAACTGGGAATGGGAGGGGCATGGAATGGGAGGAGGGGGGTGGGAAAGGGAGGGGTCTGGGGCAACCTGGCATTGAAAGCAGTCAATTAAACACTTCCTGTCACCGTGTAGGTTTCCTCTGGGCGCTCCGGTTTCCTCCCACATCCCGAAGATGTGCAGGTTGGTGGATTAATTGGCCGCTGTAAATTGCCCCCAATGTGAGGGTGAGTGGTAGAATCTGGGGGGGGGGGGGGGGGTGGGGTTGATAGGAATGTGGGGAGAATAAAAAATGGCAGTGTAGGACCGGTGTAGATGGATGGTTGATGTGGACCTGGTGGGCTGAAGTTTGTGCCGTATTGCTCAATGATTCATTGAGAAAGCTCCCACAAAACAGCACTGTGACATTGGACAATGTGATATTGGTTGAACAACAAATACTGGCCCCGGCACCCCCTGCTCGTTCCTGTAATAGAACAAGAGTATTGTTTGCACCCGTCTGAGAGGACAGACACAGCCTCGATTTCACTGGACTACTACACACCAAATTATTTCTTCAAAGTGTTGCAGCACAAAGGGTGGTTCCAGTAAGTGAAACACAAAGGTGAGCTCGCTGAAACAGATAATCCAGAAGGCCAATGAAATGTTGGCCCTTGTTGAGGGGGTATGGAACGTGAAAGCAGAGTTTGGGTGCGAATTTTCAGGGCAAATGATGAGACCCCAAATGGACTGTAGTGTCCGTGCTTGAGGGAGGATGTGCTCGGTTGAAGGCAGTGTGGAGAAGTTCACTGGGTCGCTTCCTGGTTAGAAGTGGTTGGCGTACAAAGCGAGATTGGGCGTGGACTTCTTGGGGTATAGAAGAATGAGAGGTGAACACAAACAGGAGTAGGCCACTCGGCCCCTCAAACCACCCCTACCATTCAATATGATCATGGTTGATTTACCCCAGACTTAGAACATAGAACAGTACAGCACAGTACTGGCCTTTCAGTCCACGACGTTGTACCAACCTACATAAAGTTACTCCATGATCAACCTAACCTTTCCTTCCTACACAGTCCATAACCCTACATTTTTCTTACATCCATGTGCCTATCTAAGAGTCTCTTAAATATCCCTATTGTATCAGCCTCTACCACCACCCCCGGCAGTGCGTTCCAGGCACCCACCACTCTTTGTGTAAAAAACCTACCTCTGACATCTCCCCTAAACTTTCCTTCTCTGACCTTAAACTGATGTCCTCTGATATTGGCCATTGCCACTACCAGACACTTCGCTGTCTGTAAGGAGTTTGTACGTTCTCCCGTGTCTGCATGAGTTTCCTCCGGGTGCTCCGGTTTCCTCCCACATTCTAATGATGTACGGGTAGGTTAATATGGGTTTAAAATGAGTGGCGCGGACTTGTTGGGCCGGAAGGGCCTGTTACCACGCTGTAAATAAAATTTAAAAAATTTTTTAAGAATTTAAATTTAAAAAATTTAATTTAAAATTGCCACCCTGGGGAAAAGGTGCTGGCTGTCCACTCTGTCTATGCCTCTCATAATCTTATACACCTCTATCAAGTCACCTCTCATCCTGCATTGCTCCAAAGAGAAAAGCCCAAGCTTGCTCAACCTATCCTCACAGGACATGTTCTCTAATCCAGGCAGCATCCTGGTAAATCTCCTCTGCACCCTCTGAAGCTTCCACATCCTTATAATGAGGTGACCAGAACGGAACACAATCCTCTCAACTGTGGTCTGACCAGAGTCTTATGGAGCTGCAACATTACCTCGCAGCTCTTGAACTCAATCCCTCGACTAATGAGGGCCAGCACACCATACGCCTTCTTAACAACCCTATCAAATTGCGCGGGAACTTTGAGGGATCAATGTACTTGGACCCCAAGATCCCTCTGTTCCTCTACACTGCTTAGAATCCTGCCATTAACCTTGTACTCCGCCTTCAAGTTTGTTCTTTCAAAGTGTATCACTTCACACTTTTCCAGGTTGAACTCCATCTGCCACTTCTCAGACCAGCTCTGCATCCTATCAATGTCCTTGTGTAACCTACAGCAACCTTCTACACTATCCACAACACCACCAACCTTTGTGTCATCTGCAAACTTACTAAACCACCCCTCCACTTCCTCATCCAAGTCATTTATAAAAATTACAAAGAACAAAGGTCCCAGAACAGATCCCTGTGGAACACCACTAGTCACCGACCTCCACGCAGAATATGCTCCATCTACTACCACCCTCTGCCTTCTGTGGGCAAGCCAATTCCGAATCCATGCAGTGAAGTCTCCATGGATCCTATGCCTCATGATTTTCTGGATGAGCCAACCATGGGGAACCTTGTCAAACACCTTACTAAAATCCATATACACCACATCCACTGCTCTACCTTTGTTTTGTCACCACCTCGAAAAACTCAATTAGGCTCGTGAAGCATGACCTGCACCTCACAAAGCCATGCTGACTATCCCTAATAAGACTATGCTTCTCCAGATGCTCATAAATCCTGTCCCTAAGAATCCTCTCCAATAGCTTGCCCACCACTGATGCAAGACTCACTGACCTATAATTCCAAGGGTTATTCGTATTACCTTTCTTGAACAACAGAACAACATTTGCCACCCTCCAATCCTCCAGCACCACTCCTGTGGCCAGGGAGGACACAAAGATCATCGTCAATGCTCCAGCAATTACTTCCCTCACTTCTCATAGTAACCTGGGGTATATTCATAGAGTACTACAGCACAGAAACAGGCCTTTTAGCCCATCTTGTCCATGCCAGCCTGGTTTTCAGCCTAGTCCCATCCACCTGCACCCAGACCATAGCCCTCCATACCCCTCTCATCCATATATCTATTCAAACTTCTCATAAGATGTTACAATTGAACCCGCATCTACCACTTCTGCTGGCAGCTCGTTCCACACTCGCATCACCCTCTGAGTGAAGAAGTTCCCCCTCAGATTCCCCTTATATATTTCACCTTTCACTCTAAACCTATGTCCTCTAGTCCGCTCGTAACTTTGTATACCTCTGTAAGATCTCCCCTCACTCTCCTGCGCTCCAGGGAATAAAGTCCTAACCTATTCAACCTATCCCTGTAACTCAGGTCCTCAAGTCCCAGCAACAACCATGTAAATTTTCTCTGCACTCTTTCAAGCTTATTGATATCCTTCCTGTAGGTGGGTGACCAGAACTGCACACAATACTCTAAATTCAGCCTCACCGATGTCTTGTACAACTTCAACAATAACATCCCAACTCCTGTACTCAATGCCCTGATTTATGAAGGCCAAAGTGCCAAAAGCTCTCTTTACCTGTGATGCTACTTTCAAGGAATTATGGATCTGTACTCCCAGGTCCCCTTGCTCTACCGCACACCTCACTGCCCTACCATTCACTGTGTAAGTCTCACCCTGCTTTGTCCTCCCAAAGTGCATCACTTCACACTTGTCTGCATTAAATTCCATCTGCATTTTTCAGCCCATTTTCCCAGCTGGTCCAGATCACTTTGCAAGCTTTGATAGCCTTCCTCACTGTCCACCATGCCCCTATTCTTGGTGTCATCTGCAAATTTGCTGATCCAGTTTACCACTATCATCTAAATCATTAATACAGATGATAAACAACAACGGACCCAGCACCGATCCCTGCGGCACACCACTAGTCACAGGCCTCCAGTCAGAGAGACAACCATCTACTGCCACTCTCTGTCTTCTCCCACCAAGCCAATGTTGAATCCAATTGACTACTTCATCCAGAATGCCAAGTGACTTAACCTTCTGGAGCAGCCTCCCATGCGGGACTTTGTCAAAGGCCTCGCTAAAGTCCACGTAGACAATGTCCACTGCCTTCCCTTCATGAACCTTCCTGGTAACCTCCTCGAAGAACTCTATAAGATTGGTTAGACATGACCTGCCAGGCACAAAGCCATGTTGACTATCCCGAATCAGGCCGCCTATCCAAAAACTTATATATCCTGTCCCTCAGAATACCTTCCAATAACTTACCCATGACTGATGTCAGGATCACCGGCCTATAATTTCCCGACTTATTCTTAGAGCCTTTCTTAAACAACGGAACAACATTAGCTATCCTCTAGTCCTCTAACACCTCACCTGTGGCTAAGGACATTTTTAATATTTCTGCCAGGGCCCCTGCAACTTCTGCACTAGCCTCCCACAAGGTCTGAGGGGACACCTTGTCTGGCCTGGGGATTTATCCACCCTAATTCACCTCAAGGCAGCCAGCACCTCCTCTTCTGTAGTCCAGATACAGTCCATGACCTCACTACTCTTTTTCCTCAGTTCTATAGACTCTGTATCTGTCTCCTGAGTGAACACAGATGCAAAACATCCACTTAAAATCTCCCCCATCTGTTTCAGCTCCATGCATAGATAACCACGCTGATCTTCAAGAGGACCAATTTTGTCCCTTGCTACCTTTTTGCTCTTAAGATAGCTAAAGAAATCCTTGGGATTCTCTTTCACCCTGTCTGCCAGAGCAACCTCATGTTCTCTTTTAGCCCTCCTGATTTCTCTCTGAAGTGTTCTCTTGCATTTCTTATACTCCTCAAGCACCTCATTTGATCCTAACTGCCTATACCTGATATGAGCCTCCTTTTTCTTAACCAGGGCCTCAATATCCCTCGATAACCAAGGTTTCCTAAACCTGTTAGCCTTACCTTTTATCCTAACAGGAACATACAGATTCTGTACTCTCAATATTTCACTCTTGAAGGCCTCCCAGATACCAAGCATCTCTTTGCCAGAAAACAACCTGTCCCAATGCACGTCTGCCAGATCCTTTCTGATGACATCAAAATTGGCCTTACTCCAGTTTAGAATCTTAACCCAAGGACCAGTCCTACCATTCTCCATAATTATCTTGAAACTAATGGAATTATGATCACGAGATCCAAAGTGTCCCCCTACACACACTTCTGTCACCTACCCTGTCTCATTCCCTAAGAGGAGATCCAGTATCATGCTCTCTCTAGCTGGGACCTCTACATATTGATTAAGGAAACTTTCCTGAACACATTTGACAAACTTGATCCCATCCAGTCCTTTTACAATATGGGAGTCCCAGTCAATATGTGGAAAGTTAAAATTACCAACTATCACAACTTTATATTCCTGCAACTGCCTGCTATCTCTCTACAAGTTTGTTCCTCTAAATCCCACTGACAACTGGGAGGTCTATAATATAGTCCCATTAACGTGGTCATCCCTTTTTTATTCCTCAGTTCCAACTAAATTGCCTCAGTAGTCGAGCCCTCTAGTATGTCCTCTCTGAGCACTGCCGTGACATTTTCCCTTATCAGTAATGCCACCCCTCCCCCTTTAATACCTCCCCCCATCATGTGTAAAACAACAGAACCCCAGAACACTTGAGCAGCCAGCCCTGCCCCTCCTGCAACCAAGTCCCACTAATGGCCACAACGTCATAATTCCACGTACAGATCCACGCTCTAAGTTCATCTGCCTTACCTACAATACTCCTTGCATTGAAATAGATGCAACTCAGAACATTAGTCCCACCACGCTCAACCTCTGTAGTCTTAACATCTACTTTCCCCACAGCCCCTCCACTTGGTGTCCTGCCACTCTGGTTCCCACCCCCCTGCAACTCTAGTTTAAACCCCCCGAGCAGCACAAGTAAACCTGCCCGTTCAGATTTGGTCCCCCTCCAGTTCAGGTGTAAACTGTCCTGTTTGTATAGATCCCACCTGCCCTGGAAGAGAGCCCAATGATCTAAAAATCTGAAGCCCTCTCTCCTGCACCATCTGCTTAGCCACGTGTTAAACTGCACTATTTTCCTATTTCTTGCCTCACTCGCACGAGGCACGGGTAGCAATCCTGAGATCACCACCCTGGAGGTCCTATCTTTTCCCACCTAACTCCCTGAATTCACTTTGCAGGATCTCATCACTTTCCCTGCCTATGTCATTGCTACCAACGTGTACCCTCCCCCTCAGAATGCTGTGGACTCAATCCGAGACATCTCTGACCCTGTCACCTGAGAGGCAACATACCATCCGAGGGTCTCATTCTTATCCACAGAACCTCCTGTCTGCTCCCCTAACCAATGAATCCCCTATCACTACCGCTTGCCTCTTCTCCCCCCTTCTCTTCTGAGCCAAAGAGTCAGACTCAGTGCTCAAGACCTGACCACTGTGGCTTTCCCTGGTAGGTTGTCTACCCCAACAGTATCTAAGATGATATACTTGTTACTGGGTGGAATAACCACAGGGCTACCCTGCACTGACTGCCTATTGCTTTTTCCTCTCTTGACAGTCACCCAGCTACCTGCCTCCTGCAACTTAGGTTTGACTGCTTCCCTGTAACTCCTGTCTATCAACCCCCCAGTTTCCCAAATGATCTGAAGGTCATCCAGCTCCAGCTCCCTAACATGGTCTGTAGGGAGCTGCAGCCAGATGCACTTCTCACAGGTGTAGTCATCAGGGACACTGGAGGTCTCCCTGACTTACCACATCATACAGGAGGAGCACACCTCTGCACTGGGTGTCATTCCCACTGCTCTGCCTGTGCAATAATAAAGAAAGAAAGAGAACTTAACAGAACCCGGTAGGGTAGCGGTCAGTATAATGCTGTTACAGCGCCAGTGACCCGGGTTCAATTCCGGCTGCTGTCTCCCCATGTCTGCGTGGGTTTCCTCTGGGTGATCCGGTTTCCTCCCACATTCCAAAGACGTACGGGTTAGGAAGTTGTGGGCATGCTATGTTGGCGCCGGAAGCGTGGCGACACTTGCGGGCTGCCCCCAGAACACTCTGTGCAAAAAATGCATTTCACTGTGTGTTTCGATATACATGTGACTAATAAAGATATCTCATCTTATCTCACCTTCGCCTCCACCTCTTCACACCAAAGCCTCAGCTCCCCACCCTTACACTGGCCCACTCACACAACGGCCACTCTGCTTTACCCTACCTGCCTTTTATTGGCTGAGTTACCACACATTTAGTCAATCAGAAACAAGTTTTAAAAAAAGCTGCTGGCTCCTCCCCTCTGCTGCTCAGGCTGCTGGAACTGCAATAAGAGAAGTCCCAATTCTGTCCGGCCCCGGGGACTTAGCTATCCTAATAAGAACATAAGAAATAGGAGCAGGAGTCGGCCATCTGGCCCATCGAGCCTGCTCCACCATTTGATAAGATCACGGCTGATCTGGCCGTGGACTCAGATACACCCACCTGCCTTTTCTCCAGAACCCTTAATTCGCCTACGATGCAAAAATCTATCGAACTGCGTCATAAATATATTTAATGAGGTAGCCTCCACTGCTTCCCTGGGCAGAGAATTCCACAGATTCACTACTCTCTGGGAAAAGCAGTTTTTCCTCATCTCCATCCTAAATCTATTCCCCTAAATCTTGAGGCTATGCTCCTGAGTTCTAGTCTCACCTACCAGTGGAAACAACCTTCCTGCCTCTATCTTATCTATCCCTTTCATAATTTTATGTTTCTATAAGATCTCCTCTCATTCTTCTGAATTCCAGCAAGTATAGTCCCAGGTGACTCAATCTCCTCATAGGCTAACCCCCTCATCTCCGGAATCAACCCATTGAACCTCCTCTGCACTGCCTCCAAAGCCAGTATATCTTTCCTCAAGTAAGGAGACCAGAACTGCATGTAGTCCTTCAGATGCAGCCTCACCAGTACCCTGTACAGTTGCAGCATAACCTCCCTGCTCTTAAATTCAATCCCTCTAGCGATGAAGGCCAACATTCCATTTGCCTTCTTGATAAGCTGCTGCACCTGCAAACCAACCTTCTGCGATTCATGCACAAGCACTCCCAAGTCCCTCTGCACAACAGCATGCTGCAATCTTTCACCATTTAAATAATAACCTGATCTTCTATTTTTCCTTCCAAAGTGATGACCTCGCATTTACCAACATTGCACTCCATCTGCCAGACCCTTGCCCACTCACTTAACCTATCTATATCTCTCTGCAGATTCTCTGGATCCTCTGCACAATTTGCTTTTCCGCTCAATCTAGTGTCATCAGTAAATTTAGATACGCTACACTCGGTCCCCTCTTCCAAATGGTTAATGTCTATCGTGAACAGTTGTGGACCCAGCACTGACCTTCACGGCACCCCACTCACCACTGATTGCCAACCAGAGAAACACCCATTTATCCCAACTCTCAGCTTTCTATTGGTTAACCAATCCTCTATCCATGCTAATACATTGCCCCCAACTCCATGCATCCTTATCTTACAGATAAGTTTTTTATGCGGCACCTTAGCGAACGCCTTCTGGAAATCCAAGTATACAACTTGGATGAGGAAGTGGAAGGGTAGGTTAATAAGTTTGCAGATGACACAAAGGTTGGTGGGGTTGTGGCTAGTGTAGAAGGTTGTTGAGGGTTACAACAGGACATTGATAGGATGCAAAGCTGGGCTGAGGAGTGGCAGATGGAGTTCAACCCGGAAAAGTGTGAAGTGATTCACTCTGGAAGGTCAAATTCGAAGGCAGAATACAGGGTTAATGGCAGGGTTCTTAGCAGTGTGGAGGAACAAAGGGATCTTGGGGTCCAAGTCCATAGATCCCTCAAAGTTTCCGCAGAAGCTTATAGGGTTGTTAAGAAGGTGTAAGGCGTGTTGGCCTTCATTAGTCAGGGGATTAAGTTCAAGAGCTGTGAGGTAATGTTGCAGCTCTATAAAACCCTGGTTAGACTACACTTGGAGTATTGTGTTCAGTTCTGGTTGCCTCACTATAGGAAGGATGTGGAAGCTTTAGAAAGGGTGCAGAGAAGATTTACCAGGATGCCACCTGGATTAGAGAGCACGTCTTGTGAGGATAGGTTGAGTGAGCTAGGGCTTTTCTCTTTGGAGCGGAGGAGGATGAGAGGTGACCTAATAGAGATGTACAAGATGATGAGGCAGAGATCAAGTGGACAGCCGGAGACTTTTTCCCAGGGTGACAATGGCTAACACAAGGGGGCATAATTTTAAGGTGATTGGAGGAAAGTACAGGGGGATATAAGAGGTAAGTTTTTTTTACACAGAGAGTGGTGGGTGCGTGGAACACACTGCCAGGGGTGCTGGTAGAGGCAGATATATTGGGGATATTTAAGAGACTCTTAGATAGGCACATGGATGATAGCAAAACGGAGGGGTATGTGGGGGGAACAGTTAGTTTGATCTTGGAGTAGGTTAAAAGGTCAGCACAACATCATGGACTAAAGGGCCTGTACTGTGCTGTAATGTCCTATGTATTATGTACAACATCCACCTGTTCCCCTCTATCCACTGTGCTCATTATATCCTCAAAGAACTCCAGCAAGTTTGTCAAACAGGACCTGCCCTTCCTGAATCCATGCTGTGTCTGCCTGATGGAACCACTTCTATCCAGATGTCTTTCTATTTCTTCCTCAATGATAGCTTCAAGCATTTTCCCGACTACAGACGTTAGGTAATTGGCCTGTAGTTACCTGCCTTTTGCTACATCTTTTTTTAAACAGTGGTGTGAGATTCACTGTCTTCCAATCCGTCGGGACCCACCCAGAGTCCAGAGAATTTTGATAAATTATCACAAATGCCTCTACTATAACTTCTGCCATTTATTTCAGTACCCTGGGATGCATAGCATCAGGACCAGGGGACATGCCTACTTTTAGGCCCACTAGTTTGCTCATCACTACCTCCTTCGTGATAGCGATTGTATCGAGGTCCTCACCTCCCATTGCATCCATAACATCTCTCTTTGGCACGTTAGACGTGTCCTCCACCGTGGAGACCGACACAAAATAGTCGCTCGAGGCCTCGGCCATTTCCACATTACCCGATATTAATTCTCCTTTCTCATCTTCCAAGGGACCTACGGTCATTTGAGACACCCTTCTCCGCTTTATATAATTATAAAAGCTTTTACTGTCTGTTTTTTATATTCTGTGCTAGTTTATTTTCATAATCTATCTTCCCTTTCCTTATTGCTTGCTTGGTGGTTCTTTGTTGCTTTTTAAAGTTTTCCCAATCTTCCAGTTTCCCACTAATCTTGGTGACTTTATATGCATGAGCTTTTAGCTTGATGCCTTCTTTTATTTCCTCAGTTATCCAAGGCTGGATCTCCCCACCCTTACTGTCCTTGCTTTTGACTGGAATATATTTTTGCTGAACACGGTGAAAAATCTCATTGAAGTCTTCCACTGTTCTTCAACTGTCCCACCATATAGCCTGTGTTTCCAGTCTACATGAACTCTAACTACAAGAGGATCTCTAACTACAAGATCATTAACTTTACCTGTTTCATTGCACAGGACCAGATCTAAGATAGCATTTTCCCTTGCAGGTTCACTAACATGCTGTTCAAGAAAGCTATCACGGATGCATTCTGTGAAGTCCTCCTCAAGACTGCCTCAACCAACTTGATTCGCCCAATCTATGTGGAAGTTAAAGTCCCCCATGACAACTGCCGTCCCATTCTTACATGCATCAAATATTTCTTGGTTTATTGCCTGTGCCACTGTAATGTTATTATTCGGTGGCCTATAGACAACTCCCACCAGTGATTTTCTTCCCTTTACTATTCCTAATCTCTATCCAGATGGACTCAACATTCTGCTCCTTAGATCTTATATCATCTCTCACTATCGCCCTAATCTCATTCTTAATTAAGAGCGCTACCCCACCTCCCTTACCTTCCTGCCTATCCTTCCGTATTACCTGATACCCTTGGATATTTAGTTCCCAATCATCTCCATCCTGTAACCATGTTCCTGTAATGGGCACTAAACTATACCCCTTTGTACTGATTCGTGCCACAAGTTCACTGACCTTGTTTTGAATACTACGGGCATTCAGATAAAGTGCCCTTGCACTCAATGTCCTTTTAGAATCTAGTAACCTTTGTGTCCTTTGCGTTTGACTTTTCTGTACTCCACTCTTACTTTTCTCTTTTCTAACTTTTGCTCTGGTCTCTGCATTGCTTCCCTCTGTCTTTCTGCATGGATTCCCATCCCCCTGCCATATTAGTTTAAACTTTCCCCAACAGCACTCGCAAACAATCCCCCTAGGACATCGATCCCACTCCTGCCCAGGTGTAGACTATCCAGTTTGTACTGGTCCCACCTCCCTCAGAACCGGTTCCAATGCCCCAGGAATCTGAAACCCTCCCTCCTGCACCACTGCTCAAGCCACATGTTCATGCTAACTATGCTGCTATTCCTACTCTGACCAGCACGTGGCACAGGTAGAAATCCTGAGATTATTACCTTTGAGGCCCTACTTTTTAATCTAGCTCCTAGCTCCCTAAATTTGGCTTGTAGGACCTCATCCCATTTTTCTCCTATATCGTTGGTACCTATATGCACCATGACAACTGGCTGTTCACCCTCCCCTTCCAGAATGCCCTGCAGCCACCCTGAGACATACCTGACCCTCACACCTGGGAGGCAACACACCAACTAGGAGTCCCATTTATGGCCTAATGTTTTTCTGAAGCTCAACACTACCTCTTTCTTAACCTCGACATGCTCCAGCACATTAGCCTATTCTACACTGACTTCACATTCATCAAAGGCCCTCTCCCTAGTGAACACCAAAGCAAAGTATTCATTAAGGATCTCTCCTACCTCCTCCACCTCCAGGCACATGTTTCCCCCTTTATCCCTGAGCGGTCCTACCCTCACTCTGGTCATCCTCCTGTTTTTCACGTACGTGTAGAATGCCTTGGGGTTTTCCTCACCAAGGTCTTCTCATGTTCCCTTCTTGCTCTCCTAGGTCCCTTTTTAAGCTCCTTTCTGGCTGCCTTATAATTCTCAAGAGCCCTGCCTGATTTTTGCTTCCTAAACCTTAAGTTTGCTTCCTTCTTCCTCTTGACTAAATGTTTCACCTCTCTTGTCAACCATGGTTCCTTTACCCTGCCGTCCTTTCCCTGTCTCAGTGGGACTAACCCATCCAGAACCCCATGCAAGTTTTCCCTAAACAGCCTCTACATTTCTGCTGTGCATTTCCTTGAGAGCATCTGTTCCCAATTGAAGCTCTCAAGCTCTTGCCTAATATCATTGTAATTATTGGTATTGGTTTATTATTGTCACTTGTACCGAGGTACAGTGAAAAACTTGTCTTGCATATTGATGATACAGATCAATTCATTAATCAGTGCAGATACATTGAGTTAGTACAGAGTGCATAGAGGTAGTACAGTTAAAACAGTAACAGAATACAAGGTAAAGTGTTACAGCTACAGGAAAGTGCATTACAGGTAGACAATAAGGTGCAAGGTCATAACAAGGTAGATTGTGAGGTCAAAAGTCCATCTCAACGTTAGCCCTCCGCCAATTAAAAACTTTCTCACATCGTCTGCTCCTATCCTTATCCATGGCTATGCTAAAGGTTAGGGAGTTGTGGTCACTATCCCCGAAATACTTGCCCACCGAGCGGTCTGTCACCTGGCCAGGTTCATTGCCTAGTGCTAGATCCAGTACGGCCTCTCCCCTAGTTGGCCTGTCCACATACTGTGTCAGGAATCCTTCCTGGACACACGCAACAAACTGCCCCATCTCAACCTTCTGCACTAAGGAGGTGCCAGTCAATATTAGGGAAGTTGAAGTCTCCTATGACAACAACCCTGTTATTTTTGCACCTTTCCAAAATATGCCCATTTATCTGCTCGGTGGCTACTGGGGGGCCTATAGAATACCCCTGATGGAGTGATCGCTCCCTTCCTGTTTCTAACTTCCACCTACACTGACTCAGTAGACAATCCCTCCACAACTTCCTACCTTTCTGCTGTGATACCATCCCTGATTAACAATGTTACCCCCCCCCCCACTGCTTTTACTTCCCCCTCTATCCCTTTTGAAGCATCTAAACCCCGGAACATCAAGCAGCCAATCCTGCCCTTGCGACAGCCAAGTCTCTGTAATGGCCACAACATCATAATTCCATGTACTGATGCATGCTCTGTTCATCACTCTTGTTCTTAACACTTCTTGCATTAAAGTTAACACATTTCAACTCATCCAACTGACTGTATTTGTGCCCTACCCACTGCCTATCATTCCTCACAGTCTCTCTGCACATTGCATCCAGCTTTACTCCCAACTTCTCCATCATCTGACCTAACACTGCGGTTCCCATCCCCCGTCAACCTAGTTTAAATCTTCCCCAACAGCTCTAGCACATCTGCCCACAAGGACATTGGTCCCTCTCGAGTTCAGGTGTAACAAGTCCCTTTTGTACAGGTCATACCTTCCTCAGAAGAGATCCCAGTGATCCACATATCTGAAACCCTGCCCCCGCACCAACTCTTCAGCCACGCATTCGTCTGCCGTATCTTCCTATTCTTATCCTCACTGGCACATGGCACAGGCAGCAATCCAGAGATTACCACCCTTGAGGTCCTGCTTTTTAGCTTCCTTCCTAACTCCCTATATTCCCTCTTCAGGACCTCATCCCTTTTCCTATCTATGTTGTTGGTACCGATCTTCATCTCCTCTTCTGTGCCAGTTCCCCATAGCCCTCAATACTCTGATACTTCAAAAATGTCATAGAGTCAGAGAGTACTACAGCACTGAAGCAGGCCCTTTGGCCCATCTAGTCCATGCCAACCTGATCTTCTACTTCATCCCATCTTCCTGCACCCGGACCATATCCCTCCAAACTCTTCCCATCCATGTACCTATCCAAACCTCTCTTAAATGTTACAATTGAACCCACATCCACCACTTCACTAATATGTCTACCTCCTTTCTAAATACCTCCGACGACCTCGCCTGCACAACCCTCTGGGATAGAGAATTAAGGAGATTCAGCTCCCTCTGCGAGAAGACTGAAACATCTAATTGGATATGAGGATTGACAGGGTGGACTCTGAGTGGATAATTCACCTGGTGGGGTTTCTGGAAATGGGGGAATAGTTTCAGACTAATTGGTTAGATGATAATGAGGAGGAATTTCTTCTGTCTGCAACGCTCTACCCTAGGGAGGTGTCGAGACAGAGTCATTGAATACAAGGGAGACCTGTTACCTCCACAGAGTCAAGAAGTTTGGGGAGAGAGCAGGAGAAGGGATTGGATATTGCCCAATGGTGCAGCAGGCTTGATGGGTTGAATGGCCTACTTCTCCTGATTTCAAAATCAGCAGCTCTGCCAGTGCAGTGTGCTCTCAGTTTGGAAACTCGTGGCCAATTAACCTACCAACCCCCACATCACCCCAAAGATGTGTGTTGATTGCCCACTGTAAATTGCCCCACTTATGAGATACGTTGGTGGGAATGAGAGGAGAACGAAATGGGATTAATGAAAGTGGGTGTTTGATGGTCAGTATGGAATCAGTGGGCTGAAGGGCCTGTTTCTGCGCTGTGTGACGCAATGACTGATGCAAGGTTGACCTCAACCCTGGGAGCTGCAGCAGGTCGAAGGTTACAGGTTGGCCCTCCTGGTTATTGTGTGAGGAGGGCTGATGAGGAACACGCTCCAATTATCCTCACAGAGGCCCTGCTGAACGAGGACCAACCCCTCCCAGCTCTTCCCATTCACACATTACTTCAGGCCAGTGAACTTGAAGGCAGGCTGCAGGCAGGGTCTTCCCCCAGGGAGACAGCCTCTCTGACTGCGACCCAGACAGACAGTCTGTCCCCGGGGAGAGAGCCTGGTTGGGACAGTGACCAGAACAAGCTGGCGGACAGCAGCCAGCAGATTTGGTTCATTTCTCCATTGTGCAGTCCTGACAGGCAGGGGTGGGCGGGACAGCTCGGGTGAGGGCTGTGTGGGAGGGTGAGTGGGGAGAGACATGGACAATTGCTGCACTCTGACAACAGGTGGCTGTATTGTCATCACACAATCGCCTCCCGACCAGATCGTCACCCAGGTCTCGGCTGTCTGATGTGGGCGTCCTTGCGAGGGCACACAGCCGGTGTTTCACTGATTAATTAATCATTGGCAGAAGATCAATTGTTAATGAGATTCAGGAGCCTGCCCAGAGCCTGAGGTTATTGACAGCCTGTTTAACCCAACCTTGCCTCTCCTGCTCTGATATGTTGTGTGTGTGTTTGGTGTGCATGAGTGTGTGCGGGTTTCTGTTATATGTGAGTGTTGTGTCTATGCACATGTCTGTGTGTTTTCTGTTATGTATGTACGCCATGTGTTGCTCAGCTTTAGTATAAACTTAAAACCTGACCCAACCACAGTAAATTCAAACCTGACCCAAGCCTGAGAAATGTTTTTAATACCAAAAAGAATCTAATTCCCCTCGTGTGTGTGTGTGTGTGTGTTTTTGTCCGTGTTTGTGCCTGTCTATGTGTTCCTCTGTGTGTCAATGTATATGACTGTGCATGTGTGTGTTTTTGTGTTCCTGTGTCAAAGTGTATGTCAGTGAGAGTGTCAGTGTGTGTGTGACTGTGTGTCTGTCAATGTGTGTGACTGTCAATGTGTGTTTGTCTGTGTAGGTGTGGATGGCTATAGGGCTGTACTACAGGTAGAGTTGTGTCATGTGGGGGCCGTGAGTACAATAGGGGTGGTTGTGCAACATCAGACATCAACACTGTGGATGTGGGAGTGTGTTGTGGGGCTTGACACTATGGGTATGGGTGTGTGAGTACTGTGTAAGTGTGAGTATTGGGTGTGAGTGTGCATTGAGGACAATTGGTATGGGTGGTGTGGAGATGAGTACTGTGGTCCCACAGGAACCAGTGCTGGGACCCTTGTTTGTAATGTACGTGATTGACTTGGGTGTGGATGTGGGGGGTAAGATCAGCAAGTTCATGGGTGATACAAAGATCAGCAGAGTTGATCGATAATGTAGACGGCAGTCTTAGGCTAGGAGAGACATCAATGTTTTGGTGAAATGGGCTGAAAAAATGGAAGATGGAGTTTAATCCAGACAAATCTGAGATGGTGCATTTTGGGAGCACTGATGAGGCTAGGAGATAAACCATGAATGGCAGGGACTTAGGTAGATTTGAGGAACAGAGGGACGTCAAATGCACAAGTCCATAGATCCTTGACGGTGGTAACACAGGTAGATAACATGTTCAGGAAGGCATACAGAATACTGGCCTTCATTAGGGCATCGAATACAGAAACAATGAGGTTATGTTCCAACTTTATAAAACCTTGGTCACACTTCAGCTGGAGTACTGCATGCAGTTCTAGTCACCAAGGTACAGGAAGGATGTGACAGCGCTGGAGAGGGTGCAGAGGAGATTCACCAGGATGTTGCTTGGGATAGAACGTTTCAATTATGAGGAGTGACTGGAGAGGCTGGGTCTGTTCCCCCTAGAGCAGAGGAGGGTATGAGGGAACATGAATGAGGTATGTAAAATTATGAGGGGTATAGATAGGTAAACTGCAGGAAACTTTCCCTCATATCAGGGGTAGAGGACATGGATTTAGGGTAAGAGAGGGAAGAGGTTCAGAGGAGATCTGAGGGGGGATCTTCTTCACCCAGAGAGTGGAGAGTACCTGGAATGCACTGCCTGAGAGAGTGGTTGAAGCTGGGTCGCTGATGGTATTTAAGAAATATCTAGATGAACTCTTGAATCACTTTGGCATTGAGGGCTATGGACCAAGTGCTGGGAGATGGGATTAAAATGGATGGATGTCCACTGGTCGGTGTGGACAAGTTGGGCCAAATGGCTTGGTTCCATGCTGTACGATTCAATTGATTCTACCATGTGTGGATGTGAGTGTGTGGGTGTGAGTACTGAGGGTGTGTGAGTTAATGTGTCTATCTGTGTGTATCTGTGCATTAGTGTGTGTGTGTTTGTGTGTATCCACCATACTTCTATCTTTTATGTTGAGACGCAGCTGTCTCAGAGTCTGAAACCCCACCTCTAACCTCCCCTCCCCTGAACAAGCTGTCAGCAACATTTTGAATGTGTAAAAGTCCTCTTTACAAACCCATTCCATACAGAGAGGATCTGTCGAGATGTTAACATGAAAGCCCATAGAGGTCATGAATATGCTGAAAAGATGCAGGAAACAAGGCCTTGGGAGTAACCGGCTGGGCAAATCGTTTCTGGATTTCCAGCTAATTGTTTTTGTAACAGAAGTTTTATTGAAAGAGTGTTGAAGCAAAACAGCTGTTATTGACCAGATTGCCTGAGGAGGGAGGGAGGGGGAGTGAGGGAGAGACTATCGTACCAATTGCAGTCCACTTAACAAGTGCAAAACCATCACAGGATGTTGCCCCGTTCAAGAGTAATGACAACATTTAACAGAAGGCTGCAAGGCACATAGAAGCATTGTGGGAAACACTTCCAGCCCTCTCCTCCCCATCTGTAGTAATACTTCAATACAAAACAATTACTGACCATGAACTGAATGTCACAGTCACACAGTGTGGAGACAGATCCTTCAGCCCACTGAATCAGTGCCGACATCAGCCACCAATTTACGCTAATCCTACAGAAACACCATTTTATTTCCCCACATTCCCATCGACTACCCCCCAGATTCTGCACACGAGGGTAAATTGTTGCAGCCAATTAACTCACTAACCCGAGGTGCTTCACAGAAGCATCATTTCAAACCACATAACACAAAGCTTGGTTTCACAAAGTGTCAGAAGCCTGGGGAGGGAATTCAATGGTGTTTTGTCTCAGCAGCTGAGGGACTGCTGCCAGCAAGGTGGAACAAGAGACCAAAGAAGGAGGACTATCACACACAAAATGCTGGAGGAACTCAAGAAATCTTCCCACCATGTCACTTGCAGGATACTATCCCCTTCTCCCAGTTCCTCCACCTCCTGACCTGCTGAGTTCCTCCAAGATCTTGTGTGTGTTGCTCCAGATTCCAGGATCTGCAGAATCTCTTGTGTGTCCAAGGAGGAGGACTGTTGTGGGTCTGGAGAAGGCTGCAGAGCTGGGGAAGGACAAAACTGATTTGAAAACTGGAATAAAGATGTTTGAACTGTGGCACAGAGTGACCGGGAATCAGTGTAGATTAATAAACGCAGAGAGAATTCCATCAAGGTTCCAGCCATCAGGCAGTGGAAGCCTTCTCCCACCCCTCTCCATCTCCCCTCTCAGCTGGACCAGCAGGTGACTGCTGCTCTAGATACCATGTCTGGACACTTGCTATTGAAACCACCCGCTGCTCCATAGCTGCTCAGTCAAGCTGAACTGGTCCCAGAATCTCTGTTCTATCAGAGTTGCTTTGCACATTGATGCTGCTATTTGACCCAGCTTCAATTCTGACCTCAGGCGCTGTCTGTGTGGGATTTGTACGTTCTCCCTGTGACCATGTGGGTTTCCCTTGGGTGCTCTGGTCTCCTCCCACCTCCCAAAGATATACAGTTGGTGGTTTAATTGGTTGCTGTAAATTGCCTCTCGTGTCTAAACGAGTAGTAGAATCTTGGAGGAGTTGATGGGAAAATAACGAATGAGATTAATGTAGGATTAGTATAAATGGTGGTTGATGGTCAGCATGGATTTAGTACGCTGAAGGGCCTGTTTCCATGCTGTATGACTCTTTGACTCAAAGCAGAGGGAGGAATGGTTGCAGGTGGCTTGGTTCGGTAGTACCATGGCTCGAAAACCCTGTCTCTAACACCAACACAATCTCATTTTAACCAAAGTCAAAAAAACTCCAGATGCTGAAAATCTGAAATAAAACAGAAAATGCTGGAAACACTCAGCAGGTCAGGCAGCGTCTGTGGAGAGAGAAACAGTCAACGTTTCAGGTGAAACATTAACTGTTTTTATATCTTTTTCACCAAGTCCTATGATCAGGCAGACCTTCCCATCTTTTAATTTTGTCAGTCCACCTTTCCTAAACAAGCTCAGCTACAATTCTGCTGCCTGTCCTCTCAAAGACCCAGGCCTCAACATGTTTTCACTCCTGATTAAGCTGTGACGCAACTTTAAACTTCTTGTCCTTGTTTTCACACCCCTCTTTTATCTCTGTAATCTCCTTCTGACCAATCTCCTCTGAGGTCTCTGATCCTGGTCTGTTAAACATCACTGGATTCAGTTGCTGCACCTCATCTTCAGCTGGTGAATTCCCTCCTTAAACCCCCACCTTCTCCTTCAATACAGAACCAGCCTTTCTCAGCAAGCTCTCGGTCACCTGACCTAATACCTTCTTACACACCTCAGCATCACGTTTCATGGATTTTTGCAAAATTAAAGTCACTGCATGAACAGAACTCTCTTTTGTACCTTTGATGTGCAAGTATCACTCCTGTCCTATTTGTACCCAGGCCTTGCGCTGAGGGGTGTTGGGTTCATGACCAGAGCCAATTTGGTCATCTCCATTGTATAGTTACCATTCCAAGCAACTGGAATTTATTCTGAGTCAGAATGATTGGGCAAGATTGGACAGCAACTGAACAAAGTTCACACAGAAACTCAGTGTCCAGCACCGTCCTATAATCTCGGAATGGAACTATTTCTACCTAATTGAATTTGTTAAGTAGTATTGTTGGAAACCTTTTAACTGATCAATCCAGCAGTTTAAAGATTCACTCAGTCCAACAATGGTGCCATGAAACTTCAGTGTTACCTTCAACACTGTTAAAACCTACCTGGTCTTTTTCAACGACACCTCCCAAGCTCACAACTCCCACCAAGAAAGACCAGGGAAGAAGATGCTTAGAGACACAAGAGAGACTGAAGATACTGGAAATCTTGGAGCAACACACAAGATGCTACAGGAACTCAGCCGGTCAGGCAGCATCTATGGAGGAAAATAGACAGTTGATGTTTCAGGTCGAGACCCTCCATCAGGACTGCTGAAGGGTCTCGACCTGAAATGTCAACTGTCCACTTTCTTTCATAGATGCTGCCTGACCTGCTGAGTTCCTCCAGCATTTAATGTGTTGCTCCAGAAGCTACTTAGGAACACCACCATCTCCAAGTCCCATTCCATTTGACATGCCATTCCTTCATCGTCGCTGGGTCTAAATCCTGGAACTCCCTCCCCAACAGCACTGTGGGAATACAATACTGTATGGACAGCAGTGGTTCGAGAAGGTGCCACCATTATTACCTCCTTAAGGAGCTGTTGGAGGAGGGCAGCAATGTTCATATCCGAAGGAGTACCTTTAAAGAAAACTAGTGAATTGCAAATGTTTGTAGGTTGTTGAGAACAAAACACGCAAAAGGCAGTGGGAACCACGGACTGACAATAGGCCATCTCTCCCTAGCATTGACAACAATGATCTGGATACCACTAACCACCACTCCCAATCAACAACTGCACTTGCCGATGACATGGGAATCGATAGTGTTGTAGATAGTGAGGAAGGTTATCAAAGCTACATAATATGGATCAGCTGGAAAGCTGAGCAGAGCAATGGTAAATGGAACTAAATCCTGAAAAGTTCATGCATGTTGGGAGGGCAAGGGTAGATGTTCACAGTAAATGGTAGGGCCCTAGAGAGTGTTGATGATCAGATAGACCTTGGGTTCAAGTGCATCGATCCCTAAAAGTGGCAGCACAGGTGGATAGGATGAAGAAGGCGTATGGCATTCTTGCTTTCAGAGGTTGAGGCAGAAATTGTAAGAATTGGGGGCATCTTGTTACAACTTTATAAAACATTGGTTAGGCCACAGCTGGAGTACTGTGTGCAGTTCTGTTCACCACTAGAGGAAGGATGTGTTGTACTGGAGAGAGTGCAGAAGAGATTCACCAGGACATTCCCTGGACTGGAGCATTTCTTCTGGGGAGAGATTGGACAGGCTGGGCTTGTTTCCCTGGAGTGAAGGAGGCTGATAGCAGTATATAGATTTACAAGGGGGTGAGGTAGGATAGATAGCAACAATCATTTCTCCATGGGGTAGGTGCTTAAGACAAGAAGCTTCTAGATGAGTACTTGATTTGTTGAGGCAGGGAAGGTTACAGCCCAATGTGGGTAAATGGATTAGTGTGCAATTACAGTATGGACAGGGTGGGCTGAAGGGCCTGTTTCTGTGCTGCACAACTCTATGACACACGTAATGTCATTAACTTTATACTTCACACATGGGGGAGCAGACAAACATTCACAGTAAGCCACAAGAAGGAAAAGAAACTGCCTTTGACAAGGCAGTGCAGCACTGCAGCACAGAATTTACGTAGCCACTCCAGTGTGACGCTGAGGGAATGCTACAGTGTCAGGTAAGTTGTTAAACTGGGGCCGTCTCTGTAAAATGGACACAGGATACCAGGAGCAGGGACATCCTGGAAGAACTATTTATCACTCAACATCACTAAAACAGATCATCTCATCAGAATCAGATTACTGTTTGTGGGAGCTTGCTGTGCACACTTTGGCTGCTGCATTTCCTACTAATTTTCAAATGTACTTCATTGGCTTTGGAATACCCTAAAGGGAACAAGTATTGTGCTGCAGAATGTAGTAAAACTGAAATAATTGGAAATACTCAGCAGGTCAAGCAGCATCTATGGAGAGAAGCAGGGTTAATACTTCCACTTCATGGACCCTTCACACAACACAGGTCTTCTTCCTTTAAGTCACTATGGTTGGCTCTCAATCAGCTGACCCAGCTCTTGGTCACCTGACCCAGCATCCTAACATAATGCTGGGATTCTTTTTATTTGTTAATGCTCCCGTGAAGCGGTTCTGCTACATTGGAGGTGTTACGTAGAAGCAAGTTGTTGAGAAGTAAACATTGGTCATCTGTGGACTAGTGGTGTATTTATCAGACTCTCTGGGAGGAGTTTACATTTCCAATCAGTTCTGATCCTGGTCAGGTGCTCCTTAATCTCCCCATTGTTGGTGAGAGGCACAAGGTTCGGTGATGACTTCAGGCTGGTGTCAGGGAGAGGTTCAGACTCCCCTTCCTCCACACCAGCACAGAAGGAGAGGAGAGTCTGAACCCTCAGAGGCGAGGGGGTTGAGGGGTGGCTACGGGAGGTCCTGTTTGTGTCTTGACGACTTGTTTTGCTGGCATGGAACCTAAAACTGGGTGATGGGGGTTGGGTGATACAGTGCCATAGTGGGTAGTGCTGATGACTCACAGCTGCAGAGACCCAGGTTCGATCCTGACCTTGGGTGCTGTCTGGGTGGAGTTTACACGTTCTTCCTGTGATGACATGGGTTTCTTCTGGGTGTTCTGGTTTCCTCCAACATCCCAAAGACATGTGGGTTGGTCATTGTAAATTGTCCCCAGGGTGTGGGTGAGGGGTAGAGTCTGTGGGGAGTTGATGAGAATATGGGGAGCATAAAAAATTGGAATTAATGCAGGATTAGTGTAAATGGGCAGTTGAAGGTCAGCATGGACTCTGTGGGCCGAAGGGCCTGTTGCCATGCTGTATGATTATATGACTGCGCAGATCAGTAACCCCATAACAACCTCCTCAGGCATTTCACTGGATGTACTGGAGGTTCCAACACATGACCTCCTGTTAACCGCCCCGACCCCGGTGAAAGAGGGTACTATCCTAGATCCATTATCATTGGTAACCAATTTTGGGTACGGTAGCTGGGGTGGGTAAACTACTGGATGTGTATCGGAGCCCTGGATTAAAGAATGGTCTGGAAGTTTCTGTGATTCTGTGAAGGAACGAGTTGCTTACCAGTGATAGTGAAAGACTGTGACTGTTTGTTCCCAGGTGTCTCGGAAGGTTGATGTGTAAGTCTTGTCCACCTCTGAACCTGACTAATCCAAAGGTGGGCCTCTCTCCAAACTCTTGGTCCCCTCCTCTACCTCCTATCAACTCATTCACTCAATGCACGTCCTCTCACACCTGCACTTACTCCTCATTAAGTAATTCCTTTTTTCCAGTTCCCTCCATAGACTCAAACACTGTGTTGGACAGACCTGTGGGATCCAAGTTCCTGGTCCCTTGACTTCCCCAGTTTAATAGCTGCACCATTGCCTTCAACTTCCTGCTCCTTAAACTGCAGTTTCCACCTAAACTTCTCTAAGTAACTACGTTCCTGAACCACCTCTGACCAAGTGATTGGACATCTGGCCCAATAGCTGCTTATGGTACTTAGTGCCAATGTCTGTCTCTGGCTGAGGGTGAATGTGTGTATACCCAGGGCATATACATGTGTATGTGTCAAATAGTGTGTGTGTGTGTGTGTGTGTGTGTGTGTGTGTGTGTGTGTGTGTGTGTGTGTGTGTGTGTGTGTGTGTGTGTGTGTGTGAGAGAGAGGGAGAGAGAGAGAGAGAGAGAGGGAGAGAGAAAGAAAGAGAGAGAGAGAGAGAGATGGTATTCATTAATGTGAATGTAACAGTGTATTTGTGTGTGTGATTGTATGTATAAGAGAGAGAGAGCTGCTGAGTGTGCATGTGTGCATGGTGCATGTGTATGTGTGCACACTCTGGAGTTTATATCTTCTACGAGTGATGCATGGACCCAGGTTTGGTCATGGACATTAAAGAGAGACAGGAGGCTGTCAGTTCCAGCTAAAGGAGGTTCCCAGGGAGACATCACTTTCAGGAGAGGAAAGTGTTTTCAGAGAGAGAAGAGCCTTCTGAAATGAACTGCCTTAAAATCTGTCACAGGAAAGTTGAGCTAAATGACTGAGGAGCCGATCAACTAGGGCGGAGGTGACACAAAGCAGCCGAGCAGACTGCAGAGTGAAGTGACTGACGTTGGGGCTATTCATCACGGGCATATGTAAAGTTATTTCATTTCATTGGACAGAGGGTGTCAGTGGGCCAGAGGGAGGAGTTACAGCTGGGCAGTGTCTCTCTGGGTATTTAAGTCAGGCAGGGGCTTGGAAGTTTAGAAGCTGAAGTTTCAGGGACATGGAAGGGGAGAAAATGGTGTGGGGGGGTTTTGGCTCAGGGAGGCTTTGCCAAGCTCGGTCAGACCCCAGTCTGCTGCAAGGGCGTGTGCTAGTCACGTTACTGGAGATGGAGATGAGGTACTTGCCTTGCTGGAGAACCATGGCAAAGGTGCAGAAGGAGATCCAACCTCACATGCGGAGCAGGCTGGCTGGGTGGATGCTGGAGGTAAGTGTTTACTGGTCGAGCGGGCCTGAGCCGCAGATAAACGGGGTCAGTCTGGGAGGACAGGTTCCAAAGGGCAGAAAATTGATCTAATTATTGTGTTTAAAGCAATAAAGAAAGATGCTTTATTTAAATAACATTTTCCACTTCATCCTAAGCACTTTATGGCCAATGAAGTGCCTTCAAAGTTCACTCACCGTTATAACAGGGCAGTCAATTTATGCACAGTGAGCTTCCACAAAACAGCAATGTGATAATATGTTTCTGCGATGCTGGTTGTGATATTAAAAATCACCCAGGACAGTGGGAAGAACTCGTCTGCTCCTCAAAGATCTTTTAGAGAGCAGAGGGGGTCAGTCCCACAGGTTGCCTGAGAGATGGCACATCAGACAGTGTGGCACTCCCTTGGTGCTGCATTGGAATTTTTCTGCTGAAGCCTCTGGACCCACCTGACCTAACCTGGGGGAGAGTGTGACACACTGCATGGGAGAATATGGGGACCCAACCTCAAGATTATAGCCTGGCCCCTCAAGAGTGATGCTGGGAAGGATTTTACATCCTGGAAGCCTCTTGTTCTCCCCGAGGCTAGGGAAGGAGTTCGACTAAATATTTCAAAGCTGAATGTTATACATTTTAATTGTGTTGCTGAACTGAAGAGAATAGATCGAGTTAAAATGAACAGCCATGATCTAACTGGATGGGGGGAGCAGGTTGGAGAGGCTAAATGGCCTTCTGCTTTTTCTCTTCTGAAGGGGGTGAAGTGGGTGCAGTTTGACCTGTAGTATGTCAATTGAGAAGGAGGAATTTCACCAACAGCTGACCCTTAAGGTCAAAGAGTAATGCAGCAATGGAAACAGGCCCTTCGGCCCAACTTGTCCATGCTGACCAGCTAGTCCTGTAGGCCTGCATTGGGCGCATATCACTCCAAACCTTTTCTGTACACATACCTGCCCGAATGACTTTTAAACATTATAGTTGTACCTGCCTCTCCAGCTTCATCAGGCAACTCGTTCATGCACCCACCATCCTGTGTGAAAATGTTGCCCCTTGGGTCCCTCTTAAATCTTTTCCCCCTCACCTTAATTAGGATCAGATTTATTATCACTGACGTGAAATTTGTTGTTTTGCAGCAGCAGGTCAATGCAAAGATATAAAATTACTATAAATTACAAAAGTAAATAAATAGTGCAAAAAATGGAATAACGAGGAAGTGTTCATGGGTTCATGTCTACGTTTCAGACTCTGCTACTCTGGGGGATAAAGACTATTACCAGCTTATCTACACCCATCTTGATGTTATTTACCTCGAAAAGGTCACTCCTCAGCCTCCTATGCTCCAGTGAAAAGAGTCCTAGCCTTTGCTTACAAATTAAGCCTTCCAGTCCCAGTAACATCCTTTTGAATCTTTTCTGCACCCTTTTCAGCTAACTGATATCCTTCCTAGAGCTGGGTGATCAGAACAGTACACAATATTCCAGGGAGGTCTCACCAATGTCTTGTACAGCTGCAATATGACGTCCCAGCTCCTGTACTCAATGCACTGACTGATGAAGGCAAGCACGTCAAATGCCTTCTACACCATCCTGACTACCTGTGTCACCACCTTCAGGAACTATGTACCTGTATCCCCAGTGTCTCTCTCGGTTCTACAACACTTTGCAGGGTCCTGCTATTTACTGTGTAAATCCTGTCCTGGTTTAATTTACCAAATATAGGAAACAGAAGCTTATTGTAATCAAGACAAGTCAATATGGTTTTATGGAAGGTATATACTTTTTGACAAACTTGCTGGAGTTCTTTGAGGATGTGACCAGCAAAGTCAATGGAGGGGAACCTGTAGATGTAGTATATTTAGATTTCCAAAAGGCATTTCATAAGGTGCCAAATAAAAAGCTGGTGCAGAAGATAAGAGTTCATGGTAGTGGGGTTAGTACAGACTGAAGGCTGGTTATCACAAAGAAGACAGAGTCGGAATACATGGGCTGGAAGAATGCAATTAGTGGATGTCCTAGCGATGAGGTTTTGGCCCTCAGTTATTTACAATTTACATTAATTACCTGGAGGAGGGGCAAGTGCAAGACATCCAAGTCTGCCAAAGACATGAAAATAGGTGGGAGGGCAGTTGTGATGAAGATATCTGGACTCTGCGACAGACTGCAGATAGTTTGAGTGAGTGGTAAAAACTTGGCGAATGGAGTTAATGTGGGAAATTGTGAAGTCATGCACTTCAGTAAGAGAAATCCGAAGGCAGACTTTTATCTAACTGGAGAAGGATTACAGATGAGCAAAGCGTGGAGGGATTCAGGTGTTCTTGTATACAGATCACAAAAAGTGAGCAGAGCAGGTGTAGCAACTGGTTAGGAAGGCAAGTGTCAGAGTGGCCTTTATTGCAACAGTACTAGAGTTTAGGAATAGGGAAAAACTTACAATTGTACAGGGTGTTGGTGAGGCCACACCTGGAGCGTTGTGCATAGTTTTGGTCCCCTTATTTAAAAAAGGAATATACTGGCATTGGAGGCAGTGCAGGAGAGATTCATCAGGCTAATTCCAGGGGTGAGAGAGTTGTCCTGTCACAAGTGGCAAAAGAAATTAGATCTGGCCTACTCCAGCTCCTTTTTATTGTTCTTATCTACATAATTAAAAGTTCCACATCCTGGAACCTTCAATAAAGCCTTCACATCTTTCCTACATTCTGGTTCCTAGAATTGGATACAATACTCCAGCTGTGTCCAAAACAGTGCTTTATAAAGTTTAACCTCCACTTAATGGTAATGTTGCAGCTCTATAGAACTCTGGCTAGACCACATTTGGAGTATTGTGTTCAGTTCTGGTCGCCTCATTATGGGAAGGATGTAGACACTTTAGAGCAGGTGCAGAGGACATTTACCAGGATGCTGCCTGGACTGGAGAGCATGTCTTATGAGGACAGGTGGAGCAAGCTAGGGCTTTTCTCTCTGGAGCGAAGGAAGATGAGAGGTGATTTGATAGAGGTGTACAAGATGATAAGAGGCACAGATCGAGTGGCCAGTCATAGACATTTTCCCCAGGGCGACAATGGCTAACATGAGGGGGCATAATTTTAAGGTGACTGGAAGAAGATGTAAGGGTGATCTCAGGGGTAAGTTTTTTTTCCCCACACAGAGTGGTGGGTGTGCGGAACGCACTGCCGGCAGAGGTTGTGGGGGCAGATACATTAGGGACATCTAAGAGACTCTTAGATAGACACATGAATGATAGAGAAATGTAGGGCTGTGTGGGAGGGAAGGGTTAGTTAGATCTTAGAGCAGGATAAAATGTCGGCACAACATTGTGCGCCAAAGGGCCTGTACTGTGCTGTAATGTTCTATGTTCCTTACTCTTCTATTCAATCTCGGTGCGAAAAGTCCCCCACATGCTTTTTTACCCACTTTCTCATGCTGCCTGCCACTCAACTAACTAGGCAGCCAGATATCGCAGTTCTTGCTCCATTTTAGAATTGTGCTCTTTGGTTTATTTTACCAGTGGCAGCCAGAATATGTGCAATAAAAATAGATCTCCATAACACTAATCCAGGAAAATTTGTTAAGACATTTAAAAGATAACTACCTTTCGTCTTTGCTGATCAATTTTACAAACGATGGAGGAAGGTAAACCATAAAGAAGGCTGTTTTCAGTAGACAAGTGTCAAATTAGTGATCTCCAGGAATGTGTCCAACCAAAGTTTGCAACAGTTTGGGCGCTGGGGATTGGACAAAATCTGGTCCCATGATGTTCCCCAATATTAGTCAATAGTGCCCTCCGCTGGTTACAGAGCATGGAAACAGACCCTTCAGCCCATCAGACCAGTGCCAAGCATCAAACACACATTTACACTAATCTCCCCACATTCCCATCAATTCCCCCCAGAGTCTACTGCTTGCCCACACATTACGTGCAATTTACAGTGGCCAATTAACCTCCCGACCTGCATGTCCTTGGGATGTGGGAGGAAACCCACATGGTCACAGGGAGAACATGCAAACTCCACACAGACAGCACCTGAGGCCAGGATCGAACCTGGGTCGCTGGTCCTTCCCAATTTCAAACCGTAGGTTTTAGAAAGATGTTTTGAGGGAGAGTCCCAGGTTCATTTGAAGAAGTACTTCCTGGTGGAAACAGAGACAGAGTCTCTGACCTGAAACTTTGACCTGCTGGATGGAATGTCAGGTTTCCTGCATCTGCAGTTTTCTTTTTACTTTCATTTACTTGCCGAAGTATTTGATATTTTTAAGGCAAGTATCACCCTCCTTTCTGGAAACCCCACCCCCACCAGAGACCTGCTCATTCTCTCTTTTCACATACGTTTCCAGTTCCCTTTTGAACACAAGGGAATCAGGCAATTTATACAGATGTTCTCAGTTCTTACAATGAATTTCTCATCCCTCCCTCCCTTGTGTTCATCCCCACAACCACCCTCCCGTCCTCCAGTTCTTAACCATCCCCCAATTTCCAATGTTCCTCCATTGGCAGCCGTGCCTGGGCCCCAAGCTCTCCAACTCCCTGAAAGTGGCTACACAGGTCGATAGGGCAGTAAAGAAGGCACATGGAATGCTTACCTTTATTAGTCGAGGCATTGAGATCAAGAGTCGGGAAGTTTATGCTGCAACTTTATAAAACTCTGGCTTGGCCGCATCTGCAGTATTGCATTCAATTCTGGTTGCCCCATTATAGGAAGGATGTGGAGACTTTGGAGAGGGTGCAGGAGAGGTTCACCAGGAAGCTGCCTGGATTAGAGGTCATGAGCGAAAAGGAGAGGTTGAATAAACTTGGGTTGTTTTCTCTGGAGCAGTGGAGGCTGAGGGGAGATCTGATAGAGGTTTATCAGATTATTAGAGGCATAGAGTAGACAGCTGGTATCTTTTTCCCAGGATTGAAATGTCTAATACCAGAGAGCATGCATTTAAGGTGTGGGGGGTAAGTTCAAAGGAGATGTGCGGGGCAAGTTTTTTTTTGACACAGAGAGCAGTGGGTGCCTGGAATGTGCTGCCCAGGGTGGTGGTGGAGGCAAATGCGATAGGAGTGTTCAAGAAGCTCTTAGATAGGCCCATGAATGCGAGGGAAATGTAAGGATATGGACATTGTGTAGGCAGGAGGGGTTAGTTTAGTTGGGCATTTGATTACTAATTTACTTAGGTCGGCACAACATGGTGGGCCAAAGGGCCTGTGCCGTGCTGTACTGTTTTATGTTCTAACTCCCTCCCCAGACCTCTCGGCCTCTCTCCTCCTCAAAGCCTTTCCTTGAAACAGACGCCTGTCATCAAGTTTTCAGTCGCAACATGGCTTGGTGTCAAACCTTGGTCCAATCAACACCCTGTGAGGAATCTTGAGATGTAATCACCGCTTAAGGAATCATTCCGTGTGCTTGTGTCTCTTGAACGACAGGTTTGTGAGCAGGAGACGTGCGAGAAGGAGGTGTTCCCTCTCTCCATGAATTACTTGGACCGCTTCCTGTCCTTGATGCCGCTGGAAAAATCCAGATTTCAGTTGCTGGGAGCCACTTGCTTGTTCCTGGCCTCGAAACTGCGACAGACCATCCCGCTGTCCGTGGAAACCTTGTGCGCCTACACAGCCTACTCGTCCCGGCCGGAGGAGCTGAGGGTGAGTTCCCTCTCGCTTGAAGTTTGATTTCCACGCGTGGAGCTCAGATTCTGGAGTCACAATCCCGAATTTGTACCGAACCTGACCCCAAAACACCCAACCCGGGGGTCTCCACCAACGGCAATTACTGCTGAACGGTGCTCCTCGCGGTATCTCAGGACTGGGCTCGGCTCCACAACCTCAGGTGGTGTTGGCCGGAGTCGTACTCCGGTGATCTTAGCACAACGTTCTGGGCTGGGTGTGGTCCTGGGGGGAGCGCTGCACCGATACTGCCGCCTGTTGGGCGAGATGTCGAAGGAAAGCTCCATCTGTCACCTTGGTGGGAAGTACAAATCGCAGACACTCCCTGGGAGTCGTGTCCTCCACCGAGATTTAGTCTCACCATTAAATCGGTTTGTCATAGAGCACGGAAACAGGCCCTTCAGCCCATTGAGTCTGTGCTGACCACCAACCGCCCATTTACACAAATCCTACACTGTCTGTGGGAGCTTGCTGTGCAGAATTCAGCTATTGTGTTTCCTATATTAGCATCTGAAAGCATTTCATTGGCTGTAGAATCACGAGACACAAGAGATTCTGCAGACGCTGGAATCTGGAGGAAAACACAGAGCGCTGGAGGAACTCAGCGGGTCAGGCAGCATCTGTGGAGGGAAATAAATAGTCGACGTTTCGGGCCGAGACCCTTCATCAGGACAGGAAAGGAAGCAGGGAGAAGCCAGAAATAAGGGGGAGGGGGAGGAGCACAGGCTGGCAGAGGAAAGGTGAGTGCAGGTGTGAGGGGGCAGGTAGGAGGGAGGGGGCAGGTAGGAGGGAGGGGGTAGGAGGGAGGGGTGAGGGGGAGGGGGTAGGAGGGAGGGGTGAGGGGGAGGGGGCAGGCAGGAGGGAGGGGGAGGGGCAGGCAGGAGGGAGGAGGAAGGGGGCGGGAGGGAGGAGGAAGGGGAGGGAGGGAGGGGAAGGGGCAGGCAGGAGGGAGGAGGAGGGGGCGGGCAGGAGGGAGGGGGAGGGGACGGGCAGGGAGGGAGGGGGAGGAGCAGGATGGAGGGAGGGGGAGGGGCAGGCAGGAGGGAGGAGGAAGGGGGCGGGAGGGAGGAGGAAGGGGAGGGAGGGAGGGGAAGGGGCAGGCAGGAGGGAGGAGGAGGGGGCGGGCAGGAGGGAGGGGGAGGGGACGGGCAGGGAGGGAGGGGGAGGAGCAGGATGGAGGGAGTAGGAGGGGAGGGGGTGGGGGGAGGAGGAGGTGGGAGGGATGGGGCGGAGGTGGGAGGGACAGGGAGGAGGTGGGAGGGGAGGTGGGGGGTGAGGAGGGGGGAGGAGGGGGGAGGGGGGGGGGAGGGGGGTGGGGAGGGGAGAGGGGAGAGGGAGGGGGAGAGGGAGAGGGAGGGGGAGAGGAAGGGGGAGGGAGCAGAGGGGGGTGGGGGGAGGAGAAGGAGGGGGAGGGGGAAGGTGGGAGGGAGGGTGGGGAGGGGGAGGGAGGGGGCAGGTGGGAGGGAGGGGGTTGGGCAGGTAGGAGGGCGGGAGGGGGCAGGAGAGATGGGGAGAGGGAGGGGGCAGATAGGAGGGTTGGGAAGGTAGGAGGGTGGGGGAGGGGGTGAAGATGTAATAAGCTGAGAGGTAGAAGCTTCTACGTTGACTGTTTATTTCCCTCCATGGCTGCTGCCTGACCTGCTGAGTTCCTCCAGCACTTTGGGGATTGCACCTGAATCGCTGTCACTCGGGTTCTGTGACAGACGGGGAGTCTGGGAGAGAACATGCACTTTACACTCGAACTTTCTTGACTTGTCCCAATACACAGGTATTCTCACCAAGAACATAAAACTACCAAAACAATTACTAAAACGAGTTAGCTTGGAGGTTACCGAACAAGGTGACTGGCCAGGAACACAATGTTAGGATAATCCATGTCCCATCTCCTTGTCCCAGATGTAGGGTCTTCCAAGAAAGCTCACCAGTGCCTCTACTTCCACAGGAGGCTAAAGAAATTTGGTTTGCCCCCTTTGACTCTCACTGATTTTTACCGATGCACCATAGAAAGCATCCTATCAGGATGTATCACGGCTTGGTACGGCAACTGCTCTGCCCAGGACCGCAAGAAACCGCAGAGAATTGTGGACACAGCCCAGCGCATTACGGACACCAGTCTCCCCTCCTTGCACTCTGTCTTTACCTATCATTGTCTTGGTGTAGCAGCCAGCGTAATCAAAGACCCCACCCACCCGGGACATTCTCTCTTCTCCTCTTCCATCGGGTAGAAGATACAGGAGCCTGAGGGCACGTACCACCAGACTTAAGGACAGCTTCTACCCCATAGTGATAAGACTATTGAACAGTTCCCTTATACAATGAGATGGACTATGACCTATGACCTCACGATCTACTTTGCTGTGACCTTGCACCTTATGGCACTGTACTCTCTCTGTAGCTGTGACACTTTACTCTGTACTGTTATTGTTTTTTTTACCTGTACTACATCAATGCACTCTGTACTAACCCAATGTAACTGCACTGTGTAATGAATTGACCTGTACGATCGGTTTGTAAGACAAGTTTTTCACTGTACCTCGGTACAAGTGACAATAATAAACCAATACCAATACCAGATGTGGAGGGCTCCCTGTTAGTCTCCATGGAGAAGCTGCTTCAATGTGGACCTCTTCATACCCTCCCTGGGGCGTTGTTTATTCACGATGACTTTAGTCCTTGTTTGATCGTCTTCAATCCGGACGTCACTGATTAGCTGAATTTCAGCACCGGCTTCATGGCCGTTTTGTGACTGATCGGCGCCCGCTGACTTCGTCCGCCGTCCGTCCACTGATGGGATCTCAGATTGTTCCTCAACTCTCCGGTCAGTCCACCGCTCCTCAACCTTGAGGTTTTCCTTCGCAAGCTTCGTGCGGTTTCCCAGATCCAGTCGGTGTGCCCACGAGCCCACATCTGGCAGAGAGGTCCATGGGCCAGATGTGGGTAAATGGGACGGATAGATGAGTACAATGGTCGGCATAGACATGGTTGGCCGAAGGGTCTGTTTCTGTGCTGAGCTCTGACTGGAAATGCCCAGGGCTACAGATACGCAAGATTTTCTCTTTTTAATGCCAGGTTTGCGGGGTCGCCCAGAGCGCTCCCTCTCCCGAGCTGTGCCTGTGGGACGAGAGCTGGAGGCAGCGCTGCGGAGACCCCCTGGGTTTGTGACTCCTTTGAAAAGCCGAATCGATCTGTGGTGTTCCCTCAGCTCCCAATCTCCTGCTCTGAAAGAATTGATTTCTTCAGGGGTTTCTGCACATTCTCCCCAGTTCCTGGGTTATCATTGCTCTTTAGTTATTATCAAACTCCCTCAAATTTTTAAGCGCCTCTCTGAAATCTCCTCCGACCCTACGGTTTCTCAGCTCCAGCTTTGCCGATCTTTAGAACCATTCCAGTAAATCCCGTCCCGTCCATTGCACAGCCCGAAGGCGGGAGCTGAACAAAGTACACTCACACCCAGCCTCAGAAACACACTCACACACACACTTTCTCTCTCTCACACAGACACACACACCCCTCTCTCACACACACCCCTCTCTCACACACACCCCTCTCTCACACACATGCACACTCTCACTCACACACACTCACACACACGCAGTGACCAGGCTCATTCCCCCCTCCCTTTAGGGGTGGCTCCTGTTGACACCCAGTGCCCCGGGGCTGGGCTCCACGGTGCCGAGAGCAGGGGCTAATGCTGGGAGGGGTTGGTTCACCGTGTGCTGGGATTTGCCGCCTCACCGGCCGCCCTCACTCCGCAGACGCTGGAGCTGCTGCTTCTCGAGAAGCTGCGGTGGGACATCGCAGCGCCTACGCCGCAGGACTTCGTGGAGCAGTTACTGGGGGCGCTCGGACCGCCGGCGGCGAGGGAGCGGCTGATCCAAAAACACACCGACACCTTCATCGCGCTCTGCACCACAGGTGGGCGAAAGGCTGTGGCTCCGCACCGTCCGAGGGAGGGTTCGGTGTGGGGGGGGGGGGGGGGTTGGTGTAGGGGGGAGGGGTCGGTTTAGGGGAAGGGGTTGGGTTGGGGGGGGGGGGTTCTCCTGTCAACGACCAGGATAGGGATCCGGCAGAGGGGCTGTTAGAATTGGTGAGGGGTATTTGAATTGGGTTGGGGGTGTTAGAATTGGTGTTGGGTTGATAGGGGGATGGGTATTGGGGTTGAGGGGGTGTCGGGTTGGTGGGGGGGTATTGGGGTTCGAGGGTTGGTGGGGAGGGGTGTTGGTGGAGGGGGGTTGGGGTTGTAGGGGTGGCGGGGGGGTTGAGGTTGGGGGTGTAGGGTTGGTGGGCGAGGGGTGTTGAGGTTGGGGGTGTAGTGTTGGTGGGCGAGGGGTGTTGAGGTTGGGGGTGTAGGGTTGGTGGGGGAGGGGTGTTGAGGTTGGGGGTGTAGGGTTGGTGGGGTAGGGGGGTTGGGGAGGGAGGGTTGTTGTGGCCGAAGGGGTGTAGGGTTGGTGGGGGAGGGGTGTTGGGGCCGGAGTGGTGTAGGGTTGGTGGGGGAGGAGTGTTGGGGTTGAGGGCTGTAGTGATGGTGGGAGAGGGTTGTTGCGGAGAGGTGTTGGGGGTGTAAGGTTGGTGGGGCGGCGGGGTGTTGGGGCGGGAGGGGAGTTGGGGCCGGTGCGGGAGGCGGTGATCTTTCACCAGTGTTGGAAGGGAGGGTTCATCTTTCCCCTGGGTGGGGTCTCCCCGCCGGTTGTGGGCGATTGCGGGGCTCGAACCGCCGGCCGCTTATTTCCACTTCGTTTCAGACGGCGAGTTCGTGTCGTTCCCGCCGTCGGTGATCGGTGCCGCCAGTCTCGCCGCCGCCGTCTGCGGTCTCCGCCTCCGTCTGCCGGGGATTCCCCCGGAGACCCGGTTGTTCACTGACCTCCTCGCCCGCTTCATCCGCTGCGATCCGGTGAGTTGGTACCGCGTCTCAGCCCCGTCCAACCCCGTGTCCCTGCCACTCCCCGGATCACCGCCCCCTCCTCCCATCTCCTCAATGGATGGGATGGTGAAGATCCTGACGGCAGACTTTCAAAGCAAAGCGAGGGAGCTCCCCGGCGGTTCCTGGTCAACGTTTGCCCTCAGCTGCCTCCAGGCTCTGGTCTTGGTGTGTTCTTCAAAAGGCCGGTTTGCCGGGAATTAGGAAAGGTGGCAAGAAGTTTCAAACCAAAGCGTGAAAGCTTGAAACGCCCAGCAGGTCGGGCAGCATGTGTAGAGAGAGAAAAGAATCAACGTTTCAGCTTGGAGACCCTTCACCAGAACTGTCTCAGACCCGAGACGTTGACTGTCTCTCTCCACAGATGTTGCCCGACCTGCTGAGTGTTTCCAGCAGTTTCCGTTTCGATTGCAGATTTCCAGCGCCTGAAGACTTGTTGATTTCCGTTAACATTGAGTTTATTAAAACAGAGAGTGTTTGCCTCAGGTGCAAGGGAAATGGATGAGGCCCCATTTGTAGTGCTGCCTACAGTATTGGGCTCCTTGTAAAGAAAGGATGTTTGTTTCTGGAACAGTTCAGAGAAGATTTACCAGACCAGTAACGAGTGGGTGGTTTGTTTCATGAGGAGAGGTTGGTCTTGTGCCTGCAGGGGGTTAGAAGAGGGAGAATGGACTTGATCGATGCACAGATGGATTAATTAACTCTGCGAATAGCTGCGTGGTGGGTGTGTGGGGAGTGTTTTGTGGGGTGTGTATGGTGGGGTGTGTGTTGGGGGGGCGGGTGGGAATGTTACTTGGAAATTAGAGGACTGGGACGGAAGAGGCCGTTGGGAGAGCTAGCATAGACTCGAAGGGCCAAATGATTTTCCTCTATGTCGCAATGAAACATGAGAAATGTTAGTGGGATCTTGCTGTGCACAGGTTGGCTCCTGCACTTCTGGCGGCGACTAAACTTCACCGTGTTTCTCGTTCACTGTAAAGCACTTTCGTTGACTTTGGCGCTTTGAACGTGCAGTGGATCTTTGGGACGTTCTCCACACTGACTGCCCCCTCTTTTCAGGAGTGTGTGAGGACGTGTCAGGACCAGCTGGAGGTCTCCCTACACACCCGCCTGCGGCAAGCGCCCGCCCAAACTCTACCCCCGCACAAGTCGCAAGAACCGGAACGTTCTCCAACACCCACAGACATCCAGGAAGTTAACTTGTGATGACGGTCGGGAGCGATGGAACAGGGAGAGGAGATTATCCAGCGTCCCGTCTCCTGCACGGCTCGCCCACGCCCGGTGCTGGAACCGCCACCAGGCACCGCCCCGTAGCCCCGCCGCCCCACTTCCCACCTCCACAGCTGCCCCAGAGTCCCCACCAATTCAGAACATCTCATCTTGTCCGGGGATCTGGGAACGGGACGGGAAAATGGCCCTGAACCATTGGATAGGGCAGAGTAGCCCCCTCCTGCTGCTATCTCCGTGTTTAATTCTCGGTCCAGTGAACATGGGTCACGTTTGTCCAGTGGCCGCGTTACCCCTCTGACCCTTGAACTGGCTGAAGTAGGCGGGCCTTGGATCAGGAAACCAGGGTAATGATTTGTGCCTTGTCAATCAATCATCCCTTGTGCTCACCATTCATTGGCTCTCTCAACTGCATTATTATTTAACTATTTATTTTAATTGTTTTAATTTAAGTCTGTATTTAAGTTAATGTTTAAATTAATGTTAATTATTTTCAACGTTGAAATAAAGTTCACACTGACTCACCTGGTCAAACTCACCGATCCCATCTGGATTTAACCAGTCAAGCTCCCTGAAGAGTTAAACTGGCTTCTTCTCCCATCCTACACAACCCTAGGAAGCTATTTGACTCTGGAGGGCAGCACAGCAGAGCCCCACTTCTTCATGATGTGCAATCCCCAGCAGGGAATCAGAGGGTTGTGACCAGGGAGGGATTCTTTCATTCCCCTCAACACCTGGAAGGATACAGAGGCCAATCAGTCCAACAAAACAAGAGTCCAATCAGATAAATCATTGGTCAGGCCACAGCCGGAGTACTGTGTGCTGTTCCGGTCACCACACTATGGGAAGGCTGGGATTGCATTGGAGATTACCCAGGATTGTGCTGGGATGGAACAGCTCAGTTAACAGGAGATACTTGAGAGGCTGAGATTGTTTTCCTCGGAGTGGGTGTGGGTTGGAATGAGGCACTGAATGAACATGGTGTAAACATTCATGGCATTATTTCAGAGGTTCAGAGTGCTTCCACTGTCCTGGGCAATATTTAAGCCTCAACCTACATCCAATCATGATTTGCCAGTCATTTTCATATTGTGGGATCTTGCCGTGTCCACATTGGATACCATGTTTCCTACAACTGACTACACTTCAAAGCAACAGCGTTGGCTGCTGTAGGTCAGAGGCATCCTTGGGCTCTGGACCTGACTGCACAGACTGCCTTCATTCAGAATGTCCCAACATCAAGTTCAAAGGATGTCTGGGAACTGGCCAATAAATTTTGGCTTTGCTGGCTATAGTAATGGCAATGGGATTCTCTCATGCTGTTAGATGTTCCTACACATTGTTCGAGTAAAAACCACACTCACTTCTCCTTCCACCCTCTGTGTTGGCTGCACCGAGCTTCAGCATGCACTCCTGCACATTGGAATGTGTCGGTTGGTGGTGGTTGTTGGCAGACATCTCCTTACACCGGCAGATCACCAGGTTTCAGGTAGACCAAGGTGCGTCTTTCACTGAGTTGATGACTTCCAGCGGCACTGGATGTTTGTCTTGAGACATGTCCCTGGGATCAGCTTGTGGATCACAGAGTCCTCTGTTATGCAGCTGCTTGGGACAAACCTTTTCCAGACCTTTGCCATACACAGTCCACCAAGAGGTGGATGATTGTCTCATCCTCATCACAGCCGCCTCAAGGGCAGAGTGAGGCGGGAGTGATCTCCAACCGCACAGGATCTGATGGGGAGCACCCTTCCCACTGCCAGCCAAATGGTGTTTGTCTGAGAGTTCTGGCTCGGCCCTGAGAATATTTCATTCAGATTCAAGACATTTGAAACATTGGTTTCTGGCTGATTCATATCCTGTCCACACTTGCAAGACCTATGTACTGCGATTCACAATCCTGAGCAAAGAAATCTTTCCTTCACATTGTTGATAGCCGATTCTACTCCTGGACAAAGGTGCCAGGCAAAGCGAGGCCAAGCACCTCCCTCTGACATTCAGTGGTATAACTGTCACCAGGTCCCTTACCATCAATATCATGGGGATCACCAGTGACCAGAAACTAAATGGACCAGACACAAAGAGCAGGTCAGAGGCTGATCTGACTCCCCAAAGCCACTGCACAATCTACAAGGCACATGGGATCACCACATCAGAACAGTAGGCCACTCAGCCCTGAGATTGACTCACCTCCCACCTCCCAAATCCACCAGCACCAGAAAGGCTGAAGGGAACCAGGAGAATAAGACCATCATACCTTCCCGATTTGGAAACATTGCCATTCCCTCCCTGTCCTGGAACTTCTGTGGGACACTGTGGGATGACGTTCCCCAGAAGGACTGGAGCAGCTCAAGCTGACAGCTTAACATCTTCTCAAGGATAATTAGGGATGGACATAAACGCTGGCCTCAATGAAAATTGTAAAATCTCTGCACCCAGAGAAAACAACCTCTCTGGTTATCTTTCCACTACACTCTCAGTCCTGATGCAGGGTCTTGACCTGAAACATCGACCATCCCTTTGCCTCCACAGATGCTGCTCGACCCACTGAGTTCCTCCAGTGGTTTGGGTTTGCTCCAGATTCCAGCATCTTCAGTCTTTTGTGCCTCCAACCTCTCAATTAGCCGGTCAAGTCCTCTAAAATGGTTATACATTCCAGTGAGATGGCCTCCAAAGAATATGGGCTCATTACACTCGATCTATTAGGGCAGGATACTCATCCTCGGAGTCGGTCAGCCGAATCCCTGTTGTACCTTTCTAAGGTATCTGCATTACTCCTCAAAAAAAAGGAGGCCAAAATTAGTCTCCAGGTCTGATCCCATCGACAGCCTCTAAACCTGTGGCAAGAGTTGCTTTCACTTCCATGCCAACCCCTTGTAACCTTTCAATGTTCATTTTCTGTAATTTGTTTACAGCAGAGGCACAGCTGGTAGAGTTGCTGCTTCAGAGCACCAGAGACCTGGGTTCAATCCTGACCTTGGGTGCTGTCTGTGTGGAGTTCTCCCTATGGTTTCCCCTGGGAGCTCCGGTTTCCTCCCACATCCAAAGACATGTGGATTAGTAGCTTAACTGGCCGCTGTAAATTGCCCCTAGTGTGTAAGTAAGTGGTAGAATCTAGGAGGGATGAATAGGAATGTGGGGTGAATAGTTTACAAGGAAAATTAGTGGGGAATGGGATTCCTCTGTGACCCAGCATAGTGGCAATGGCTGAATGGTCTCCTTATATTCCATAAGGAAGTACGTTGAAACCACAAAATGTTTTTGAAACCTCAACATTTCCACAGCTCATGAATGAGTACTTAAAGAAAACACAGAGAACATGCAACTCACTACCACGAGGATAAAAGACACACCTCATAGATCTGTTCATGACAACAGCAAACCCAAATCTATATAGGTAATTAAATTCTTTTGAAACGTAGTTACTGTTGTAATGCAGGCAAGTACATGTCACAACAAAGTTCGAGGAATGACATCTCATTTCTGGACAAATTACATCAGAGAACATAGAACATTACAGCACAGTACAGGCCTTTCGGCCCATGATGTTGTGCCGGCATTTTATCCTGCTCTAAGATCTATCTAACACTTCCCTCCCACATAGCTCTCCATTTCTCTATCATTCATGTGGCTATCTAAGAGTCTCTTAAATGTCTCCAATGTATCTGCCTCCACCACCTCTGCCGGAAGTGCGTCCACGCACCCACCACTCTGTGTAAAAAAAACTTACCTTTGACATTCCCCTATACCTTCCTCCAATCACTTTAAAATGATGCCCCCTTGTGTTAGCCATTTTCGCCCTGGGAAAAAATCTGACTGTCCCACTCGATCTATGCCTCTTATCCTCTTGTACACCTCTATCAAGTCACCTCTCATCCTCCTCTCCAAAGAGAAAAGCCCGAGCTCACTCAACCTATCCTCATAGGACATGCTCTCCAATCCAGGCACCATCCTGGTAAATCTCCTGTGCACCCTCTCTAAAGCTGCCACATCCTTCCTATAATGAGGTGACCAGAACTGAACACAGTACTCCGTGTGGTCTAACCAGAGATCACAAGATCACAAGACAAGGGAGCAGAAGCAGGCCATTTGGCCCATCGAGTCTGCTCCAAGGAAAGGGAAATAGAAATGAGAAATGGGGAATGGGGGAAGAAGAAGAAGAAAAAAAACTATTCTAATCCCAATTACCGGCCTTATCCCCATATCCCTAGATATCTAAATAGTCAGGATATCAATCTATCTCCCCCTTGAACGCCCCCACTGATCTGGCCTCCACTGCTGTACGTGGCAAGGAGTTCCACAAATTCACCACCCTCTGGCTAAAGAAATTTTCCCTCATCTCTATTTTGAAACTGTACCCTCTAATTCTAAGATTGTGCCCTCTGGTCCTGGACTCACCCACCAAGGAAAACAGCTTGGCCACATCTACCCTGTCCTTTCCTATCAATATTTTAAATGTCGCTATGAGGTCCCCTCTCATTCTTCTGTACTCCAGTGAGCACAGTCCAAGAGCCGACAAACGCTCCTCATACGTAAGCCCTTTCATTCCTGGAATCATCCTCGTAAATCTCCTCTGAACCCTCTCCAACGTCAACACATCCTTCCTAAGATGTGGGGCCCAAAACGGTGCACAATATTCCAAATGAGGCCTCACTAGTGCCCCGTAGAGCCTCATCAACACTTCCTTACTTTTATACACTATACCTCTCGAAATGAATGCCAACATAGCATTCGCTTTCTTTACCACCGATCCGACCTGGTGGTTAGCCTTTAAGGTATCCTGCACGAGTACCCACAAGTCCCTTTGTACTTCCGTGCTTTGGATTTTCTCTCCTCCTAGATAATAATCTGCCCGCTTATTTCTGCTTCCAAAGTGTACAACTGCACATTTCCCTACATTGAATCTCATCTGCCATTTCCTTGCCCATTCTCCTAAACTGTCTAGGTCCCTCTGCAACCTTCCTATCTCTTCAATACTCCCTACTCCTCCCCCTATCTTGGTGTCATCCGCAAACTTAGCCACAAAACCATTTATTCTATCATCCAAATCATTAATGTACAAGGTAAAAAGGAGCGGTCCCAACACCGACCCCTGCGGCACACCACTAGTAACCGGTAACCGACCAGAACGAGATCCTTTTATTTCCACTCTTTGCTTCCTGTCAACCAGCCAATGCTCCACCCATTCTGTTATCCTACCCGTAATTCCATGACCTCTCATCTTATTAATCAGTCTCTTGTGAGGCACCTTATCAAAGGCCTTTTGAAAGTCTAAATATACAACATCTATCCGCCTCTCCCTTATCCACCTTACCTGTGATTTCTTCAAAAAACTCCAATAGGTTGGTCAGGCAGGATATTCCCTTCACAAAACCATGTTGGCTAGGACCTATCCTGCCCTGCGCCTCTAGGTATTCCGTAACCCCGTCTTTGAGGATAGATTCCAATAACTTTCCCACCACTGATGTCAGACTAATAGGTCTGTAATTTCCTTTATGCTGCCTCCCACCTTTATAGAGCTGCAACATTACCTTGTGGGTCTTGAACTCAATACCCCAATTAATGAAGGCCAACAAACCATACGCCTTCTTAACAACTCCATCAACCTGTGTGGCAACTTTGAGGGATCTATGGACATAGACCCCAAGATCCCTCTGTTCCTCCACACTTTTCCGGTTTGAACTCCATCTGCCACTTCTCAGCCCAACAATGCATCCTATCAAAGTCCTGTTGTAATCTACAGCAACCTTCTATGCTATCCACACCACCACCAACCTTCATGTCATCTGCAAACTAACTAACCATTTCTTCCACATCATCATCATCCAAGTCATTTATAAAAAGAGCAGGGGTCCCAGAACAGATCCCTGTGGAACACCACTGGTCACTGACCTCCAGGCAGAATACACTCCATCTACAACCACTCTTGGTCTCCTTTGCGCGAGCTAATTCTGAATCCACACAGCCAGGTTTCCCTGGATCCCATGCCTCCTGACTTTCTGAATGAGCCTTCCATGAGGAACCTTATCATACGCCTTACTAAAATCCATGTACACCACATCCACTGCTCTACCTTCATCAATGTGCTTTGTCACATCTTCAAAGAATTCAATCAGGCTCGTGAAACATGATCTATCCCTCAAAGCCATGCTGACTGTCCCTAATCAGCCTATGCTTCTCCAAATGCCCATAAATCCTGTCTCTAAGAACCTTCACCAGTAATTTGCCCATCACTGAAGTAAGACTCACTGATCTATAATTCCCTGGGTTATCCCTACTTCCTTTCTTAAAAGAAGGAACAAAATTTGCCACCCTCCAATCATCTGGCATGACTCCTGTGGCCAGTGAGGATGCAAATATCATCACCTAAGGCACAGCAATCTCTTCCCTAGCTTCCCGTAACAACCTTGGAAATATCCCATCCGGCCCTGGTGACTTATCCATCCTAATGTTTTTCAAAAGTTCCAGCACATCCTCTTTCCTCACGTCGACATGCCTCATGTATCAGCCTGTTGTATGCCATCCTCACAAACATCAAGGTCTCTCTCACTGGTGAAAACTCAAGCAAAGTATTCATTAAGGACCTCCCCTACCTCTTCCGACTCCAGGCACACGTTTCCTCTTTTATCCCTGATCAGTCCTACCCTCACTCTAGTCATCCTCCTCCTATTCTTCACATACGTGTAGAACACCTTGGGTTTTTCCTTAATCCTACTCGCCAAGGCCTTCCCATGCCCCCTTTGAGCTCTCCTAAGTCCATTCGTAAGCTCCCTCCTGGTAACCTTGTAACTCTCCAGAGCCCTCTCTGATCCATGATTTCTAGACCTTGGTAAGCTTCTTTCTTCCTCTTGACAAGATATTCTACATCTCTTGTCAACCACGGTTCTTTCACTTACCATCCTTACCCTGCCTCAATGGGACAAACTGATCCAGAACCCCATGCAAGTACTCCCTAAACAACCTTCACATTTCCACTGTGCACTTCCCCAAGAATGTCTGTTCCAAATTTACACTCCCAAGTTCCTGCCTAATAGCATCATAATTCCCCCTCCCCCAATTAAATTCTTTCCCCATTTCATCTGCTCCTATCCCTCTCCAAGGCTATGGTAAAGGTCAAGGATTTATGGTCACTATCTCCAAAATGCTCTCCCACTGAGAGATCTGAAACCTGATCAGTCTCACTGCCTAGTAGCAGGTCCAGAACAGCCTCTCCTCTAGTTGGCCTGTCCACATATTGTGTCAGGAATCCTTCCTGTACACACCTAACAAACTCTGCCCCACTATCCCCTTTACACTAAGGAGGTGACAATCAATATTACGGAACATGAAATCAACTGTGACAACAATCCTGTTATTTTTGCACCTCTCCAAAATCTGCCTCCCGATCTGCTCCTCACTCTTTCTGCTGCTATTGGTGGGTCTGTAGAATACCCCCAGTAGAGTGATCACTCCCTTCCTGTCTCTGACTTCCACCCACACTGACTCAGTAGATGATCCCTCCAGGACATCCTCCCTCACTACAGCTATGACACTGTCCCTGATCAGCAAAACCACTCTGCCACCTCTTTTACCTCCGTCCCTGTCCCTTTCGAAACATCTAAACCCCAGAGTATCCAGCAGCCATTCCTGCCCTTGCGACAGCCAAGTCTCTGTAATGGCCACCACGTCATAGTTCCATGCTCTAAGTTCATCACCCTTGTTCTGATGCTTCTTGCATTAGACACATTTCTGCCCCATCCAACTGACTGCAATTTTGCCCTTTCAACTGCCTATCCTTCCTCACAGTCTTTCTACATGCTGCATCTACTTTTACACTAAATGCAACATCCTCTATCTACCACTCAGGTTCCCATCCCCTGCCAAACTAGTTTAAACCCTCCCCAACAGTTCTAGCAAACCTGCCTGCAAGAATACTTGTCCCCCTCCAGTTCAGATGTAATCCCTCCCTTCTGTACAGGATCCCTCCCTTTTGTACAGGTCGTACCTTCCCCAGAAGAGATCTCAATGATCAACAAATCTGAAACCCCTTGCGCCAATTCCTCAGCCACTCATTCATCTGCCAAATCATCCTATTCTTACCCTCACTGGCGTGTGGCAAAGGCAGCAATCCAGAGATTCCTACCCTTGAGGTCCTGCTTTTCAGCTTCCTACCTAGCTCCCTATATTCCCTCTTCAAGACCTCATCTCTTTTCCTACTTATGTCATTGGTACCAATGTGTACCACGACCTCTGGCTGTTTGCCCTCCCCCTTCACAATGCTGTGGACCCAATTCGAGACGTCCCTGACCCTGGCATCAGGGAGGCAACATACCATCCTGGAGTCTCTTTCACATCCACAAAATCACCTGTCTGCCCCCCCTTACCATGGAATCCCCTATCACTTCCGCTCTCCTCTTCTCCCCCTTCCCTTCTGTGCCACACGACCAGGCTCAGTGCCAGAGACCTGGTCACTGTGGCTTTCCCCTGGTGGATCGTCCCCTCGAGAATATCCAAAGTGGTATACCTGTTATTGAGGGGAACGGCCACGGGGTACTCTGCACTACCTGCCTATTCTCCGTCCTTCTCCTGTCACCCAGCTACCTGCCTCCTGCAGCTTCAGAGTGACTGCCTCCCTGTAGCTCTTGTCTATGTACTTCTTGGTGTCCCACAGGAGCCGAAGGTCATCCAGCTGCAGCTCCAGTTCCCTGACGTGGTCTTGTAAGGAGCTGCAGCTGGATGCACCTCGTGCAGATGTAGTTATCAGGGAGACTCACAAGAACACATTACTGACCCCGGAGCCATTCTAACTACTCTGGCCTGGCACTAAAGGGAACACCAAAGAAAGAAAGAAAGAAACTTACCAGAGACTTACCTTCGCCTCTTCTTCCAGAAGCCTCTTGAGCCAAAGCCTCAGTCCCCCCACTCTAACACTGATCCACTGACACAATGGCTATTCTGCTTATACTTACCTTCCTTTTATTCACTGCTGTTAATTAGCCAATCAACTAGTAACAATTTGCAAATGTGCCTCTTTTAGACTCGTGCAAGGTGAAACTCACAAGCACACATACAGCAACTCACCTCTTTTCAAAGCTCCCGCTCCAACTCCTCCTGACTCTGCAAGGTGAAACTCAGCTAGCCAGCCTTTCCTGTTTGTGAAAGAATTTGCCAGCTCTGAGACAAGGTAACATTAACTCAGTTTTTCTCTCTCCATAGATGCTGCCTGATCTGCTCAGCAGTCTCTTTTACAGTAAAATTCCGATAATCTAGCACACTTTGGTGGTGCCAGATTATCAAGTTTTCTGGACTATTGGATGTTATCCTCACACACAAATATGTTTTTAATTCTTTTTTTTTGGATGTTACACAGTATTATAATAAATATCCCAGTGACCCAGGTAAGTTTAAAAGTATGGGAAATGGGAGCTGGGCCTGTGGAAGGAGTTTAGGAATTGGGGTCTTGGTGAGTCAGAAGGGAGGCGGTGAGCCAATGCAACCATGATTTCCATATGGTTGGATTGCAGATTATCCCTGTTTTCCTGCATTTCAGATTTCCATCAGTTCCTGGCTTCTACATATCACTGTCCCAGTGATGTTTTAAGTTTTTGGATAAGAACGTAAGTGGCATGATTGGTAAATGTGCAGATGACACCAAAACTGGTGGCGTGGTGGACAGTGAATAATTGTCTAAGGTTACAACAGGATCCAGATCAACTGGGAAAAGGAATAGCAGGATGGAATTTAATTTGGACAAGTGCCAGATGATGTATTTTGGGAACTTAAACAAGTTGGGACTTGCACAATAAATGGTAGGGCCCTGGGAAATGTTGTAGAACAGACAGACCTTCGGGTACAAGTGCATAGGTCCTTGAAAGAGGCGACACAGACAGGGTGGTAAAGGTGGTGTATGGCATGCTGGCCTTCATCGTACGGGATATTGAATGTAAGCTTTGGGACATCATGTTACAGCTATACATGGAGTTGGTGAGATTGCACTTTGAATACTGTGTGTAGTTCTGGTCTCACACTATAGGAAGGATGTGAATCAGGTGGAGATGGTGCAGAAAAGATTCACAAGGATGTTGCTGGGACTGGAGGGCCTGAGCTACGAGGCAAGGCTGGGACTGTTTCCCCTGGAGCGAAGGTGGTTTACAAAACCATGAGAGGCAGGTAGTCAGTCTTTTTTCCGGGATAGGGGAGTCTAAAACTGGAGGGCACAGGTTAAAGGTGAGAGGGGAAAGATTTAAAGGGGGCTTGAGGGGTAAGTTTTTCATGCAGAGGGTGGAGGATACATGGAATGAATTGGTGGAGGAAGTGATAGAGGTGGGTACAATTACAATGTTTAAAAGCCATTTGGACTGGTATGTGGATGGGAAAGGATTAGAGCGATATGGGCCAAATACAGGCAAATGGGACTGGTTCAGGTAGGCATCTTAGTCGGCATGGATGAGTTGGGCTGAATGGCCTGTTTCTATGCTGCTTCACACTATAGTGCACAGAGGGAGCAAAATCTTCCCACAAAATTGGCGCAGCCCCCTGACTGACAATATGGTGGCGATTGTGGGTGTTCAGTAAACTGCAGACTTCAGCTCACCAGAAGCTCTGGTGATTGAGGAGGGAACTCCAGGGGATGGATTACTGGGTTACTGGACCACTGCTGTTGTAATTGTTCTTCTTGCTGAAGAGCTCTGTTACAATGAAAGACACATGGTCCTAGATAGGAGGCTCCTGTGCCATGGATCTTGTTGAGAGTGGCAGAACCTGGCCTTTCAGTTTTATTAAAGTTAATCATTTGGCTGCTCTGGACACTGGAGTATTCCACCCTTCCAAATCACTCGTCTGTGGGTTTTTTTTTGGCTTTTTTTGGGGGAGCTGAGCATCACCGGCAAGGCCAGCATTTATTGCCCATGGCCTACTCGACCTTGAGAAGGTGGTGGTGAGCTCATCCTGGAACTGTAGCTGTTCTTCTGGTGAAGGTAGTTCCACGATGCTGGAGGGTGGAGAGTCCCAATAATGAGCACCTTCTAAGAGAGGATCGTGAGTGCTTGTTAATACGCAGAGGCAATGAATAAATGTGAAATTCAACAGTATCGAGGGCGTCAGCAGGTGAAGCACCAGACTCAGTGGGTTTATTTATCCCTGGACGCAGAGTTAGCTTAATGCAGTTCCGCTGCTTGTGATGGAGGTGAAACAGTCCGTGGATGTGATATCTCAGTTGACAAATTATTCAACTAGTTTTAGGTTTCTGCTGCTTGTCATGCAATTGCAAATGGAGGCAAGGAGAATGGATAGGGTGTCAACCGGACAACAAGTCTCAGCAGTGTCCAAGCAAAGACCAAAACCCAAAATTGGGAACGCTGAGACACAAACACTGGGACACTGGTCACTGACCAGTGAGATACTGTACCCAGACCACTGGGACATTGGCCATTGGGAGACTGGACATTACAAATGGGAGACCAGGCAGTGACCACTGAGATACTGCACACAGACCACAGTGACTGGAGACTGACCACAGGACACTGGGCATTACCTGGTAAGAAATCAGATTGGGAGACTGTTGGGGGAACTGGACACTGAGCATTACTTCTGGGACACTGACCACTGAGATATTTGATACTGAAACTGGATACTGGAACACCAGAACATTGGACACTGGGTGTTGGCTAATTGGGCACTGGTCGATGGGTGAGTGATTTGCCTCTGGAACAGCTGCAGTGTTTGGACAGCTCTGGAATATTGCAATTAAATTTGGATTTGGACCCAGGCTTATCAATAAAGCTAACAGGTGGAAGTTTTGACACAGACCTTTATGTAAATACATTAAATACAATTTCACTCACCTGGAAACGCGCGTGGCACAAATAAATTAAATAAAAAATAGACGGGACAATGAAGTGCGTTGGGATGATATATAAAAAGGGAGAGTCTTTTCCTCATTTGAAGTAAAGAGTAAAAATTAACAAAAATAGTCAAAGAATGTTCCAGAACAATGACAGAACATTACACGAGTTAAATAAATACAGTAATTGTCCATTTACAAAAAGGAAACACTGAAGGTTTAAAACCATTCAATGCGTTAACAGCAAAGCTTAATTTACATTTACAACAAGAATTAAACTGACCATATTTCACACAAGGACTCCCTTAGGTTAGTGCCGGTTCCAACATCAGATGGTGCTGAGGGGTAGAGGGAGGGGAGGGGAGGGGAGGGGTATTAGAGGGGCTCGAGGGGCGGTGAGGAGGGAGGGGTCTGGAATAGGGAGCGGGAGCTCCGAGCGTGGAGAGGGAGGATTCCCTCTGCTGTTGCCCTGGAATTTTCAGGTCGGTTCAGATTTCCAGCAAGAAGAGAAGTCCTGGTTTTGCTGCAGTCCAGGTCCTCACAGGTCTGGTCCCACTGGGAATGCACAGGATGATCCCGGAGAGTGCCAGCCACTGACCATGGGGACAGCCGGCTTCTGATTCAGTGACCAGGCTGTGCTCTCTGCTTCTCGACAGCCCCAGAGCGGTGCACCTGAGGGAACCCTCCCCACCCCTCAGACAAAAGGACCATTAATATGTTCCTGTGCTCTGGAAACAAAACTTCATTAAAAGCAAGAGTCCTTGAGATACACACATGCTCAGTATCGATATAAATGAAACCAAGGTTCAGCTCCACACAGCACTGGTGAGGAGTGGGGGCGAGGTATTAAAAGTAAACCAGTGAGCAACAGGGCCTCAAAAATATCCCGTAGCCAATTTAATCTGAACCTGGGAGCAGGGCTTGAGTTGTGGGGCAAGGCAGCAGTTTCTGCCCACAGAAGGGGGAGGGGCAGGAGTGGGCCACAGTGGGTAAGAGGCATCTGTCCAAGCCCCAAGTAGCAGCAAGTTTCTATACCTCAGTCCAGTCCCTACAGATTTTAGCACCTTGAACTCCACAGAGCCACAGCAACCTCTCTCTCTCCAGGAGCCTTCATCAGCACCGTGGTCACAACCTGCCTGCCACTCCCAATCCTTCAACCTTCCAACCCTCCTGCTCCAGGGAACCAGCACTCAGAGAGGAGACGTCTGAGTGAAGGAGAGGGAGGCCGGAACAGCGAAGATTAGGTATAGAGTAAAGCTTCCTCTACACCATCCCATCGAACAATCCCAAGGCAGAGACAGCACAGGTTAGATCCAGAGTAAAGCTCCCTCCGCGCTGTCCTGTCACACACTCTCAGGTCAGGAACAGCAGGAGTTAGATCCAGAGTAAAGCTCCGCGCTGTACCATCAGTCTTTGAACAGGTAAAGCAACAATATAAAAGACCCACTCTCCACCTAGTTGCTGTCACCTTGTGTCCCCCTCGAGCCTGTTCGTCACAGAATGCTGTCAAAGACCCACAGTCTGGATCCAGTCGCTGTGTTGAACTGTAACAGTGGGGCGATGGGGTGGGCTTTGACTCTGGGTACCGTGGTGGGGGTTGGGGGGTGGGGGGAGACCAGTCCAATTCTGAATGCTCAGGGCAGGCAACGGGATTAAAGAAAACTGCTCAAAGTCTTCAGCATGAACGCCTTTGAAATTCACACTCACACAAATAAAACCCCAGCCTCTGAGAGGGACTATAGGAGGGGGGTCATTCTATTTACATCCCGAACCAAAATGAACCGAATGACACTTTAAACTGGTGTGGACCTTCTCCATAAACGTGCACCCTGCCAACCGACAGACCGAGCCAGACAGGTTCTGCACAGCAGGGGCTCCGACCTCAGACCTAGAACCCACAGAGTAACAGGAGAACAAAAAACAAGGTAGCGTCGCAATAGTTAGTTCAGAGTCTCTCTGGGCTCTCGCCTGCTCTTCCTGGACGCGAAGAAAGTCTTTTGCTCTTAACAGTCGGATGAGTTTTGCTTGCTCTTTGCTCCTTCCTGTCACGGTGCACACCCCAACAGTTGCTCAACCCAACACTCTCGGAATCTGCGGAGGAACAAGTTACACAGGGTCAGACCCCATACAGCACGAAACGGCCCATCGAGTCTGTGCTGACCACCTATCCCATTTAATTCCCCCCAGATTCCTCTGCACTCTAGTTACAGCAGCCAATTAACCCTGCGACCTGCACGTCTTCCTGACGTGGGAAGAAACCGGAGCACTCAGGGGAAACTTAGAGAACGTGCAAACTCCACACAGAGAGCACGAGGTTAGGATTGAACTGGGCTGTCAGAATGTGGCAGCAGCTCTATTCGGGAGCTTCACTGACCCTGACACTGACCCACGTGAGGAGATACAGTAATCCCTCATCATCTGCTGATTCAGGAATGCTCACCATCAACCCTTTGGTGTATGTGTGCGTCTTCACTCTACCAAGCTGCTTGTCATTAGTACAGAGGGAATAACACACTCTGCAGGCAGGGAGACACTGAACCAGTGTATCCATAATGCATTTTGCCCAATCTTTTCCACTTACAAAATTTCCCAGGTTTCCCAGGAATGCAACCATTCCACAAATGGAGGAATTACTGCACTGGGATGAGTGTCCATAAATTTGGTCGAAGAGTTGGGTTAGGGAGGGAATTCAGAAGCTATAGCACGGCAACAAGGGTCAGTGATGAAACATGGGGATGACCAAGAGGCCAGATTTGGAGGGCGCAGGGATGGGAGGCTGGTGGATATTCCAGGGACAGGGATGGGTGAACTTACAGAGGAGTGGAGGGGATACAGTTTCAGGAAGGTTCCCTGACTGATTTGCTGTCCACTGGTGCTGCATGACTGAATTCTTCAACATTTTCTGTTTTTGTTTCTCATTCCAGCATCTGCAGTTTTGTTTGTTTTCCAACCTACCAACCCACACGGATGTGGGAGGAAACTGGAGCACCAGAGGGAAACCCACACAGCCACAGGGGGAATGTGCAAACTCCACACAGACAGCGCAGGAGGTCAGGATCGAACCTGGATTTCTGGAGCTGTGAGGCAGCGACTCCACCAGCTACACCCTGTGCCAGGATACTGGGATATTGTTGGCTCTTTGCTCAAAGCAGTGAGGAACTTCCTTCACTTTGGTACAGTGAGCTTCAGGGTTTTATGGTCTTCCTTGTGCCCAAGGGAAAGTAAAATGCAGAGTGAAAGCACCACCCATTCAACTTGTGTCCCGTCGATTCAGTAACTGCAAACTCCTGTCACACATGATCCGTCACACACAGCCCCCACACACAGGGCCTCACACATGATCTGTCACACACGGCCCCTCACACACAGCCGTCACTCACGGCCCCTCACACACAGCCGTCACTCACGGCCCCTCACACACGATCCGTCACACACGATCTGTCATACGCTGGCCCTCACACATGATCCATCATACACAGGCCCTCACACATGGCCCCCCCCCCCCCCCCCCCCATGGTTGGACTCACAGTGTGCACTCACCTGCTGAGTGTTGCTAGCACGAATATGTCCGGATTGATGGGGTGTCGGCCCGCGGAGTCCCTGAGGCGGTACCTAACCAAATGAGAAATAATTGCTTGAGTTCCTGGGAAAGACACAGCATTAATTCAGTGAAGATCAGCATCGTCTGATGTCCCTCCATTTCACTGTTGGTATCCCTAGAGTCACTGAACATGGAAGCAGACCCTTCGGCCCACCACGTCCATGCTGACCATCAAGTACCCATCCACACTAGCCCCATTTGCCAGCATTTGGTTCTTAGCCTTCTCTGCCTTGGACAATTCAAATATGTGCCCAGATACTTCTGTTGTGATACTCTGCCTCCACCACTCCCTCAGGCAGTGTGTTCCCGATTCCAACCATCCTCTGAGTGAAAATATTCTTCCTCAGATCCCCTCTAAACCTTAATGCCCTCATCTTAAACTGATGCCTTCTGGCTTTAGACATCTCTGTAATGGAGAAAATCTTCTTACTGTCCACCCAATCTATTCCTAACTCCCTGAGCCTCCTCTGATTCAAGGAGAACGGACCCAGCCTCTCTAGCCTCTCTTAACTGAACTGCTCCATCCCAAGCAATATCCTGGTGAACCTCCCCTGCACCCTCTCCAGTGCAACCATCTCCTTCCTACAGTGTGGTGACCAGAACTGCACGCAATATTCTAGCTGTGGCCTGACCAAAGTTTAGAATGTTGCACTATGACCTCTCTGTGGCTGTACTCTAACGGAGACCAGCACCCTGAATACATTCTTCATCACCTTAACCATGTGCTGCCACCTTTTGGGATCTGTGTCCACTGCTCTCGCCACTGCTCCTCTGTGGCCTTCTCTGCTACTAATGCCTCTCCTCAGTCCCAGTTCAGTGAGAGTGGCCGGAGGTGGGTTCGAGCCCCACTCCAGATAAACACAGCAGGCACGCCCGATGCTGATATGTTACACTGCTGGAGGTGCATGTGGTGTTAAACCAGTTCATAGCCCTCACCCAACATCACTAACGAGCTACAATCTGGGTTCTGCGGTGTGACCACCGACTCACACAGTATCTTGTTTGGATATTTAAGGATTCGAGGGCTACGGAGTTAGTGTAAGAAAGTGGCACGGCAATAAAAGGTCAGCCACGATCTCACTGAATGGTGCAGCACGTCAAGGGGCCGAATGGCCTCCTCTTGCTTCTATTTGTTACATTCCTGTAGCGCTTCCAGCACAAACTACTGCATTCTCCTGATTGGTCAGTCTCCTCTGTGTCTATCACTTTCCAACCCCTGTCTCATCAATCTTGGTAGTCCAAAGTAAAATACTGCAGACGCTGGAAATCCAAAATAAAACAGAGAAACCTGGGAATGCTCAACGGGTCAATCAGCATCTGTGGAGAAAAAAGCAGGGTTAAAGTTTTCAGGTCAGTGATCTCCTCACTTACTGTCTGCTTGCACCTTTCGCAGCTGCACGCTCTGTGAGGTAATGGCTGCTGCGGTCACCCGGAAGTTGGCGGGGAGCGTCTCCGATGTGTCCGAGGTCACATCCCGCATCTCCTTCGCCCGAAACCGCTTGCGCCATGAGGGGGCTCGGCTGAAGTTCTTGGCATCGCCCTGGAAATGGTCAGAGGGGAAGGGGAGGACACTGCGTCACCGGGTGCAGCAGGTATAGCTGTTCCCTCACAGATCCAGTGACCCGGGTTCAATCCCGACCTCCGCTGCTGTCTGTGTGGAGTTTGCACATTCTCGCCATGACCATGAGCATAATGAAGGCCTCGGCCTGAGAGAGGACATCGCTAATGCTGCCGGTGGACTGGGAGGACACCAGCGTTGGTGGTGTCTCTCCAGTGCTTCAAGGTGCCTGGTGTCAGCAGTCCGGGTCACAGAAGCTTCCAGAAGGGTGGTCAATAGACCTGGAGGTTTCTGCTGGGTTTGAGGTCCTGACATTCAAAAACCCTTTTCCCCAAGATGATTTGTGAGGTATCACCGTTAAAACCAAAGCCTGACCCTTCTCCTCATCAGTCAGTTACCCACTTAAAGTGATTTCTATAAGAAGGGTTTGCCTTCAGCACACCGAGTCTACCCGACCACCAACCCAAATACTAATCTTAGTTTATCCTCGCCGCATCAACTTCCCCCCAGATTCGACCACTCACCCACAGACTAGGGACAATTTATAGCAGCCAGTTAACCTACCAACCTGCACATCTTTGGGATGTGGGAGGAAATCGGAACACACAGGGGAAACCCACACAGTCACAGGGAGAACGTGCAAACTCCACACACAGCACCAGAAGTCGGGATTGAACTTGGGTCACTGGAGCTGTGAGGCAGAGTCTCTACCAAGTGCACCCCTGTGCTGCCTACTTAACTTTCTTTTCCAAAATCTACTTTATTCATAATATATACAATAAATGCAATCAGTACACATTTTGCTTTACATCCATTGTATCATCAATACATTCCCTCCTTAAACAATATATCCATGAAATGTGTGAGAGTCTGTTACCCAGGGCCCAGACTCTCAGTGTCCAGTGACAGCAGGTCCCTAGACTGTGGTCCAACCCTACAGAGCCTTGGCATTGGCTACACTGAGCTTCAGCATTCCTGCATCCTGGAATGTGCCAGTCGGCAGCATTCACTTACGGACATCTCCTACACCAAGAAGACCAACATGTTTCGGACAGACCACAGTGTGTCTTTCACTGAGTCGATGATCTTCCAGCACCAGTCGATGCTTGTTTCAGTGTGTTCCACTGAGAACATCCCGTAGATCAGAGTCCAGTTTCTTGGGGTGAACCTCGACAAAGACCACCTCATCCTTTGGAAAAGTTCCTCGACAAATGCCCACCCACAAGGAGGTGGACAACTGTCTCATCCGTACTGCAACCTAAAGTAGCTCACCAGCGCCTCTAGTTCCTTAGGAGGCCAAAGAAATTTGGCATGTCCCCTTTGGCACTCACCGATTTTTATCGATGCACCATAGAAAGCATCTGATCTGGATGCATCACAGCTTGATATGGCAACTGCTCTGCCTGGGACCACAAGAAACTGCAGAGAGTTGTGGACATAGCCCAGTGCATCATGGAAACCAGCCTCCCCTCCTTGGATTCTGTACATACCTCTTGCTGCCTTGGTGAAGCAGCCAGCATAATCAAGGACCCCACGCACCCGGATCATTCTCTCTTCTCTCCTCTCCCATCAGGCAGAAGATTCAGGAGCCTGAGGGCATGTACCACCAGGCTCAAGAACAGCTTCTATCCCACGGTGATAAGACTATTGAATGGTTGGTTCCCTTATATGATGAGATGGACTCTTGACCTCACAATCTACCTTGTTTAACCTTGCACCTTATTGTCTACTTGCAATGCACTTCCCTGTAGCTGTGACACTTTACTCTGTATTCTGTTATTGTTTTTACCCTGTACTACCTCAGTGCACTATGTAATGAATTAATCTGTATGAACGGTATGCAAGACAAGTTTTTCACTGTACCTCAGTACAAGTGACAACAAAAAACCAATTCCAATGCCTCCTTGAGGGCAGCGTGCAGTTGGACTGTTCTTCACCGTGCATTAGGAATGTAATGGGGAGCCTCTCACTGTCACCCAGGCAAGATCTTGTCTGTGAATTCTGGCAATGAGGCATTCTGCCAAATGACTTTGACAGTCTTTTGGGAAATCATCCCACAGGATCCATCATGTCCTGCTCCCACTGAAGATTCTGTGCTGACCACTGCCTGATGGACTTGTGGTCAATAGTACTTTTCTGTGGAAGTGTTTCTATGAAGGGCAGGTGGTGTAGTAAGGTAGACAAGGTCAGAGCACACTGGGGACAGGTAGAACCTCGGCACACTTGGTGTTGGTGTACCTCAGTCCTATGTACAGCTTGATGCAGCCACATACAAAGTGGTCATCAGGATGAAGGCAATGTCAGGTACCTAAAACAAATCCCAATCCTGGCCTCAAGCCCACTGCTTTGTGCTTTCACCTCCTTCCAGGTCCTGTTCCCACTATCCAACCTTCTAAATCAGTGACTGACCGATCAGCAGAGTTTGCACCGACCTCTTCGTGTCGTCTGTCAGTTCCTTGAAGCAAGAGATTGTTGAATTCATTTTCCAGTATCTGACGAGCCTGTGGAGACAGAAAACAGTATCACTGGTATCTTCGGTACCTTCACAGGAAGCTCCAAGAACACCTCAAACCCCAATCTTCTGCTTCAAATGACTGTGAAGTGGAGGGTCCTTTACTTCACTAACACATGACGTGGAGGGAGAAATACAGCCAAGGTTTCAGGGTCAAGACCTTCAATGACTATCAGGTGAAAGGTATTCAACCTAAAAACATTAACCTGATTTCTCTCTCCAGAGAATCTGACCTGATTCTATTTCCAGCATCTTCAGTTTTTACTTCCCATTTCCAGAATCATGCCTTTGCCTTCAGTTTTATGAGACGAACAATTTATCTTGAATAGATGGAAAATTTCTTTTTTGTAAAAAGGTACAATTCTTTTCAAGATGTGAACATCGCTTTGAAGGTCATCACAAGTTCAGCCAGACATTAAACTGCTGCACCCTTGGCGACTATGCCTTCAGCTGCCTGGGTTCTTGTGATGTGGGTTCCCATAACTCTTAGTAAACTCTTAGTAAGTTCCCATAAACTCTTGACAACCAACTCCACAATCAGAACACTACCGGAATCAAGGTCTTCAATGTTTATAACCAAGTCTTTTGATCTACTACCCTGCACCATTCAAACTGCCTTTACTGACTCTCAACTACCCAGCCCAATCTGATACTTCTTATATTCTCTGATGACATGGGAGACTACTCAGCCCATCTAACCTTTACTAGTTTGCAGTTTGCTTGGAATCTAATCTCTCCACCCTGATTCTCCCACGACACCTACTCCAGAGCAATTTGCTGTAACTAACCAGCACCATTTTGGGATGTGGGAGTAAACCAGAGCACCCTGGGGAATTCTATGTGGTCACAGGGAGAGCGTGCAAACTCCACACAGACAGCACTGGAGGTCAGGATTGAACTCGGGCCACTGGAACGGAGAGGGAGCAGCTCTCCTTCTGTGCTGCTCTGATCTTCCCTCCACAGGTACGACCATGTTCTTTTGAGTCCACTCTTAACTTATCGCCCAGTTGAAAGTTTTCCCAACTCACCAACCCTTCCCTGTGGCAGGGATGTAACTGGAGCACGATGTCCACGCACAAGGTCCCATTCCATTACTGGACAATGGACAAACGGCAGTGCAATGTCATACTGGAGCCACCTGTGATTCCCAGTGTACCGTTGTCTGTATTCCCCCATTTATCCTGTGGTCCTTGGGACAGTCCATTCCCCTTTCCTTCCTCCCACTCACCCCAACACCTCCCAAAATCCCTAACAATTTTTCAACCAATCGAAAAGGTTCTCTGACAACTTTTCACCAGGTGTTGCAGTAGGAGGTTCCCAGATAGCCCTGGGTGGGGATGGGGAAGGTCAGCCCACTTCCAAGTTTGGCACTACCTCCCTCCCCCACCACTCTCCAACCCCCATGTTGAAGGCTGGGCTGCCCACCATGGGAAGTCTGCAGTTACCTTATTGACCACCATGCGTTGAGCTGCCTCCCTCTCCTCAACACCTACCTCTGTCACCTCGCCCTCGCTCTCCTGCCCTACCATCTCCTTCTGTGGCTTGGTCCTTTGATAACCGTCCAGAGAGAAGTTTCAGCACACCCACCGTCATTGACACTCAACAGGTCGCACCTGTGTGTTCTGCATGGGGATCTGCAGCAAGAGAGCGATGTCATTGTGATCGAAGGTGTCGTCCAAGGCGATTAGGGCACCGTGCACCCCGCTCTCCTGCAGGTTGTTGCTGTATTCCTTCAGCCCGATGGCCTGGACCCAGGCCATCATCCGGTCGTTGGTCCATACCATCACATCTGTGGAGGACAGGTGGAGAGCACTGGCTTCAGTGTACACAGACAGCACACACAGTCAGGGGGTAAGACCAGATGGAGTGGGGCCTAAACTAGGGAATGTCCTGTTATAGAGGGCACTGGGGTGAGCACATCTACTGGGTGAATTGGTCGTTGGAAATTGCCCCCAGCGTGTGGGTGAGTGGTGGAATCTAGGCGAGTCGATGAGAATGTAGGGAGGATAAAAAATGGGATTTGTATTGCATGTGAGGATGGGTTTGACGTTCAGCACGGACATGATGGGCCAAAGGGCCTGTTTCCATGCTGCATGATGCGCTAAGATTGTACTGCAAACACAGATTATGTTTTGTTTCCTCTTCACACAAGAGGCGAGGATTTTTCCAGGCGCTGGGGAGGGCAGTACCCGGTCTTGTCAACGCCCCACACTTCAGGTAGTAGAACAAATATCAGGTGCCACATTCCATGACCCAATCCACAGCACTAAACTCTGCTCCCGTTGCCTTGGCGGGAGATCCCTGGACTGTGTGGTGACGCCCTGACCACGCACCAGCTGGTCAGCGAGCACTTACCCTTCACCTGCGTCAAGCTCCCCTCTCGTTTACTCTCCAGCTCCTTCTTGTCATAGTTGAGCCGCTTCAGACACATGATCCCATAGTGGAGACTGATCCTGCAACACAGAAACTCTTGGATCAGGATGGCAGGGGGTGGAGTGACAATGGGCTGAAATAATGATGCAAACAGAGAGGGACCTGGGAGTGCACGGGCTGTGGTCAGTGACGAGTGACCAGGGGCATGGGCTGCAGTCAGTGAGGGGAGAGTCCGGGGGTATGGGCTAGGGTCAGTGACCAGGGGCATGGGCTGGGGTCAGTGATTGGGGACACTGGCCGTGGTCAGTGACGAGTGACCGGGGGCATGGGCTGCGGTCAGTGACGAGTGACCGGGGGCATGGGCTGCGGTCAGTGACGAGTGACCGGGGGCATGGGCTGGGGTCAGTGAGGGGAGTGGTCGGGGGTACGGGCTGTGGTCAGTGACAGGAGAGTCCAGGGGTACAGTCTGGGGTCAGTGACTGGGGGCACGGTCTGCTGGCAGTGAGGGGAGTGACCGGGGGTACGGGCTGGGTTCAGTGACTGGGGGCACGGGCTGGGTTCAGTGACGAGTGACTGGGGGCACGGGCTGCGGTCAGTGAGGGGAGTGACCGGGGGTACGGGCTGTGGCCAGTAAGGATGCCAAGGCACAGAACGGCATTAGTGGCCACGTTCCTAAAGAGAAGCAGCAACAGAGGGACTTCCACGGGCAGAGACCAGACGGTCGCGTCAGCAGTGGGGAGGTCGCGCTACATCTGTGTGCAACACTGGACAGAAGACATCGGAGGCACCGTGTGTAGATTAGCTCACCACATGACAGGAGGGTGTGAATAGGGAGGAAATAGTTCCACAAAAGGAAGCTTCCAAGGACACAGAATGATGAAGGGCCAAGTTCTTCACTACGACTAGAACTCTCGCCTGCATGGGGTTTGGAAGCTGCAACCCTCCCCATACGAGAACATCTGGTCAGCTGTGGGCATGGAACGAGGGCTGGGATGTGGGAGTGATCTCAACGTAGTAATAACTCTGGTAATCTGTACACCCGTGTGGTGTCAGATGGGCAGAGTTTCCAGACTGTGGGATGTTGTTTCTATTTGTAGCCAAACACACTTCACTGCACATTTCCAGAGCATGTTACACATTGGTGATAAATCTTCCAGTGAACCAGGTGAGATCAGGGGAGGGTGAACTGTTCCGGTGAGATTAGGGGAGGGTGAACTGTCCCGGTGACATCAGGGGGAGGGGGAACTGTCCCGGTGACATCAGGGGGAGGGGGAACTGTCCCGGTGACATCAGGGGGAGGGGGAACTGTCCCGGTGAGATCAGGGGGAGGGGGAACTGTCCCAGTGAGATCAGGGGAAGCAGGAACTGTCCCGGTGAGATCAGGGGGAGGGGGAACTGTCCCGGTGAGATCAGGGGGAGGGGGAACTGTCCCAGTGAGTTTCAGCCTCACTGACCTCACTGACTAATGTCACTCCAGCCAATTATCTAAGGGTTGTTGTGGGATCTTGCTGTGTGCAGCCCACACCTCAGCATCTTCATGTCCTGGAAGTGTGATGGTAGAAACCCTCATTCTGGCTCCCTCCTCATTCCAGATCCACTCCTCACTCATGACCCACACATCATCACTCTAGCCCCCGACCCTCACTCCGGCTATCCCCTCACTCCGGACCCACCCCTCACTCCAGTCCCCAACCCTCACTCGCGACCCACCCCTCACTCATGACCCCCACCCTTACTCCAGCTCCCCTCACTCGGGACCCACCCCTCACACACGGCTGATCTCGGAAGCCTGTGGATGCACAAGCACTTGGTCCATGGACGACGAGGACGATGCACTAACGAGTAAGCCAGATGCCACGTATGTGGATTTCCAAAAATCTGGATACAAATTAGCAGAGATTTTTGGCAGCTCCTGATTTTTCGAGGAAAGACACAACGAACTCCATTGGTGTGGATGTTTCTATGATCCACTTCCAGGACATAGAATAGAATCATAGAATCAGGTTTAGTATCACTGACCTATGTTGTGAAATTTGTTGTTTTTACATGAGGAAACCCCAAGGTTTTTTTCAAGGTATGCTGTGATGCGGGCTGTACACAGCAAGATCCCACAGGAACCCTTTGATAACTGGCTGGAGTGACGTTAGTGTTGAGGCCAGTGAGTGTCCTGGCCACGTGTAGTACAGTGGGGGCATTTCCCTTGGTGAAACAGCACCAGGTTCACGTTGAGGGGAAGGCGCAGGTGTGAAGGCAGCATTGGGGCACGGTCGGCTGAGAGTTATGTACCTGTGGAAACTGTCCACCATCTTGAGTTGGCCTCGCAATTCCTTCTTGGTGAGGTGATCCAACATCCGGGCATCGACCAGAGACTCCATGAAGTAACTGCGGTATTGCGGTAGTCCCAGGCTGGGAAGCCAGTCATTCCCCACCCACTCATGATTCATGTCTCCGTGGGCCAAGATCTAAAGGTGCATAACAAAGACAGTCTCGTGAAGTGGGCAACTCTCAAGGTCAAAGTGTCTGCTCAGGGTTCAAAGATCAACAGAACCCCAAGAATCAGCTGAAGCCCCTCAACAAATGCTACGTGGTGAAACATCTGAGGAACTGAATCAAACATTTGACACTGGGAACTACAAGGAGATATTGGGAAAGAGCAGTCAGCGGGTTTGAAGATGCTTTTGCAAAGGGAAAAAACTTCAGGGAGGGAATTCCAAAGCTTGGGATGTTGCCATTTGAAGGAGCTGCCAATAGCAGAGTGATGGCAATCAGGCATGAACAAGGCAGAATTGGACGAGGGTTGTGGGGCTGGAAGTGGTCACAGATTCAGCAAGGCTCTTCTGTACTGAATAGCCACTTTAACCTACTTCTCATGATGACTAATGCCAGCGACCATTGTTTCCATAGCAGCAGGGGAATAAAGGTGTTGGCCCGTTTTCAAGCATTTGGTTGGTTAACCACTGCAATACCACTTACAGCCGATGGAAGCCAATACGTAATTTAGAAGTCCTATTGGATTAAAAACAAATAGAGAAAAAAATGCTCAGAATAAATGTGAGGAATTCTGTTTCCAAATATCTCCTTTCCTCTCCAGTGAAACAACATTCCAGCTTCAGGCACCCTCTGGATAACGACGGGCAGTGTCAGTAGCTCCCTGTGCCATCCTGTAACACAGGACCCTGTGACTCATTGCCACCTTGGGTCACCAGTTCTGTTTGCACTTGGTCCTGGAGGTTCAATCACATGACCCTCCTCATCCAATAGCCCTGTCCTACAAAACCCACCCCCCCCCCCCCCAACCGTTGTTTGGTTCCACATGTCCACCATATGAGACCCTACCTACCCATCCGTTAATGGGCTGTCAATCAAACAGCTCCCCCAACGCCCACATGTTGACATTTTTGTCTATGAAACAAAAATGGTCAATTTTTTACTCCCCCAATGGTTGATTTCCTGGGTTGGTTCCCAATGATATCCTGGAATTGTGGTCCATTCCTTGAGGGCTCCAGGGCAATCCTGAAGCATTGCCAACAGGATTGCCACCAGCTCCCTCCACAAGTAACAGCTTCTGGCCCATTAGCAGTTGGCCAACTGCTGGCCCATCCACAACATCTTAAAACTGGATACAAATGGAAGACAAAAACACCAAACCCACCTGGTCCCAGCTGATTTCCTTGGCTTCCTACCATCGGACAGGTTAAAGGTTAGTGAGGCAGTGGGTGAAAGGATGTAAGAAAACAGTTAGTACAGTGTTAGTGCAATGTTAGTGCCACCCTCTACAGACCACAGGAACTGGGTTGAAGGGAGACTAGAACTGGGGAAGGTGCCATGACCATGATGAGAGGCAGAGATGGCTTGAGGACCTCTCCCGATCCTCCCCCTACCATGATCCTCCTTCCTTCCTCCTCCCTACCCCCTCCCCTGATCATGCCGCCCCTCCCTACCCCCTCCCCCGATCCTGCCCCTCCTCCCTACCGCCCAATCCTGCCCCTCCTCCCTACTCTCCCGATCCTGCCCCTCCATCCTTCCCCCTCCCTCTGATCCTGCCCCTCCTCCCTTCCCCCGCCCTCTGATCCTGCCCCTCCTCCCTACTCCCTCCCCCTGATCTTGTCCCTCCTCTCTTCCCCCTCACCCTGATCCTCCCCTTACTCCTTCCCTCCTCCTTCTGACGTAACAGGCAGGGAATCAACTTGGACAATTTGCCCACCACGTGTGCCCTGAACACGATGCCAATCTAAACTGATCCGATCTGCCTGCACATGGTCCGTGTCCCTCCATTTGCTGCCTGCGACTGTGTACGGTTTTGTCTCATCACACAAAGAGGATACGTTTGTCACAGAGGATGTGCAAGTTCTGGTGGTGGTGGGTTGCCGTGTCAGGAGACTAGATCTGTATTCACTACTCTTCAGAAGAATGACAGCTGAGTTCATTTACACTTACAAAACTCTCACAGTGCCTCAGAAGCAGGATGCAGAGAGGACAATGGCCCTGTCTGAGGATTCTAGAGTCACAGGTCTGAAAAGTGATGGCCAACTGGGACTGAGGTAAGAAGAATCTTTGGGATGCCCTTCCCTGGGGGATGTGAACGCTCAGTCATCGAGTTAATTCAAAACAGACATCAAAGGGTTTCTGGATATTCAGGGAATCAGGGAAATGGGGATAGTGCAGAAGATGCAGTGGAGATTGAAGATCAGCTGTGATTTTAAAGAATGACACAGCAGGCTTGAAGGGCCAAATGGCCTCCTGTGCTCCTATTTCATATGTTCTTCAGGTAAGGCTCCACCTGCTCCTTCATGTGGACAGGAACCATCTCATGGTGCTTGTTCAAGGCAGATCTATCCATGATATATTGCCTAAGACGTAGTCCTCAACCAACAACATGAACAGATTATTTGGACAATAGGTCCTGCTGTGCACGTGCTTCCTACGAAGAGTGATTATGATTCAAACATTATCTCATTGGCTGCAAAGTGTTTGATGAACCAAAAGTGCTATCAAAAAACAAATCTTTCTTTTCCATGCCTGATGTTTTTCTCTTTATAAAATATTTCTGTCGACAGAATCTTTTTCCCCTGTTGGGGTGTCACTCCACACGGCCACTTTGTTCAACAGACCCTTTGGGATTCCTCTTTTAAAAACCTCAATAATTTCCTTCAAGCCTCTACAAACTCTTAAAGGTGTAACACGTAAATTTAACAAGTCCCAAGAAATCCACAAATCCACCGATACCTTTTCTTTTAAACCCTTTGTATTGTAGTTGCTGAGCATACAGTCTGACTGTGTCCCAAATTCAGCATTGCTGAATAAACTGCAGCAAAAATACACCCCAGGAGTTACAGCAAAGATCAGCTGTTTTATAATTCCAGACAATGGACTACAGTGTAGTCGGATAGGTTAAAGGTGAGAGGAAGGGGTTTCAGAGGAGCTTTGATGGGAAAGAGATTTCAGACAGAGAGTGGTTGATATCTGGAACTCACTGCCAGAGGAGGTGACGGAATCAGATACAGTCACTGTGTTTAAGAGGCATTTAGACAGGCACTTAAATAGGGAAGGTGTGGAAGGATACAGAACTCATGGGGGCAGGTGGGAGTAGTGTAGATGGGCACAGGTGTGGAGGACACATGGGCCCGTTTCTGTGCTGTACAACTTGGACTCGATGACTCTAAACTTCAGTGGTCACGTTGAGCATGGAAACTGTCTTTGTAAATGTACTGGGTGTAACACCACTCTCCCACCAGTAGGAGACAGTAAGGCACCACTTCTGGCTGGAGCAGCAACTATAATTTGGGAGTTTATGAGCATTTCCACTTAGAAACAGGAGGCGGCCACTTGGCCCCTCAAGCCTACCCCAGCATTTAATAACATCATGGTCGATCCAACCATGACCTCAACACTGCACTCTTGTCTACCCACGGTAACCTTTCACCCCTCGCTTATCAAACACCTCACTTAAAAACATGCAGACTCTATTTCCACTGCTCAATAAGGGGAGAGGTCTAAGGCCTCACCACCATCAGAGAAAACATTTCACCTCGTCTTTGTCTTAAATAGGTGTCCTCTTGTTTTAAACAGCGATGCCCAGTACTAGATTTTTCAGCAACAGCAACCTCTTCTCCACTTCCATCCAATCAAAATCCCTCATGATCTTTCAATCAAGTCTCCTCTCACTCTTCTGAATCCTGGTGAATACAAGCTTAGCTTCTCCTGCCTCTCATAAGACAACCTGCCCATTGCAGGTTTTATTCTGGTAAACCTTACTCGAACTTGTTCCAAAACATTAACATCCTGGCTTGAGGAGAGAGACCAACACTGTACAGTATCCAGATGGGGTCTCACCGATGCCCCGTATATCCTCTATTTTTGTAATTCCCCTTGCAATAATTTGTTAATTACTTGCTAAACCTGCATACTAGCCTTTTGTGAATTCTGTGCCTGGTCATTCTACAATCTCTCACCACTTACATAATGTGCTTTTTTAAAATTTCTGCCAAAATGGACAATTTTATTTCCCCACTGAATTTTCCATTTCCCAGAGCTTTGGCTATGGTTTAACCCATCTATATCTCTTTGTTTACGGGCAGTCATCTTGGTGGTGTCAAGATGGCAGATTTTCTGGACTATTGGATGTGACTCCCACTGATATTCCGACACACTTTATTTCACTTTTTCACGTTACCCAGTGGTTCCATAACTCCCTCAGTGAACCCAGTGCATTCAAAAGGATCAGGAAATATACAAGCACTCCAAACCCCTGGCTCCAGCTCTGAATCAACTCATGTTCCTGACCCCAATCCCAGCTCCGGACACACTCCCAGCCCACAGTCCGAACCCCTGGCTCCAACACTCAACCCACCCACGTTCCTGACCCCAATCCCAGCTCCGGACACATTCCTGGCTCACTATCCAGATTCAAATTCGAGACACATTCCCAGCCCACATTCCAGACTAATGAGTGAGCCTGATGTGGGAATATCAGGATCTCCAAACAACTGGGGGCTGGATTATACGAATTTTACTGGCATTTAAGAATATCGTAAATTTGAAGATTCTAGATCTGGGAATTCTGCTACAGAACGGTCTGAAGGACGAAGAGAGAGAATAGGATAACAGGTATTATTTTTCAGTAAGAGAGAGACAGAGAAATCAGGAGAGGGAGAACAAAGCATCAATGCCCAGGTGTTTTAGAACAAGGAACCAGGTGTATTCCAGTTAGCAATGGAGAGCCAGGAATGTTAAATCTCAAATCACAACAATGCTCACTTACTTGGAGCCTTTAGTACAGTGAAACACCCTGATGTGCTTCAGAGCAGTAGTTATCAAGAGAATAATGATGTCTAGCCAACGTGGCAGATGATCAAAAGTTCATAAAATGGGTGGTTTTAAGGAATGTCTTAAAGGAGAAGAAACAGGTGGAGCGGTGTAGAGTCAGAGACACAGCACGGCAACAGGCCCTTTGGCCCACCGAGTCCGTGCCAACCATCAACCATCCACATAAGGAGCAAATTCCAGAGCTTCAGGAACAGCTAGCTGAAGATTAAACTCGGGGATGTTCGAGAGAACCCGGGGAGGACAGAGATTTCATTGGGTTAGAGAGGACGAGATCACACAGGGATGTGGGAACGAGGGTGACATATTTTTACAACATTGAGGCATCACTTTTCTGGGAAGCCGTGCACAACAGTGAGCACAGAGACCTAGCGCACCTTAGGACAAGGGGCATCAGGGGCTGGGTGACCCCAGGTTTACTGAGGGTGGAACGAGCTCAGCTGGTTGGGAGTGTGCTAGGACAGTGAGATCTGGAGGTAAGGAAGGTGTGGCTGAGAGTTTTGAATGAACTGAGGAAGGAGAGAGGTAGGTCAGGTATGGGTGGAAACAGGCAGTCCAAGTGACAGAGGAGAGGCGAGGCCTGAAACTCATCCCGGGCTCAAAGACAAAGACATCGCCAAGTTTGCAAAGAGTCTCATTCAGTTTTGGGAAGAGGGGTGGGGCAGAGACTGTGTCAGGAAAAGTTTCTGCCCACAAGGAGATGGCACAGTCTCGATGGGCCAAATGGCCTTCCCCACTGCAGTAATAATTCCACAACTAAGTTATTGTTAAAGCGAGAGCCCAGGTTCAGCCTGGTCAGCCTGGCAAGGCCAAGGCCCCACCACTGAGGAACTCCGCGCTCACACTCACCGTCTTTGTGGCTGCGGCCATGGACTCCATCTCCTCGTGGGTCACCCAGACGTTGCCCGTGTTCTGGTCGTGCAGCCCAGGATGGTCCGGGCAGGTCAAAGGGCAGCCGAGAAAGAGAGAGAGAGACACGGGTTCAGAACCTTCATCCCAGCAAACACTGTGCAAACATTGCTCTAGAGATCGTGCACAGGCTTACACAGGGCGGAGAGGGAGGGGGGTGAGGGGGCAAGGGGGGAAGATGGGGGTGAGGGAGGGGGAAGATGGGGGGAAGGGGGGCGAGAGGGAGTGGGGAGGAAGAGGAAGAGGGAGGGGAGGGGGGAGGGAGGGGAGAGGGAGGAGGGAGGGGAGAGGGAGGAGGGAGGGGAGAGGGAGGAGGGAGGGGGAGAGAGGGAGGGGGAGAGAGGGAGGGGGAGAGAGGGAGGGGGAGAGAGGGAGGGGGAGAGAGGGAGGGGGAGAGAGGGAGGGGGAGAGAGGGAGGGGGAGAGAGGGAGGGGGAGAGAGGGAGGGGGAGAGGGGAGGGGGAGAGGGGAGGGGGAGATGGTGGTGGAGGCTAGAGGGGGAGAGGGGGAGAGGGAGGTGGGAGAGAGAGGGAGGGGGAGAGAGAGGGAGAGAGAGAGAGAGGGAGGGAGAGAGAGAGAGAGGGAGGGGGGAGAGAGAGAGGGGGGGGAGAGAGAGAGGGAGGGGGGAGAGAGAGAGGGAGGGGGGAGAGGGAGAGGGAGAGGGAGAGGGAGGGGGGGCAAGAGGGATTTCCAGGTGTGGCCTCACCAACACCCGGTACAACTGGAGCACAACCTCCCTGTTCTTGAACTCCAACCTCTTCTCAATAAAGATCAATGTGCCATTTGCTGCCTTAACTACTTGTTGGACCTGCCAGCTCACTGTTATTCATGCACCAGAACACCTCAATCCCTCTGACCTTCACTCACAGTTATTCCAACTCTCTATTTTCTATGTGGCAATGTTTTCAATCTGGAGAGAGAGAAAGAGAGAAAGAGGGAGAGAGAGAGAAGGGAGGGAAGGAGTGGGAAGGGAGAAGGAGTGGGGAAGGAGTGGGGAAGGAGGGGGATGGGGTGGGGGGGCAAGGGGGGATGCTGGGTGTTTCCCAGGAGCTCAAAGGCATTTGATGTTTATGAAGGATGGGGTGAGCAAATCTGCGATGGGCTAGGTTGGGAAGATTTTGCTGTAATCTGACAGCAGTGCCTCGAATGGAACCAAAATCCCATTCAACACGAGTGTCAGGCCACTGGAAGATCACAATGGCCATGTTCTGATGGCAGATAGGGGAGCTCTCTCCACATTTCCAGGGTCCTGCGCGCGGTGTCCGTACCATTCGCGATGTGGTAGGTGCCGAGGGGCTGGTGAGAGACACCATTTCCTGGATGGCCAACCGGAGCTTCAGTCTGTGCAGGGGGTTACTGATCCCAATCTCCCGCTGGATCTCCGTGTCGGACAAGGCTGACATGATGGCCCCACTCTTGACGTTGGCTCTGCAGGCAGCCACGTACCAGGCTGGCATTCCAACCCACAGCTGGAGAGAGAGGGAAGACAGATGTGTCCTTCAGCACAAAGACACAGAGCAGGCTTCAACCTTAAGTCTTTTCAACACAGGACAAGGACAGCCTGGTCCAACAAGTCCATGCCCACCCTCAGAAAAAGCCACTCACTTAACCTTGTAAATGCCACTCACGACTCCGCAAACCCCACACACTAAACCCTGTGAACCCCACCCACAACTCTGTAAATCCCATCCACTGAACCCCATGAACCCTATCCACTGAACCCTATAAATCCCATCCACTTCATGCAGTGAACCCCACCCACAACCCCATAAACTCCATCCACTTAACCCTGAACTGCATTCATTTAACTCCCTAAACTCCCTCCACCTAACCCCACGAACCCCACCAATATAACCCTGTGAATCCCCATCCATTTAACCCCCTAAACCCCATCCATAACCCCATCCACATCCCTGTAAACCGCATCCATTTAACCACATAAATCCATCCACAATCCCATTAACTCCGTCTATTTAACCCATTATTCCCCACCACTACCTAAATGTTTCCTTTTCAGAGATTTATTCTTACTTGGGTAAGAAAGTCCAGTGCCCTGCTGCATAAAACAATTTCTCCCACCCTATCTCCTTGTGACTTCAGGGGAGGAACCAACAACACTGGGACACCTTCACTGAGCAAACTGAGGCAGTTCAACAAAGCAGTTCCTCTTCTCTAACTTGGGTCTGACACACTGTGGGTGTGTTCCAGCTACTGGGCTAGGTTCAAGTGGCCTGGAATATTAATCTCAGGGTTCTGGTTTGAATCCCAAGACAAAAGATGAGGAATTTAAATTCATTATTAAATCAGGAATGAGATACTTGTACTAGTAACGGTGACCATGAAACTATCGGACTGTTGTAAAACCTACCTGGTTCACTCATGTCCTTCAATGTGCTGTCATTACCCTGTCTGGACTACAGGTGACTAAATGTGGCTGACTGCCCTCTGAAATGGCAGAGGGTCACTTAATTCACAGGGGCAATTAGGGATGCACAATAAATGTTGGTCTTGCCAATGCACCTATATACCATGAACGGATAAATGCAAAGTACATCCCACAAAAAAAATCATGAGAAATAAAGCTGCAGCCCACTCCTTGGCTGGTTGAGTGCCAGGCACTTGGCTCTTACAGTCATAGAAACACACAGCAGGGAAACAGGCCCTTCGGCCCACCTAGTCCATACTGACCATCAACCACCCACTATACCAATCCTACACTGATCCCACATTCCCCACACTCCCATCAACTCCCCACAGATTCTACCCCTCACCCACACAGTGGGAGCAATTTACAGCAGCCAATTAACCCACCGACCCTCACATTTTTGGGATGTGGGAGGAAACTGGAGCACCTGGAGAAAACCCACACGGTCACAGGGAGAATGTGCAAACTCCACACAGACAGCACCGGAGGTCAGGATTGAACCTGGGTCTCTGGAGCTGTGAGGCAGCGGCTCTGTGCTGTTAGTCCCATTGCTTCTCCCTCCCCTCTCCCCTGGATTAGGCAAAAAATGTTTTCACCTCCAGCCACGCGACAACAGTGGGTCCATCCCAGGAAGCAAAGGGAAGTCCCTGACGACAAGCTTCTTCCAGCAGTTCGTGCCTGCAAAGCAAGAGTCCATTCCTTCAGAGAACAACCCCAGAAAGTCAAGGCAAAGAAACAATACTGGCACTGGAACAGGCCATTCGGCCCAACATCCTGTACTGTATCAAAACATCACAAATAACGATCAGCAGCCTTTATCTACAGATTAATATACTGATTTGTGTTACTCTTTCTGGTACATTGTAGTAGGAGGGTTTATTGTATCTTACAGGTGACATCCCACTGCAGGTTCATTTTGCAAACCGGAACCTTCTTCTATTGGAGGAGAGGTTTTAGTCTGTATTTATTGGTGCAAAATTTCAAGCTTCAGGAGGCTGCAAACAGGTTTGTTGCTCAATGTAGGGAAACACTGGAGCCCACCTGAGCACAGAAAGATCCCACAAATAGCAGCGAGAGCAAGATCAGAAAACCCAGATTTTTTTGACGGTTGAGGGATAAAGGTTTTGGCCAGAACAGTGGTCAAGGATTCCTCCGCTTGTCTTTGGTATAAAGGGGCTCTGAATCCACGATAAAGGGGCTCGGAGACTACGATAGAGGGGCTCGGAGACTACACCAGAGGGGCTCGGAGACTACACCAGAGGGGCTCGGAGTCTAAGATAGAGGGGCTCGGAGTCTACGATAGAGGCGCTCGGAGATTTGCACCAGGTTTCTGTGTACAGGATAACTCCACTGTTCTGCTTTCAACCACTGGAAATACCACTGGTCCTGGTTGTGGTTCACTGGGTAATGTTTTCTGCACTCTGTTTGGTCTCGCTGAGGCTGTGGTCTCCGTGGTCCCTTTACACTTACTAGGTTCACTGGGACATTTATTGTCATACTGTGTAACATCTAAACGTGAATTAAAAATCTGATGGGTATTAATGGGAATAACATCCAACAGTCTGGAAAATCTGTGAACCCAGTGCCACCAAAGTCCCGAATACACTGGATTATCATAATTTTACCGTAGTTGCCTGCATTGGGGTCGGAATTTGGGTCAGGGCTCAGGGTCGGGACTGGGGTTGGGATTTGGGTCAGGCCTCGGGTTGGGATTGGGGTCAGGATTTGGGATTGGGATTTGGGTCAGGGTTCGGGGTCAGGATTTGTGTCAGGCCTTGGGTTGGGATCAGGATTTGGGATCGGGATTTGGGTCAGGGTTCGTATTGGGATTGGGGTCAGGATTTGGGGTCGGAATTTGGGTCAGGGTTTGGGTTGGGATGCATGTTCGACGCTGTGATCTACCTCCAGTAACAGGAATGCATAAACGTACTTTTTCTTATTCCTTCGGTCTTTGTCTACTGGTCCTCCCAGTTTTGAGAGTCCTAGGGGGTCTTGTGGAGAGACCTCAGTGTCTGGTGTCCCAGCTGAGGAAGAGACAGATCACATTGTGTTAGTCTCCTGTTCCTGGAGAGAAGGAGATCCACACCCAGAGCAGCTTGTGAAGGTTTGTGCATTGTTCAGCCGTGGACAGGTTGGGTTAGGGTTAGCTGCAGACACAGATACCAGCCTGGTTTCTCCAAGGAGTCTCTGCACTCCACGGAAGATCAAACACAGAAGCCTATTCATTCCACCACATGTGGGCCAGTCCCACATTAACCACTCTCCCCTTGTGGATCCTCCGGTTAGTATTCGCTCTGTGTTCTGGATGACCTGACCGTAAATCTGTCCTTTGCCTTGGGGCCTGTCCAATGTCTCTGTAACCTCCTCTGCACCAACAACCTTCAGCAATTCCAGGCTGCTTTCCCTACCTAACTTCCTTAGCTCCATCATCGGCAGTGTGCCTAGGCACGCTCAGTCCCTGAACTCAGGAACCCCTTCTCTAAGCACTCTCCTCTTTAAATCTTCTTTAAAGCTGCCTCTTTTATCTAATGTGCATCAATGTCAATTTTTACTCAAGCTCCTCTCAAACCTTCTTGGCACACTTGACTATGAGGATTGCCTACAACCTACACAGGTAACCTCGACGCTCACCCCAAAGCTTCAAATATTCAATCTGAATTTTTTCTTAAATGAAGCTGCCTCAACTACCCTCTGTATCGAAGGGACCCTTGTTCCCCAAAACTCTGTGGTAAAGTCATGGGGTCATACAGCACAGAAACAGGCACTTCAGCTCAGCAAGTCTGCACAGACCATCGAGCACAAAATTACACTAATACCATGTTTTATTCTCCCCACATTCCCAATAACTCCCCCCAGATTCTACCCCTCACCTGTAAACAATGGCAATTTACAGCAGACAAGTAACTTACCAATCCATCTTTCTTTGGGATGTGGGAGGAAATCAGAGCACTTGGGGGAAACCCATGCAGTCACGAAGAACGTGCGAGCTCCACACAGACAGTGCCAGAGGTCGGGAATGAACCCAGGTCTCTGGTGCTGTGAGACAGCGGCTCTATCTGCCGTACCAGTGTGCCACCCAATCCCTGCTCCACACCCTGGAGGATGATCTCATTCAGAGATGGATATCCCTCAGCTCCTCTCATCTCAGGTGGGGAGGGTCTTGCGAGGTCTATCATTCAGACTTCTCAGGTCTGGTGTTGGGTCGTGTGAATCCAGGACCCTCCACTTCCCCCCGGACAGGCAACAACCTCATCAACCCATTTTTTCTGCTTGTCCCACTGCCCGGTGAGGGGGGATTCCGGCTGTGAAAAGCCTACCTTGTGACGGAGAGTCCCTGACGCCGTGTCCCAGGCGACCTTTCTCCTTCTTTCCAAACAGGCGGCCGATGGACGATTTGATGCTCTTCTTCTTGGGCACCTTGTGCAGGGAGTCCTGGCTGCTGTTGCTGCTGCTGCTGCCCAGACCGTCCTGGAAACCTGACAGACTGGCAGCCACGTATGGACATTGTGAGCTCAGATACAACCCGTCCCAGCCTGCCCCTCCCCCAAGGATCTCACAGACCCCGAGACCCCACCCTCCCTGCTCCTCCATCCACAACCAACTAGGGCACACAATCATTTACAGCCACCCTCCTTGGCCTCACGAGGAGGGCTTCCAGTCTGACCCACGCAGAGCATCAAGGATCTTACCCTGGCAAACCTTTGGCACCAAAACATGGGGTTGGGGCTCATGTGTCAGAGTTCGTGGCAAAGGTCACATTTCACCACCGAAGAACCTCTGGATCCTGGAGGTACCACCCCTTTGGGAGGAAGGGTCACCCTGAGGGATTCTCTGCACCTACAGTACCATCCAACCCCCACTAACAGAGGCAGGTGGAGGGAAGGATGGACCCATCTCTGACAGCACCCACACTTTTATCTCCTCCTCCACACAGAGGGGCAGGGGTAGACACTGTCTCCTTGCACCCCTTCACTTTTCCCCTTAACACGGGGCAAAGACCAGCATTGTCTGATGCACTGTCGTGGTAAGTCTGATACTGTCAAGTCTGCCTGGTACAAATGAGCTCCCAATTCCAAGGGAAGCAGAACACGCACCTCGTGAGGTCCCTCACCCATGTAGGACAAACCCAGACAGCATCACCTGGAGAAACATCACGGTAACTGCAGGTTCCTCATGACAACAGCCACAGCATTAAAGAGGTCAGCTGTCTGCACAGTTGAGAAATGGGCCTTTGGGGTCGACTGACAAGTGCTGGAGATTACTCTCCACACAAGCCTCCTCCCACCTTGCCTTTGTTCCATTTGTCACTAACTGACTATGGACACCACACAAAATGCCAACAATTAATGTTCATCCTGAATTCTGGAGAACTGAGGCAGCGCTGGGAGTCAACACGTTACTGAGGGTCCAGGGTCACAGGGAGACCTGACATGGCAAAGACAACTTCTTTCCTCAAAGGACACGTGACCCAGATGGTCTGTACAATAATCGACAGTCACCTTACAGATCAGATCTCTTTATTAGTCACATGTACATCGAAACACACAGTGAAATACATCTTTTTGCGTAGAGTGTTCAGGGGGCAGCCCGCAAGTTTCGCCACACTTCCGGCGCCAACATAGCATGCTCACAACTTCCTAACCTGTATGTCTTTGGAATGTGGGAGGAAACTGGAGCACCCGGAGAAAACCCACGCAGACACAAGGAGAACATACAAACTCCTTTCAGACAGTGGCTGGATTTGAACCCAGGTCACTGGCGCTGTAAAGCGTTACACTAACTGCTACACTACCGTGCCTGCCCGAAGAAGACGAAGCCAGAAGAAGACACTGGCTTCTTCTCTCTCAGGAGTAATGAGTGGTGTGGTGGGATTTGAACTTGTATCTCTAGATCAACGGTTTGGAACCCTGGCTGCTGAACCAGTAACTTAACCACCACAATACAGTTCCCGGATCCCACAGCATCGTATTCCTTCCTCCCTCGTGTCATTATTCATGATCCCTGTAAATCCCCATGGGAGATTTTTCCCCATGGGAGATCCCTATGGGAGTGAGCTCCACATTCTCACCACTCTCTTGGACAAGAAACTTCTCCAGAATTCCCTGTTGGAACTGAGGGATAACTGCATGTCCACACCTTGGGTTCATTACTGGTGGGATCATTATCCCCTGCGCACCCCAGCCAGCCCTTTCCGAATCCTGAAGACCTGTGTCAGTCCATCCCCTTCATCCAGGGAAGGACCCCCACCCACCGAGTCTTTCACTCACCTGCGAGGCTCTCGACTGTCATCCAGAGCGCTGGCCTGCAGAGCCTGGGTGACCCGTTCCAGTCGCACGGCACGTGGGGTCGGAGGTGGGGAGGTCTCACACTGGATGGTGGTCTTGTCTTCACGGGAGTCTTCCCGAGTCAGGGAGTTCTGGCAAAGGGAGAAACATCTGTCAATGGTTATCTAACCTGTTACAGGTAAAGGCACCAGATTCGGAAAACTGAACAATCTGTTTGTTTAGTACACCCAGCTCTGTAGAATGGTGATAGCAGGATGAGGACATCCAGCCCATTGAATCAAGAGCTGGAAATGCTGGAAACACTCAGCAGGTCAGGCAGCATCTGTGGAGAGAGAAACAGTTAATGTTTCAGGTCTCAGACCCTTCATCTGACCTGAGGGAGAGAGAAACGAGTTAGTTGAGTAGCAGGGAAGGTGAGGAGGGAGTATCTCTATTGGGGTGAGACCAAATGTGTGAATGTAGCCTGGACGTACAAAACTGCAGATGCTGGAAAAAGATGAACTGCTGGAGGAACTCAGCAGGTCAGGCAGCGTCTGAGGGGAGAAAAGGATGGTCAACGTTTTGCATCAAATCTGCATCCCAATGCAGGGTCTCAGGAAGAAACGTCAACCATCAGTCTGCCCCACAGATGCTGCCTGACCCGCTGAGGTCGTCCCGTGGTGTGTAGTTTGCTGAATGAATGCAGCAGTTAGGATCAGATTAAGCTTTTTGGTCGGTGTAGTGTGTTGCTAATGGTGAGGTTGTGAGACGTGGACAGCTGGTCAAACACATCAAGAAGACAATCTGAAAGGGTGGCCATGTCGGATGAGAAGGCCATCGGACGATTACACCATTGTGAATCTTTGCTGTTCTGCTCCCCAGAACACTGTGGGTATTCAAGGCCAAAATACTTTTGGAGTAAGGGGACAAGAATGAGCAAGGTGGGCCGAACCCACAGATCAACTACGAGCTGTCTGAATGGGTGATCAAACTGAAGGATCGTGGGGCTGTGGGGTCAATTCCTGCCTCGAATTCTTGCCCTTAAATTTTAGGCAGGAGAACAGGACACTGTCACAACTTCAAACGAACAAATGAAACATCAGCCCCCTAGGTCCTGTCTTTTCTCAGAGCCTCAGGAATGTCAAACGTCATTCACGGTGACTACACCACTGAGTCCATTTATTGGTGGAAATGGGAGTTTAATTTTTCAACTGGACCAAACACTGAACAGAGACAACACTGTAGTTAAGTACAGCCCATGGAGGTTCAGGTGGGGACTGGAGTTCGAGAAGATGGCGTTCACAGTCAGTGGTTCCTACAACTGTTGTCCTGAATAGCTTGTAAGTCAAGGTCAAGCAAAGGTTCAGCCAGTCTATTTCGTTTTGTGGATGTGGGCATCACTGGTGCGGCCTAGGTTAATTGTCCGTTCCTAACTGCCCTCGAGAAGGTGGTGGTGAGCCACCTCATTGTACCCTGAAGTACATTGAACAGAGCGAAGGTCCCCCCGCAGGCTGCTCAAGAGGGGCGTCCAGGATTTAGACCCAGTGCCGACCAAGGAACGGTGATATATTTCCCCGGGTGTGACTAGGAGGGGAACTTGGTGGTGTTTTTGGTGACGGAGGTTAGAGGTCTGGGAGGTGCTGCCAGAGTTCAAGTAATTGCAATGCGTTGTGTAGACGGTACACACTGCAGCCACTGTGCACCGGTGTGGAGGGAGGGGTGGTGAGGGGCTGTCAATCAAGTGGGCTGGATGATGTCAGGCTTTGAGTGTGATTGGTGCTGCAGTCATCCAGTAAAGTGAGAGCGTCCCTACAAATTCCCACGTGCCTTGTAGATAGTTTTGGGGAGTCAGGAAGCGCGTTACCCCTGTGGAGTACCCACCCTCTGACCTCTCTCTGGTAGTCTTCACTACATAGACTCCATTTATTGCCCTGGGCTTTGCCCTCTGTCACCGGCAGATTACTCCCTGCATGGGGGCACAGCTGGTAGAGCCGCGACCTCACAGAGCCAGAGACCCGGGTTCAATCCTGACCTTGGGTGCTGTCTGCGTGGAGTTTGCATGCTCTCCTTGTGACCGTATGCATTTCCCCCTGGGTGCTCCAGTTTCCTCCCACATCCCAAAAACGTGCATGTTGATAGGTTGATTGGCTGCTGTATGTTGCCCCTGGTGTGTGGTACAATCTGGGGGAGGAGATGGGAATGTGGGGAGAATAAAATGGGACTAATGTAAATAGGTCAACAATCTGCTGGAGGAACTCAGCGGGTCGAGCAGCAACTGTGGGGGGAAGGAATTGTCAACGTTTCGGGTTGAAATCCTGCATCAGGGCCCAGTGTAAATAGGTGGTTGATGGTCAGTACAGACCCGGTGGGCTGAAGGGCCTGTTTCTGTGTGCTCCCTCTCTGTGAGTGAACACGTCAAGCTGCAGCTTCGACCTGCTTTCCATCCACCTCGACCTTACCTCCTTCGTTCCAACTCTCTCTTTCCCACTCATCACTGGCACTGCTGACCAACACTGGACTTCAACCACTGACCGACACTGGAACTGACCCACTGACCAACACTGGACTTCAACCACTGACCGACACTGGAACTGACCCACTGACCGACACTGGACTTCAACCACTGACCGACACGGAAACTGACCCACTGACCGACACTGGATTTCAACCACTGACCGACACTGGACTTCCAACAACTGACCAACACTGGAACTGGACCACTGACTGACACTGCACTTCAACCACTGACTGACACTGGACTTCAACTGCTGACTGATGCTGGAACTGGACCACTGACCGGTGCTGGACTTCAACCACTGACTGGCGCTGGGTTCGAACCACTGGCTGGTGCTGGAACTGACCCACTGACCAGTGGTGGGTTTGAACCACTGACCGACATTGAAGTTGAACCACTGACCAGTGGTGGGTTTGAACCACTGACCGGCGCTGGAACTGACCCACTGACCGGCAGTGGGTTCAAACCACTGACTGACCTTGGAGTTGAATCACTGACCAGTGGTGGGTTCAAACTACTGACCAACATTGGAGTTGAACCACTGACTGGTGGTGCGTTCGAACCACTGACCGACACTGGGTTCAAACGACTTTTTTTTTATTATATAAACATTTATTCGCTAAAAGCACTACAAAAAGACAACCAGTGTCAATACACTACATCTAATACAGAAAAGAACAAACTAAGCAACGACATAACTACAGTAGAGAATGCCAACTAATACTAATGAAACACACACGCAACGCTACACCCGTTAACGCAACACGCAACACTTCAAATAAGGATCGCGTTTGTCCGGTCCACGACACACGCGATCCCCTGACAGGCCCACCGAGTGCGGAACTCAGCCAGGGTGCCCGCAGAAACCGCATGCTCCCTCTCTAAACACACCCACGTGCACACGTAAGCACGGAAGACGGGCAGGCAGGCAGACCGGCCAGTACCCTTGGCCGCCCGCCCGCCGCCGCATCCCGTGGATGGCCAGCTTGGCCAGGCCCAGCAGAAGACCCACCAGGAGATCCTCTGCGTGTCCCGCCCCGCGCCGCACTGGGTGCCCGTAAACCAACAGCATCGGGCTGAAGTGCAGCCAGAACTTGGGTTTGAACCACTGACCGGTGGTGTGTTCGAACCACTGACCGGCGGTGGAACTGACCCACTGACCGGTGGTGGGTTTGAACCACTGCCTGTTGACCTGGCCCATAGCAGCACTTACGGCATTCCCGATACTGAGCCGGTCGCACTCTCGGGCTGGGCTGTGCGGAGTCATCCTGGGGGTGGAATGCCCACTGTTGGGAGGCGAGGGGCTGGCGAGTGTTGACGCAGTGACGGAGTGCGGGAGGCTGGGGGCTGTGCGATAGCGGCCGGACTGCTGCCCCTCCAGGGTCCCGCTGCCCACCCGACTCTCGATCTCTTCTGCTCTCAGTTCTGTTGTCTCCTTCTCTTCCTGAATCATCCTGAAAACAAACAAGAAACCAGTTTACAGAGGGAGCAGCTCCCAGTGATCTAGCGCTGGAGGAGACTAGAGAGGCCATTCTGGACCTGGTACTAGGCGATTAGCCTGATCAGGTTTCAGATATCTCGGCGGGAGAGCATTTTGGAGACAGTGACCATAATTCCTTGACCTTTGCCATAGCTTTGGAGAGGGACAGGAGCAGACAATATGGGAAAGTATTTAATTGGGAGAAGGGGAATTATGATGCTATCAGGCAGGAACTCGGGAGCGTAAATTGGGAACAAATGTTCTTGGGGAAGAGCACAATGGAAATGTGGAGGTTCTTTAGGGAGTATTTGCATTGGGTTCTGGATAGGTTTGTTCCATTGAGGCAGAGTAAGGATGGTAGAGTGAAGGAACCGTGGTTGACAAAAGACGTAGAATATCTTGTCATGAGGAAGAAAGAAACTTACCTGAGGTTTAGAAAGCATGGATCAGACAGGGCTCTGGAGAGTTACAAGGCAGCCAGGATGGAGCTTAAGAATAGACTTAGGAGAGCTAGAAGGGGGCATGAGAAGGCCTTGGTGAGTAGGATTAAGGAAAACCCCAGAGCGTTCTACACGTATGTGAAGAATAGGAGGATGACTAGAGTGAGGGTAGGACTGATCAGGGATAAAAGAGGAAACATGTGCCTGGAGTCGGAAGAGGTAGGGGAAGTCCTTAATCAATACTTTGCTTCAGTATTCACCAGTGAGAGAGACTTTGTTTGTGAGGATGGTGTACCACAGGCTGATACGCTAAGTCATGTCGACGTGAAGAAAGGATGTGCTGGAACTTTAGAAAAACATTAGGATGGATAAGTCACTGGGGCCGGACGGGATATATCCAAGGTTATTACGGGAAGCAAGGGAAGAGATTGCTGCACCTTTGGTGATGATCTTTGCATCTTCACTGGCCAAAGGAGTAGTGCCAGATGATTGGAGGGTGGCAAATGTTGTTCCTTTGTTTAAGAAAGGGAGTAAGGATAACCCTGGGAATTACAGACCAGTGAGTCTTACTTCAGTGGTGGGCAAATTACTGGAGAAGATTCCTAGAGACAGGATTTATGGGCATTTGGAGAAGCATAGGCTGATTAGGGACAGTCAACATGGCTTTGTGAGGGGCAGGGCGTGCCTCACAAGCCTGATTGAATTCTTTGAGGATGTGATAAAGCACATCGATGAAGGTAGAGCAGTGGATGTGGTGTACATGGATTTTAGTAAGGCATTTGATAAGGTTCCTCGTGGAAGGCTCATTCAGAAAGTCAGGAGGCATGGGATCCAGGGAAACTTGGCTGTGTGGATTCAGAATCAGCTCACCCATACAGGACAGAGGGTGGTGGCAGATGGAGCGTATTCTGCCTGGAGGTTGGTGACAAAAGGTGTTCCGCAGGGATCTGTTCTGGGACTCCTGCTGTTTGTGATTTTTATAAATGACTTGGATGAGGATGTGGAAGGCTGGGTTAGTAAGTTTGCTCATGATACAAAGGTTGGTGGTGTTGTGGATAGTGTGGAAGGTTGCTGTAGGTTACAACAGGACATTGATAGGATGCAGAGTTGGGCTGAGAAGTGACAGATGCAGTTCAACCCAGAAAAGTGTGATGTGATACACTTTGGAAGATCGAATTTGAAGGGAGAATACAAGGTTAATGGCAGGACTCTTAGCAGCGTGTATCCTTCAAGGTTGCTGCGCAGGTTAATAGGATTGTTAAGAAGGTGTATGGAGTATTAGCCTTCATTAGTCGGGGTATTGAGTTCAAGAGCCGTGAGGTAATGTTGCAGCTCTATAGAACTCTGGTCAGACCACACTTGGAGTATTGTGTTCAGTTCTCATCGCCTCATTATAGGAAGGATGTGGAAACTTTAAAGAGGGTGCAGAGGAGATTTACCAGGATGTTGCATGAATTGGAGAGCATGTGTTATGAGGACAGGTTGAGTGAGCTCGGGCTTTTCTCTTTGGAGCGAAGGAGGATGAGAGGTGACTTGATAGAGGTGCACAAGGTGATAAGAGGCATAGATTGACTGGACAGTCAGAGACGTTTTCCCAGTGCAACGATGGCTAACACGAGGGGACATAATTTTAAGATGATTGGAGGAAGATATAAGGGGGATATCAGGACTTCTTTTTCCCCCACAGAGAGTGGTGGGTGCGTGGAACGCACTGCCGGCAGAGGTTGTGGGCAGAAACATTAGGGACATTTAAGAGACTCTTAGATAGACACATGAATGATAGAGAAATGGATGGCTATATGGGAGGGAAGGGGTAGATAGATCTTAGAGCAGGATAAAATGTCGACACAACATTGTGGGCCGAAGGGCCTGTACTGTGCTGTAATGTTCTATGTTCTAGGTAACCAAGGAATGGTCCCCACCAATCCCCCACCACCCCCCCCCCCCCCCTTCTCCTCACCTGATTTCCTTGTTGATGGCTTCCAGCTGTTCCTGGAGCATCAGAGCGAGTGTCTGAACATCTGTCTGCCCACTCGGTGACAGAATGTCAGCGGAGCTGAATATCGTCTCCCGGTCGTCATCATCCATGTCCGAACCGTCCACGTCGCTCTCAAAGGCCTGCGCCACGTTGGCCAGGACATTGGCCTGTTGGGCTCGTTCCCACTCCTGCTCATTCAGGGTCTGCACCTGCGCAGTAAAGGTGGTCTTCAGGGTTGGACACCAGCTCCTCTCACCCCACCCCCACCCCCACCGTCCACACCCTACCTCCCCACATACTCCCTCACACACCCTCAACACAACCCAATTCCCATCGTCACACCCAGCTCTTCCAGTCCCCACCCCCACAGCCCACATCCTACCCCCCAACACCCCCTCACACACCCAATCACATTCCTCCAAACCCCCGTCTATTCACACCCCCAAACTCCCCCACTTACCCCCCAAACACTGCCACACCTAGCCTACCCCTGAATATTCTCCAACCACCTCACAGACACCCCGCCCCACAACACTCCAACCCCACCGAGGCATCTGCCCTTCTCCTGACACCCCCCCACCCCACCAACTCTCTCGCCCACTCCACCCTAGCCCAGCCCGGGTCTGCACTGCGTTCGTCCCAGTGCACTGTCGCTGACCTGGGTTACAAACAATCTAAGGCCCAGGGCTGCTGCACAGGACACAAGCACGGCCTCGTTGTGCTTCAGTGGATGGGTGAGACTCAGAGAAGCAGCTGTGGCCTGGCCCAGGAACTGCTGACAACATGCAGCCATGTCGAGCAGAGGAGAGGCAGGAACTGGGGCAGGCGAGAGGGCTGCTCGTGGATTCTCTCAAAATTGCTCATTAAATGACCATGGACCACACACCAGGAACAGCCTTCACACAAACTGTATCCTTTGCCATAAAACAACAAGATGCTGGAAGCCAGGCAGCATCCGTGGAGAAAAGCAGGCGGTCAACATTTCGGGTCAGGACCCTTCTTCAGGACTGAAGATAGGAAAAGGGGAAGCCCAATATATAGGAGGGAAAAGCAGAGCAGTGATAGGTGGACAAAAGAGGGGAGGCGGGGTGGGCACAAGGTGGTTACAGGTAGATGCAGGTAAGAGATAGTGATGGGCAGGTGCTGGGGAGGAGGGGAGAGCAGATCCACCGGGGGATGGGTCACAGGTAAGGAGGCAGGTGCCCCATGGGGGGGAAGGGAAGAAAAGGAGAGAGAAAAAAATTGGCGAGGTGAAAAGAGAGAGGCTGGGAAATGGAAAAGAAGAGGCAAGGTGGGGGGGGGGGGGGCGGGGTCAGTTTACTTAAAGTGGGAAAATTCAATGTTCATGCTGTTAAGCTGTCAGGTCCCAAGATGGAAAATGAGGTGCTGTTCCTGTAGCTTGCGCTTGGAATTCTCCTGGCAGTGGAGGTTCGCAGAACACCTGTGCTCTGTCCGTAACCGCGATCTGCACCTCCCCGTTGCCAGTCACTTCAACACCCCCCACCACCCCCGCCCACCCCCCAACTCCATCACTGATATGTCAGTCCTCCACCTTCTGCACTGCCAGGAGAATTCCAAGCGCAAACTGGAGGAACAGCACCGCATTCTCCGTCTTTGACCTTACAGCCGAAAGGCATGAACCTTGAATTCTCCCACTTCAAGTAAACCGACAACCCCCCCACCCCCCCAACATTGCTTCTTTTCTTCCCTTTCCCAGCCTCTCTCTTTTTCCTCCTCGTCATATACTTTCTCTCTCCTTTTCCCTCTCCTCCCCTCCCTGCCCCATGGGGCACCTGCCTCCTTCCCTTTGACCCATCCCCCGGTGGATCTGCTCTCCCCTCCTCCCCAGCACCTGCCCATCACTATCTCTTACCTGCATCTACCTGTAACCACCTTGTGCCCACCCCACCTCCCCTCTTTTGTCCACCTATCACTGCTCTGCTTTTCCCTCCTATATATTGGGCTTCCCCTTTTCCTATCTTCAGTCCTGAAGAAGGGTCCTGACCCGAAACGTCGACCGCCTGCTTTTCTCCATGGATGCTGCCTGGCCTGCTGAGTTCCTCCAGCATCATCGTGTTTTTTCATCTAGATTCCAGCATCTGCAGTCCTTTATTTCTCTTGTATCCTCCACAAACATCAGGGCAATAAGAGAGTGATACAACAGAATCTCTATCCTGCAAACACTGGCCAGTTGTGTTACACGGGCACAGAAAAGGCTCAGAACTCTCGGTGCCGATCACTGGGTCATGTTGGAGATGTGGAATTGCCCTGAAGCGTGTGGCCTACTGGGCCAGTTCAGAGGGAGTTCCATTAACCACACAGCTCTGGGCCTGGAGTCACGTATAGGACAGACCACATGAGGAAGGCTGAGATCATTCCCTGGAGTGAACCTGCTGGGTTTTTAAGTGACAAACCAACAGTTTTGTGCCCACTATCACTGATGCAGCAACGAGAGTACAGCCAACACCTTGTCTTCGCGCCGAGTGGCCAATGAAGTCAATGACACAGTGGTACAGTGGCATGCAAAAGTTTGGGCACCCCTGGTCAAAATTTCTGTTACTGTGAATAGCTAAACGAGTAGAAGATGACCTGATTTCCAAAAGGCATAAAGTTAAAGATGACACATTTCTTTAATATTTTAAGCAAGAATACTTTTTTATTTCCATCTTTTACAGTTTCAAAATAACAGAAAGGGAAAAGGGCCTGAAGCAAAAGTTTGGGCACCCTGCATGGTCGTACTTAGTATCACCCCCTTTGGCAAGTATCACAGCTTGTAAACGCTTTCTGTAGCCAGCTAAGAGTCTTTCAATTCTTGTTTGGGGGATTTTCACCCATTCTTCCTTGCAAAAGGCTTCTAGTTCTGTGAGATTCTTAGGCCGTCTTGCAAACTTTTCTGCATCCTCACCAAAAAATTCAGCGTCAGAAGTTTGCAAAGGAACATCTAAACAAGCCTGATGCATTTTGGAAACAAGTCCTGTGGACTGATGAAGTTAAAATAGAACTTTTTGGCCGCAGTGAGCAAAGGTATGTTTGGAGAAAGAAGGGTGCAGAATTTCATGAAAAGAACACCTCTCCAACTGTTAAGCACGGGGGTGGATCGATCATGCTTTGGGCTTGTGTTGCAGCCAGTGGCATGGGGAATATTTCACTGGTAGAGGGGAGAATGAATTCAATTAAATACCAGCAAATTCTGGAAGCAAACATCACACTGTCTGTAAAAAAAGCTGAAGATGAAAAGAGGATGGCTTCTACAACAGGATAACAATCCTAAACACACCTCAAAATCCACAATGGACTACCTCAAGAGGCACAAGCTGAAGGTTTTGCCATGGCCTCACAGTCCCCTGACCTACACATCATCGAAAATCTGTGGATAGACCTCAAAAGAGCGGTGCGTGCAAGACGGTCTAAGAATCTCACAGAACTAGAAGCTTTTTGCAAGGAAGAATGGGTGAAAATCCCCCAAACAAGAATTGAAAGACTCTTAGCTGGCTACAGAAAGCGTTTACAAGCTGTGATACTTGCCAAAGGGGGTGATACTAAGTACTGACCATGCAGGGTGCCCAAACTTTTGCTTCGGGCCCTTTTCCTTTTTCGTTATTTTGAAACTGTAAAAGATGGAAATAAAAAAATAATCTTGCTTAAAATATTAAAGAAATGTGTCATCTTTAACTTTATGCCTTTTGGAAATCAGGTCATCTTTTAGTCACTTAGCTATTCACAGTAACAGAAATTTTGACCAGGGGTGCCCAAACTTCTGCACGCCACTGTACAGCTGCTGCCTCACAGCTCCAGAGACACGGGTTCAATCCCAACCTCTGGTGCTGTCTGTGTGGAGTTTACACATTCTCCCTGTGACTGTCTGGGTTTCCCCCGGGTGCTCTACTTTCCTTCCACCTTGTATCAGTAGGTTAACTGGCCGCTGTAAATTGCCCCTAGAGTGTGTGCGCGGGGAGTTAATGGGAATGTGGGGAGCATAAGATGGGAACACAGAGACACAGGAGACTGCTGACACTGGAATCTGGAGCAAAACAACTGCTGGAAGAACTCAGCAGGTCAGGCAGCATCTGTGGAGGCAGAGGGAAGTTCGGTGTTTTGGGCCAAGACTCTGCACCAGGACTGAAATGTCATCTGGGTAAATAGGTACTTGTGGGCTTGCACAGATGGTGGGCTGAAGGGCAGAGGGCTGTGGATAGCAGATAGAATCGCACAGCCCATTTCCTATATCTGTCATCCTTGGAAGGGCAAGCCCAAGTGTGACAGCAGATACACAAATGTGGTCGATGACTGAGTTACTTCTGAAATGGCCCAACAAGCCACAAAGTTCAGGAGCAGTAAATGTTGGCAGGACCTGCTCCTGATAAAATAAGAAGAAAAGTTAAAGTAAAATGAGAAGGGAACCTTTAATTTGTTCAAGAAATCTTGCAAGCACAGGCCAGTTTGTGGGACACAGGCTGTAAAGGCAGAGAACGCTAAGAATTCTTGTGGTGTTTTAAAGGAGGGGGTTTAACATCCAGATTCTGTCTGGGTAACTTGGTCAGCATCCCACTGCACTACACCAGATACCATACACTGCCCCATTGTACTGTGCTGGGGGTTATGAGCATTTCCTGAGAACAGTCTGCTTCATATTAACAGGCTCACACAGAAACTACTTACATGCTGCAGGATCCGTACGGAAGCAGGAAAGAGGGTTGAAAGAGCGAAAGTGAGAGGCACACACAGACATCTTGTTGATATTTAGCAGGGTTACACTGGGAGCAGGAGGAAGGTGGTCTGCCCCGTGACCTGCTCTGCTTTTCTATTAGATCAACCTTGATTCTATATCCCTGTTTCCTTCCCCAACAAAAACTACGCATCTCTCTCTTTGGGGCCAACTCTCGCCCAACTGTCAAAGTGTTTCGGGGAAAGGGTTCAGAAGAACTTGGACGTGTGATAACCTGTGGGGCAGTGGAAGTGGGATTAACCCAACAGTCTACATTTAGCAGCACACACATGATAGGCTGATTGGCCTTTCTCTGTGATGTACATTCCTATGATTCCATGATATTCCTTCCATTTTGGGGGAGAAAGTTCCACCTCACTTCGATTTTGGAATGTGGTCCCTTGCTCTCAATTCCAACATCACAGGAAATAGGTTGGTAGTAGCTCCTCTGATAAATGTTCCAAACACTTCAGAGATCTTGATCAGGTCACCACCAATCCTCTAGCTCAAGGGGTATCACACACTGTAAGTTCTCCAACCCTGAGACTGCAGGTGCCAATTGGGCACATGTGGATGGCAGTGTTGGATGAACACACGCAGACTGGGGCTCCGGTCCAGGGAGGTCCAAGTCTTGGTTGCCTGCAGTTTGCAGGAAGACCCCTAGAGGTCCAGTAAAAGCCAGAGTGAAGTGAGCAGCATTAGCATGAAGTAAGGAATGTTCCAGGCAGCACAATGGTGCAGCTAGTGGGGTTGCTGCTTCATCACGTCTGAGTCCTCTGTTCAATCCTGGTACCATGAACTATTTTACTTTTATTATTAATAACTGAAAAAATGCTTTAAAGATGTAGGAGAATTGGCGTAAAGTTGGATTTCTGTAAATTAGGTCACTTGTAACCTGGGGAGTCCCTGTACAATCAAAGGGGAGGAGATGGGCATGTGAGAGAGAGCAGGGTGCAGGGCAATAAGGAGAGTGACGTCACTGGGATTGCTCACCAGAGCAGGAAATGATCTGATGGGTCAAATGGCCTTCTTCCGCACTGTTCTAAGTAAATACAACGTGTTTCTCTGCGTTTAAAAATAATGGGGGTGGGAAAAGCCAGGGAGTGAAGGGATTTGGTGAGATAAATCTTTCCTACACAGCGAGTGGTGATTAGACAACATTCCCTGAAGGGGCAGTGGGTTCAACGGGAACGTTTAAAGGAAAACTGGATACACATCTGGAAAGAAACAATTTGCATGGTTCAGCTGAGAGACTGGGGGAGCTGGACCACTGGACACTGCTGCCAACAGATAGTTTTGTCAAGTACTTCCAGTTGAAAAGCTTCAGATTGAGGATGTTGCTGTTGGAAAGTATCTGACACACAGCATCAGAGGATCCTTCACTGAAGGAGTAGGCCAATCACCCCTCTATGCCTGCTCATTGGAAGGGTGATCCAACAATCCCTCTACCCCTACTATCTCCCCATGATCCTGCAATATTTTTCCTTCTGTATCTGCCTGACTTTTTTTTGCACTATTTATTTTTGTAATTTGCAGTAATTTTATGTCTTTGCATTGTACTGCTGCCGCAAAACAACAAATTTCTCGTCATATGTCAATGATAATAAATCTGATTCTGAACTACCTTCAAAAGTTACTGATGAATCTGCTTGAAAACAACCCAGATAACATCTCACCGCCTACAATTACTCTCACTTCCTGCCTTGGGTCTGTGTTCCCTGGTTACTGATCCACTCACCTGACAGAAGTTTCTCCTTGTTTACTGCATCAAAGCCCCTGAGAATTATGAATTTTGACTTAACCTTCCTTGAGCTTAGCCCCTCCCTAAAATCAGCCCATTGGAAGAGAAGACCAGGGTCGCTGGCGACATCTGGTGTCTGCATTCACTGCTCAGTAACCGAGAGTCCAGATCCCATCGTCTTCCAACGTACCTTGGAGGGATCATCCTTCAGAGCTGCCCAGCGACCTTTGTGGGGCCTGCGAAGGACCCCAGTGGTGCTATAGATGTCCACGTGGCTGCTCACAGGGACCCCAGAGCTGTGAGAGTAGCGGAGCTCAGACGCACTGCCCGGGAGTGACCTGTCATTCAAATTGGGAGCAATTAGTGAAAAGGATAAAAGGTCACAAGAAAGCTTCTGCAAATTCCAAGTTATTTACAGTCCAGGCATCTACATTCCACTACAGGACACAATGGATGGAGTTGGAACCCCAGCCCTAATCCTGGAGTGAAATTGGAAATGGACACTGCCCAAGAATCTCTCACAAAATGAGCAATTGGACACAGTTTCATGTCCAGGAACCCAGTATTTGTAACTGCTGTTAAAGCATTCAACCTTAAGCCATGATTGGGATATGTTCCCCAGTTACCCCCATGGGGTGGTCCACTGACATACTTCGAGAACCCTAGGAGTTGCCAAGCACCAGAGATGAGGGAAGAGGTGGGGAGAAAGATAGAGACCCCTTGTTGCCTTTCCATCTGTTCTATCAACTTATATTGCAAAATGTACCCAAGGTAGTGCCCAAGAGCACCACCAGATAAAGTCAACACAAGCCCAAGGAGCACTTCACAGAAAGAAGTTTGCTGTCTTCCCTCATCCTGGCCTACATGTGACTCCAGACCACGTTGTCTCTTAACTACTTCCTAATTCAGGGCAACTAGGGATGGACGATAAATGCTGGCATTGCCAGCGAGGGATGGACGATAAATGCTGGCATTGCCAGCGAGGGATGGACGATAAATGCTGGCATTGCCAGTGAGGGATAGACAATAAATGCTGGCATTGCCAGCGAGGGATGGACAATAAATGCTGGCATTGCCAGCGGCACCCACTTCCTGTCAGTAAATAAATAATTAGGAAGAAGCTTGGTTGAGGAGGAAGGTCACTGATGAAGGACTGCAGACCCAGAACAGTGACTGTTTTCCTTTCCTCAGATGCTGACTGACCTACTGAGTGTTTCCAGCATTTTTGATTTTCAGGGTTTAAGAAGTTCCTTACAGGGAGTTGGAGGGGTTGAGGGTGGGTATAGGGGTCAGCCAGCGGGATGCATCAACGCTATCGATGTCCAAGGAAATCAACGCTGGGGACGATGGTTTCCTTGGCAATGGCAGTTGAAACCAATAATGAGGAACTGGTGTCTCATATCTAACATAGGACCTGAAACTATTGCTTCAACTGAATAACTTTCAGGTTAGTGTTCAAAGGAGTACAAGATGGAGATACAGATCTCACCAGCAGGGGTGTGAGTTCAGGTGAATCGATTACAACTCAGTTAACTATTTACAGTAATGACCATCTCTGATCAACTCCACAGCAGAGTCCCGCCACACTGAATTTATATAGCAAGACTGCGACATCCCGAGGCACAGCTTATCAATTTGTCCAGATACCCCAACGATGATGTACTGCAGGAATTCAAGTGCAGGAGATGGGGTGGGGGGGGGGGGGGTGGGCGATATGGTAACACTTCTGAAGGTACTTCATTTCCAGGGAAGGTAGATTATAAACAAAATTTAACACCATGCCCTAAAAGGAGATATGGTGGCAGATGTCCAAAACCTTCCTTAGAAAGGGAGGTTTTAAGGAAGGGAGTTTTAAAGAGGCAGGAGGTTCAAGGAAGGAACTCCAGAGCTTTGAAGCCCATACAGCTGAACACACAGCAACAATATTTGTAAAATTAAAGTCAGCAATACGTGAGAGGCCAACGATGGGAGCTTCTTTGCAGGGAACGTAACAATAGTAAGGGCCATTCAACCTACTGACACTCAGCAACTCACTGCATGTCTGGGGGTGAACTTGGGCGAGGGTTTGTCACGTGCAAGTCATTACAAATTTGGTTCCAATCCAAGGATTCAGGAATGGAAGGTCTCTTTCCGAGATGATGCAAGGGAACAGAAAATAGTTAAAAGATAATCAGGGGAATTTTTTTAAACATAGTCTTATTTCTCAAAATTTTAGAAGTAGGGAAAAAGATTGTTTAATAATTGGTAAAAATTAAACTAAATTGACTAACCAAGAGGCTTTCTGCTCTCCAACTGGTGGGGGATGGAGGGGGAGAGCAGGGAGGGGTGAGTGCAAGGTCATGTGATAAAACATCAGGAATTCACCCAACTGGAGTTTGCACCCAGGAAGATGTGACCACGGTGGAATTTCAAGAGGAAGTTCAGTAGGATGGGCAGAGTTAACTAAACTGGCTTCAATTCCTGGCATAGTTTCATCATGGAATCATCTGTTTACCTGGAATAAGCATCGCGGATCCCAGTCTTTGTTCGCAGCTGCTCCAGCTCGGTCTGCATCCTCTCCACCTCCGCCATGAGCTGCTCCTGAGAGGAGATGTGGGTTAGTGCCTGCTCACCAAAATTCCCAGCACACACAACCTTTCTCCCAACAATGCTGTGATAGCTTCAAACTCATTGTCAATATTTATAGAACCTTCGGGCAAAACCCAGAGTGTCCTCAGCACACACACGCTGTGCAGGGGAAGTGTCAGTGCAGAGCTGCAGTTTGCAAATTCCTTCCTGGCATTGTCCGTTCCCAGTCTCCACACCTAACTGTGGAACATGTTCCAATCACTGGTAGCTGTGCCTTCAGCTGCCTGGGTCTTCGGTATTGGAATTCCATAAACTGCTCCTCTAGGACACTTCCTCCCTTTAACCAAGCCTTTGGTCACCTGCCCTAACATCTCCTTGTGCAGTTTGCTGTCAATCTAGATCTGGTAATTCTCCTGCGATACACCTTGGGAATGTTCAATATTGTTTTGAGAAAAATGCTCGTGTCTGAGTTGGAAACTCAAGGTCCATCCTGGAAGAAGGTGGGTGGTCCTGTCAGTGAAGTGCTGATGGGGAGGGTTGGCTGTGGGATCTTTCCAGTGACAAGTTACACCAGCCCTGTCAGGTGGGAGTCAGCACAGTGCTGTCTGTCAGGTCAGAGCAGGGGCTCTCTCCCTTCTGTCCTGGACCTAATGCTCGGGGGGGCAAAGTAGTGCAGTAGTTAGTGCTGCTGCCTCAGCTCCTGACCCGAGTTCAGTTCTGACCCCAGTGATGTCTGTGTGGAGTTTGCACATTCTCCCTGTGACAAAGTGGGTTTCTTCCCAGAACCCAAAGACAAGTGATTTGGTTAATTGGCCGTTGTAAATTTCTGAGTACAGGGAGGTTGCAAAATAAATGGAAGTGGAATTGACGAACATCTGGAAGAGAAAGTGCCAGGTGTAGAGGGAATGGAGGAGAAAGGGAAATGGAGCTGATGGGCCTGGCACTGACTCAATGGGCTGAATGGCCACCTCCTGTCATTAATATCCATTGCTCATCAACAGTGTTGAAAGCTGCAGTTATCCCTGTGTGGGCATCAGAAATGGGGGAGAGTAACGGTGAGTGGGAGAGAGAGAGAGCGGGGGGTTGGGGGAGGACAGAGCGTGGGGGGGGGAGGTGTGGAGGAAGGGGGACGTGTGTGGGGGGAGGGCGTGTGTGGGGGCGGGGGGACGTGTGTGGGAGGCAGGGGGATGTGCGTGGGGCGCGGGGGGGACATGTACGAGGGGGGGGCTGTGTGTGAGAGGGACAGATGGACTTTTACAACAATCCACCTGGTTCCCTTTTTCCGTGATGCAGGCTCGAACTTCCCCAGCTCCCGGGGAGTGACACATTACTAGTCCGAGCCTCTGGAAGTTCTTCCCCTCCTTTAGCTGCTGTGCTGCAGACTGGTGTCCTGGATTATACTGAACCCATTGTCCGTGACCCACATCTAACACAATTTACCTGATAGGTGAGACGTCTGGTACAAGGTCCGGTGTAATGATGTGAAAGCATTTGTAAAACTCAACACGGTTCTGTGAGCTGTTCTCTCCCCACTGGAGGATACAGGAGGGCAGCACAGAGGTGCAGCTGGTAGTTCTGCTGCCTCATATCCAGAGAGTCAGTTCAATCCTGACCTCCACTGCTGTCTGTGTGGAGTTTGCACCTTCTCCGTGACCACATGGGTTTCCCCCGGCTGCTCCGGTTTCCTCCCACATCAACGGTGGGTTACTTGGACACTGTAATTGCCCTGGGTGTTTAGATGAGCAGTAGCTGATGGGATCAGTGTAGGGTGCTCCAAGGCCGTGCTAGGCAGGATGGGCTGAAGGGTCTTTCTCTGTGCTGTAATGTTGTTGGTTTGCATGCAATGTACAGCATCTTTTAACCCGTTAAGCACCAGGGGGAATATTTGTAGGAACTAAAACCACAGAGGAGGAGAATGACACAGCAAGAGGCAAAGTTCCCAGCCCAACACTACCTGTGTTTTTCTCCTTGCACCAGTGCATTGGGGGTGAGTGACTGGTGAGCGAGCACACCAGGATCGTTCAGCTGCAGCACAAGGTTCATGGAACACTCCACGGACCTCAGTGCCAATATGGCCACCACCTACAGTGGGCACCAAGCAATGGGAAGGAGAGGTCATCCTTCAGGGGTGCTGGGAACTATCCGAGGAGAGCTTGGAACTACTGGTGGAGGGCTAACGAATGTATTGGATACGGTGAAGAGGAGGCAGGGAATATGTTGCTTGATTGGCGGCTAAGAATCAGCTGATGGAGTAATGAACACTGCCCTTATGAAAGGCTGTGAGAAGGCGGGGCTCGACAAAATGGACCAATGGCAGGAGAGCTGGGGGTGGGCTTGGTTGGAGACAGAAGGTCATGTGATGGCACTTCTTCCCTTCCCTAACTCCCCTTGGTCGTGGTGACACCACCGGGATTAGGAGCAGATCCAACCCCAGGACTAGGGCAGCTGGATCCTGCCACAGAACATGAATGGGAATGGGCGATCGTGAATGGTCTGTCCCATTAGAGCCACACCAGGTCTTCCCTGTTAACTTGCAGTGATCTTGTTGTCTCCACCCACTGTTGCTGTCAGTAGAGAAGACCAGAGAGGAAATACCTTGTTGAGCAGCACCTCTTCATGGAGTTTTTTGACGTTAGAGAGCTCCTGACTGAGTGCATTCTACAGAGGCAAGGAGTTGAAAGAAAGGGGAGGAGGGAAGGAAAGAGAAAGAGAGAGAACGACAGGCATTAGAATAAGTTAGTCAGACAGCAGAGCAGAAAGATTTGGAAAGTGTGCCAAACAAAAGTGTTAAGGATCTCTTATCACGTGGAGAATAACTACGAATTCACACCACGTTACCTTCTCATGGTACAATACATTCCAGCAAGTTGCCTCATCATCTTGCTGACACCTTCACCACCAGTGGAGTGTCTAAAAGCCCACTCGTCTCTTGGTTGAAGGATCAATACAGGAGAAAACTGATCTGGACAGCTTTAGTGGAGAAGTGAAATAATGAGCCAGACAAGTGCGCTGGGCCAGGCAGCTTCCCCGCTGAAAGATTCTCTGTTCGTCCTGTGGGCAACCAGCAGCACCTACAGGTGACCATTCCTCTCACCACAGGCTGCGAGTTCAAGCTGCACTCCAAGGACCTGGGTGTGCAGCACTGCCAGAGAGCGCCTTTCACATGTGAGGTTCATGAGATCATGTTCGTCCTCGTATGAAAGATCTGCTGGTGCTACTTCAAAGAAGTCAGTGGGAGTTCCCTCCAGTGTCCCGGGCCCAGTTATCATCTTCCACCCCTTACTGTGCATCTCGTTCTTGTTAGAAATGGTCATTGCCTGGTACTTCTGTGGAAGGAACGTTATTTCGCACTTATCAGTCTGTGCCTCATTACTGTCTGGGTCTTGCTGCATGCAGCAAGATGTGATTGGCAAACTACCCACAACCCTAAACATCCAATTCCCTCCACCACTAGGACACAGTGGCTATGCCCTCTAGTATTTGACATTTCCACCCTGGGAAAAAGACTCTGACGAACTCCCCTATCTACACCTCTCATAATTTTATGAACTTCTATCAGGTCTCCCCTCACCCTCAACACTCCAGAGAAAACAATCAGAGTTTGTCCAATCTTTCCTTGTAGCTAATACTCTCTAATCCAGGAAACATCCTGGTGAACCTCTTCTGCACCCTCTCCAAAGCCTCCACATCCGTCCTGTAATGAGGTGACCAAAATTACACACAAGACTCCAAATGTGGCCAAACCAAAGTTTTACACAGCTGCAACACGACATTCCGACTTTTCTACTCAGCACCCCGACTGATGAAGACAAGTGTGCTGTACACCTTTTTTACCACCTTATCTATGTGTGTTGCAACTTTTAGAGAGCTATGGACTTGCACCCCAAGACCCCACTGAATATCAATGTTCCTAAAGGGTCCTGCCATTTACTATATAGTTTCTTCTCCAATAATTTCCCCATCACTGATGCAAGGCTCACCGACCTATAATTTCCTGGTTTGTCTCTATCGCTCTTAAACAGAGGAACAACATTGGCTACTCTCCAGACCTCTGGGACCTCACCTGTAACAAGACAGGACACAAAGATCTCTGTCAAATCCCAGCAATCTCCTCTCTTGCCTCGTTCCATAACCTGAGATAGATCCCATCAAGCCCTGGGGACTCATCCACCTCAAGATTCTTCAAGAAATCCTCCAACTCCTCCTCCTTGATACCGTATGCCCTAGAATATCAGCATACTCCTCCCTGATCTTGCCATCCTCCATGTCCTCCTCCTTGGTGAATACCGATGCGAAGTAGTCCTTTACCATCTCACCCACTATCTCTGGCTTCAGACATAAGTTCCTTCCTTTCTCCTTGAGTGGTCCTACCCTCCCCCAAGTTACCCTCTTGTTTTTGATGTATGTATAAAATGCCTTGGGGTTCTCTTTAATCCTCCTCACCAAGGACATTTCATTGCCCCTTTTAGCCTCCTGATTCAATATTCTCTCCTTCTTCCCTTATAGTCCTCAAGGGCCCTTTCCGACTTCAGCTCCCTCAACCTTACATGTGCTTCCTTTTCCTTTTTCACTAAATTTGCAACATTTCTCGTCATCCAAGGTTCCCAGACTTTGCCATCCTTGACTTTCCTCCTTACTGGAACATGCTGGTCCTGAATTCTGACCAGTTGCCCTTTAAACAACCCCTCCATGTCAGATGTGGACCTCCCCAGTAACAGCTGCTCCCAATCCACTCTCCCCAGCTCCTGCCCAATACTGTCATCATCAGCCTTTCCCCAACTTACCACTTTCCCTTGAGGTCCAGTCTTATCCTTGTCCATTAGATCTGAAAATTTATGGAGTTAGGATTACTGTTCCCAAAAGCCTCTCCCACTGAAATACCGATGACCCGGCCAGGCTCATTCCCGATACAAGGCCCAGTTCAGCCCCTTCTCTGGTTGGACTATCTAAATACTGTGTCAAGAAACCCTCCTGGATGCACCTAACAAATTCTGCCCCATCTAAGCCTTTGGCACTAAGCAAGTCCCAACCAATATTGGGGAAATTACCCTGTTGTTTTTACATCTTCCCATAAGCTGCCTACATATCTGTCCGTCTATCTCCCGCTGGCCATTGGAAGACCAGGAGCACAAGTCCATCATAGTGAGGCAGTGAAGTCTATATCCTGATGGGCTATAAACTGACAGCTAAGTTGGTCTCAACAGGTCTTTTGTGACCAACAAAGAGTTAATGGGCTGAATGGCCTCTCGAAGGTCCCATGAGTTCCACACATTACATTAAGCAGGCAGATTGCTCTGCACAGCGGCTCCTGGAAACAGCACGGTACTGGAGATGGGTGAGTGGAGGTCACAGATTATCCCATCCCAGGACTGCACAATGCAGAATCAGCATCATTTCTGTCACTTCAGCCTCACACACTCACAAAGCAGCAAACACAAGGCACTCTGCTCCATCAGAGCACAACAAGTTAAAGATGTTTTGGGTAAGGAGCCTTGGCTACACTGGGCAGTGAAGGAGGCCATTCATCCCATTGTGTTGGAACTAGCTCTCTGACATCCAAAGGCACTTTGAACTGATTCTTAGGCACCACTCACTGAAGGGAGATGTGTCAGATGGGGAAGATGGTGCTGAGAGAAAGTGGGCAGTAGGGTGGAGAGAAAGGAGGAGGGTGAGGGGAAGGAGGGGGAGTGACAGAATGGAGGGGAGTGATGAAAAGGAGGGGGTTGATGCATTGGAGGGGGTTTTTGGTTGGAGGGAGGTGACATGAAGATAGAGGTTTCACCAAAGGGAGGGTGTACAGTATGGAGTGGGCACATTTGATCTCTGTGGGATCTCCCCACCCTTACTCCCCCCCACCCCCCGACAATTACAGCCCACCCCAGCGCTTCCAGCAAGCGCAGGTCTCACCTTCTCCTCCAGTGCAGCCATTCTCTCCTTCAGGTGTAACTGCAGCCGCTCGTTGGATTCGGAGAGGAGTTTGTCGACTGTTTCGGACAGACGCTTGTTGTGCTCATCGTTCATCTTCTCCCTCTGCCGAGCCTGCGGTAGGAAAGGCAGGTCTTAGACAGGGGCAGGCGTGGGGTGGGGAATGTCCATACTGACCCCAGAACGTGAAGGAGACGTCCGCAGGGTTTGCTTTGAATTGCCGGCACTGGTGAACAAGAGACGCCACCAAAACACCGCCGTGCTGGGTTATCCCTGTTCCCGTCTTGCTACCTCTGGAAATTTCTATTCTATTAGTGCTGGCACCCAGCTCCATTCACCCACTGCCTACTGCTCACCAACCCACACTGACTCCCATTTTACTCTTCATTTCTCTCCATGGCCTCACTCCCTCCCTACCCTGTAACCTCTTCCAACCCCACTCTTCAGAACAAGCCTGACTTCAATCCCTCCACAAATGGCATAAGGTCCACAGTTCTGGAATTCCCTCTCAGGCTTCCCTCTTCACCCAAACATCGTCATTCTTAGGCCATTGGCTGTCTGCCTGAATATCTCCAGTGCGTCAGTCACATGTCTCTTTGCTTCACAACACTCCTGGGAAACACCTCAGATGGTTTCCATGATAACTGAGGTGACATTGATGGATAGGCCGACCTAGTGGGGCCACATTCTCCCGCCACCCAACTGCAGGCAGGAGGCCTGGGCTGATTAATTGTGACCTTCCCCCTCCCCGCAACTGCTTCCCCACAAAACCTCACCCCTACAGCAGAATCTTGAATGACACTTTAGTGGATCTGTGCAAAAAATTTGCCTGTAATTCATTAGATGAATTAAAACTCTGCTACTGGGATATTAATCTGGAGGTTTGAAGAACAGGAGGCCCAAATTCAAATCCCAGCTCAGCATGTGGAATATTTAAATTCAATTAATGAAATGATCTGGAATATTTTTCTTAATTAGGCCTGCTGTCAGTAGTGGTGACCATGTGACAGTTAGAGCATCAAAAACGTTCATCTAGTTCACTGAAGCCTTTTATAGAAGGAAGTATCTGATCCGTCCCTCACACTGAAAGGGTAAACACTCCTTCAGTGTGACACAACACCCTCCACTCCCACTGACCAGCGCCACAAGCACAGGGGCACACACACACCACCATCCCCCTCCCTATGTTAATGCACATGGAATGTTTGGTTTTTTTGGGGTACAGACTTACAAGAACAAGGAGATTATGCTAATCATCTAACTGCTTAAGGATGTGAGTAAACTGAAGACAGTGTAGAAGAGATTCACAGGGATGTTGCTGGGACTAAGGGCTCGAGTTGGAGACCAGAGAGGAGACTGGACTGGCTGGGTCTGTTTTCCCTGGAGCAAAGGAGGCCGAGGGGTGACCTTATGGAGGTTTATGAAATCATGAGGGGCGTCAATAAGGTGGGTGTTCACAGTCTTTTTCCCGGGGTTAGGGAGTCTAAAACTTAGAAGGCATAAGTTTAAGGTGAGAGGGGAAAGATTTAAAGGGAATCTGAGGGCAAGTTTTTCCACCCAGGGGGTGGTGGGTGTGTGGAACAAACTGCCAGAGGAAGTGGTAGAGGCGGGTACACTTACAACATTTAAAGGGCATTTGGAAAGGTACATGGATAGGAAAGGTTGAGAGCGATATGGGCCAAACGCAGGCAAATGTTGTACAGCTCAGGAAGGAATCTTGGTCGGCATGGACGGGTTGGGCTGAAGGGCCTGTTTTCGTGCTCTGTCTCCAGGTCAGTTCTGGGTACCTTCGTACATCGGTGAATGTGTTTTTAAATCTTCTTTTAAAAAGGTGAAAAATTAAAACATGAAAATATATCTGAGAGGGAGGGTGTTTTTTGTTCTAGTTGCTGTACTGAGGTTCACCAATGTTGAGGAGAAAATATTCAAAACTGTCTATACTTCCACTTTTAAAAATAATCTCACTCCCAAAAGCAGAGCTGCTTAAAATAGAATGCTACTTTTTTTTATTTCTTCACAGAATGTGGGCACTGCTGGAAAAGGCGAGCACTTGTAGCTTGTCACAGAGTCATGGAGTTATACAGCACAGAAACACTCCCTTCGGCCCATTGAGTCCGTGCTGACCATCTAACAGCCAGTTACACTCATCCTACATTAATACCATTTTTCTTATTCTTCCCACATTCTCTTCATCTCACCCCAGACTCTACCCCTCACCCACACACTGGAAGGAAACCCACGCGGTCACGGACAGAATGTGCAGACTCCATGCAGACAGCACCCGAGGTCGGGATCGAACCCGGGTCTCTGGCGCCGTGAGGCAGCGGGACTACTCGCTGCACCACTGTGCCGCCCCACATTGCCCCTGAACTGCGTGGTTAATTGACGCCTTCTAGAGGAGGAATGTGGTGCCTCAGGCGGGCTCACACGCGACTCCCGGTCTCCCACACCTCAGAAGGCATCGTTGGCAGCCTGGAGTCACATGTGGACAGGATTCGGGGCAAAAGGTTTCCTGCCAATGAAACCCCTCAGTAGACCCGATAAATGTACAACAGTTCAGTGTGTGTGTAGAATGCGTAAAGTAGTTCAGAATTTACAAGGTTAATGATGCTGGTACCAGCCCCACCCCCAGCTCCACCCCCAGCCTGCCCCCCCCCCCCCCCCCCCCAGCCCCACCCAACCCCCAGACCCAGCCCAATCCCCAGACCCAGCCGCACCCCAAGACCTAGCCCCACCCAACCCCCAGACCCAGCCCCACCCACAGACCCACCCCCAGACAGCCCCACCCAACCCGCAGCCCCAGCCCCACCCCCAGATCCAGCCCCAGCTCCAGCTCCACCCCACCCCCAGACAGCCCCACCCAACCCCCAGACCCAGCCCCACCCCCAGCTCCACCCCCGGCCCAATCCCCAGACCCATCCCCATCTGCAGCCCCACTCAACCCCCAGACCCACCCCCACCCCCAGCTCCACCCCCACCCCCAGACCCAGCCCCATCCCCACCCCCAGACAGCCCCACCCAACCCCCAGCCCCACCCCCACCCTCAGATCCAGCCCCATCCCCAGCCCCAGATCCAGCCCCACCCCCAGACCCAGCTCCACCCCCACCCCCACACCCAGACCGCCCCAGACCCAGCCCCACCCGACCCCCAGCCCCAGATCCAACCCTACCCCCACCCCCACCCCCATGATGTCACCCCTAAGTCTCCTGATTATTAATATAAGAACAGAAGGTGCTGCCAGTGCTCAGCCGGTCGGACTGCGCCTGTGGAAAGAGAAACTGAGCTAACATTTCAGTTCATCAGAAACACTGTGTCTCTCTCCACAGATGCTGCCTGACCTGCTGAATGCTTCCAGAATTTTCTGTTTTCATTTCAGATTTCCAGCATCTGAGGTTTTCTTTAATTTTCATTGACTCTGGATAAATGGATAGTAACACATTCCTAATTTAAAGGGTTTGAAGAACCAACATCGCTGCTACAAACATTCTCCTGGTTTGGGCCTTGTGTATGTGGCTGCTCCACATCTCGCTCCATCTGGGATACAGCATTCCCACAGGGACATTGGGAGACTTTACCCGTTGTAACTCCTGGTTCTTCTCCTCCAGCTCCGCTTCCAGTTGACACAGCCTTTCCTCTATGTTCCCATGTCGTTCCTCAGCCTGGGAAGGAAAACCTCTGGATTAGTAGGATCCGACTGTACAGCTGTCAGTTCGATGCACAGGGAGTGAAGGTGAGGTTTAGGGAACCCTTCCATGCCCACTGCATCCTCAGCATGAGGCGCCCTAATCCCTCAACTCAAGAGGCCGTGAGTTCAGAGCCCACCTCAGTGGGGACAATGACGCTATGAGACGTCAGCTCTCAGTCAACATGATAGCGATCCCTTATTCCACACAACGGTGTCCTCCACTGCCCAGAGCCAACACATCCCCCGATTACAACCAATGGAGCAGACCAACTGGGCATGTGGGATCTTGCTGTGTATGAATATGGCTGACATTTTCCTGCACTACCACGATTACGAGAAGTCCTTCATTGCGCAGTGGGCCCTCTGCCCAATGTAGCAGTGTGAAGGCCCAAACAGCCCGCTGCAGAGACCCTACCTTATTGAGGGCGGCCACTCGCTGGGCTAGCTCTGCCTCCACCTCTGGGAGCGTCTCTGCCTTCCGCAGGGTCTGCTGAAGCTTCTGTTTGGAGGAGTCCAGCCACTCCTGGAGCTGCCGGTTCTTGTCCTCGCTCTGAAAGGTGAACGTATCTCCGGTGAGAAGAGGCAGCAATTCCCACCGTACCAGGGGCACTGCACCACCCTCCTCCCTACCCCAGTACGCACGTATAGATGGGTACGGGATGGTCGGATTGGACAGGGTCTCTGAGTCGGTACAGGAGCCTGAAGACCCACACTCAACAATTCAGAAACAGCTTCTTCCCCGCCGCCATCAGATTTCTGAACGTCCATGAAACCATGAACACTACCTCGTTATTCCTTTTTTTTGCACTATTTATTTATTTTTGTAATTTATAGTAATTTAATGTCTTTGCACTGTTCTGCTGCCACAACAAATTTCACATCATCTATGTCAGTGATAATAAACCTGATTCTGATCTGAGCTACATGGTGCTATTACTCTCTGAATCTGTGAGTGGGCATGTGAAGGGAGGAGGGGTATTGGTATTAGTTGGTATTGGTTTATTGCTGTCACTTGTACTGAGGTACAGTGAAAAACTTGTCTTGTAAACCGTTCATACAGATCAATTCATGACAGTGCATTGAGGTAGTACAGGTAAAAGCAATAACAGAAGACAGAGTAAAGTATCACAGCCACAGATGAAGTGCAGTGCAGGTAGACAATAAGGTGCAAGGTCATAGTAAGGTAGATTTTGAGGTCAAGAGTCCATCTCATCATATAAGGGAACTGTTCAATAGTCTTATAACAGTGGGATAGATGCTGACCTTGAGCCTGGTGATATGGGGAGAAGAGAGAATGACTCGGGTGGTTGGGGTCTTTGATTATGCTGGCTGCTTCACCAAGGCAGCAAGAGGTATAGACAGAATCCATGGAAGGGAAGCTGGTTTCTGTGTCCACAACTCTGCAATTTCTTGCGGTCCTGCGCAGAGCAGATGCCATACCAAGCTGTGATGCATCCGGATAGGACGCTTTTATTGGGGTATCGATAAAAGTTGGTGAGTGTCAAAGGGAACATGCCAAATTCTTTACCCTCCTGAGGAAGCAGAGGTGCTGGTGAGCTTTCTTGGCTATGGCGTCTATGTGGTTGGACCAGGACAGACTATTGGTGATGTTCACTCCTAGGAACTTGAAGCTCACAACCCTCTCGACCTCAGCACCATTGATGTAGACAGGTGCATGTACACCGCCCCCTTCCTGAAGTCAATGACCAGCTCTTTTGTTTTGCTGACAGTGAGGGGTACCAGGTATTGTATGAATTCGTATCGGGACAACACAAGGAGAGGAGTGGGTTACCTTATAACAGCCAGGCTGTTCAGGGGAGATAGCAGGAAGCACTTCTTCACAAAGGGTGCGGAAGTGGCATAGCGGGTAGTGCTGCTGCCTCCCAGCACCAGAGACCTGAGTTCCAGCGCTGTCTGTTTGGAATCTGCATGTTCTCCCTGTGACCGTCTGGGTATCCTCCCAAATCCCAAAGGCGTGTTGGCTGGTGGAGACACCAGTTGGCTGCTGTATGTTACCCCAGTGGTGGTGAGGGGGAGGTGGGGAGGTGGATCGGGGGGGAGGTGAGGGACAATAGATTACAGGGAATGTAGGGAATGGGACTGATGGGAATGATCCCAAAGCTGGCATGGACTCAATGGGCGAAATGGCTGCTTCCATGTTGTAAAAAAAAATACAAAAAAATGAAAAAAAACGAAACATGTGGATTCTCTGCCCCAGGCAGCTGCTGATTAAAAGAATGTTTTGACCACATCCTTCAGGTACATACAGCTACCACAGGTAGACAGAGGGGAAGTTAAAGATTGCCCTTGATCCAATTAGCGTACAAGGAGCTGAATTCCTCCTCTCGTAGAAGTTTCCAGAACTGCTTTGCAATCAGTGGACACAACTGGGTTGGTGAAGAGTTAATTCCTGGGGCATTTGTTTCTACCAAGAAAACAGCTGGGCTTAGGTAGTTCCAATGGCTGTGGTGAAGAGTTTTATCGGTTTAAGGTGAGAGGTTTAGTGGGGATCTGAGGGGGAGTTTTTCCACAGAGGGGGGTTAGAGTCCGGAACACACTGCCTGAGGGGGTGGTGGAGGCAGAGATTCTCACGACTGTTAAGAAATATCTAGAGAAGTACTTAAATCGACAAGGTATAGAAGCCTACAGACCTATCGTGGGTAAATGGGATCAGTACAATGGGCAGCATGGATAAGGTGGGCCGAAGGGCCTGTTTCTATAGCAACACACAATCTGCTGGAGGAACTCAGCGGGTCGAGCAGCATCCATGGGTGGGGAGGAAGTGTCGATGTTTCCGGTCGAGACCCTGCATCAGGACCAGGCCTGTTTCTGCGGTGTGACTGGATAACAGGAGAATGGTTACCTGTTTGAAGAGGGATTCCTTGCTGGCCAACTCGTTCTCCAACTTGTCGTTTGCATCGTGAAGTGACGTCGCTTCCCGCTGGGCACTGAGGTAGCGTTTCTCCAGTGTCGTTATTCTCTCTTCCATGTCCTCCCGTTGTGCCAAGGCCTAAGACAGGGAAACATGATCAATAGCTCACACAGAGGTACGGAACCGTGTCTGGTCTTAGCACACAGGTACCTCCCTTCAGCAACAGAAACGACAACTGGCATTTATATAGCACATGGAACAAATTATTGTGATGCAATAATTTCTGTGGCAATTCCCAGTACAGCAACTCCTCAGTCACGTCAAACCCTCTCCGTATTTCCTTGTACCCCTGCAACATTCTCTCGCACATCCCCATCAACTTCCCTGTAACTCTTTCTGCTGCTAATCTACACTAAGGGGTAACTTACGTGGTCAACCAACGTACCAGCATATCTCTGGGATGTGGGAGGAAAACAGTCACCTCACGTGACTACAGGGTGAACATGCAAACTCCACAACAGACAGCACCCAAGGTCAGGATTGAGCCTGGGTCCTTGGAGATGTGAGGTCGCAGGCTCTAACTCCTGCCCACTGTGCCACCTGTTAGAATTGTCTCCAAGGGTTTTCCTGTCATTCACCTGGGAAAACCAAGCATTATTGATGTAGCGAGCTGGACCTGGAACCCATGATTAATGGGATTGTTCTGAGAGCTGGCAAAGATCTGATGGGCCAAATTGCCTCCTCCTTTGTCATCAGGTATGGAATGTAATATGAAATATCTGAACATGTTTTTTGTGTCGCTTTTGGTTCTTCCACCAATGGCCATTCCATGTCCCCAAGCTCTTCACCCCTCTGCAAGGGGAATGTTTTCCTCTGTCTAATCCCAGAAATACCCTTCGTGATCTTTAGAACCTCTTTGGGCCCGCACTTATGGAAATTGTGCAACATTTTGTGTGGTCACAAGGAGAACATGCAAACTCCACACAGACAGCACCCGAGGTCAGGATTGAACCCAGGTCGCTGGAGTAGTGAATCAACAGTGCTACCCACTGGGTCACTGAGCCTCTCCATTTCACAGTGTGTGTGGTTGAACACTGGAAAGGCAGGGGGTGTAGTCGAGCCAGGGTCAATCAGTTTTAGGAGGGAGATGGGTCAGTTCTTGCAAGAAGCAAAGAGCTGCAAAGTGGGGAGTGGGAGGTGCATTGACCAAGGTACAACATTCTCTATTAAACTAATGGACAATGGAACTGCAGTTTACAGCCAGTGTATCAGCAACAAGTGTCACCTCAACCCCCATCACTCAACAACACTGCAGGCAATGAAGTGACCCCCACACGAAGGGGCGGATCTTTCCATCACCCAACGTGTAAAGGAGCCAGTGTTGAGCCTCCGGGAAGGTCAACCCTCACCTAGATCAGCCTTCTCCTCTTGTCCCAGGACGTGGATGTCACTGGCAATGCCAGCATTTACTGCTTATCCCTATCTGAGGGCGTACTGGGGCCACATTTAGGTGACACGAGGTAATGATGGAAACTATCCTTCCAGAAGCCATGGGTTTTAATCATCTGGATGCCATGACTGAGACCAGCTTTAATTCCGGAACTCGAATAGCAAAATGAAACGTGCTGGAAATCTGAAATGACAGCAGGAACTGCTGGGAATATGCTCCAGAACATCAGCTGCTTCACCGCTCTGTAACCGTAGCCCCTTAGTGTTTCCAGGTAGAAACCAGGTACCTCTTTCAAATCTCTCTGCAGCTTGGTGTTGGCCTCCTCTGACTTGATGAGGTCCTTGCGCGCTGTACTGAGCTCCTCCTCCACCTCAGCCACCTTCCGACAGAACACCGCCAGGCGCTCCCTCATCTGCAGCAGCTCTGTGCTCTGTCTCTCGATCAGGTCGTGGCACTCGGAGTCACCGTCACCAGACAGCACTGTACCGTTCGTCAGCCTCTGAGTGTGGGATACAAAGGGGGTCCCCATTAGTTGTGGACATCCCACCCCCACCCCAGCAGAACTCTCCGAGGTCCTGATGCACAATGTGACCAAGCCATGGAATACTCAGGAATACCCACAAGCTTCTCTTGTGGTCTTGCTCAAAGGCTCAGGCACCAATGACCAGCCATGAACACCTGGCTGGGACCAAGGCTAGTTCTGTGGGAGGGTGGGTAGGGGGACCCTCCCTCACTTGGGATGTGGAGTACTGCATTGGAGGTTAAGGCTGTCATGGGGAGAGGGGGTGGGTTTTGATTGGTCCATAATTGACGTACTGCATCAGGGAAGGGGTCGGGTGCAAAGGGGAGAGTGGGAAAGACCATCTGTCAGTTGGGAAGCTGGGAGTCGGGCAGAGGGGATGTTGGGAGATCATTGGGTGAGGGGTGGGGATGTTGGGGTCTTGGTTAGGGAGGTGGGAGAGGTGGATAAGGTGCAGACCACAACACAAGCACATTTGTTTTGGGCCTGACCAACACTCCCACTCCTGGACTAACTTCCCTGCAGTACTTCAAGGGGAGTGTGGTATGGGGTGACCAAAATTCAGGTTCAATGCTTCATGATCATTGGAAGCCTTGTCCAATTAATAACCAATTTATTTGCTTGCTTACGGCTGCTGAATCAAATTTAAGTTTTAAAACAAGGAAGATTTTAACGCAACTTTTAATCGCACGTTGGCTAATGCATGATGGGATGGCTGAAGTGCCAATTTCCTGCCCATTTTGCTGTGAAAACCACAATATGGAAAGTGGGTCAAGTCCCAGGTTCCTCTCTGTCGCTACCAGGGTCTGAAGAATTTCCAAGGATGCATCTGAAGCCAGGGCAGTGGACTCTCACACCACTGAAGCAGCACTGTATCGACAAGGCTTAGAAGATTATGGACAAAGTGCTCGTAAATGAGATTGGATGGTCAGTACGGACATGATGGGCTGAAGGGCCTGTTTCTGTGCTGTATGACTCTATGATTGTGAGGACGGGATATCCTCCCAGTCAGCGCTATTTGTTGTTATCTTACAGAAGGCACGACACACTTACATCCTGGGCTGTCGATTCCAACTCTTCTTCCAGTATCGAGACCCTTTCCAGAGCCACTCGCAGTCTCTCCCGAACCTGCCAATCAAACGGTGCAGAATTAACGCTCAATATCCCAAGGACTGGGAGAGCAAATGTGCACAAAGAATAATCCAGGAGATTGTGACTTGAATAGTGGCAGGCCTTTGTCAATCACTGCTGATCCCTCAGATGGAGACTGCAGCCAATTCCAGGTACTGCACTGTTAGGGCCACAAGGAGCGCATGAAGGTTTACACAGGTTTCTCCGGGTGCTCCAGTTTCCTCCCACATCCCAAAGATGTGCAGGGTGGTAGGTTAATTAGTCGCGGTAAATTGCCCCTGGTGTTGTAGGTGAGGGGTGGAATCTGGGGGGTGGAATTGATGTGACTGTGGGGACGGTGAAATGGATCAGTGTATGTGGGTTGTCATAAACTCGATGAGCTGAAGGGCCTGTTTCTGTGTATCTCTTGATGATTCTGTTATAGTTTTGGAGTAAGGGACTTCTCTGTTGACAGCTGGAGACAGTGGAACCGCTCTTGGAGCAGAGCAGGTTAAAAGGGAAGGTTGATCGTGGTTTCCAATAGCACGAAGGGTTTTGGCAGAGTTGGAGAAGGAGAGAGGATTTCTGGTGGCAGGGGAGGCAGTAACCAGAGGAAACAACGGAAGAAACAGGTTGGTGAGGGGGAATATTTTTACACGGAGGTGTTATTGAATTAAAAGGCTCTACTTGTGGAATCAGATTTAACAGTAACATTAAAAAGAGAATTTGATAAGTACATGAGAAGGAAAACTCTGCCAGACTGTGGGGAAAGAGCAGGGAGAGGAACTAATCCAGAGCTCTCTCAAAGAGCCAGCCAAGGTGTGATGGGGGAGTGGCCTTCACCATGACTTCCGCAAGTACAGGCCCAGAAACACGAGCAAAGACGGCACCTTCTCATCTAAAGCTTTGTGATGTTCGAAGAGCGACTTCAAGGCCTTGAGCACCTCGACCTCGCTGGAGACGCCGGCAGGAGACTGGGCCTGACGTTTCACCACCGTCATCCTGAGGGACCGCTCATGCCGTGACACCAGGCACTCCAGGTGTTCGAGGAGCAACTGCAGGGAACGACAGCAAAACCTGGAGCTGAAACTACGGAACAGATCTACCTGCACCACAGCGATACCAACAACCTGGCGCGCAGTGCCACAGACATGTGACGCACAGCACCCTGGTGCCCTGGAGAGGAGTGCTGCACAACCCGACAGTCATATCCGAGCCTGAACAGTCGCAGGTTACCGTGGCTCCCATTCTCAGGAGTTCTGAGGCCGTCAGTTACACCTCCTCTGATCCAGCCTCTCTTCTTCACCTGACCCATCACCTTCAACCCTCCATTTCATCTCTCCTGTCCCCTCTGTTACACTCATCACTTCCCTGTTACACCGTTCTCTCAACTTGCTTCTTCATTTTCTTAACTATTCATTGCCTCTAACTTCTCGCAGTTCTAACACACCAGCTCAGTTCCCCGCTCCACAGATGATGAATGACCTGATAATACCTGCATTCACAGTTGTTGATGGATTTATATAGCACCTTCAACAAATGAAACCTTCCCAACAGAGCAATTATCAATGAAAAACATTCATAAGCAAGCTACACAAGGGTGATTAGGCCAGAGCACCAAAAACAACATCAAAGGAGCCAATTTAAAAGAGCACCTGAAAGAAAGGGGGAAAGTCAGAGAGATGTGGGAGAGAATTCAAGGCTTGGGGCCAGAGGGATAAGCCACAGGTGCCAATGATGCAGCAATTAAAGCCATTGGTGAAACAGGACAGAAGGCGATCTCGGAGGTTTCTGAAGTTGGAGGAGGGTGAGGCTGTGCAGGGATTTGGAAACAAAGAGAATGTTACAGTTAAAGCAGTGGCAGCGATGAGCCAGTCTCGGTCTCTGGGCACAGGGGGACAGGGTCAAAATTCAAGGGAAAGTTCACTCCCATATTTTCTCCGTGGCTACAGGGAACAGTCGCTGGGCAGTGCCACACTAAATGCTCCTGCGTTACACCTTTGGGATAAGGCTTCAGCTGTGGAGCACACACTGGATGGGAATCCTATCCTTGTGTTCTGCTGTGGAAGAGTTGTAAAGATATACATGTTTACACAGAACTAGACCAATGCTGATGACCAAGAACTAGTTTTATCGACTCTCTCTGCGATTTTCTTTTGCAAACAATTTCTCCTTTCCCTTGGCTCCTTTCCAGGGTCCAGGAGAACATTGGGGGAGGTGGTGGGGGCTGGGAAATTCCTCTGGAGGTACAGGGCAGGCTGATCTGAGCACCGCTTTGGGCTGGGACAAAGAACTCACCCGGGTGTTGTTCCTCTCCGCCTTCAGCTCCGCAATCTCCTCCTCCCTCTCCAGAAGTTGCTCTCGGCACAAGTTCAGCTCCTTTGTGAGGACGGCAAACTCCTGCAGAGAAATAAGGATATTTGTTAAATGACAGGTAACAGGAAGTTGGAGGCTTCAATTCTTGCAGGAGTAGAGAGAACAACGAGGGAACGAGGAGGAGAAAATGGAGGGTAGCTGGAAAGGAGACCTTGCACTCAGAGGATGGTACAGAGTGCTGGCCAGTACATATTAGTGTATACGTAGGTAGTGGACTCTGCCCAATACATCAGGGGCACATCCCTCCCCACTATTGGTAGAATTGGAATTGGTTTATTATTGTCACTTGTACTGAGGTACAGTGAAAAACTTGTCTTGCATACCATCCATACAGATCAATTCATTACAAGCTAATGGTAAGACGATACAGAATGCAGAGTAAAACGTCACAGCCGCAGAGAAAGTACAGTGCAGGTAGACAATAAGGTGCAAGATTGTGAGGTCAAGAGTCCATCTTATCGTACTAGAGAACTGTTTAATAGTCTTATAACAACGGGATAGAAGCTATCCTTGAACCTGGTGGAACATGCTTCAGGCTTCTGCCTGATAGGAGAGGGGAGAAGAGAGAATGTCCGGGGTGGGTGGGGTCTTTGATTATGCTGGCTGCTTTACCAAGGCAGCGAGAAGTGTAGACAGAGTCCATGGAGGGAAGGCTGGTTTCTGTGATGTGCTGAGCTGTGTCCACAACTCTCTGCAGTTTCTTGCAGTCCCGGGCAGAGCAGTTGTCATACCAAGCTGTGATGCATCCAGATCGGATGCTTTCTCTGGTGCATCGATAAAAGTTGGTGAGTGTGAAGGGGGGCATGCCAAATTTCTTTAGCTTCCTAATGTTTAGATCTTAGAGCAAGATAAAATGTGGGCACAACATTGTGAGACAAAGGGCTTGTACTGTGCTACAATGTTCTACGATCTATGTCCTGAGGAAGTAGAGGTGTTGGTGAGCTTCCTTGGCCGCGTCTACGTGGTTGGACCAGGACAGGCTCTTGGTGATGTTTACTCCTAGGAACTTGAAGCTCTCAACCCTCTCGACCTCAGCACCGTTGATGTAGACAGGTGCATGTGCACCGACCCCGTTCCTGAAGTCAATGACCAGCTCTTTAGTTTTGCTTACATTAAGGGAAAGGTTGTTGTCATGACACCATGTCACTAAGCTCTCTATCTCCTTCCTGTACTCCGACTCATTGTTACTTGAGATACGGTCCACTATGATGGTATCATCTGCAAACTTGTAGATGGAGTTAGAGCAGAATCTGGCCACGCAGTCATGAGTATATAGGGAGTAGAGTAGGGGGCTGAGGATGCAGCCTTGTGGGGCACCAGTGTTGAGACTAATCGTGCTGGAGGTGTTGCTACCTATCCTCATTGATTGTGGTCTGTTGGTCAGGAAGTCAAGGATCCAGTTGCAGAGGGAGGTGTGAGTCCCAGATCTCGGAGTCTGGAGATGAGCTTGCTTGGAATTATAGTATTGAAGACGGAGCTGTAGTCAATAAACAATAGTCTAACGTAGGTGCCTTTACTGTCCAGATGCTCCAGAGCTGAGTGTAGGGCCAGGGAGATGGCGTCTGCCGTAGACCTGTTTCGACGGTAGGTGAATTGCAGTGGGTCAAGGTTGTCTGGGATGCTGGAGTTAATGTGAGCCATGACCAGCCTCTCAAAGCACTTCATGATGGTGGATGTCGGAGCCATCGGAAGGTAGTCATTAAGGCATGTTATCTTGTTTTTCTTAAGTACCGGGATGATAGTGGTCTTGTTAAAGCAGGTAGGAACCTCAGATTGAAGCAGGGAGAGGTTAAAAATGTCTGCAAAATACCCCCGCCAGCTGATCTGTGCAGGATCTGAGGACACGGCCAGGGACACCATCCGGGTCAGATGCTTTCCGTGAGTTCACACTCTGGAAGACTGATCTTACGTCCTCAATGGTGACCATGGGTTCAGGTGCATTGGAGGCCATCGGGGTGGGTGGTGACATTCCATTCCCCATCTGTTCGACGTGTTCATAGAATGCATTAAGCTCATTGGGATGGGATGCGCTGTTGTCGGCAACGCAGCCTGACTTCGTTTGTAGCCCATAAGCCCCGCCACAACTAACGACTGGTCTGGGACTGAACAGGATCTACAGGAGGCGCTGCCTCAAAGAAGCAACATCCCTCATCAAAGATCCTCACCATCTGGTCCATGCCATCCTACCACAGCTACCATTGGGCAGGAGGTACAGAAGCCTGAAGTCCCACACCACCAGCTCCAGGAACAGCTACTACCCTTCAACCATTCGGTTCTTGAACCAACCAGCACAACCCTAATCATTGCAGTTTAGCAACACTATGACCACTTTAAACTAAAATGGAATCGTTCTAATTGCGTCTTGTAATTGTGTTCTTTCTTGTAAATATCGTGTATAATTTATGATTTTCTTGCGAATGCCGCTTCTCTGATGTTATGTGCCTGTGATGCTGCTGCAAGTTCTTCATTGCACCTGTGCACACATGTACTTGTGCATTGACCATAAACTCGGCTTTGACTTTGATTTGATGAGGGTGGACTAGGAATATTGAACATCAAATCTTCAATCATAATGGGAATGGTGCCATCACAGACTGGGCTGCAGAGGCCTAGAATGTTCATCTGGAGATTTGTGCTTCAATCCCCTCCTCTGTGGCAACCAGGGAACTTAAATTCAAGTAACAAAGTAAGTTGGGTGTAAAAAGCCAGTGGCAGTAATGGTGACCGTGAAACTATCAGCTGATCACTCCTCTGGTTCTCTGTAATACTGTGCAGAAGGAAACATGCCAACCTTACCTGCTCTGGTCTACTTGCAAATCTAGACCCACCAATGTGGTTGACTCTTAACTCACAGAGTCATGGAGCTAGGGCTCAGGCCCTTCAGCCCACTGAGTCCTTGTGGACCATCAGCCACCCATTGACCTTACGTAAAAAACAAGCTGCTGGAGGAACTCAGCGAGTCAGGCAGCATCTATGGAGGCAGAGGGATAGTCAACATTTCAGCTCAAACACCCTGAATCAGAACAGAGGGTGTGAAGGGGAGATAGCCAGTATAAAGAGATGAGGGGAAGGGGTGAGGCAGGAGCTGGCAAGTGATAGGTGGCTCCAGATGAGGAGGGGTTGATGGGCAGAGGGAGCCTGGGGGCAGCAAAGGTGGAAATAGCGACAGAGTTGGGAGGCGAAGGAGTGCACCCATTTATGTTAATCCCATTTTATTCTCCCCACATTCCCAACAACTGCCCCCAGATTCCACCACTCACCTACACACTGGGGGCAATTTACAGAGGCTGATTAACCCACCAACCTGCAGGTCTTTGGGATGTGGGAGGAAACTGGAGCGCCGGAGGGAAACCCACACGGTCACAGGGAGAATGTGCAAACAGACAGCACCGGAGGTTGGGATTGAACCTGGGTCAGGTGAGATGTGATGCAGCTGTGCCACTCCCTCCGATTATCCAGAGGATAATCAGGGATTGGCATTAAATGGGGAGCCTTACTAGGGCACACAATCCCATCAACAAATAAGTCCACAGTAGCAGTAAAAGGGCATCTTTTGCCACAGATAAGAGGCAAATACAAGAGGACTGAGAATGAAGCCTGGAAACCACAAGTTGACAGAGCACGTGAGGAATTACCAATGTGATGAGCTGATTACGAAACTGCAGGAGTGTGTCTGTGGAGTTTAAGCCAACCGAGGTTAAAATCAACAAATTCACTCAGTTGTTGTACAACCTCCCAGAGTCTGTGAGATCTGGGTTGGGAACAGCTTCTCTGGCTGTAGAAATATTTACTTGAGGTCTCCGGGGTGCTGTCACTGGCTCCGACCTCGGGCTGCGGAACGTGCCTCGTCCCCACAAGGTGGTCCCTACGAGGAGCTCACGCACCCGTTCCAGCGCTGCAGGAAGGCAGTGAGCAGCCGTGCACAGTTCTGCACAAAACCATAGGGGGCCCAGAGAGTGAATGGGGGAAACACCGTCCGTGGGTGGAAGGGTTGGGAATCTGGGAGTTGGTTGGCAAAGGAGCCAGGGGAAGGGAATCTGCAACCTTACCTTGTCTGGTCTACCTTGCTCTACAGGTGAGTCCAGACCCAACAACGTGGTTAATCCTTCACTCACAGGGAGATACAGCATGGGAGAAAGGCCCTTCGGCCCATCGAGTCCATGCCGACCATCGGGCACCCATTTACACTGATCCTGTTCCGTGCATCGAGTTATTCTGATCAGGCAGGGCTGTGGAACACTGTCAGTGAGGAATGGATGGGGGCTTGAAGGGGAATAGAACTGTCGCGGTACAGAGAGAGAGATGGGAATACGACTGAGTGACGCCCAGGATGGGTGGTCACGTGACCACTTCCTACGCCCACACGATTCACACAGCACTCCTTATCTGGGGCTACAGCCAGTCCTCATCTCCCCTGTTCTTGCAGCCATTCTAACTTCTAACAGCTGCTGCCACCAGACCCCAACCCACTGCGGAGATCGGAGGTTGAGGTTCCAGACTCCAGACTCCAGCCACTGCGGAGATCGGAGGTTTGAGGTTCCAGACCCCAGCCCACGGCAGAGATCGGAGGTTGAGGTTCCAGACCCCAGCCCACTGCGGAGATCGGAGGTTGAGAGAACAGGTTATTCCGGCTTTGTCTTAACACCACGTTCCAATCCTGTGCAGAAAACACCAAAAGGCATGAGACTTGGATCGAAAACAAATCACTGAAGTTGCTTCATCCAAACCTTCACACATTTTCACGGCAGAGTGGGCGGCCATTCGCCCCACTGTGTGCATGCTGGCTCTTTGAAAGGCAGGTCCCACCCGTACCTCAGAGCTATGCAAATGTTTCCTTTACTTGCCGCTGGTGCACAAAGTATTCCAGGGCTGGTTCTCAGATCTCCAACCACCCTGGACCTTTACTGAACAGAATAACAACCTGCCTCTATTAGCTGTATTCTCACCTGCGAGGCAGGAGGTTGCGGGAGTTAAAGTACTTAATCAAGTTTGGCACTCCTAGGCAACGGGGCAAGTGCCACATCGTCGGGAGTGCCATCTTATGGAGGTGGACGTACAGGTCATTGGGTCAAAAAGTCAGGCTCTTCGGCCCCCCGAGTTCATGCTGACCATCAACCACCCATTTATGTGAATCCTACACTAATCCCATTTTATTCTCCCACATTCCCAACACTTTCCTCCAGATTCTACTACTCACCTACAAAAACTGGGGGCAATTTACAGCGGCCCATTAACCCACCAACCCACCCGTCCCTGGGATGTGGGAGGAACTAGAGCACCCGGGGGAAATCCACACGGTCACGGGGAGAATGGACAAACTCCACACCGACAGCACCTGTGCCACTGTGCTGTTATATAGACCTGGATCCTGTAGGGAAAGTGAAGGTCCAACTCCTGTCATCAGAAAAGAGGACCATGGTGTCTCAGTCCTGGCCAGGACTCAGCCCTCAGGCACTGAAGTTTAAACAGTTCTTGTTTCAGATTTCCTGCTGAGGGAGAATTGCCAACTCATTTCCATCGGCAACAGCACCTCAGAAACATTCACTTAAATCTTTTTGGAATATTCTGTGGATTTGATGAGCTGCAATGTGCATGTAAATTCCTCTTTTGACATTTGCAGAGACTCGGCTGTGACCCAGGGCACAATCCCAGCTGGTGAAATAAGCCTCCATCTTCTCCCTAACCTCAGATCCTGTGCAGCTGGGCAAAGTCAAGGAGCACAGCTACTTTCACCCGGCATTTGCTCTTCCCTGACTGGAATCCTTTTGCAGCGGAGTCACTATTGATGCAGGAGATGCAGTCAGCAGTTTGTGCACAGCAAGATCCCACAAACAGCACAGAGATGACCTGTGTTGGAAATGTTCATCAAGGACTGCCCAGGACATTGTTATCAATTTGATAACGATCAGCTGAACTGTTTCAGTGATGTTGATTGTAAAGAAATGAGTTTAGGATGACATGGAAGGTGTTCCATGATCAGAGTAGAGTTGGTGGGCTGTAGGCCTGTTTCCATGCCGTATTACTGTATGGTGACATCTTCCAGATGGACATTTCCCTTGGGAATGCTGCTAGCATCTGGTGATTCATTGATTCAAAGAGCTATACAGCATGGAAACAGGCCCTTCGGCCCCAGGTGTCCATGTGAACTAAGGTGTCCATCTACACTAATCCCATTTGCTTGCATTTGATCCATATCCCTCTAAACCCTTCCTGTCAGGTACCTGTCCCATATGTCTTTTAAACATTATTAGTGTACCAACCTCTACCACTTCCTCAGGCATCTCATTCCATACACCCACCAACCTCTGTGTGAAAAATGTGTCCCTCAGATCCCCTTTATATCTTTCACCTCACACTTTAAATCTATTTCGTCCAGTTTTAGACTCCTCTACCTTGAGAAAAAGACTGTGACCTTTCACCTTATTTATGCCCCTTATAATTTTATAAACCTCTATAAATTCACCTCAGCCTCATTTGCTCCAGGGAAGAAGTCCCAGACTATCCAGTCTCTCCTTATAACTCTAGCCCTCCAGTCCGAGCAACGTCATTGTGAATTTTTTCTGTACCCTCTCCAGCGTAATCACATCCTTCCTTCAGCACAGCAACCAGAGCTGCACGCAGTGCCCCAGCCAGAGCTGCACGCAATGATCCCAGCAGTTCGGCAACTTGACCCCATCCTGAGAGCTTGCCCATGCCACAGCGGAGGGCTGGTTAACAGCTGGTAAGTGGGAGCGATGTGCAGGACCAAATGTCCATGTGCCAATGGGTACCCATAGAGGGCTATGGGTAAGCCTAGTAATTTCTAGGGTAGGGACATGTTCGGCACAGCTTTTGTGGACCGAAAGGCCTGAATTGTGCTGTAATTGTTCTATGTTCTATGTTCCATGTACCAAGCTGGATATTAGTGAAGCCCTTGGGTTTCAAAAATATGACAAAGTTTAAGATCACTTTTATTTTTAATTTCCTGACTTTTTTTTGTTAAAAATTGATTCCAATTTTTGAGGTGCCCTGGGGACTGGGTTGGGGTGGAGACGGTGAAATGGGAAATATGAGCCTCAGACCATGAGACCCTCCAAGACTGCTCTGCCGTTCAATGGCTACTCTGACTTGGCCTCAACTCCATTTTCCAATAACTCTTCATTCTCCTGCAGTCCAAATTCTCTCCATCTCTGCCAGGACTATTTTCAATGCCTCAGTATCCACAGCTCTCTAGCAGTATTAATGGTGCTATGTAAATGGCAGTTGTTGTTGTATCTGGTAATGTATTTACTCAAAAGCCAAGGGGTCAGTGAGTGCGATTGTCAGAATCTGGAAATATTGTAGCACAGAAGGAGGGCATTCAGCCCATCAACACTGCACTCACCATGTACCACAGCCCTACTAATTCAACCTGTTTCCAGCTCTCTTTTCAACACAATTGAATGTGGCTCCACCCCTAACCCATCACCACCCCACCTCTCCCCTCCGCCTCCATCCCACCTCTCCACAACCACTTCTCAGCCCTCCCATCCTCCCACCTCGATCACAACTACCTCTCAACCCCCCCCATCTTGACAACCCCCCTCCCAATCCCCACCAGTGCATTCAGAGTTTGACCTATGCTTACCAACACAGCTGTGATAGGTTTAAGTGATCAGAGGTGCCACAGTCCCCAGAGAGGTCAGTCACTCCTCAAACACATTGAACAGTGCCCTCAGGTACATCCTGAGGAATGAAGGAATCCTGCTATAAGCACCTTGGGACATTAAAAATGTTTTATATTTTGCTAATTAGCTACAAACATCACAGTTGGAGGAGAAAGGTTGCTTGAGTGACTCTGAAGAATCATTCAGTCAGGGAATGAAGAGCCCCATCATTTTCCAATTGGTCAGGTAAATGGAACACCACAAGGATGGACATGGTGGGTGGCCAATGGTGGGAGTTTGGGAATAGCGCAGTTGGTGGTCATATGACAGCCTCCAGGTCCAACCAGAGATGGCAATGGGAACTTTCACAGCAGTGGCGGGGGCTATGGTTTATGGATCCGTGATGGATTAATTCTGGCCACTGCTCGTTCACCAGGTAAGGAGTTCCTGGCAGGATGGCAGAGGGAGTGCAGCAGCTCACAGGGGCTGGATGGGCAGTGGGATACAGCCAGGCCAGGGTTCCCCAGCCCCCTTGCTCAGGATCTCATGCTGAAACAATGCATCTTTTCTGCGGGAAAAATCACTGATTTTAGAGAGAGCTGCACTTCAATAATTAGCATTGACTCTGCAAAACAAAATGGCCCAAGTCCAAGGGAGCCACCAATCTGATGCCTCCAAAAATAAAACCATTTGGCCTATTAATTAGAGGAATGAATGAACATAAAACAAGTCGCGGCCCCTGGAAATCACTCAGTCAAATTCCACAGCAAAAGAGCAAAATGCTGCAGGCAAATCATTAGTTCACTGGCCCTGTGCCAGGATCACACCATCCTGGGCTCACAGGAGGAGGTTCTTAAATGCACGTCAGTTGGTGCAGTTGTAAATGCTAGATTGCTGGAGGAGGCCATTTGGCCCATTGTGGCAGTCCCAGTTCCTTAAAAGTGATGTTTAACACACCCCCTTGCCTCTGCTAACTGCCTTGGCCTGAGGAACGAAAGTAACAACATTCTTACTGGTACAGTCTTATTGCCAACTTTGCAGATTTAATCATTTGCACTGATATCATTCCCACTTTCCTACAGGCACGCTGCACTAGTCCACTTTCACCTCTGAGACCTCTCTCCATTTTATTTCCCAATTCAACAGCTTTTGAAAGCCACTATCGAAACTGAAGAACTGTCATCGAGCATCGCAAACTGCAGCTCTCTCTGCAAAGTAAGCTATCACCAAATATTCTGCCACTTGCATTAAACCAACACCTTCTGAAATAGAAGCCAGTGGATTTCCTGCTATTATCCAAAAGCTGCAACACAGAGAGGAGGTCTGATCATCGGTAATCAGCATCTCACGATCCCTTGGGATCTCCTTCGCAACCTTCACCCTCTCCCACCCAAAACTTGTTGCATGCTTTCTCTGGTTCTCCCTAATCCTCACTTTGTCAACTTCAACCCTGCAAAATCTGCATGAAACAACAAAGCCACTCAAGACCCAACGGCAAGGTGTCTTCCATTTCACCAGTCTCGGAGGACACAGGTGGTACTACTGATAATTCTCAATAGGACGTGGGCGATGAGGCCACAACACTGAGGTACAAATCAAACCCTCCCCATCTGCCAATGAGGTAACCCAGATCAAACAATGGACCACGTCATCTCATCCTCCCCTTGATATGAATTCGACAGAGATATCTTTGAATAAAACTCCCACTCTGATATTCAAAATGCAATTTTAAAGCAGCTCCAGCCACATGTAAGAAGTAAGAACCTAATAGTTTTGCTCAACTTTCTCCGTCTAAGGAGAATGATCCCAAGATCTGGCCACTCAAAACCCTTCTTGGCCCCATTCCAGTAAAACACCACTCCAACGTCACGCGGTACCCTTGGTAACGTGTCTGGGACAGAACAGGCACAATTGATTACCGTTACAATTGTGACTTTAAGAAACCCCTTTTGTGTGAAGGTTTAGCAAACTCTAAAAGAGCAGAAACATTTCAGTTCATGACACAAATGCAGTCTCATCACTGATGTACAAACGGTTACAGGTAGCCGGTTTCTATTGATAAATCCAGGATCCTGTGAGCTTAACCCCACCCTCGGTATAACTCTGGCAGTGGCTTCACATAGGCTAATTCATTCATTTAAGAAATAATTTTCTGCCGTGTTCTGCAAGAATAACAGTTGAGTGTCAGCTGTGACTTAGTGGCCACCTCACCTCTGAATGATAAGAGTGTGAATTCCAGCCCCACTCCACAGACTTGGGCTCAAATATCCAGGCGGACACATCCAGTATGAAGTCACACAGCTTGACGGATCAGAACCGGCTCCTGAAGCCATCCCTTCCACCCTGCTCCATCACACCTTCCCCACTGCAAATTGTTCTCTCTCCTGTGCCTGTCAAACTCCTCTGAAGGCCAGCTCCCGCCAGGTGGTGAATCCCAGATTTTAACTTCTCTCTTAACAAAAGGGCTTCCCCACATTCCCCCTTGTATCTCGTCTAATTTATTTTAGTGCTCTCACAAAAACAATCTGCTAACCTATTAACCTGTTAAACTAATTACGATGTCCACCTCTTTAAAATTTCCTTACAACTTCTGTCCAAGGAGACAAGCCCAGCCGCTCCACTCTAACCACACATCTGAAATCCCTGGTTGCTACAACAGACTACCTCATTTGCTGTGTGCAGTTGCTTGCCACATTGGGACATCCTGAGAAGGACATGGAAGGCATTGCAGGTCGCTCTCACAGTTGTGGGTCCACCTCCATCAGAGTGAGTGGGTGATGAGATTACACACGGAACCAGTGCCAGGGCCTGTTTCAGTTGCGTTGACAGGCATGGCAGGAATGTCTACATTCCCTCCTTCTGACTGATGATCCCACCACAATTTAATTCACCAACTTGACCACTACAATGGTGCCCACAGAGGAAAGATTCAGAACTTTGGTAGACGAATGCGGGAAGAACTTACCATTTCCTCAGACTCAGGAGATTGTGGGTCCAAGCACAACCTTCTTCAAGCCTGAAGAAATGAACTTCAGTGCAAAATCTCAGCTGTTGCTCATGTGCCAGTACTGAGGGAGTGCCGCACTGCCATGCCGTGACTGAGGTGTTAAACAGAGGATTGGAAAATGTCTCTCAACCTATATAATCACAAAAAGAGTGGCTCGTTGGTACTTTGGGGAACATTCTGTGCACAGGTTGGCCACCACATTTTTATATCACAAATAAATGAAATAAATTTACTTAATTTGCTGTCAATGACAATGAGAGATTTTTTTTCTTTCATTGAATTATGACCACATTAAGTCCCATCAGGGTTGCGGTGGGCTAGATTGAATTGCACACATTTGGGCTGCGTTAGGCTGTACAGGTTAGGTCGGGTTGTACTGGGTCGACCCAGGGAACTTCTGCTCAGAACCCAAGACCCCATGACTCTTGGCTGAGGCTGGGTCCATCCAGCTGGAGAACAGCAGGGGCATTTTGTTCTTTTGGCTCCCCACCCACAAAACTGAGCCAAGTGACAAATCGAATCACTGTCAGAGATCAGCACAATCTGCTCCCAGTACTGCCGCTCGCGCTACACTGCCTGCACAAACTGTCCTCAGATTCCCATGGAAACAACAAGGCAATAAAATGGGCTGCAAGTCCTACCAAGAAGAAGACACGACAACAAACACCTACCTCCATACGTGCGCCCAACAAGTCCTCTCCACACCTGCCAATGAACATCTTGCTGTGTACTTCCAGAGTTACATACATTCCCTGGTGTTTGGGAGTGTACATCGTGAGGAGCTAACAGCTGGTAATGGGGGCATTCCGCTGTAACAGAACCCATCTATACAGAGCACTTTGCTAAGGCAAAGGCTGGATATTAACGGCGTTCTTTGTTCTGATTAAAGCTGTGGTTGCACAGGAAAAGAAAACCTTCCTTTCTGAAAAAGACCTTGGATTCCTTTTGAACAGGAGTTCCAGGGATGGGTCTGACGGCTCTTGGTACAGCCCAGAAATCTGCGCAAGAAGCGGCCATGCTGGGTTTGCTCTCTGGTGTGGTGCCAGAGTCAGCGGCAGGAGTCTGTCAACGTAGGCTCTGTGCCCAGACCCAGCAGAGAGGGAGAGTTATAGTATCGGCAGGTATCGTGGCAATTGGTCAAGTAACTCTTCTGTTGCTCCAGTGTTCTGTTGAAACATTAATTTAGAATCCCTTTGTTCAGCTCTCCTGGCTGCCTCCTACACCACACTTACCACAAACGTGGACTTATCCTTAACTCTGCTGTCTGCTCTGCTATTTAACTAGCATTGGATCCTGGTCCAGCAATCACCATCTTAAAATCTTTGTTCTTGACTTCAGTCCCTTCACACACAATAATACACACCAGGAAACAGGAGCAGGAATGGGCTGCTTGGCCTCTCAAGCCTGCCCACCAAACAGTAGGAGCCTCACCTCAGTTTCTGTTTCACTTCACTACTGCCCTCTATTCCCCGATCTGCCTCCTCTTCAAGTATGTTCAGTAACCTCCAAATCCCTCTGAGCTAAAGAATTCTTGAGGTCACCACCCCCTGCGAGGAGTTCTTCCTACAAGCAGAATGTCCCCTTACCTTGTAACTAAACCCCCTTGATTGAGACTCTCCCACTTGTGGAAACATCACACCTACCTTGTCATGCCTCCTGACGATCTGACACGTTTGGAGAAAATCACCCATGTTTTTCTAACATCCAGAGAGTTTACCTCACGGCCTCGTCCACGCCTATCTCTGTATTCTCTTCTGGTCCTTTGACCCACCCAGATCTTTGCTCTGTTAGCCTGGTCTCCTGAGAAGCCTTGGCAACTGCTCAAACAGTGGTGGCTGTGCCTTCAGCTGTCGAGGTCCCAAACTCTGGAAACCGCTCCCTTCCTTCATCACATTCCTCAAAAATCACCCCTTTGACCCACCGTAATCTCACATGTAGTCACGTCGAGTCTCGTCTTTTCACACTTTTGTGGAGACGTGTTACCATGTTGGAAGTGCTACACAAATGCTTTTTGTGCTGAGCCGTCTCACTCAGGCTCAGAAACTGGCATGATCTCCTTTTCAAAAGGTGAAGGTAGGTGGTGAGAGATCTGCTGAAGAGACAGTGTCTGATATTTGTGTGAAATTCCCAGACCCAATTAAAAAGTACAATCTCAGCAAAGACATGAAGTAGTTCCAGATGTACAGATATTGGCAGAGTGATTGACAGGAGGACACGGAGGGTCAAAGGAGTAGTTATTAGTGCACTGGGGAAGGTGCAACAAGGAAAGAGGATACAGAATAAATGGGCGGGTGTTGAATGGTCTGGAAACACAGAGGGACCCTGAAGTGCCCAGGTCCAGTGGGCCCAGGTCCCTAAAGGTAGGAGGACAGATTGGTCCCAACACATAACAGGAGTAGGTCATTCGGTCCCTCACATCTGCTCCGTCCTTTGGTGAACCTGTGGTTGATCTTTCACCTCAATACCACTTTCCACACTAACCCTGTATCCCTCGACTCCCTCAATATGCAACAGTCTATCCATCCTTCTATGGAATATACTCAAGAACCAAGTCCCCACAGTGCTCTTGGGTAAGGAATTCCAGAGATTCACTACACTGAATGATAAAATTTCTTCTCATCTGAGTCCTGAATAACTAAACCCTTATTCTGAGATTGTGACCCCTGGTTTATCTATGCTGTCAGGATGTTTATGCTTCAACAACATCATATGTCATTCTTCTAAAGTCCAGTGAGTATAAGCCCAGTTTGCTTAATTTCTCTGCATAGGATCTGTTCAAGAATCAGTCCAGTGAACCTTCTTTGCAGTCCCTCTGTCCCTCCACGAGGTGGGTCAGTGAGCATGGAGTGCTTTCCTTCATCAGCCAAGGTAAGGAGTACAAGAGGCATGAGATTACACTCCAACTCCATAATGCTTGCTAGGTCACAACAAGTTAGCTTGTTGGATATATCTCCACATCAGTGCACAACTTGGAGGGGAACCTGCAGGCGATGGTGTTCCCATGCACATGCTGCCCTGGTCCTTCCTGGTTTAGAGGTTTGGAAGATGCTGTTGGATCAGCCGCAGTAACTTCAGTGTCACTACAGCACAGTGCAGGCCCTTTAGCCCACAATGTCCTTTGTAGATATTCCACATGGCAGCCACCGTGTGTCAGTGCTGCAGGTACTGGGGGTGCCAGTCAGGCAGGCTGCTTTGTCCTGGACCTTCTGAGTGTTCCTGGGCAAGTGAGACATATCACCTTGTGGATGGCTGAAAGGTCATCAAGATACCAGCCGCTGACCTCTGGGAACCACCAGGATACCAGCTGCTGACCTCCGGACCAACGAGAATATGCTGATCATCAAATCGCCCATTTACACTAATCCTGCACTGATCCCATTTTATTCTCCCCGCATTCCCATCAACTCCCCCCAGATTCCACCTCCCACCCACATACTGGGGGCAATTTACAGTGGTCAATTAACCCAATGACCCGCACATCTTTGGGACATTCCTATTCCCAGGGTTAGGGTTAGAGTTGGGGGGGGGGGATGTCAGAGGTAAGTTTTTTTTTTACACAGAGAGTGGTGGGTGTGTGGAACGGGGCAGATACATTAGGGACATTTAAGAAACTCTTAGATAGGCACATGAATGATAGAGAAATGGAGGGCTATGTGGAAGGGAAGGGTTGGATAGATCTTAGAGTAGGATAAAATGTCGGCGCAACATTGTGGGCCGAAGGGCCTGTACCGTGCTGTGATGTTCTATGTTCTATGAAACCGGAGCACCAGGGGGAAACCCACACAGTCACAGAGAGAACATGCAAACTCCACACAGACAGCACCGGAGGATGGGGGAAACGTTTATCAGCTGGAGGGTGGTGAGGATCTGGATCCCACTGTCGGGCAGGGTGACAGTCATCACCCTTATATTGCAGGGCTGTGACCTGCAGAGCTACATACCAAGTGCTGGAGGATGATGTTGGACTATATCATCGAAAGGCACAGATTCAAAGGGCCAAGTGGCCTCTGTGAGGGTGATCATTTCCCATGATGCTACGATGCACAACACAGTGACCATGATCCAGGTTTGAATCCACAAAAAGGAACTGTGACATTGAATTCAATAAATCAGGCGGTTTACAAGCTGACACCAAATTGTGGTGGAAACGATGAATTGCAGAAAATGCTGTGTTGCACAAACCTAACAGGTTTGCTCAGCTCCTCCAGAGAAGGAACCTGTCACACTGGTTGGGTCTGACCTCCTTGATTTGCTGCAGTTTGTAAATGGCAGCTGAGATGGTGAGTATTAACTGGGCACAGACTTGTGTCTCTCCAGTGTTGGCATCTGGGACATAAAGAAGGCAAGGATGGGCAGCAGAGATGCTGTAAACAGGTCAGAAATGTCTGGCTAGATTCCACATGAACAAAGGTGTGACTGTGAGTGGTCAGCAAGGAGGAGGACAGATTGAGAGAGTCAGGGTGCAGATCCCAACAGTGCAGATTAAACTGATTACATTGTTTTCGAGAAGGTTGGGCTCTGGCTGTGGAGAGAGGAACAGTCAACGGTTCTGGCTGCTGATCTTTCACCAGTAAACATTAACGCTGCTTCTCTCTCTGCTGATGCTGGTACTTTCGATGATTTCTCTTCTGATTTCAGATTTGCTGCATCTACAGTATTTTGAAGACAGAAGAGAGCTGGCAGATGCTAGAATCTAGAACAAAAACAGCACGCTGGAAGAACTCAGCAGGTCGAGCAGCACCCGAGGAGGCTAAGATGCAACATGCTGCAGAGTCATAGAGTTATACAGCACGGAAACAGGCCCAACTGGTCCATGCCGACCAAGATGCCCCAGCTAAGCTAGGTCCCATTTGCCAGTGTTTGGCCCATAACCTAAATCTTTCCAATCCATGTACTTGTCCAACTTTTAAGTTGTTATTCTACCTGTCTCAACCACTTCCTCTGGGCTCGTTCCACATACATACCACCCTCTGTATAAAAGAGTTGCCTCTCAAATTCCTACTAAATCTTTCCCCTCTCACCTTAAACCTAAGCCCTCTAGTTCTTGATTTCCCAGTCCTGGGAAATTGACTGAGTGCATTCAACCTATCTATGCCCCTCATGATTTTATTGGATCCAAGGTAGGACCTAAAGACTTAAAGTAGGACCTTAAAGGTAATAATCTCAGGATTACTACCTGTGCCATGTGCTGGTCAGAGTAGGAATAGCAGCACAGTTAGGATGAATATGTGGCTTGAGCAGTGGTGCAGGAGGGAGGGTTTCAGATTCCTGGGGCATTGGAACCGGTTCTGGGGGAGGTGGGACCAGTACAAACTGGATAGTCTACACCTGGGCAGGACTGGGATCAATGTCCCAGGGGCATTGTTTGCGAGCGCTGTTGGGGAAAGTTTAAACTAATATGGCAGGAGGATGGGAATCCATGCAGAAAGACAGAGGGAAGCAATGCAGAGACCAGAGCAAAAGTTAGAAAAGAGAAAAGTAAGAGTGGAGAACAGAAAAGTCAAACGCAAAGGACACAAAGGTTACAAGAGTCTAAAAGGACATTGAGTGTAAGGGCATTTTGTCTGTGTGCCTGTAGTATTCGAAATAAGGTCAGTGAACTTGTAGCACAAATCAGTACAAAGGGGTATGGTTTAGTGGCCATTACAGAAACATGGTTGCAGGGTGGAGATGAGTGTGAATTAAATATCCAAGGGTATCAGGTAATACGGAAGGATCGGCAGGAAGGTAAGGGAGGTGGGGTAGCGCTCTTAATTAAGAATGAGATCAGGGTGATAATGCGAGATGATACAAGATCTAAGGAGCAGAATGTTGAGTCCATCTGGGTAGAGATTAGGAAGAGTAAAGGGGAAAAAAATCACTGGTGGGAGTTGTCTATCGGCCACCGAATAATAACATTACAGTGGCACAGGCAATAAACCAAGAAATATTTGATGCATATAAGAATGGGACGGCAGTTGTCATGGGGGACTTCAACTTCCACATAAGTTGGGTGAATCAAGTTGGTTGAGGTAGTCTTGAGGAGCACTTCATGGAATGCATCCATGATTGCTTTCTTGAACAGCATGTTAGTGAACCCTTGTAGGTTCTTGAATCTGGTCCTGTGCAAAGAGACAGGTAAAATTAACGATCATTTAGTTAGGGATCCTCTTGGAAAGAGTGATCATAGTATGATTGAATTTCTCATGCAAATGGAGGGTGCAATAGTTCGATCTAAAACCAGTGTATTACGTCTAAACAAGGGAGACTACAATGGTATGAGGGAGGAGCTGACTGATGTAGACTGGAAACACAGGCTATATGGTGGGACAGTTGAGGAACACTGGAAGACTTTCAGAGATTTTTCACGGTGCTCAAAAGTATATTCCAGTTAAAAGCAAGGACAGTAAGGGTGGGGAGAGCCAGCCTTGGATAACAAAAGAAGTAAAAGGAGGCATCAAGCTAAAAGCTCATGCATACAAAGTCGCCAAGAGTAGTGGGAAACTGGAAGATTGGGAAAACTTTAAAAAGCAACAAAGAACCACAAAGCAAGCAATAAGGAAAGGGAAGATAGATTATGAAAGTAAACTAGCACAGAATATAAGAACATATAGTGAAAGTTATTATAATTATATAAAGCGGAAAAGGGTGGCTAAAGTGAACGTAGGTCCCTTGGAAGATGAGAAGGGGGAATTAATATTGGGTAATGTGGAAATGGCTGAGGCCTTGAACAACTATTTTGTGTCGGTCTTCATGGTAGAGGACACGTCTAACATGCCAAAGAGAGATGTTATGGATTCGATGGGAGGTGACCACCTCAATACAATCGCTGTCACTAAAAAGGTAGTGATGAGAAAACTAGTGGGCCTAATGGTAGACAAGTTCCCTGACTCTGATGGGATGCATCCCAGTATACTGAAAGAAATGGTGGAAGTTATAGTGGAGGTGTTCGTGATAATTAACCAAAATTCTCCGGACTCTGGGCAGGTCCCGGCAGATTGGAAGACAGCGAATGTCACACCACTGTTTAAAAAAGGATGTAGGCAGAAGGCAGGTAACGATAGGCCAGTTAGCTTAATGTCTGTAGTCGGGAAAATGCTTGAAGCTGTCATTAAGGAAGAAATGGCGAGACATCTGGATAGAAGTGGTTCCATCAGGCAGACAGAGCATGGATTCAGGAAGGGCAGGTCCTGTTTGACAAACTTACTGGAGTTCTTTCAGGATATAATGAGCACAGTGGATAGAGGGGAACAGGTGGATGTTGTATACTTGGATTTCCAGAATGCGTTCGATAAGGTGCCACAGAAAAGACTTATCCATAAGATAGGGATGTATGGAGTTGGTAGTAATCCAATTAGCTTGGATAGAGGATTGGTTGACCAATCGAAGGCAGAGAGTTGGAATAAATAGTTGTTTCTCTGGTTGGCAATCAGTGGTGAGCAGGGTGCCGCAGGGGTTGGTGCTGGGCCTGCAACTGTTCACGGTATACATTAACGATTTGGAAGAGGGGACCGAGTGTAGTGTATCTATGTTTGCTGATGAAACTAAATTGAGTGGTAAAGCAAATTGTGCAGAGGATGTGGAGAGTCTCTGCAGAGAGCTATAGATAGGTTAAGTGAGTGGGCAAGGGTCTGGCAGATGGAGTACAACGCTGGTAAATGTGAAGTCATCCACTTTGGAAGCAAAATTAGAAGATCAGATTATTATTTAAATGGTGAAAGATTGCAGTATGCTGTTGTGCAGAGGGACTTGGGAGTGCTTGTGCATGAATCATAAAAGGTTGGTTTGCAGGTGCAACAGGTTATCAAGGCGGCAAATGGAATGTTGGCCTTCATTACTGGAGGGATTGAATTTAAGAGCAGGGAAGTTATGCTGCAACTGTACAGGGTACTGGTGAGGCCACACCTGGAGTACTGCGTGCAGTTCTGGTCTCCTTACTTGAGGAAAGATATACTGGCTTTGGAGGCGGTGCAGAGGAGGTTCACCAGGTTGATTCCGGAGATGAGGGGGTTAGCCTATGAGGAGAGATTGAGTCACCTGGGACTATACTGGCTGGAATTCAGAAGAATGAGAGGGGATCTTACAGAAACATATGAAAGGGATAGATAAGATAGAGGCAGGAAGGTTGTTTCTACTGGTAGGCGAGACGAGAACTTGGGGACACTGCCTCATCATTCGGGAGAAATAGATTTACGACAGAGATGAGGAGAAACTGCTTTTCCCAGAGAGAAGTGAATCTGTGGAATTCTCTGCCCAGGGAAGCAGTAGAGGCTACCTCATTAAATATATTTAAGACACAGTTTGATAGATTTTTGCACAGTAGGGGAATTAAGGGTTATGGGGAAAAGGCAGGTGGGTGGATCTGAGTCCACGGCCAGATCAGCTATGACCTTACTGAATAGCAGAGCAGGGTCCATTCAATAAGATGGCCTCCTCCTGCTCCTGTTTCTTTTGTTTCTTATACACCTCTATAAGAACACCCCTAGGTCTCCTACACTCCAATGAATAAAGTCCTAACCTGTCCAACCTCTCCCTGTAACTCAGTCCCTCAAGCCCTAGCAAAATGCTTGTAAATCTTTTCTGCACTCTTTCCAGTTTAATAACATCTCTCCTACAGCAGTGCAACCAAAAGGAACATTACTAAGGGAGTGCTACACTGCCACAGGCACCACCTTCAGCTGAGTCAGTAACCTGAGGCCCCAGTGCTTCCAATTATCCACCACTGTTCTTCCTATGATCCCTGCCAACAGGTATCCCTGTTCAACACTACCAAATATCTGACCAATTACCTTATTGCCATTTGTGGGATCATGCTGTGTGCCACATTTCCCACATTGCAATATCTTGCAAGGATTTAGACCTAACCACCATGCAAACTGGCCCTTCAGCCCATCAAGTCCATGCTGACCGTGAAGCACTTATTACAATGATGACATACTGTGGCCATTTTATACTCCCCACATCGTCATCAACTCTTCCCCCCCAACACTCCACCCCTCAACAGGGGCAATTTACAGCGGGCAATGAACCCACTGACCCGCACGTCATTGGGATGTGGGAGGAAACCAGAGCACCCAGGGGAATCTCAGGCGGTCGGAGAAAGTTCAAACTCCACCCAGGCAGCGCCGGAGATGGGGATTGAACCTGGGTCTCTGGAGCTGTGAGGCAGCGGCTCTGCCAGCGGTGCCTCGGATGTAAAGCACTTCTGGGGAGTCGATGATTAATTGTAAGAACTTTTTTCTTACATCTAATGCAACACCAATGAGTTACAAGATCTCTCTCACCTCTACTCCCCAGGGCCGTGTGATCAATATCGCTTTGGAAAACATCTTCATTAAGTTTTGAGAGGTGAACACTTTCGACTCCAGGTACCCGTCAATCTGACGTTTGACACAGACGTAGTCAATCAACTCTCACACTTTCCTTCCCCCTCCTCACAGGCAGCTGTGGTGCAGGAAGTGCGGCTCCTGCCTCAGCTCCATCCACCTGCATCCTGACTTCTGGCACCACCTTTGTGGGGTTTACACGTTCTCTCTGTAACCGTGTGCATTCCCCCGGATGCTCCAGTTTCCTCCCACATCCCAAAGGCGTGCAAGTTGATAAGTTAATTGACTGCTGTAAATTGACCTGTTTGTAGGTGAGCGATAGAATCTGGGGGAGTTGATGAGTGTGCGGAGAATGGGATTAATGTAGGATTAGTATAAATGGGTGCTTTATGGTCAGCACAGAGTTGGTGGGCCGAAGGGCCTATTTCCGTGCAGTATGAATGTAAGTTACCCTCACCCCTGCCTCCATTCCCACAGAAGGGAGAGAGTCAATGTTGGGAACAGCCATTCAGCCCATCGTGTCTGTGGCAGGTTGCAAGCCACTGGCTTAGAATTTTAAATCATCATGTTGAGCGGCTTCGACACATCATGTGGATTACACACACTGCAGACGAGGTGTGCTGATGGCAGAGAGGAAAGAGCTTTTATGCTGGGGAGCAGCAAACAATCCAGCAGTGTTCACACCCAAACCAAAATGTTCAGACTGTCAAACGCACTCCCTAACAGTAGTGCCAGAAGAGTTATTGGAACCCAGTCTGAGGAGAGACCGGCCAACAAACCACCCTGTTGTAGACAGGCACCAACTGTGAATGGTTTGTCCCTTGTAGCATCTGGTTAGCCTTCATTTCCTTCCATGTTACGACTCCATCTCAGCCAGCCTGATACTGATGACCCTAATCCTTTCCCCTAAAGATTTCTGCCGTCATTCAGGGGTTTGTCAGCTGACCCCCGAGCTTCTGAACGGGAACATTAGGTAACGATACTGACATGACATTAAACTGAAAAGTGTGGAGATGTCTAGGCACCAGAGCAGATTAGTGACGTCCCTCCAACTCTCCCCAAGTGCTGCCTTTACACCTCACGACAACCTACGAGATGACAACCAATGAAGCATTCTGTCGTTATGTGGGAAACGCAGCACCCAACTCGTGCACAGCAAGAGCCCATACACAGGGATGTGATAATTGCCTAACAATCTGTTTTAATCACAGAAAGTTTACGACATTGGAGGAGGCCATTCAGCCCATTGTGTCTGTGCCAGTCCCATCACTTGGTCGGTAGCCCTGCAGCCTCTTCAACTGCACATCCGTTTGAGAGTGTGGAGTCTCTGGCTCTGCTCCCTATTCAGGGAGTTAGTTCCAGACCCCAAACCCCTCTCGTTATATATACTTCCACCTCTCTGATCCTTCTCCCAATGACTTCCAATTGTCACTCCCTTGGTGCTTGACCCCTCTGTTAACAGAAAAGGGCTCCATATTTACTCCCTCTAAGACCCGCATACTCTCTCTCCTCTTGACCTCCTCTGTTCCGAAGGAACTCTGATTTATCTAATCTTGCCTCAGTAATGCTGTTGTCTGGGGGATTATATAACGACATCACCAAGCTCAGCTCCCATGGATTTGTGCCTTTCAAACGATCAGTGGGAGGCCAGATTTAACCATCTGAAAGACGGCAGCTCAGTCAGACGAGAGCTCCCTCAGCACTGGCCTGGAATTCCTTTCCCTTCTATCCCACTGCTGCACTCCAAAAGTCCACAATGCCCTTCCTGCTTCCCTGATAACATGGCTCTTCCCACTGTTCCTGTCATTGGTGAGGACACAGTGGGAATGGATTTTCCCAATATTCAACATCACAATTGGCACCATCATCTCTCTCCAACAGCATGTAGCATGCAGGGCCAAAGAATGATTGTGCGGACAGATTAAACCACTCGGAGCTGTTGCTATAATCAGATCTCCCAGGCTGGGTGACAATCTGCTCCCAGCAGTAATTAGCATCCACGTCAATCAGACATCACCGGGTGGCAATCAGTACCAAGGAAAGTGGAGTTTTTCATTCATGGGATGCAGTCATCACTGGCAAGGCCGGCATTTATAGCCAATCCCCAACTGCCCTTGAGAAGGTGATGGTCCTTCTGGGGAAGGTGCTCCCACAGGGCTACTGAGGAAGCAGTTCTCGCCTCAGTGAGGGACGGGCAACGTAACTCCAAGTCAGGGTAGAGGGTGACCACAGGTGATGCCCCTCCCATACACAAGCTGCCCATGTGGTAAATGCTGCAGGTTTCTGAAGGGCTGCTGGGGTGAACAAGTGCCGTGCATTCTGTCTGTGGCCACACTGAAGCCAGCGTCGCAATGGTGGAGGGAATGAACATTTAAGGCAATGAATGAGGTGCCAATCAAGTGGGCAGCTTTGTCCAGGATGATGTGGATCTTCTGAAGAGTTGCTGCAGCTGTACATGGGAAGTGGGAGTGTTCCCTCACACTCCCAGCTTGTGCCTTACATCAGTCATCCTGGGAATAAATGTAACAAAGACCCCAGGGCAGTGCAAAGCAGCAGCAGTCATCCAGTCAGTGCAGGATCCCCAGCCTCTGACCTGCTCTTTATTTACGTGGCTGGTTCAGTCAATGACAGTGCCCAGTGGACATTCATGTTGAGATACTCAGGGCAGGTGGACTTGCTCTTGTTAATCATCTAAATGTTACTGCCGATCAGCTCCTGCCCAAGTACTGCCCAGACCTTGCAGTATGCCGGCACGGATGAGCAGTCAATGGAATCTTGCCATTCTCCCGCTGCAGGGATTCAGGGAGAGCTGGCAAGGCAAGCCCGCTTTGGAGAGCATCACAGCACAGTCAAGCCTCTCCACCTGGGCACATCTTGGCCAATCTCTGCACTGCTCTGGGATCTTCGTTAAATTTATTCACAGGATGAATGATGTGAACATTGCCAACAAAGTCAGCATTTTTTGCCCATCCTCAAGTCACCTGTGGCAGCCTTTCAAAAGCAGACATGGGTCAGGATTTCTGTGATAGAATCAACAACTGTAAGTCTGAGATAAATATAGAAAATGCTGGAACAATTCAGCTGATACACAAGTTCTGTGGAGAGGTAATTATTGTTTCAGGTCAATATGAAGCGGCTGCCTTATGGTCCCAGACACCTCAGTTTAATCCCAACCTCCGATAGTGTCCGTGCAGAGTTTGCAAGTCCTCCCTGTGACCACATGAGTTCCCCCCTCCACCCCTCCACCCCCCCCCCCCAGGTGTTCAGAGTTCCTTCCACATCCCAAAGACATGTGGGTTGGTAAATTAATTCTCTGTAAATTACCCAGTATGTAGGCAAGTGGTAGAATTTGTCGGGAGTGGAATGTGGAACAAATAAAATGGGATTAATGCAAATGGATGTTTGATGGTCAGGGTGAACTCTGTGGGTGGAGGAACCTGTTTCCCCGACTACGGCTCTTTCAGAAAGATTACTCACATTATTCCGCAATGTGTTCATTTTTCAGGAAGCAGAATCCAGAGCCTAAACAGACAGAATGTTGGATTATCTGTCTGAGTGCCAATTCTAATTTGAAAGACACAACAATTTTGAAAGAGGCCATGGGGGATGTGGGTCCTGGTTTCTTGAGAGAGCGAGAGAGAGCGAGAGAGAGAGAGGAAATGGCTGTGATTAAGTTTGTCAACAGCAAATCTTCAAAGGTTCGGAAGAGACTTGACTTCAAGTTGAGGCAAGTTGTTCTTATCTTGAATAAATCAACGGTGAGGTGTTCTCAGAGGATGGTGCAGAAACAAACCCACTTTGATATATCGACCAGCATTCAAGGAAGGCTGCGAGGATAAAATTCAGAAAGAACTGGATCGTTACTGGATAAGTGGTCTGGGAGCAGTGTGTCAGGAAGCATCAACAATCCTCAGGCAATCGGGTTTCCTCCTCTCCCACATTTCCGACAGTGCAGCACTCCCTCAGTGCTGCAGTGGGAAGACTGGCAGTTCATCTGTCCCTTATTCGATAACATCCTTGCCTCAGTTCATTATGGGCGCAAGACTCTGTCCAGACACAAGCACAGAAAGCTTGGCTGCACTGTACCGAGGGAGCACTGTATTTTAGATGGACATATAAACCCACTCCACTCTCTCAGCTGGAGAGAAGATCCAGGAGGCAGCATTTTAAGGACAGAGGCACTGTCCCTATCTTGTTACCTGGGTGTCAGTACACAGGACTGTGTGGGGGCCAGTGACTACCACAATGCCTACATTATAACAACAAATGCATTGGAAGGGTACCTCTGGACTACAGAGAAGCAAACCTATCTTCCTTTTCCCTTTTATTCTAAAATCAGTGACGAGAACGATGCTTCTGCAGATATGAGGAATGAGCCTAGCAAAAGATTCCACAATTCAAAAACACTGCCCTTTGCTGTCAGGACCTGGGAGCAGAGATACCAAACTCCCTCCTAGTATTTTTAATTACCTTCATTGGCTGAAGGTCACTAATTGCCCTTCCCAAATAGGCCACTAACCACAGCAGGGTGGCAGGAAGTGGATGTTTCATTTAAGAGGTTTCACCCATTTATGACAGATGAAACAAAACTCTGAGGAGAGCACAGTGACGACGCGGATAGAGCTGCCTCACAGCACCAGTGACCCAGGTTCAATCCCAATCTCAGGAGCTGTCTGTGTGGAGTTTGCATATTTACCCAATGACCACAGGGGTTTCACCCAGGTGCTCTGGTTTCTCCCAGATTGGGGATGGGTAGAATCTGGGTGGGGTGAGGGAGGGGGGCGGTTGAAGGACCTGTTTGAGCTGTACAATGCCATGGTTGAGAGTCTTTGGAACTCTGGGCCTCAAGGGACAGAGGAAGCAGATTCTTTATTTTAAAGGCAGAGGTAGAAAGATTTTGACAAGGGGTAGAGGGTTAGCACAAATAGGCAGGTGTGCGATTGAGGTCACAATCACAGTAGTCATGAACGGTGGAGTAGACTTGAGGGGCCAAGTGGCCACTTCCTGCCCCATATGCTCGTACTTTGAGGGTAGGACTGAGGGGGGTCTGGAGTTACATACAAGCCAACATCAACCTGATAGTTTCACGGACACCATTAAGATCTTTATTAGTCACACGTACATCGAAACACACAGTGAAATACACCATTTGCGTAGAGTGATCTGGGGGCAGCCCGCAAGTGTCGCCACTCTTCCAGCACCAACATAGCCTGCCCGCAGCTCCTAACCCCTACATCTTTGGAATGTGGGAGGAAACCGGAGCACCAGGAGGAAACCCACGCAGACACAGGGAGAACATACAAATTCCTTACGGACAGCGGCTGGAATTGAACCCAGGTCACTGGCGCTGTAATAGCGTTACACTAACTGCTACACTACAGGTAAAGGTATTAATTCCAGATTTAACAGAATTTAAATTCCCCATCTGGAATTAGAACTGTGGCTCAAGATTACATCCCAGACTAGATACCACTGCAGTAACTTGGCTGTGGTGCTACTAAAGTAGATTGCCCAAATTCTGTATTTAATCCTCATCTAGAATCAGGAGTTGCAGCCCAGGAGGGGAAGTGCCCCACAACAACATGCCAAAGTTAACACAAATCACACTGTGGATCTGTTGAGGAAAGGCCACATCCAAGTAATTTGACTGATTTTTGTTTTGAGGAGATAACTAGGTGGGGGAGGGGATAAAGGTGGCACATTGAATGTAATCCACAAGACATTTGACTAAGTCTCACATGACAAACTGCTCTGTGAAGTGAAACCCCTTGTGACACAGGGAAAGCAAACTGGATCGAAATTTAGCAGGGAGGGAGAAAGCACGGGCTAATTAATGGTCATCAGGAGGTTTCGTGCCTACATAGATTCCAGAGGTCAGTACCAGCCCCTTGCCTTCTGAATTGGGCTTAACATGTGCGATTGAGACGTTTGTGATGATACTGGAATTCACAGATAGGTGGTCGGGAGGATGAAAGTTCTAGGCTGCAGGAAGAGACCAGTGGATTGTTAGTTGGGTCCCAAAGCTGAAATATGAAGTGATGCATTTGGGAAGAGCAAACACAGCAAGGCCATTCCCCAGTGTGGAATATTGGGACGTGTAGGGAAATAGAGGGAGCTTGGAAATCATGGTCCCTGAAGGTGGCAGGGCAGGGAAATTAGAATGCACAAGGGATCGGCAGAGGCATTGCATTTAGCATTGCATTGGTGTGAATTCTCTGCATTGCATTTAGAGCAGAGAATTCACACCAGAACTTGATTATTTTCCAGGATCTGGTCTTCTCTGGCAAGGCCAGCATTTATTGTCTGTCCCCAATTGCCCCTTGGGAAGGTGGTAACAATGGAGTAGTATGTGTGGTCATTTCAGAAGGCACTTTCAAAGAGGCAAATATAGTCCAAATCCAGTAAAGACAGCAGATTTTCTTCTCCAAATGCTACTAGTAAATTAGGAGTTTCTACAACAATCTGCTAGATTTTGTAATCATCTTTGCTTATGGAATTTGTAGGAAATTCCAGGTTATTAACCGGATTCAAATTCCACAGCAAGCAGAGTGGGATTTGTCACTTGGAGTCAGGTAACCTCCACCACTGTTTGCAGAGGGCAGAGTGTGCAGTACTGCTCCCCACGTTACAGGGGTGTAGGGGAGGTTATAAAGAGAACTGCAGAATTACGGTTCTAAAGATCAATTAGTGTTTAAAATTAAGAGACCTAAACAAGAAAAGACCCTTCTCTCTTGGCAGAGAAGTGGATAACCTTGGATGGGCATCTAGGTCAGCATAGACCAGTTGGGCCAAAGGGCCTGTTCCTGCTGGAAGAAAGGAAAATGGAGTATTCCCCCCCCCCCTCAAAAGAGAATGGTGGGATCAGGAACTCACTGCCTGAGAGGGTAGTAGAGGCACAAACTCTCATAATGATGTAAAACCCCGAAGAAAGCACTGAAGAGCAATAGCCTACCAGGCCTACAGCCCCAGCACTGGGAACAAGAGTAATACAAAGCACTCCATTTTCACCCAGCAAGGACACGATGGGCCAAATAGCCTCCTGCCGTGCTGCAAATTTCAATGGAGCCCCTGAACTGATATTAAATTATCCCAAACTGATTTCACACTCAGGTTTCCACAATCTCAGAAGCACATTAACACGTTCTTTGTTGCCTGTTCCCATAGCAACAGTGTGTAGACTGGGTGGACTATCAATCTTGTCTCACACCTTTGCCCTAACTTCCTGCAGCGTGTGAACTAATGGAGACAGGCAAGCTCATTGCACCAAGCAACCTTCCCTGCCTGGATTCATCCCACTCATTTCAAAATGGAGCTTCTCTTCCCGGTCACCAAGCTGAACCTTTAACAATCTGCCAGAGGAACTCAGCGGGTTGAGCAGCATCTCTGGGAGGAAAGGAACTGTCGACGTTTCAGGTTGAAGCCCTGCATCAGGTCTCCTGAATGTTCCTTCTTCACTTCAAGTCCTCGTGTCAGAAGGATCCAGGAGATGAGAGAGCAAAATCCTCAGAAATGCTCTGAGAATTCCTTAAAACGCTTAAAACCAAATCCTCCTGCTGTTACAGGCCTCTAACTAGAGTGCTTGTTGTGAGAGTCTGGTGTCAGGCCTTGACAGCTGGGGGTGTCGACCTGGCAGGTGGATTCATTGATCCTGCCAGTGGCATTGATATCTCGTCCGTGCAGTGCCGTGTGTTTCAATGGTCCAATTCTCTGGAGGACAGGAACCACTAATGCCTGGTAGACCATAAACCTTCTGGTAGGTTTGAAGTTTTGATCTAGAACTTTCTCATTGTTGCTTACAACTTCACAGACCATTCAGCCCGTTGTCTATGCCAGCTCTCGGAGCATTCCCAACAGTCACATTCCCCACCTTTCCCTGTAAATTAATCCCTCCCATCTGCAACAAACCACCTGTCGGTCCTGTCGTCCACCTACACACTAGGGATAACTTACAGATGTGGGAGGAAGTCGGAAGTACCCGGAGGAAACCCACACGGTCACAGGGAGAACATGCAAACTCTACAGGTCAGGATTGAACTCTGATCACTGGAGCTTTTCCTCAGAACCATCCCCCCCCCCCCCCCCCCCCCAGAGCTTTTCCTCATACCCCTGGAGGCTGGCACACCTCATCAACATTTGCTTTGCCCAGAGGTGGTCCATGTTTCCTGGTCTGGTTGTAGACAGTGTGGTACATCAATGTAGCACCGTTCCAGATGGTGAGTGCAAGGTCCACCCACTCAGGTTTCAGGGAACAAGTCCAGGATGAGTACCAAGCACCAAAACAGGCCCTTCAGCCCATCGTGTCCATGCTGACCATCAAGTACATATCTAAACCAATCCCACTTACCAGCACCTGGTCCACAGCCTTGGAATTCAGGTGTTCATCTAAATACTTAACTGTTGTGAGAGTCTTCACCTCCACCACCCCTTCAGGCAGTGTGTTCCAGATACCAATCATCCTCTGGGCAAAAAACTTCTTACCCTTTACACACTTGTTGGCAAGTGTCATCTGTGTACTGCAGCTTGAGAAGTGAAGCTGGGATGACCTTGGTTCTGGAGTGAAGGTGATGAGGAGCAGTTTCCCTTGTCCAATGGGTATGTTCCACTGCAGCAGGAAGTTTGTTGGAGGCAAGTCGTAGCATTGCTGTGAGAATTCTTGAACAAAGCTTTGGGTTACACTGGTCTACGCTGAGACTGGGTTAGCCGGGGACCCTTAGTTGATCACAACTTGGATGCCATCATGTAGCAAAGGCTAGATAGAGGTGAATTTCTGCAGGCAGCCTAATTTGAGGAGGTGAAGTCAAAAGCAGCCAGGTGATAGTTGGTGCTGCTCCTGTACTTCTCCTGGGGTTTTCACATGGTGCAGATCACATCCACTCTGCTTCCAGATGAACAGAATCCACACTGCAGTTTGAGCCATGGCCACTGAGAGGCAGCAGTTAAGGACTGCCCCTGTGGCAGAAAGCCCTCTACAGTTGCCAGAGTCCAATTTATGAAGATGGTCACGATTACAGCAGTCTGAGGTCCCCCAGCACGTCCTCCTTATTCCAGACACAGGAAATGAGGTTGCTACTTTGTTACTGAAGTTCCTATCTGCAGTGATCCTGTCCATTTGCAGTGCTTTGTGGTTGTTCAGTTACAGCCTTGTCAGAAGGAATGACAGGACTGGACCAGATAATTTGCTGTGGGATTCAGTTACAGGCACTCGTGTCAAGGACAGAGTCGTGGCTGAGGAGTTCCCAAAGGTTTCCTTCTAGTTGTCGCTGACTGCCTCTCGGTCCTTGATAACCGTCTTCTGGTCTTGCACCTCAGATGCGAGAGTGTTTCGGTCATGGATGGTCTTGACAATGCTGAAGAATCAATGCACATCATGCCTCGAGAGCTGTTGGACCCCCTCATGTAGGATGTGAAGCTCTCAACATTCGAAATCCCTCCACCCACTTTTCTCTGCCTTGCAGGGTGTGGTGCACTGACATTGGTGCCAATGTTAAAACACAAAACCTCTTGGGCAGAGGCAGAAGATCTCAAGATGCTGTTGGAAGAGCAGCAAGCTGTCCTAGAGTCTTGGCCCAATCTCTGAGCCGACACCAAACGATTAAACCTGTAGTTATTGCATCTGCGGTTAGTGGGAGCTTGCTTTGTGCAGTTTGGCTGTTGTGTTTTCCCACAAAAATTGTGCCTTACACATAATCTTTCAGCTTTGGAAGACTCTGAAATCTCAAAGACACAAAAGGCATTTTATACCAAGTTATTTCTTCAAATTTGTTCTGATAATTATTTAAGCAGCACTTGGATAGGTGCATGAGGGGAGGGCCCTGGAGGGATATGGGCCAAACACAGGAAATTGGGACGAGCTAGGTGGACAATGTGGTTGGCATGGACTCATTGGGCTGAAGGGCCTGTATCCATGCTGTATTGCTCCATGACTGTAAGCATTTTCAGATCTGGTATGGCGATGGGATTATTCCAATCTTCTGCAAATAGTTTTTTTGAAAACTAGTCAACTACTGTCTCAGAAATTGCAGTCTAGGACTTCCATTCTCAATGTTTCTTCGTAAGGGATTTAACAGCTTTCTGAATAGTTTTATTCCCATCTCGCTGAGGGCTGATAATTTCCACAATTCGTTGCACATTTTCACTTAAAGCCAGTCAATAACAAAGATAAAAAAAAATCCAAAAAAGGGAGGTCTGATCTTACTGGAAAAATTCTTCCACTTTCATCTTGTGCATAATACCATCTACACAGGAGCACGTGGGAGATGTAGTGAGCTATAACCAGAAGAAGAAAATCTGCTCTTTCGTCCATGATCAAGGTCAGAATTCTGCCAACAAAAAGAGCCACTGACAGAGTCAGGGAGTTCATAAATAAGCACAGGACCTCAATGAGCTGCTTTTGGCTTTTAAACAAGTGCCAGAGAGAAGTGTTCAGAAGTACCCACTATCCTTGGGATATCGTAGGCAATGATTCACACTAAGTGAGCAGCTTCAGTAAACAGGCACCATTAATAGGATCACATTTCCATCTTCAAACAAAAGAACTGGCATTTGTGTTTCCCAGGCCGTTGAGTGAAGTTTTCGTGCGATGGCTCATACTTGGCAGCTGAGGTACACAAGCTGATAACTGGCTAGTTAATCCAGAAACTTGAACCCAACCACAAGTCTGCTCTGCGTCCAAACTCACATCCATTGTTTCGCAACCTCCCCCCCACCCCACCCCAATCACCTTCCAGCTCCTCTTTGCTCTCATGACCTCGAACCTCTTCCACCCTCAACCCTTCAAATATCAGAAATTCTGGCCCTTTGAGCATCCCATCTACCACTGGCAGCCAAGGCACTCAGCTGCTAATACCCAATACTCTGGATATCCTTTCCCAAAATCTCTCCAGCACACCTTCCTCTTTCAAGAGTTATCTCACAGCCTCTCTGGCCCTTGTCCCAATACATCCTCCTAAAGTTTGGAGTCAAACTGTTAGATAACAATGATATGGGTTGGGCCATTCAGTTGCATCAGACACATTCTCTTAGATTCATTTATGGGCTGTGGACATCACTGGCAGGTACCAGCATTTATTGTCCATCCCCAATTGTTGCCGAGGTGAGGTCTGGAGTCACATATAACCTAGCCCAGGTTAGGTCAGACACCAGAGGTTGATAGTCTGTTGGATGTTGAGGGAATCAAGGGGTACAGAGTTATTACGGGAAAGTTGTCCCAAGGTAAAGATCAGCCACAACCTTGCTGTAGAGAGGTGTGAGGGGCCAAACAGCCACCCCACCACTCCATTTCTCACATTCATTCCATCATTGGGCCAAGCCGACCCCTCACCAATCGACATCATCCACTTTACAACGATGCTGCTCAGTACATCTCACCTCACCCAGGGAGAAAAGCTGCACATTTTGGAACTCTTAGAAACTGCAGGCAAAACACAAGACCAAGCTTGGAGCCAGCACCTTGTCACCTCCATGGACAAGACACAATCGATACTGAAGACTTGAAAACCTTGTCCTCCCATCTCTGCTCAGAAGCACTGCACCGTAAGGAAACTGAAGGCTGACATCAACCATTCCATAAAATCACGGCTGATCCTCCACCTCAACACCCGGCCTCCAGTGCCAGCGAGGTCGAGTTTGCACTCTCCCAGTGACTGCACAGGGTTCCTCCCACATCCCAAAGACGCATGGGTTGGCAGGAACACTAGCCGCTGTAGTGTGGGTGAACGATGGAATCTGGGGAAGTTGACTAGAATGGGGGGATTAGTGTAGATGAGTTGGCATGGACTCTGGCCTGAAGGGCCTGTTCCTACAATGCTATGGCCTTCCTGTCTGAACCTCTTGTCCCCGATCTTCTCCAAAAGCATCTGGATTCCAGCCTTTAATAACCTCATCACCAGGGCACCCATTGCCCTCTAGAACAGAATTCAAAGATTCAAAGTCCCAAGAGGAAAATTCTTTCCCAGTCACGAGTTCTGGACCCCCCAGAACAGGGGACTGGCATCAACCATTTCAGGATACTCCTGTCAACCAGTTCACCTCCTATTCCCTGAACTTGGGAGAACAAGCCCGTTCTACTCGGTCACTCCACAGGACAACCCTGAAGTCAATCCAATAAAAACAAGGACCGAGAAAGCAGCAGGAAGCCGGGTAACAGCTTGCTACAGAGAGACTCAGTTGGCTGGGCGCCACTCACCAAGACAAATGCCACTTTGAGAGAGAGCTTGTTGAAACTACATAGGATTAGAGATACAGGAACCAAACTGCAACAGCTGTAACGAGATACAGATGTGCTTGCCCCTACACCACAGCTGAGCCTGTATGCAAACTCTGAAAAGACACCCCAAATGACAAACCAATCATGCAATCATTGCCAAATCAAACACTTGCATGTCAGGCTTCCTGCTTTAATATGCATTGCCTCACAGCTATCTCTACATTAAAATCCATCTGCCATTTCTTAACCCATCTGCTAAACTAATCCATTGCTAATCTCTGCACTCTCGTCCTTCTCCAGCCCTGCTAACCTCAGACTGCTGCACCTCTTAACCAATCAGGGACAATTCCCCACGTCCCAGCCTCTGGTTTCTTCCTATAAAACTCATTCCCCCTCCCTGGAGCATTACAGCACAGAGGCCCTTCAGCACACCATGTTCACAATTACCCATCAATAAGACTATTTGCCAGCACTTGATCTGTCACTGCCTTTACCTCAGCAATTCAAATTCTCGTCCAGATACTTCTGAAATGTGAGATTTAAAGCTTTAAAAGAACTACCTTTGGCCTGGCTTGTTGTCACCTGTATTACCATCTCCACATCCACCTTAGAATCAAGCTGCATCAATAATCCTTCGATGAAGCACATTCCCTTCTTTTCTTCCAGCCTTGAAAGTTATTTTTCCTTTTTCATGTATTTACCAAATTCCTTTTTGAAAGTTGCTGCTTCTACCTGAACTCCAGTTTCCTACCTAATCCTCTTATCACCAATTTGCATTCAGGATCACCCACAACTTGCTGACAAAAAGAATTCTTATCTTCTGCCTCAATCTCCTCTAGTTCTTTTGCATTAGTCAACATTAATTACCCACCCTGAAAATGCCATTGTAGTTGGGCTATTTCAGAGAGCAGTTAAGAGTCAACCGTATCTAGACCGGAGCATAGATTTCAAAGGCTATGAGCAAATCAAACGAGTTGTTATGGATCTGGTATCACGAGCATCTTTCTATTCAGAATTTAACTGCTTGAATTTAAATTCTGCTGTCCTAGTGAGATTTCAACTCGTGTGTTTGCCTTCCATCAAAAGATCTCAGCTTTGAACACCTTCATTGAATCTCCCCTCACCCATCCCATGCTCAAAAGGAACTCAGCTTCTGTGTCCTCTGCACAAGAGAATGATTTGATCAAGGTACCATTTGGCGAATACATACCCTTATTTAAGAATGCCGAAATATATTGAAACCTCACAAGATAGTTTATTTTGCAAATCTGGAACTTTATCACCAATAAAAATAATGGGACCTTATTAATTGATGTTAACAACCAAGATTAACAGCAAGTGTTTTTACAAGTGGTGAGAAGGAAGGAATTGTAATACATCGTGTCAGTCAGGGTCTAACTGAAGCATGAACTAGAGGGGTGAATGGCCCATTCCGTTCACACAGGTAGACAGATACAACTCACGTAACAGAAATAGATGCTGACAATGTTAATTCTCCCCGGGAGACTCCTCCCTCTCGTCTCCATCTCCCTACATCACAGATTCCTTTCTCCTTCAGGTTTAGGGAGTGAGCTCAGTGTTCTCACCCTCTGGGTAAACAAGCTTCCTCCAAAATCCTTGGATGCATTTATTATTGACCATTTTCTAGAACTTCCCTGTTAAACCTTTTCATAACTTCCTACAGAATCTCTTCTGCAGAAATATTAGTTTGTTCAATCTTTCCTGAGTCAGAAGCTCTCTCTCTATCCATCCTCATTGAACTTTTTCTTCCCCCCTCTTAATTGCACCTTCCTCTGCATTTCAATAGACTTTGGATAATATGGCATTCACAATTGTGGTCCAACCACCTTGGACAGAGGTTTAACACAACTTCCTCGTTTTAAGAGGGACAAACCAACGCGCTTACTCATCCAGCTGGTTAATCGGGTGTTCTGCATTAGGACTTTAAGGTGTGGAAGGGGACACAGTTGGGTGCAAAGGGCTTTGAGTTCAAGAATAGGACTATTCTGTTACAGTTGTACTGGGTGTTGGTGAGGCCACACCTGGAATGTTGTGCACAGGTTTGGTCCCCTTATCTAAAAGAGGAAAGTAACGTAGGGGGTAATCGAAAGAAAATTCCCCAGGCTAATTCCTGGGATGAGAGGATTTTCCTATCAGGAGAGGCTGGACTGTTTGTACTGGTTTTCCTTGAAGTTTATGAGAATGAGGGGTTACCTTATTCAAGCGTACAAGGTCCTAAGATCATGAGGGAGTTGCCAGAGTAGATGCTGTGATGTTTCCACTGGTGGGAGAGTCACAAACAAGGAGACATGGTTACAAAATAAGTGCCAGTCATTTAAGGGTGAAGTGTGTCAAAATTTCTTCTCTTAGAGTGATGTGAATCCCTGGAATTCTCTGCCCCGGAGGGTGGTGGAGCCTAGATCATTAGACATATTTAAGGTTGGAGATAGATAAATATTTGAAAGATCAAGGAATTGAGGGAAGTGGGGAACAGGCGCAGAGGAGCTGAGGCCAGCAGAGGTCTGCCATGATCATACTCCTATTGCCTTGCATTTGTGTCAAGTTGCTAAAGGGCGCCTCCTACCTGTGGCAACGCAATACTGAGCTGCCTCTGCAGTGACTCCTTCTCGTGACCCAGCTCCCGCAAGCGAAGCTGAGCGCCCGACAAGCTCTCCTGGGTCTCCCGCAGACTCTCCAGCAGTCGCTCGCGCTCGTTCAGCATGTTCACCATCAGCTGCTCGAAGTTGGCGTCATCCGACCCATACTGGGAGCCCCGACGGTTGTCCTCGTTAATGGTCGGCATCACCTCGCACATCATCTTGTCTGGGTTAGACCATTGGAAACCTCGAGAGACGGGAGGACAGCTACCGGCAGCAGCAGGCTCACAGACAGTTTCTCAGGTCAGGCTGGAGTGGTGCTACAAACACAGAGATAATTGGAAATCAGAGCCTCTCCGTTAACACAGCCTGACCTGTCCCTCAGCCCTGCTATTAGCAACACAAAGCACCCTATCAGGGATATTCCCTTTCTCCTATCCATCACTAGCTCATTTTCTCTTTTTCAATTCCAGGGAAGGGTCTTAGACATTAACTGTTTTTTCTCTCTCCACAGATGCCACCTGACTTGCTGAGTGTTTCCAGCATTTTCTGCTTCTATTATTAATAAGGGACACAGGAAATATTAAGTTAACATGATGCTCAAGATCAGAAATGTGCCAATCTTCAGAATATTCAACTGATGTTCTACCCCTCCAGCAAAGTGTTCATAGCTCCGGTTACAATGGCCCACAGCACTGCCCCCTGCTCTGGCACACTGTTCTCCAGGTATAACAGCCTTCTCTACACCAACTACAATTGGAACATTCTGGAATGTGGTGTGCAGGAAGGTACTCAGGATTTCTCCTGTTGTGTTTTTCAGGAGCTGTCTGTTATTGGCAAGGCCCATCCACAATAACCTCGAGAGGATTGTGAAGCACCACCTTGAACTGCTGAAATTCAAGTTTATGGCATTGATAACGTGGGTGGGGTTGAACATGAAAGCCAATTTCCTCAACACTCCTTGGAATAAAGCATCACCCCTGGGATGTTGGGATCAGTGCATGGCCAGCATTTATTCCTCCTGCCCAGTACCCCTCACCTAATGGTGGTGGCTAGATGCCTCCTTCAGCTGCTCCAGTTCATACGGTGCTGGAGTGGGTTGTAATGTCACTTTGGCCTGCAAGGACCAACACTGTGGTCAAGAGTGGAATGGAAACCTTTTCCCCTTTCTAATGAGCTGTTTTATTTAAAGGCAATGCTGGTTGTGGCAGTACCCAAACATGGCCACCACCCAGTGAATGATGTCACAACACCAAATAAAGACTGGTTATGACCGATCTATCACGTTGTCAAGGTGGCAGACCTTGTCTAGTCACAGAATGGGCTGACTGGATAAGAACAGCACAATTACTATCCTGAAGAGCATTAGTAAAGCAATATTTTGTACTTTTAATGACAATTCAATTGTCTCATTCTAACCATCACTGATACCAGCTCTTCCTTAATTAATGCTATTTAAATTTCCCCAGCTGCCTTGGTGGGATTTGAACTCACGTCTCTGGATCATTGGGCCTGGACTCCAGACAACTTAGACCAAAACCTGATTACTGCAGTACAATTCCTTTACTGGCTCTCCAACTCCAGCTTTAGATAGAAGCTTGCCTTGAAACAGCAGCAAAACATTCCAGGAGTAATTGACAAACAAATCCCAGTAATGAGCTGCAGATATCAAACAGCTTGGTTGTAGGGAGACTGAAGGGTGGACTGAGGGACTTAGGGTGTGACTATCAGCATGTGGACTCAGAGGCCAGATTTCTTCCAAGGACAATCTCTATTGTACAAGAACCCAGGGCCAATCTCCAAATGGAACCTTAATCCACCAGAGGATCACATTTCCAACAGGTGGACAGCCAACTCTGGAACCACAGCCCCGACATCACTCTGCTTACACTGGCAGCCAGTGGGACCCACACAAAGTTGGTCTTCAGTCCTTCCCTCACAAACAGGAGCAAAAGGGGATCAGCACTTTCCTGGACCTCCTGACAATAAAGGAACAATCAGCTGTTTGTCCCAGCACCCTCACCCAACCCACCAAGAACCTTGTAGAGGAATGTGGGAGGAAGAATGTTGTAGAGTTATGGGATCAAACTGTGCAGGTCACCGACAACCTGATGTGGCTCCAGTGACTGTCACAGAAAGGTACACTGCTCAGTGACAGATTCAAGGACAGATCAGGCAGCTCTCATGCCAAATACAATTGTGAGGTGTGGGGGGGGGGGGGGGGGGGCTGGGGGGAGGGAGGATGGAGTCAACACCCAGACTGGAGTATCCACTGCCTGAACTGAGGCATTCATTGGGCCACCTCAGAGTCAACCATTGTAGCACATGTAGGTCAGATCGGGAAAAGCCCTTCAATCAATGAATGCAAAGGGCCCTCCTGGACTTTTACAAAGAAATGCAGTGCATTCCCACCGATGTCCTGGCTAATCTTTTGCCAAGATGTTGGCGACATTGCTCTGTGGGAGCTTGCAACAAAGTTTGGGAAGAAATTTGTGGTTTGTGAAGGGCTTCACTCTTGTGGATGTGAAGTGCTCACGTTCTCTCTTCGAGGAATGGTCAACTGCCAATGGCCTATTCAACTGCTGAAGCCATCACAGTTCAGCTGTATCTCAGCCCCACGTTCCCACTTTCCAGCAGAGGGCAGTAACTGCATCAGTAGCTCAAAACTGGGCTCCTGGCTGACGTAACCACTCCCACCTGGCCTCGGAGGTACACCAGGAAGACTTGCATTTCTGTGGAATTTTTCACAACTTCCATGTCTGATGAGCCCAACAGCAATAAAGTTTAGTCACTAAATGCACAGAAAGCTCCCATGATATGACCATTGTTTGCTGATTATCCAACATTGTGTTGGCTCTGGAATAAATATTGGATTCCATAGGAGAAGCAAGCTTGAAATAGAGCTGGAGTCATTAATGTCCATTGATTGGGCAGGAGGGCCTCTGTTGAGAGAGTGATGCCCCAAGGGAGTACTGCTTCTGTCGGGTCAGGTTGGGTTCACATTGGATGGAGGTTTGGGTCTTAGATTTGTACCCAAGCAGCTCTCTAGCTCTGCTATCTCAGAGGTGCACGAGAGATTCAGCTAGATCTGGTGCTCAGCAACGTGGAACAGGGTTTGAACCCATGGTTTTCTGCAGGAGTGCGAGAGACCAGGAAGGGTCAGAACACTGGGGACTGAGCAGAGAACATCTCAAGATGCTTGGCTTGTCCATCTTGTCAGTGCCACCAGGGAATGGCCTCACCCACTGCCACAGGCCTGATTTCAGCTGGGAAGAAGGCATTCAGCCCAGCTGCTTCATGCTGGATCTGTACTCCCGGGGTATTTTGATCCTCTACCTCAAAGGGAATATTATTTTTCTCTCCAGAAACCTGGGACTTACTTATTCTTCCTACCTACATGCACTATCTGAAAGGAATAGAAGAGACAATACAGTCAGGCTTACTCTGGACTGGACAACACACCAGGTGTCTCCACCCTTTGTTATCTCCATAAAGGTACGGTAGCATTGTCATTAAACTAATGGACCATGGCTGAGGGCAAGGACTTCTGTCACTGGACCAAATGTAGGAAATTTAAAGTCAAGGAATTAAATAAAACTGCATTTCAAAATGAAGGGCAACAATTGTTGTAACCGCATCCACCCCCCCCCCCCCCCCCCCCCCCCCCCCCCCCCCCCCCCCCCCCCCCGGAAGCTTGTTGTCAACACCATGTCTAGTGGAGCTGGGCAGCGCACTGGCACGGCTAGTGGAGCCAATGCCTTCACAGTTCCAGCAACACAAGATCAATTGGAGTTTATACCTTCTGCCTGTGACTACATGGGTTTCCTTCTGGGTGCTCCAGTTTTCTCCCCACACCCCAATGACTTACGGGTGGGTTTAAATCAGCCCCTGTAAATTGCCTCTAGTGTGTAGGTGAGTGGTGCAATCAATGAGACTGATGGTCAGCATGGACTCAGGGGGCTGAAGGGTCTGTTTTCATGCTGTACGAGTCCATAACCATTCTATACAATTCCAGTCCTGCCATTGTGCTTGAATTTTAACTGCTTTGGTTCCCACGTCCATGAATAAAGAAATATCTGTGAGATGAGGACCTCCTTCTACTCCTTTCTCCCTCCTGTTGTCCAGCTTCCCCTCAACTACATCCTGTTATTTGCCACATCACTCCCTGAGAGAGAGAGTTCCACACTCTCATCACATAAAAAATGTCTCCCCAATCCCCTCTTGGACTTGTTAGATGGCCAAAAAAATTTGGATCCCACCTCCCCTCAGCAGGCACACAGCTACCTCTGCAAATCACCTCAATTTTTAAGATCGTCAAGAGATTTTATGATTAGATTTCTATCAGATCGCCGCTTGCAATGAACTGGGCCAGTGACACACACGTTCACTGAGCAAAATGGTTTATGGCAAGTAGAGCGAGTGATTCTATTAAAACTACAGCAGAAAAGGCAGAGGAAAGAGACCCAGGCTGTTCGTTCTTTTGTAATGGATTATCAGACTTGTACATCAATTCCGTTTTATCCTGTACCCTCAATCCTTACAGTAATACACAGGACACACTGCTTCATGTGGTCTGACCATGATGCAAAGTGGGGTTAAGTGCCTCATTTCTGCATTACAAAGTTGTCCCTTTGACAATGATCTTTTGCTTAAATGTTCTTTTCAACAGTCTCAACAACCACAGCTACCTTTAATGATTTGTGGATCTGTTATTCCTAAATATTTTGATCCTCTCCCTTGAAGGAAATGTTTTTCTCTCTAGGAATCTGTGACCTGCTTATCCTTGCTACCAAAATGCAGAGTCTGTAAGGAGGAGACAAGACACTCAGGCACACTCTGGACTGGCTCCTGCCCTCTTGTTCTGAGCATTTTGGGGCTTCCAGCTAACAATTCTGTAGATATTTCTGTTTCTAACTGTACCAAGACAGAGCAGCGAGGGAGAAGGAGATTTTTGCCCAGATATTTTCCATATCACTGATCTCTTTCTTTGCAAACTTCTTCAGAAGCCTCTGCAGTGAAGCCGTAACTGAGAGTTGGTTTGAAAATGTCCTGGTTATGCTTTGTTCACCGAAGATGAAGTACACACATCCCACACACAGTCTCAGCCACAAACCAAAGGCTCAAACCCAACACATGCAGGCCACAAAATTATCCCTGGTTACACAAAGCCCGCAACCTAATACAACCCAACCACGAGCAGCCTGCAGTGAAACCCAAGGCTCAACCACACACATACCATGATCCCCTTCCTTACAAGGTGGATGGAATATAGCCTTGCAACAACTATGGAGTACTGGTGAGACTACAGCTGGAGTAGTGCACAGGTTTGGTTTCTTTAAGGAGGGATATTCTTACATCGTATGAAACTCCAACAGTTCACTACTGAATGTATTGACTGAATAACTCCAAGAATGCAAAACATTTTGCACTGCATTTTTCCTTTTGTATATATTTTATGAATAAAATTTATTTTTGAAATAGAAAGAGAGAAACTCAGACAGTTCACTGGGTTGAGCCCTGGTATGAAGTTAATGTTACAAGGAACAGTTGAGCCTAAACTCATTGGAGTTTAAAAGAGGAGAGATGTGATCTTATTGGAGACGTACAAGATTTGCAGGAAGTGTGGCAGAGTTAAAGATGAACTGGTTTCCACTGATCGGGGATCTAGAACAAGGGCAGCATCGGTTAATAGTGGAGAATTTTAGTCCCACAAGTACGGAAGGCAGAGTTGTTGACACAGCCCAGTCTAACCACATTCGAGGCCAAGATGGACAACGGCAGAGGCAGGAAAGTGGGCAAGATCAGATCAGCCCTCATCTTATTGGATGGTGCAGCAGACTTGAGGGGCTGAATGGCCTACTGCTGCTCCTACTTTGCATGTTATTTCCTTAACCCACGCAGGGCAAGTGACCCATAAGCACAAAGATCACTACCCAACACAGGAACCAAGCAGACAGTCCACAACTCCACAAGTCCAACCACCACACCTCACGAGGCACCACCTCACTCTCGTGCACTCAGCTGCTTCTCTTCATGCCACAACCAAGGAGTCAACTAATCAAGTTAAACAGGAGAGAGTGGAGGGAAGGGTGAATGCAAGACAGGCACCAACAGGCAGAAGTCAGGGACCAAGTCACTGGGGATGGGGCTACCAACCGGAGGGACAGACTGACCAACAAGGCTGGGAAAGAGTCCCAACAGAACCCTGGCATGAAGATTGGGGTAGGGGAAATGGATGGGGAATATTCCCGGAGAAATTTGGCATCAACTGCAGGGATTGAGGAGGGGGATTGGAATGTGACCCATCCTTTTGCTACACCGAATAATTGAGACAAAGTGTGATGTGGAAGGAAAGTGACAGATCTCCTTCTTTCTGGCACTGTTTACTCTTGATGTGTTAGTTCAGCAAATTAGCCCCAATGGGAACATTTAACTAATCTATCCTTTGGGAGGGTGACAAGACAAAACATTAAAAATAAGCATGTTCTTAAATATCAGTGGACTCGAAACTGAATTCCAAATCATTCTTATTGAACTCAACCTACCAGTCTCTGGTCTTGCCTCAGAAAGGGTAGTACAATGGCATGTGTCATCCTAGGATGGGTACAACTACAAGTAATGCTTAATCCAAAAGATGACAGAGCCACAGAACCCTGCAGAGCTGCACGTGAACAAGAGGACCTTGGCACCAGAGATAATGGACTGGACACCTGCCAAGCCCACTTTGAACAAATGAGGGATCGGAGATATGGCAGAGCATGGAAAAGGGAGAGGAAGGCCAAAGATGATGGCTTGACATCAGAGCAAGATGCCATGGTATTTCATGGAGCCCTTAGAAGATAGCTCTGAGTCCATGGATCTCTAGCTGGGGGAAGGAGACATCTTCACGCAGATCCACTTGTGATGTCCTGTCACACACGCACCTCCTTCTGACACAAGATGTTTCTTCACCCAAACAGCTTCAGCTGTTGCAGGCAGGAGCCTTGGCTGGGGAGAGAGGTTCCCATCATGTCCTACCTCCAGGATCTTCCACCATCTTCCTCCTCCAGTCTGCCTTGTACACAGTCGCCAACAATTACTAAAAGTGTTGTTCCCTTGGTCGGTACAAATGCCATCCTTCCAGTTTCTCAGTGGCAGTGAAGCCTCTTTCTCCCTACCTCCTTTCAGCTCCAGGCTCCATCATTTTGCACCACAACAGCTGCTCCACACTGCTTGGTGTCAGGTGCTTCCAACCCAATTTAAAACCTAGCAACAGGTTCTTGGACCCAAAACATTAACTCTTTCTCTCTCCACAGATGCTGCTGAACCTGCTGAGTGTTTCTAGCATTTTCCGTTTATTTTGGATTTCCAGCATATGCTTTTTTTTGTGATTTACATACCATGCAGAACCTGACCTAGGTGTGTTTGACAGGATAGTGCAGAGGGAGACACAAGAGGGTGGTGGGTATATGGAACGAGCTGCCAGAGGAAGTGGCAGAGGTGGTACAAAAGCAACATTTGAAAGACATTTGGACAGATACACGGATAGACAAGGTTTAAAGAGAAATGGGCCAAAAGGGACTAGCTCAGGTAAGAACTTTGGTCAGCATGGATGAATTGGGCCAAAGAACCCGTTTCCAAGCTGTATAACTCTATGGCTAAGAAACCACAGATGCTGGAATCTGGACTAAAAAGCAACCTGCCGAGGGAACTCAGCAGGTCAAGCAGCATCTGTGGAGGGAAAGGAATTGTTGACCTTTTTCAGTAAAAAAAAAGTTAAACAGCTTTATTTGTAAAAACTTCAATTACGAGTAAACTTCTCACTGATCTGACCAGTGTGGCCCATGTCCTGATAGCATTTGAGAGGATAATGCAAGAGGGAGCTTCTTGGTACCTCATTACCATTACACCCAGCCCACAAATCCTGAACATTAACAAAAGCAAGAAAAGAAACTTCCAGCTCAAGATCTGCCGGGTTTTATAGTCACCGAGTTGAATAAAGTTTAACAATAAACAGGGAAAAAAAAACGCAGAAGAAATAAACAAACGCAGTCAATGATGGAAGAATCATCACCCAGTGATGGGGACCTTCATGGACCACCTGGTACACACAACGGTGAGGAGGGCCAGTAACAAGCATCGTGCAAGGACACATTTTCACACTCATTTGGCACTTTGATTGGAAAGCAAGTGTGACTCAGTAACATGCGCTTTAAAGACCAATGTTATGGTAAGGTTGTATAAGACATTGGTGAGGACAAATTTGGAGTATTGTGTGCAGTTCTGGTCACCTAACTATAGGAAGGATATCAGTAAGATTGGAAGAGTGCAGAGGAGATTTACTAGAATGTTGCCGGGTCTTCAGGAGTTGAGTAACAGGGAAAGATTGAACAGGTTAGAGCAGTGGCTCTGCCCACTGTGCCACTCGCTAAATAAAACTAAATAAGTATTTAAATGTAGATTTAATGTTAATGTATGAAGCTGTCCAGGATCATGCAACACTTCACATTTCAAAAGTCCATATTCAAATGCAAGACTGTTGAACTTAAGATTCATTGAGCTAAACAAGATGTTACTCCTTCACTATCGCAGCTTTCTGTTGATCATCGAGAAACCACGGCTTGAAGCTGCCTGACACCCTCCATTCATTGCTGTTCTCCCGAGTACCAGTCATCAGTACGATTTCTGTCAATAGGTGTGCTGAACAATAGCAATCAATGCAAACTGTCCACAAGCTAAATTGCCTGCTCTGCCAGTGAGTGCTTAGGTCCAAGCAGGAGGCAGATGAAACTACTCAGGGCATTTCATGTGTTGTCCACAAAGAAGCACAAAGAGTTGGCAACAGCAAGGAGGTGGTGTGCGTGAGACTGCTCTCCCAAAGACCAACCAGGACAGATGTGACCCATTACCTCAGACCCTACGGAACGGTGCAGGTAGGAGAAGGAAGAACCTACTGGGAATTCAGGGTAGCATGTTCAGTGATGTGTCAAACATGTGGTGGTCCAACAACAAAGTCCCTTACCCAGGGTCATGGTGCCGTTGGTCTTTAGGAAGAAGACAGCCTTCCATCCACGTTGGAAGTTGTAACAACGGCCAACACCCCTGGTGTTTCCTTTACACACATTTACTATCTTCCCGTTCAGAGTGGGTGTTGCTCCTGATTCTGTATTCAGAGGTGAGAAATCAAAAAAACCTACAGATGCTGGGAACACTCAGCAGGTCAGGCCCCATCTAGGAGAGAAACAGAGTTAATGCTCACCATCAAAGACCTGCCACCCAGTTCTGAAGAAAGGTCTTCGACCTGAAATTATCCACGGATGCGGCTTGACCTGCTGAGTATTTCCAGCATTTCCTGGTTTTGTTTGTTGGGTCAAACAGTGACTGGTCCAAGTCTCAGAACAGAATGACCAGACCGATGTCCGTGAGAACAAATGCAACCCACAACAGGGAACTGCTGCCCAATGTCCAACTTGGGTGCTGGAGATACATCATTAGAAGAGAAGGCCACCTCATTGGAACGTTGAGGCACGGCTGGATGAGGAAGGGTTGACTGTGCAAATGAAGCCGCAGAGCAGTCTCCTACACATAGTGCGGTCCCTGGGAACTCGAGAAAGTGGCTCCCAGCACAGGACTCGCTGGTAAACCTTAACAGAACCAGCAGGTAAGGTTCGAGTCAGATGTACGTCCACAGTTGCAGTGCCAAATATCACAGTCACCATCTTCCCTGCACCCATAAAGCAGACAACTGTACACATGGGTTCACCCTTTAGAGTCACAGGAGTAGCCACATACAAGATCTGCAGCAAAACCACCAAACCAAACGTTTTATCCCAGACACAATCTGGAGCAATGGCATAGTTTCCCACAGAAGGAAACACTGCTAGTTATTGTCAGAATTATAATTCAGTAGTTGGTTAATATAACTAAAGTTGGAGGAACGTCAGATCAAGATCTATCCGAGCCAGGTAAATAGATTCCAACTGGTGCAGATCCCTGGAGGTATCTTCGCAGAGGTCCAATCATCCACCACTCCCCAAGAAATACATGTTTATTCCTCCATTGATGAACGGACGGATCACTAACTAACCAAGAGGAACAAGCTATCAGCTATGGCATCAACCTACTGAGCTGCTGGCTCGGAGAGGTGTTGAGATGGAGAAGTTCCCAGTTGGACACCCCCCGTGAGGGCAGCTTCATGGGCCATTTGGAGATGACACAGGTGAGCTGAAGGTCAGGGAGCAATCACCTCCTGGCAAGCTGTCTCCTTATGGTGACTATGAACGAGGCCCAGCCACATCACAGCAAGTTTCTCGCTCAGAAAGTGGCCTGAGGTTCATAGACCACAGGTACATCCACCTACTGGGAACAATCTCCCTGTTTTCTAGAAAAGAACTCAATTAGTAAGAGGAATTAACCAACCATTGATACATTTAAATATGGCAGTTTTTACAGAACATTTGTCATTAAGCAATAGTCAGTTAGGGTGTATTTACTGCAAACCCGGAGTACACCGAGTGATCAGATGTACACATGATACGGGCACATGTATGTACACGTTTTCATTATGTTACACGGCTGGTGTACAAATGTTCGCCTCCATGACTGACGGGGCACCAAAGTCTGACACAGGTCAGCTGATGGAATACACGAACGGCACGAATTGTTTCTCAAAGACATCAATCATAAGGGGCCACAGACCAACAGATCACAATCATCTCCCGACTTCCCCACTGCGGAGATCCCCTTAAAGCAAATTCGGACACAAACCAGCGCACTGCACATCGCTGGATAGTTGCTGCAACTGATCTGCTGGTCTCATAATCGCGATTATTAGCGGCAATCATTGACACAAGCTCGCCGCAGCTCGCTAGATGAATGCAAATACGTGGATTCTGAAATAAAGAATCGATTTTGTTTTGCATAAACACTGCATTTTAAAAGAGAACGGATCCGTATCGCCACCAGTAATGGAGACAAGTCAATCTAAAGGAAACGTCTATAAATCACTGAGGTAACCAAGGCGGATCAGGAAATGCAGGTACCAGGGAAAGATTGCTGTACGTTAAATGTATAAAGTAGAGGGGGAAAGACAAAACCCTTTCCCCCCAACCCTTACCGAATCAGCGAAACACAGCGTTTCTTTTTAAGGATTGGACTAATTTTATTTTGGTGCACAGATCACACAGAGCCCGCTCCATCCTCACAATGACAGAGATTGGGTTGAAAAAAAATACAGGGTGTGTGTTTTTAAAAAAAACACAAATTATTGCAACACAGTTTGGATGCACCCCACAGGTTTTTGGTAATATGTGGTTATTTATAGTCCCCATATCGGCATGTGTAAAACAGAGATAGAAACGGAATGACTGAAACTGATGGTTTTTTTAAAAAAATCCAACCTAAAACCATTGGTAAATCTCAAAAAGACAAAAAGATTAGATGTGGTTCTGTTGAGTATAGTTGTGTCTAATCAAATGCAAAATGCGTTTTATACAGTGATGCTCTCTCTCTCTCCTCGCCCTCCCATGTAAAGGCAGGCATACTGTCTCCAGCCCCACAAATCACTGTATTCCCCCTTCATTCTAAATCACGATGAACACATCACCCTCAGAAGAGGGCTGGGGGAGGGAAAGATTGCAACAAATTGAAAACCATACACAACCCTATACCTTCCAGAAAGTACTCGCACTTTCCTACACGTTTCTTTTTTTGCAAATAGAAAGAGGGTGTTGAAATGCAATCGTGCTCATGATGGGCACAATGTAGAAATCTCAGCCTCAAAGCATCAGTAACAGACGTATACAAACCAAATGACAGACCTGATAGTGTTTGCAAGGCATTAGAATTAAATCATTAAACACTCATATCGCAAAGCATATTTTAACTATATATAACACATACTCACATTTGCAAGCCGGGCTCCCAGTCTCTCGCCCTCTCCTGCTCCCAGGTCCCCCCTTTCTCACTTTACCCCTGCATTCCTCCCCAAAGGTCCTTTCACCTTAAAGGGGAGGGGGGATGCAAAAGCGACTAAAATTAAACTCCCCCCTCCCAAAAAACGAATGCAATGCCTCTCACTCATCCACTACTTCCCATTGAAAAAAAGGGAGCCAAGGTTCCCAGAATCCGTCCCTGCAACTCCCGCCCACATTTACTCCGAAGGGAAATTAGTTGGAGCCATTTCTGCTCAGACGCGGATACCAGTTGTCAATCACATCAATTGACAGCAGAGACAACCAATCGGGGCTGGAGTTTGTCCAATTCCCCGGCCAGCACTGCAGAGGCAGGAGAGCGAGAGGGCGGTGACGAGATTGATTGACGTCTAGGAAAGCCTATGGAATTGGTGGGAACGGGCGCCACCAACCAATGGGAACTGAGATGGGGGCGAGGTTTCAATAGGGATGATGTCATGCTAAAGTGTGTGATGTCATTCCAGGGCTGGGCCAGGTGCGGTAACCTGGGGTACATTAAAACTCAGATTCCTGCGGTCAGTCATTGCCTGATACCTTGCAAAATAAATCTCAAATTAATGATAAGGTTTATCAATAATTTGAAGGACTAACAATGATGTGATAAAATAAAAGCATTGCCATTCTTTTGCCAGCTTGAATTTCCCATTCAAAACAAATGATTTAATTCACAGTCCTGAGTGGGGTCGGTCGAAAAGGATTTTCTGCCGCCCGGGCATATTAATTCCATGCAACATGTGTCACGATAAACACCTTAACATTCCGCTCTGAAATGAGAACACAAACCCGTGGGAATACAGTAACAGCTTTGGGTGTGAACAGAGAAGAGACCGCTGAATGTTTCGTCCAGGGGTTAATACATGACATTTTAACCTGGTCGTTTCCCTTTTCAAGGCTTGGCAGATCTCTGCACTTCCAGTATTTTTCATATGATTTCAGGTTGCAAGTATTTAGCAGCCTTTATATAAAATAAACATTGCACTTAACCTGAGGATTGTTACGCAGTACCCAGTCCTTGTGACATCAATTTAATTTACGAGGTCCAGCTTTATACCACATACACTGCAACACAACCAGGTCTGTCATGTTGGCCCCTCTCTCTCCTCCTTCCCCTCACCAATCCTGTGATTGGTCAGGAATCTGTCACCCTACTGTGAAAGCACCTGGCAGCTTGCAGTGTATTATTTTCACTAATCACCCATATTTCATCTTATTCTTAGATACCCTGTTCCTATTTATACTGGTCAGTTTATTCCCTTGCAGTGTTTGTACCCGTCTGTTTTCATCACCATTTTCTGGAAATGTTTTATCGAGTGCTCCCTTTCATTATTACCACAATTATCTTCTACTGCAGAGCACTGAATGCAAAATAAAAAGATACCGTTTCCTGTATTTACACTGCTTGCCTGGCTGGTCTCCCACCTCCTACCTACTTAAATCTGTGCTAATCCAAAACTCTGTTGTCTTAACACTCTCCAACTCTTATTCAGCCATTACGCCTGACTCCTGATCCGACAACACCTCAGTTTTAAACTCCATATCCTTGCTTTTGTGTGTTTGGGGGGGGGGGTTGCTGTTGGAATAGCCATGGTGAGAAACTGTGGCACATTTTGTCAATGGTACGGACTGCAGCCATAGTGCGGTGGTAGTGGGAGATGGGACCGACCTTAATACAGCACTCTCTCATTACTGGCAGCTTGAATTTTGTGCTTGTGGACTCCAACCACAACCAGTTATTTCCAAGTTGAATCGCCTTGAAGTGAGGAGATATGTAGATAGCACAGAAAAGGGGTGGAGAGGCAAGAATCAGCCATGATATTGAATGGCAGAGCAGACACAAGGGGCCGAATGGCCTCATGTTCTTATGTCCCTCTATAGACCTGTGTTCCACACCCCACCCCAGCAATATAACTTCCATCCAACCTAGTTTGGCCGAAAAATCCTTCTCCATCTCTTTGCTCCTCTGACTTTGGTCTCTTGCACACTCCTGAATTTAGTTGCTATGATACCATGCTTTCCTTGCCTGGACTGTGATCTCTAGAGTCCTCTCCCCTTCTCTCCATCTCTCTCTTCCTTCAAGACACTTTTAAAGACTTGCCCCTTTGCCCTAACCTTTAGTCAACTGCCCCTTTTCTGAAATATTCAGTCATAGGTTATGGGTGTTGCTGAACAGGCATTTATTGCCCATCCCTAACCCGAGAGATTTGCTGGGCTGTTTTGGAGGATAATTAACAATGGGTCTGGAATCACAAATTGGCCGGACTGGGGAAGATTGGGAACTCCCATCTCTGAAGGACACCAGTGAACCAGATGAATTGTTACAACAATCCATTATCTCTCACTGATTGATGCTACTCCTGTTACGTATGTGGACCAGTGCAATACATTTGAGGCACTTTATAAATCCAAGCTGTTATTGTACAGACTGTCCCATGCTCCTGTAGAACTTGGCAACAGATTGGGGGTTTGATCACAGAACAACACTGGGTCCATTTATGAAAGTATACGCTTCGTGGCGTTTTCAACCTCATGTTCACTTCCTGACTTCCTCCCATGAAGTAGAGATGCTTGGCTGCTGTCACACATTCCCAGAGCACAGGGGGGAGTCTTGAAAAGGCACCATGCAGTGAAATGTTTCAAGTGCCACCATAAAATTGCAGTGCAATTTATTTTTGGCACTCTGTGCATTCAGTGTGATGCTGATCTTTCCAAGTATTAAAGAATTATTTCCCAGGAAAAATTTCCACCTTTCCTTTGCAAATTACCCAAGAATGTGGCCCAGCTCATAGCACTCTTGCCTCTCAGTCAGAACATTGGATTTATAATCCAGACTAAATTTACAGTGCCGTACAGAGGGAGTGCTGCACTGTCAGAGGGGGCTGCCTTTCAGATACCATGTTAAATGTAGAGCTAAAAGGTGACACAATTTCAGTGAAGACCAGGGTAATTACCCCAGTGTCAGATAATTGTTTATTCTTCAATTAATCTTCTTTAACAATGAGCTGATTTGGTCATTAATCACATTGTTGATTGTGGGAGGTTGCTGTGCATTTCAAATTAGCTGCTGCATTTCCTACAGAAAACACTGACCACTCTTCGTTAACTTTGGAATTTCTTCTGGAACATATTGGGAAGTTGTGAAATGTGCTACGGAAATGCAAGTCTTGCTGGTTCACTCTTTCAGCTGGCAAAAGGGGAATTAATTTGTTTATTGATCCTTGAGCTGAAGGGAGGGATGACAGGGAGCTCGGCAGATAACATTGGAATTTTCCTTCACTTCCCTCCTAAACAAAGGCACTGACGCTTGCTCAGAAGAAAATCTATAAATGCTAACAGCTCTAATACTCAGTCCAAACAGCCAGTCTCCTTCTAGCAAACCAAGCCAAGTGTAATCCTGCTTGTGTATATCAACTGAGGTGCCGTAGAAAGCAGTCTCACCTGAGACTTCAGAACAATGTCCAGGCGGACGTGCCCATTGCACTAATTCAGATCACATTTTCAGATGAGAGCTGGCCCCTGTTACATTGCTCCATGATTGGAGTATGTGCCATCTACAGTTACTGACCTTGGCTAGCAAACCTTGAACCAGTGACACCCCCCCACCCAAAATGGGCATGGGCAGCAGGTGCATGGGAACACCACCCCTACAGGATGCTCTTCCAGTTCCACACCATCCTGACTTGGAAATGCATCGTTCATCATCACTGGGTCTAAATCCTGGAAGTTCCAACAGCTTTGTGGGAGCACCTTCTTCAAAAATGACCTCAGCAGTTCAAGAGGCGATTCACCATACCTTCTCACGGGCAATCAGGGATGGGCAATAAATGCTGTCCTTGGCAGTGTCACTGACATCCCGTCAATGAATGAACAAAAAATAATCAAAGGCCCTTCCTCTTCCCTCAGAGCCACGAAAAAGAACAGGAGGTTATCGCCACATCCCTTCTCAATGTTCATCTCTCACTCAACATAACCAAAAACAGATTACCTCATTGTTACAACACTATAGTTTGTGGAAGCTCCTGTGTACAAATTAGCTCCCAAGTTTTGTACATTAAAAAAACCTGGCATTTCTCTGGTGTCATTCACATCCCTTTCAGGCCCGCCCAGGGCTCTTTACAGTGAAAGGTGTACTAATTTTGAGGGACCGGCACTGTTGTCATGAAGGAAAGGTGGCAGTCAATCTGTGCATAGCAAGGGGCCAAGTGTAGCAACGTACCAATGACCACATGTTATTTTCCTCTAGGGAATCCTCACAACAGTTCCAGTCCTTAAAAGGAGAAGGCTGTGATGTCATAAGGTAGAGTTGAGGAGGGGGAAGTAGTTTGAATAAGTGGGAATTTCAATCAAAAAAGGCTGGGAATCACCAGCTCCTGCATGATACCCTAGTCCAGAAGGTTAAGGTGAACAGTGGTGGAAGTATACTTTCTGACTGGAGGTCTGTGACCAGTGGTGTACCACAGAGATCGGTACTTGGACCTTGTTGTTTGTGATATACATTAACTTAAATGTGAATGTAGGAAGGATGATTAGCAAGTTTGTGAATGATACGAAAGTTGGTGGTGTTATGGATAGTGAGGTAGAGTGTCTAAGGTTACAGCAGGATATAGATCAGATGGAAAGTTGGACAGAGCATGAGTGAAGTGGTGCATTTGGGAAGTCGAGTAGGGGTAGCATATATACAGTAAATGGAAGGGCCTTGAGGTTCAAGTCCACAGTTTCCTGAAAGTGGCAACACAGGTTGATAGGATGGTGAAGAAGGTGTACAGCATTCTGCTCTTCATAAGTCAGGGCACAGAATGGAAAAGTTGGGTCATTGTGTTACAGCTATACAAGACACTGGTTAGACTGCACTTGGAGTATTGTGGGCAGTTCTGGTCACAGAGTCATACAGCACGAAAATAGGCCCTTTGGTGCAACTCGTCCATACCAACCAAGGTGCCTACCTGAGCTAGTCCCACTTGCCTGTGTAGGTCCATATCCTCTCAACCTTTCCTATCCACGTACCTGTCTAAACGTCTTTTAAATGTTGTAATTGTACCAGCCTCTACAATTTCCTCTAGCAGCACATTCCATTTACCCACCACCCTCTGTGTGAAAAAGTTGCCCCTCTGGTCCCTTTTAAATGTTCCCCTCACAACTTAAACCTATGTCCTCTAGTTTTAGACTTCCCTACCTTGGGAAAAAGACTGTGGCCATCCACCTTACCTTCACCCCTCATGATTTTATATAATGTCACCCCTCAGCCTCCCACGCTCCAGGAAGAAAAGCCCCAGCCTTGCTGGCCTCTCCTTATAACTCACTCTCCAGTCACGGGAACATCCTCGTGAATCTTTTCTGCACCCTTTCCAGCTTAATGACATCCCTCCTATAGCTGGGCGACCAGACTGCACACAATACTCCAAGTGTGGTCTCACCAACAAATTGTACAGTTGTAACATGATGTCCCAACTCCTGTACTCAATGACCCGTCCGATGAAAGCCAGCGTGCCAAACACCTTCTTCACCACCCTGTCTACTGTCTCGCCACTTTCAGGGAACTCTGTACTTGTACCTCTGGGTCTCTCTGTTCTACAACACTCTCCAGGGTCCTACCATGTGTAAATCCTGCCCTGGTTTAACTTACTAAAATGCAACACCTTACACTTGTCCGAGTTAAATTCCATCTGCTATTCCTTGGCCTGTTGTAACCCTAGATAACCTTCTTCACTGTTCACTACAAACTCTCATTCACAAACCTACTAATCATGCCACCTACATTCTCAGCAAAATCATCAATATAGGTGTCAAACAACAATGGACCAAGCACCGATTCCTGTGGCACACCACTGGTCACAGGCCTCCAACCTGAATAATGACCCTCCACTACCACATTAGTGTCACAACACCAGAGGAAGGGAGTGGATGCACTGGAGAAGGTGCAGAGGAGATTCACAGGATGGTGCCTGGACTGGACGACTAATGGGGAGAGATTGGATAGGCTGGACTTGATCAAAGGAGGCTGAGAGGAGAACTGATAGAGGTACATAAAATTATAAGAGGCATAGATAGGGTAGATAGAATCTTCTTTCCATAGTAGGGGTATCAAGAGGGCTTAGTTTTCAGGAAGATGCTTTAAAGATGATTTGAGCGGACAGTTTTCACGAGAGAGTGGTTGATATCTGAAACTCACTGCCAGAAGAGGTGGTGCAATCAGATGCGAGCGCTCTGTTTAAGAGGTATTTAGATGAGTATTTAAATATGCAAGGATATGGGCCTATTGTGGGTAAATGGGATTGGTGCAAATGGCAAAAAGGTCAGCATGGAAATGGTGGGCTGAAGGGCCTGTTTCTGTGCTGCACCACCCTCTGACTCTCTGACTCGGCTTTAGACCCACCAAGCTTGGGCCAGTGTTTCACTCCACATGGCCGCTTTGTCCAAGCCGTGCTCTCCTTATTGTTCAACAGACCCTTTGGGAATTCCTTGTTTAAGAACCTCTATCTAATTTCCTTCAAGCCTTTACAAACTCTTAAAAGTGTAACCGGTAAATTTAAAAAGTCCCAAGAAATCCGCAAATCCATCGATACCTTTTCTTTTAAACCCTTTGTATTGTAGTTGCTGAGCACACAGTCTGACTGTGTTCACAAATTCACCATTGCTGAATAAACTGCAGCATAAATACACCCCAGGAGTTACACCAAAGATCAGCTGTTTTATAATTCCAGACAATGGACTACAGTGTAGTCGGATAGGTTAAAGTAGGTCGTTTAGGGTTATCACAGATTAAACACAGGTAAAATGGATTAGCCATAATTGATTTATAAAGGGCTGTTGCAGATTATGGTGGGTTTAGATGGATTAGAATAGGAAACTATGAAGGATTTGATGTAATCTACAGGGAACGACGAGTTGCGAGTCCCTGTTAGACAAAATTCTTCAGGGGAGAAAATCAAAGGTTTTCTTTATATTGAGATAGTAGTTAGATAATTGGATGGTTTGTCACAGCAAGTAGCTGAAACATAAACCAGCAGAATCTTTACAACAGTGTAGTTATTAAGGAAAGGCCAGATGAATTTTGGAAGCAGGAGCAAGGGACTTATGTTGGAATGCTTGAACAAGAGCCAGTCCAGCCAGTCCAGTGGGGCAGAAGAGTGAAAAACAAAAACTACAGATACTGGAAATCTAAAATAAAACCAGAGGATGCTGGAAACACTCAGCAGTTTAGGCCGCTTCTGTGGGAAGAGAAACAGAGTTGACATTTCAGGTGGAAGACCCTCCGTCAGAACTGGGACGGAGAGGAAAGCCGTTAAGGCAGCACGGTAGCGTAGTGGTTAGCGTGACGCTATTACAGCGCCAGCGATCGGGGCTCGATTCCCGTCGCTGTCTGTAAGGAGTTTGTGTGTTCTCCCGTGTCTGTGTGGGTTTCCTCCAGGTGCTCCGGTTTCCTCCCACATTCTAAAAAGACGTATGGGTAGGTTAATTTGGGGGTTTAAAAAAAAAATGGGCGGCGCGGACTTGTTGGGCGGGAAGGGCCCGTTACCACGCTATAAATATAAAGCAGCTGCGGAGAAGGTAGGGGAGGGATGTCTCTGATATCTTAAAACTTGGGGATAAGCTGTAAACAAGGCCACTGAGTGAATGGAGACATTCAGAGAGTTGGGTACATTTCTCCCCACTTGCCCTGGAGATCTGTACACTTTGCCTCTGCAGACCAGATTCATTTTTGATCTCCAGATGAGTACGTCTCAGGTGACCACTGTAGAACAGGAAAGGGTGTAGAGTAATAGAGTTATACCAGTGGTGTGCCTCAGGGATCTGTTCTGGGACCCCTACTCTTCGTGATTTTTATAAATGACCTGGTTGAGGAAGTGGAGGGATGCGTAACTTTGCTGATGACACAAAGGTCGGAGGTGTTGTGGATAGTGTGGAGGACTGTCAGAGGTTACAGCGGGACATAGATAGGATGCAAAACTGGGCTGAGAAGTGGCAAATGGAGTCTAAACCAGATAAGTGTGAAGTGGTTCATTTTGGTAGGTCAAATATAATACTATCAAATATAATAGTATTAATGGTAGGACTCTTGGCAGTGTGGAGGATCAGAGGGATCTTGGGGTCTGAGTCCATAGGACACTCAAAGCAGCTGCACAAGTTGACTCCGTGGTTAAGAAGGCATACGGTGTATTGTCCTTCATCAATCATGGAATTGAATTTAGGAGCCATGAGGTAATGTTGCAGCTATACAGGACCCTGGTCAGACCCCACTTGGAGTACTGTGCTCATGGTCACCTCACTACAGGAAGGATGTGGAAGCCATAGAAAAGGTGCAGAAGGGATTTACAAGGATGTTGCCTGGATTGGGGAGCATGCCTTATGAAAACAGGTTGAGTGAACTTGGCCTTTTCTCCTTGGAGCGACGGAGGATGAGAGGTGACCTGATAGAGGTGTACGAGATGATAAGAGGCATTGATCGTGTGGATAGTCAGAGGCATTTTCCCAGGGCAGAAATGGTTGCCACAAGAGGACGCAGGTTTAAGGTGCTGGGGAGCAGGTACAGAGGAGATGTCAGGGGTAAGTTTTTTACTCAGAGTGGTGAGTGCGTGGAATGGGCTGCCGGCAACGGTGGTGGAGGCGGATACGATAGGGTCTTTTAAGAGACTTATGGATAGGTACATGGAGCTTAGAAAAACAAGCCTAGTAATTTCTAAGGTAGGGACATGTTCGGCACAGCTTTGTGGGCCGAAGGGCCTGAATTGTGCTGTAGGTTTTCTATTTTTCTATGTTTCTATACAGCATAGAAACAGACCCTTTGGCCCAACTCTTACCTGCTGACCAAGGTGTCTTCCTGAGCTAGTCCCATTTGCCTGTGTTTGGCCCATATCCCTCTAAACCTTTCCTATCCACATGTAACGGTCTCAATGTCTTTCAAACATCGTAATTGTACCCACCTCTACCACTTCCTCTGGCAGCTCGTTCCACATACCCACCAAGAGAAGTCTTGTTCTTCAGGCACAGAAGGAGACTACTCAACCCAATGCTCTGCTTTTCACATCTCTCACATTCTTTTGTCCATGGACCAGCTGTACAAGACGTGAAAAACTTACCTCTAAGGTTCCCTTTAAGTCTTTCCCCTCTCACCTTAAACCTGTGCCCTCCTGGGGAAAAGACTGTGACCATTCACCTTATCGACGCCCCTCATGATTTTATTAACCTCTGTAAGGTCCCCCCTCAGTCTCCTTCGCTCCAGGGAAAACAGTCCCAGCCTGTCCAGCCTCTCTTAACTAGTCCCAGCAATATCCTGATGAACTTTTTCTGCACCCTCTCCAGCTTAACCACATCATTCCTATAGTATGGTGACCAGAACTGAACACAATCCTCCAGGTGAGGTCTCACCAATGTCTTGTACAGTTGGTCCATGGACAAAAGAATGTGAGAGATGTGAAAAGCAGAGCATTGGGTTGAGTAGCCTCCTTCTGTGCCTGAAGAACAAGACTTCTCTTGGTAAACAAACTTTCAACAACTTCAGTACTCTTGGAGATTCCAGATTCCCTTCCATTCTCGTGATATTGTGTTAATTCTGTAAGGCAGACATTGGTCCTCATATAACAATAATGGTCCTGTGCTTCATGATCAGGAACTCCCTCCCTTAAAACCCTAACTCTTTGTCCAGGATGTCAGTCACCTGCCTCAATGATGTGCCAGTGACCAAGGTGAAGCAGAATCTGGGAAGGATCCTGGTTATCATGTCCAGGTTCTCTAAGCACTGCTGTCCATGGACTACACCCCTTCCTGTGTCACAGTGGTCATCCGAAACGTACTCCATTTCATCGAGAGATCGAAAATGGATCAGGTCTTCAGAGAATGTGTACAAATCTCCAGGGAAATGGGTAGGAAATTACCCAACCAGGCCTCAACCTGATGGTCCCTTGGTCTGTGGCTCCGTGTCGATCCTAGGTATGCATGCATCAAGTGTCACTATGTCCTGTGTTGTGAAGAATTAGTCTGGCCTTATTGCCACAGAATATTCCATTCAGTTAGACCACATCCCATCCGTCCCACCTGGAGAGGTTTGTGCAGAACACCTCGACCACGGGTCAATGGGCTGTGCTCCATGTGGAATATCTTTGAAACCCTGTGGGAAAAGGAAATGGTGGATCCCATTGGATGGTTCCCTGAGCAGACTTTCAAGGTCACTTGGAGAATGCCTCATCATCAGAACTTTCAAATAAGCACTCAGCTTTGTTTGGCTGATGGGAAGAATGCGACTTACTCCACTGGATCCTTAAGGCTCAGCCAAAGTCTCAGTACGACCGCTTGTTGCTACCTATAGTCAGCAGAGAATCATTAGCAGAACACTAATAAACTACACTAGGATGGCCAAAATTCACATCTTCCTTCTTCATTATTGCCCTCATCTGTAAGATGTAGAGAAAAGCTTTACCTGGTGGTATTCAGAATTACGTACTGTGGTGTACATCATTTTATAATGGGCCTTCTGTCTGTAACAGAGATTGTGTTTCCAAACTGTACTATAGTTTGTTTATTCTACCTCCACATGAATCAGAAGGCAGTATCGTTCTGTTGTGGTGACTTCCCACAGTGTTTCCCTATGATTATGGCCCATGTTCCCTATCATTAACACGCTTTTCATTAATTAGACCATAATATTTTTGTAAAGATATAATGCACGGATGGGATTGAGTAATGAGGTAGTCATGTAACTGTGGCTTTCACTCTATAATCCACTTGCTGTGTATGAGTCGTTGTAACATCAACTCAGTCCCTCGATACTTGCACATTCCCAACGATCCATAATGCCTTCATTGTTGTGATCCCACCTTCACTGCATTAACAACTTCCGAGTAAGACTTTAGGATACACCCCTTTTACCAAACGTTCAGGCACATCCCCGGTCTCTCCTTTGGCACAGTGTCAGTCTTACTTACCACTTCTGTCAAGTATCACGATGCTTTGTTGTGTTGGAATCAGCATAGTGCAGCAGAAGCCATTCAGTCCATTTTGTCTATGCTAGCCCCTTGCAACAACAACTTAACTATTCCCACTGTCTTGTTCTTCTCCCTGACATGGTTCTTCAAAGCTGTCCCATTCTGAATATTTATGCATTCCCGTTTTGTAAATTACTATTGAGCTGTCATTCCAGACCCGATCAATGTGCTGTGTACTCGGTAAACATACTGGGTTAGAAATGCACCTTGTTCCCTAAGTAACCAATAACTAATCACACCAGTCACTTTGGCTGCTTTCTGTATCAAATATGCACAACACAGGAGAATAGGAACAGGAGGAGGCCATTCAGCCCCTTGAGCTGGTTCTGCCATTCTCTAGGACTGGCTTGATCTGTGTCCTTGTATCAGCTGTTTCTTGGCTAACAAAAACTACCAATCACAGATTAACATGTCCTGCTTCTTTGCCTTTGGTAGAAGAGTGGCAAACTTCAACCACTGCAGTGTGCTAGGAATTGGAGTTGTGTATTCACCAAGGAACTCCAGGCTGGAAGTGTGGACAAGGGAGGTACAGGGAGAGAAAGAGAATGAAAGGGGTTTGTATCTACAGTGCCTTTCAGAAACTGGGTGCACTTCAGTGGAGTGTATTCTGCAGCAATGTCTGAGGCTCCTCAGCCAAACATGTGTGCAGCAAGCTCCCACAGTCAGCGATGAGGAGGTAAAGGGAGTCAAATATTTGTGATGGTGGTTCAGGAATAAAGGATGACCTAGTCTGCCCCGGTCTACTCTGAATACTTCTTTATTTAAAGGCAAATTTGAAAGACTTTTCCCACATAAGAACAGAAGAACTTCAGAAGCAGGGGTGGGTCTTTCAGCCTCTGATGTCAGCTCCACCACTCAATAACATCACGGCTGATCTTTTACCTCCCACTGTTTTCCTGCAGTAATAACATCTCCCCTGATTCCCTTAATATCAAGAATCTATTCATGTCTGTCTTCTATAGGCCCAGGGACTGAGCCTCAACTTCCCTCGTGGGGAGACAATTCCAAAGACTCACTGCCCTTTGGGTGAAGAGGTTACTTTTCAGCTTTGTCCTGAATTGCTAATTCCTTATTTTGTGTTGCCTGGTTCTCGACACCCCATCCAGGGGAAACAACCCTGATGAGTCCTGATGAAGGGTTTTGGCCCGAAACGTCAGCTGTTTATTTCCCTCCATAGATGCTGCCTGACCTGCTAAATTCTTAACCTAACAAGAAGGGCTTTAAAAGCCTGAAATGTAGACTTCATAAAACTCACCAGAAAAGTAGCGAAAGGCAAGTGGTATATAATTAGTTCTAAAGTTAAAAGTTAAAGAATCCAACACTTTTTGTGTATTGCTCCAGATTCCAGCATCTGCAGAACTTTTTGTGTCTCTGAAACAACATCCCTGCATCTATTGTCAGACCCCATATTACTGATATACATTTCAATGAGAGCGCTTCTCATTTTTCTGAAGGTAAGGGAGTGTAGACTGTTTAATCCCTCCCCATACGACAACCATGCCCTCCCTCCCCATCACCAATCTGGTGAACCCCACTACACTCCCTCTATCACAAGTATATCCTTCCTTGGGTAAGGATACCAGACCTGCTCACAATATGGTATCACCAGGGCCCTGTATAATTTGGCAAGACGTCCCTCCTCAACTCCTTATGCAAAAGGGACCAATACACCGTTGCCTTCCTAATTGCTTGTCACAGCTGTTTTCATTTCCAGTGATTCACATGCAAGGACGCCCAGTCCCCCTGAACACCAACACCTCGCCGCCTCTGAATTTAAACAATTCCCCAGTTTTTGTTTTCCAATCAAGATGGGACTTCATATTTCTCTACATTATATTCCATCTTCCAGCTCTTTGCCCATTCAATTAACCTGTCAATATGTCCCTGAAGCTTCTTTGCATCCTTTTCACCTTCCACCCAGCTTTGTACGAATGATTGGCAGATGTCGTGACAAAGGTAGATCTAGCCAGAAAGGGGGAGATGAGTCAGTGCATGGAAACATGTGGGAAATTCACAGCCTTGGCAAGTTTAACACTTTACAAGAAAACTGTTTGTGCAATGTTTCAAAGGATAATGAGATTATTTGAGGTGAATATTGGGCCACCCATCTGGTGCCAGCAGAGAGCTCTTGATTTACAAATAACTGGGACACTGTCTTGTGATGCTTTAATGGAGGGGGCTACCAATTGAGAAATGATGTCAAGAACAAAGAAGAAAAGTTAGCAGGGGTAAGCATAAGAAGTCTGCATGGTTCTTAAGTGGCAGAGGGAAGCAGAGAGATGAACGAGCTCAGGGAGTGAGGGGCCATTGATAGCAGAAGCCACAGCTGCTGAATGGCGGGGTGAAAGAGAGGGAGGACTCAACACAGCCTCAACAATGCACTGAAGCATCTCCCTCAGTAATGTGCTCAAGGACAGGAGTGGAGCTTAAATTCTTAATCTAACAAGAAGGGCTTTAAAAGCCTGAAATGTAGACTTCATAAAACTCACCAGAAAAATAGCAAAAGGCAAGTTGTATATATTTAGTTCTAAAGTTAAAGAATATAAATGTGAAAAGTTCCACATTAAAGTGTCTTCTTGGTTCTTATTTTAGAAAGAAATTAGACCACAGTATTAATTAATATGCAAGAAGGCTTAATTAATGAAAAATTTCAAGCCCAGAATCTGTTTCTTGCAATAATTTATTCTAATATTGGCCTAGAAATTCCATAGGACAGAGCAAAGTTTTTCTGAACTAGATGCTGGACTTGAAATATTAATCACTGGAAGTCACCACATCCAGCAGTGTTGAGAAAGTTGACCATGTTCCCAGAGTGAGAGATGCCTCAGCTGGAAGTGGAGGACAGTTAGAACTCTGTGCACTCGAGGGTCCTGGGCTAATACTTACACATAGTGAGGAAATCGAGTGAGAATGGGAGGGGTGTGGTGTCGCTGATGGATATTAAAGGGCGTGTCTTTACCCCAGTTGTTGCTGAGGACTCCACTAGCACTAAACCCATGAAGATCCTTAAGCAGGCAGCTGAACCACTTTGATCTTTGTTCCACAGACCAAGGCTGTGTGATATCTGCTCTGACCATGTAATTTCTGCTCCCATTTCCCTGCAGCCATTCCAGGCCAAACCTTGTCCAAGTTAACCCTGCTACTTATACAGAACCTGATATGGGGCAGTGTGGGGGAGGGGATTGTAGGGGAGGGGATTGTAGGGGAGAGGGATTGTAGGGGAGAGGGTTGTAGGGGAGAGGGTTGTAGGGGAGAGGGTTGTAGGGGAGAGGGTGTGGGAGAGAGGGTGTAGGAGAGAGGAGTTGTAGGGGAGGGGGTGTAGGGGAGGGGGTGTAGGGGGGAGGGTTGTAGAGGAGGGGGTGTAGGGGAGAGGGATGTGGGGGAGGGGATGCAGGGGAGGGGGTGCAGGGGAGGGGGGTGTAGGGGAGGGGGGTGTAGGGGAGAGGGTTATAGGGGAGGGGGTGTTGGGGAGGGGGTTGTAGGGGTGTAGGGAAGGGGGTATAGGGGAGGCGGATGTTGGGGAGAGGGTGCAGGGGAGGGGGGTGTCGGGGACGGGGGATGTAGGGGAGGGGTTAGTACGTGACACGGGCTCACAATTTTAAGTTGATGTGACTTTGGGTATAATGTGTGGGTCATGTGGGCAATTGTGTGAAAGCTTTGCTGCCACCTCCTGATGTGTCCTCTGCAGTGGGAATTTGCAGCCCTGGCTTCCCGCACAAGACTGGTGCATGCATTTTCTGGAGTCTCTGGGCCTTAGTCACTGAAGCTTGCTCCCTGTGACTCCTGATCCAAACATTGAGGCTTTTTTCACTCGAACACATGGATTAGCTGGTCAAACACTGAAGGAGATGGTCTCAGGCAGTTCAAAGGCCCAGAAATAGGAGCCCTGGGTACAGTGTCTAACCCAAGAAAATTAAAGAGCTGACAGGAATAATGTTTTACCAATAATTGTGGGAATTCACTTCCAAGGTTTAAGGCTGACACAGAAGTCACATGGATTTTAAGGACTAGGTTGGACAGGAAGCGAGAGTGAGCGAATATTTGGAAAGGATGGATCACTGACTGAGCTGGAAGCTGTTTGCCTGCATTAAGGGTAACTGACAACAGATTGGTGTTGCAATATAACCTGGTTATTTCTTGTAACTGCTACCATCGGTACGATTCAAACACATGAATTAAGAACAGGAGGAGGCCACTCGGCCCCTCGAGCCTGCTGCACCATTCAATAACATCATGGGTGACCTGACTGTATCCTCAGTCCTGCACACCCCTGGTAACCTTTGCTGATCATGAATCCTTATGGATGCTTTATCTCAAAGAGCCGTTCATTTTCTCAATGGTATTACAAATTGGATTTTATGGAAAGGTTTTAAAAGTTGTTACTTGTTTTTAAATATCTCCATGGCTTGCCTATCTCCATGGCTTGCCCAATCTCCTGAACCTCCTCCCGCCTGGCGTCACTCTAGGACCTCCAGTCCTCCATTTCCAGTCCCTCGTGCACCCACAGATCTGATCGCTCATGGTCATGGAGCTGTACAGCATAGAAACAGACCCTTCAGCCCAATTCATCCCTGCTGATTGAAATGGCCATCTGTGCTAATTCCATTTTCCAGTACTTGGCCGTATCTTCTAAACCTTTCCTGTCCAGGTACCTTTCCAAATGTTTTTTAAACTTCGTAATTGTACCTGCCTCCACCACTTTCTCTGGCAGCTTGTTCAATACACCCACCACCCTCTGTGTGGAAAAACTTGCCCCTTGGGTCCCCTTTAAATCTTTCCCCTCTCACCTTAAACCTGTGCCCCATAGTTTTAGACTCCCCGACCCTGGGAAAAAGACTGTGGCCACCCACCTTGTCGATGCCCTCATGATTTCATAAACCTCTATGAGGTCACCCCTCGGCCTTCTTTGCTCCAGGGACAACATTCCCAGCCTGTCCAGTCTCTCCTTGTAACTAAAGCCCTCCATTCCAGGCTACATCCCGGAACTTGAGGAGCACGTGTGTAGAGAATAGCTCGTAGTTGTAAGAATAACAGGATTGTATTAGTGGGAGATTTTAATTTCCCTGGTATTGACTGGACGCACCCAGAATGTTAAAGGTCTGGATGGGTTGGAATTTGTGAAATGTGTCCAGGAAAGTTTCCTGAGTCAATATATGGAGGGATCTACTCCAGAGGATGCAACACTGGACCTCTCAGGGAATGAGGCAGGGAAAGTAACTGAAGAGGCAGTCAGGGAGCACTTTGGCTCTGGAGAACATAATTCTATTAGTTTTAAGATAGTGAAGGAAAAGGATAGGACAGATCCACAGGTTAGGGTCCTAAACTGGAGCAGGGATAAATTTGGGGCAATTAGGCAGGATCTAGCAGAGGACGATTGGGTGAACCTGTTTGAAGGGAAAGGAATGAATGGCAAGTGGGAGGCTTTAAAGAGTGTAATATCAAGAGTCCAGGAGCAGCATGTTCCTATTAGGGTGAAGGGTAAACCGGGCAAGTTTGGGAACCCTGACTGATGAGAGATATTGATACTCTTGTCAAGAAAAAGGAGGAAGCATACATTGGGTTTAGGAGGTCAGGAACGAGTGAATCCTTGATGACTATAAAAAGATTAAGAATAATCTTAAGGGAGAAATCAGGAAGGCAAAGAGAGGGTATGAGATGGACCTAGCAGGTAAGGTTAAGGAAAATCCCAAGAGGTTCTATAGCTATATTAAGAGTAAAAGGGTGGCCAGGAAGAGAGTAGGTCCCCTTAGAAATCAACAGGGCCACCTATGTCTCGGGCTGCAGGAGATGGGGGGATTTTTAACAAATATTTCTCCTCAGTGTTTACTGAGGAGAAAATCATGATTGCTCGAGATAAGGGAAACTAGGAATTTGCAGCCATACAGTGCGTTAAGGTGGATAAATCCCCAGGGTCTGACTGAGTGCATCCTTGGACTTTGTGGGAGGCTCGAGAAGAAATTGCAGAGGCCCTTGCGGAGATATTTGCTTCATTATTAGCCACTGAAGTTCCCGAAGATTGGAAGGTGGCTAATGTTGTTCCGTTGTTTAAGAAGGGCAGCAAGGACAAGCCAGGGAACTGCGGGCTGGTCAGCCTGACATCAAGTGGTGGGGAAGTTACTGGAGGGAATTCTGAGGGACTGGATCTACCAGCATTTGGATGGACAGAGTCTGATTAGGAGGAGTCAGCACGGCTTTGTGCGTGGAAAGACCAGCTTGAAGAACCTATAAGAGTTTTTTTGAAGAGATAACCAAAAAGGTAGATGAGGGGAGGGCAGTGGACGTTGTCTATTTGGACTTCAGCAATGCCTTTGACAAGGTCCCGCAGGGCAGGCTGGTCTGGAAGGTTAGATCCCATAGAATCCAGGGAGAGCTAGTTAGGTGGATTCAAAATTGGCTTGGAGGTAGGAAGCAGAGGGTGGTGGTTGAAGGTTGCTTCTCAGAATGGAGGCCAGTGACGAGTGGTGTGCCATGGGGGTCAGTTGGGACCCTTGTTATTCGTTATTTATATAAATGATTTGGATGCGAATGCACAAGGCTTGATCAGTAAATTTGTGGATGACAGGAAATTAGGAGGTGTTGTTGATAGTGAAGAAGATTATCATAGATTACAGGGGGATCTTGATCAGGAAGTGGGCCAAGGAGTGGCAAATGGATTTCAATACAGATTAGTGTGAGGCGATGCATTTTGGAAAGTCAAACCAGCGTAGGACTTGTACTATGATTGGTAGGGCACTAAGGAGTGTAATGGAACAGAGGGACCTAGGAGTACAAGTGCATAGTTTTTTGAAAGTGGCATCACAGGTAGACAGGGTGGTGAAAAAGGCATTTAGCATGCTGGCCTTCATCAGTCAGGGCACTGAGTATAGGAGTTGGGACATTATGTTGCAGTTGTATAAGTCGTTGGTGAGGCTGCACTTAGAGTACTGTATACAGTTTTGGTCACCTTGTTATACGAAAGATGTGGTTAAACTGGAAAGAGTGCAGAGATTTACGAGGACGTTGCCAGGACTACAAGGCATGAGTTATAGGGAGAGATTGGCCAAGCTTGGTCTTTATTCTTTGGAGCGTAGGAGAATGAGGGGTATTCGTATAGAGGTTTATAAAATCATGAGGGGCATAGATAAGATGGACAGTAACAGTCTTTTCCCTAGGGTAGGGGAGTCCTAAACTAGGGGGCAGAGATTTAGGGTGAGGGGGAAAGATTTAACGGGGACCAGAGGGGCAACTTTTTCACAGAGGGTAGTGAGTAACAGGCAGGATAGACAAAGGAGAGTCAGTGGATGTTGTTTACTTGGATTTTCAGAAGGCCTTTGACAAGGTGCCGCACATGAGGCTGCTAAACAAGATAGGAGCCCATGGTGTTACAGGAAAGGTACTAGCATGGATAGAGAATTGGCTGACTGGCAGAAGGCAAAGATTGAGAATAAAGGGGGCCTTTTCTGGTTGGCTGCCAGTGACTAGTGGTGTTCTCCAGGGGTTGGTGTTGGGTCTGCTACTTTTCACGTTATGTTAATGATCTGGATGACGGAATTGATGGCTCTGAGGCCAAGTTTGCAGATGAAACAAAGATAGGTGGAGGGGCAGGTAGTGTTGAGGAAGCAGGGAATCTGCAGAAGGACTTGCACAGGCTGGGAGAATGGGCAAAGAAGTGGCAGATGGAATACAGTGGAAGGAAGTGTATGGTCATGCACTTTGGTAGAAGGAATAAAGGCGTAGACTATCTTCTGAACGGGCAGCAAATTCAGAAATTGGAGGAGCAAGGGGATTTGGGAGTCCTAGTGCAGGATTCCCTTAAGGTTAACTTGCAGGTTGAGTAGGTAGTAAGGAAGGCAAATGCAATGTTAGCATTCATTTCGAGAGGACTAGAATATAATAGCAAAGATATAATGCTGAGGCTTTATAAGGCATTGGTCAGACCACATTTGGAGCAATGTGAACAGTTTTGGGCCCCATATTTAAGGAAGGATGTGTTGCCATTGGAGATGGTCCAGAGGAAATTTACGGGAATGATCCTGGGAATGGAAGGGTTAACATATGAGGAACATTTGATGGTTCTGGGTCTGTACTCGTTGGAGTTTATAAGGATGCAGGGGGGATCTCATTGAAACCTACCGAATATCGAAAGGCCTGGATAGAGTGGATATGGAGAGGATGTTTCCAGTAGTGGGAGAGTCTAGGACCAGAGTGCACGGCCTCAGAATAGAAGGACGTCCCTTTAGAACAGAGATGAGGAGGAATTTCTTCAGCCAGAGGGTGGTGAATCTGTGGAATTCATTGTCACAGACGGCTGTGGAAGCCAAGTCATTGGGTATATTTAGAGCGGAGGTTGATAGGTTCTTGACTAGTTAGGGTGTCAAAGGTTACGGGGAGAAGGCAGGAGAATGGGGTTGAGAGGGAAAAATAAATCAGCCATGATCGAATGGTGGACCAGACTCGATGGGCCAAATGGCCTAATTCTGCTCCTATGTCTTATGGTCTTATAGTATATGGAATGACCTACCAGAGGAAGTGGGTGAGGCAGGTACAATAGTATCATTTAAGAAGCACTTGGACAGGTACATGGAGTGGAGGGGCTTGGAGGGATATGGGCAAAAGCAGGAAATTGGGACTAACTCGGTGGGCACCATGGTTGGCATGGACTGGTTGGGCCGAAGGGCCTGTGTCCGTGCTGTATTGCTCTGTGACTCTATGACTCTACTCAGGATTTGAACATAAAGGAGTTAAAACTAGCCGTAGTTCTGGCTAATGTGCATCTCTCTTTCCTCATTCGCATCTCCTGAGGGTTCCTTCATGAAACTCCATTCCTACAGGAGGTCTGCTCTATTGTCATTTGTCAAAACTATACTGCAGCTTTGATCTTCAAACAACTTGATATAAAAGAAATGCACAGTGCTGTATTCTTTCAGAACTAGCAGTGTCTGAAGGAACTCCAGGATGACTGCTGGTTTTATATATTTCACTAGGAAACCTCTCTCCAATTTCTAGTAATAGCCTAGTAATTTCTAGTAATAGCCTAGTAATTTCTAGGGTAGGGACATGTTCGGCACAGCTTTGTGGGCCGAAGGGTCTGAATTGTGCTGTAATTGTTCTAAATAAGTTAGAGGTTGTGGGGTCTTCCATGAGGCTGTTAAAGTTAAACGAACAGGAGGGCTAAGCTAGTAAACATATGCAAGACTGTGCAAGATAGCTGCTTTAAGATAAGCCAGAACCACAGAGGTATTGGGCTCATTTCCAATTCAGTTTAGGAACTCCTACCTCTCACATATTTCACTGGTGTTATTCAAGATCAACCTATTCACGCCTCACTCATTGTCAGAATGGTCTTCATTCACGGTGAGATTTTTTTGCAAACTGATTTAGCAGCAAATCCGCTGGGAATCAGAAAAGGGTGAAGAGGTTTTGATGAGATTGAGGGGACGGGGGAGGGTGTGAAGCAAGGAGACTGTCCTCTTTGAATGTAGAGAAAGGACAATGAATAACATTTCGAGTCAGTCACTCGGATCTGGAGGAATGACCTGCTCAGGTAAAGGGCGAGGCTGCTCCACTGTGAAACACAGTTAGGTTAAGTCACTAATAGGTAAATTGACAATCAATGGCTTACCAACAAGGGAGATTGGGTCACAATTAGCTAGCCCTGTTTTGTTTAAGCAATTTCAGTTCCTGTTAGAAAAGCTCAGATACATGGGGTGTGGAAGACACAATGTCTCGGTCAGGTCATGGAGTTATTGGTGTTCTTGCCCATCCCTAGCAGTAATGTATTGGGTCAAATGAGCCTGACTGTAGAACAGCACACAGAGGAACACTTTCACTGGTTACAGCATGATTGGACCTTAGAGAATCCAAGGCAGACCCAGAATTCACATCACTAACATTTCAATCGATGCCAAGGTGTTGTTGCTGGGATAGAACATCACTGGAATGGGACTTGTTGCTAAGCAACACTCTGTAACTTCTGACAGAATTAGCGGTCAAGGGCTATCCATCCAAGACACCCAACCAATACATCGTACAGACAACGCAGACCTGGCTTTCCATTCAACACAGTTGAGTCATAGGTACGGAACTTTGCTGTCATTATTTCCTAGGACATGGATGTTGTTGGCACCACATTTATCACCCACTCCTAATCTTCCCCTTAATGTTTGCTGGGCAACTCCAGGGGGCAGTTAAGTTGCTGTTTGGAGTCTGTCATCACTCAATCATATTCACCCATAGTCAAACTTCCTCATGAGATATTTTATCTGTGGATCCAAGGTGGGTGAATACTGCTCTGGGATTGGTGCACCTTGGCAACATGGGTCCTAGTGGAATGGATGGGCCTGGATTATTGATGGAGCCCATTGTCTCTATTGCAGGCCCTTAGTCTGTCTCAGGTGACCTCAGGGAACAGACTCCCACCAGTCGACACTGGTCACATAGTTGACCCTCGCTGCCTCCCTCTCCAGTGGGTGCCAGGGCTGATTTTGGCAAGTGCAAGGTTCAGCATCTGTGGGATACAGAAGATCCCAAGTGGTCCTGACAGGGTTGATGAGGGGAGGGCATTCTCACTTTTGGGAGAACCTGGAACTAGGGACCACTTTTTTAAGACAGAGATGAGGTAAAATTCTTTTCTCTTGCAGGGTCTCGTGAGCTCTCCTCCTCAAAGGTTGGTGGAAGTAGTGAGTACTTTAAGGCAGAAGTATGTAGATAGGTGGGGGGTGGGGGTGGGGGGAGGGGGAGGGAAGGTTGAGAGGTTGCTGAGGGAAATGTGGTAGTGAGTTACAATCAGATCAGCTATGATCTTATTAAATACCGGCACAGGCTGGAGGGGCTGAGTGGCCCATTCCTGCTCCTGATCCACGTGTCTGTAGCCAGCCCCCTGAAGGTGACATCAGAAGATCGCTGATTCAGTGTTCGTTTCCGAGGCTCTTTGCTCTTCGCCTGTCTATGTCCTTCTTTAGGGCGACTCCCACATTACAGCCATCCAGGTTACAGAAATTCACTGCCCAAAAGTCTGAGGCACAGAATACAATTCACTATCACGGAATTTCTGTTAAAACGGAAGTAAGTAAAGCAACACAATCTTTTTTCACTTCACGTTTCTTGACACATGCACGACGACGCAGTTTTGTGTAACAGGAAGATCACGATACAGACCACCTTCTAGGAATGTCCCCCCTCCCCCCACCAACCCCGCCCCCCGTTCCCCCGTCCCCTCTCCTCCTCCACACGCCAAACCCCCGTTCCCCCCTCCCTCCACACACCAACCCCCCTGTTCCCCCTCCCCTCCACACACCAACCCCCCTGTTCCCCCTCCCCTCCACACACCAACCCCCCCGTTCCCCCTCCCCTCCACACACCAACCCCCCTGTTCCCCCTCCCCTCCACACACCAACCCCCCCGTTCCCCCTCCCCTCCACACACCAACCCCCCTGTTCCCCCTCCCCTCCACACACCAACCCCCCTGTTCCCCCTCCCCTCCATACACCAACCCCCCGTTCCCCCTCCCTCCACACACCAACCCCCCGTTCCCCCTCCCCTCCACACGCCAACCCCCGTTCCCCCCCTCTCCACACACCAACCCCCCGTTCCCCCTCCACACACAAACCTCCCCATTTCCCCCTCCCCCCCACCAATCCCCCCGTTCCCTCCTTCCCCCCTCCACACGCTAACCCCTCCGTTCCCCCTTCACCCCCCCCCCCATAACACGGGGGTCACCTTTACTACCACAATGAACTTCCAGATCAGCCTAATTCTCAGGTGCTAATCACCTGCCATTTGCCCCTTTCCTTGCTGGTCTACTCTCCATTTTTTGTCGAGCTCAGGCTTTGTTTCCCCTGCTCTTCTCCCTCAAGGGAACGTACTTAGATTCCACTTTAACGGCCGCTCAGTGTACAATTACTGTATGTTTTAACCTGCCAAGTTTAGATTCTAATTTACCTGGGCCAGATCTGTTCGCATCCCATTGAAGCCGGGCCCATCTCCAACTGACTATTGATCAAGTTATTTTGTATTCAGAGCATGGGTTGGGATCATTATTATATGTTTTAGATGTATTTTGGAGATGTAATTATTGTGGTGAACAGTCACTCCCAAACAAGTAGAGGGGAGGAGCAGATGTCGAGAAGGAAGGTGACAGGGATTAGGTATTACATGGCAGTGCTGCCGCTAACATTTTAGATAGATTTAGGGCTGGTTGTGATTATGATGTTAGGGGCTGATTATGTGCCATCTGAGTCATGTTACACCCCTGTTCAAAGAAGGGCGGAGGGATGAACTCAATGAGAACAGACCAGTTTAACCTCAATGATGGAGAAAGGCCTAGAAACAATAATCAGTCAGAATTAGCAAATTAATTTATAAATTAGGAGCAGAAGCAATCCAGTGCACTCCTCAGACCTGTTTGCCACTTTGAAGGTCAGGGTCAATTGTAAGAGGGAGACACAAGAAACTGCAGAATCTGGAGCAAAAAAATGAGCTGCTGGAGGAACTCTGTCTTTAAAATATTGAAAGTCTTTGCTTCCTCTGCTTTTTGAGGAGCAGAGTTCCAAGGAGTCCTGACTCTTTGAGAGGAAATATTTCAGGTCTGTATTAAACTAGTGACCTAGTTGTAGATTCTCTCACAAGGGTAAATCTCCTCTCCACATCCATCCTGCCAGGACCCCTCGGGATCTGCGTCCCCTCTGTGCCCACCGGATATGAGCCGGGCCCATCTAAAATTTCCTCACTGACAACCCGCCCATTCCAGGTACTAATCCGGTAAACTTCCAAAGCATTCCCAGCCATTTGGACAAGTGTGGACTGATCAGTGAAACCAGCACAGACATGTCAACTCGGTAGAGTTTTTTTTGATGAGGCAGCAGAAAGCGTCAATGATGGAGATGTGGTGATGCCACATATTGTGGGCTTCCAAAAGGCATTTGGTGAACTATCACTTTATAGTTTTGTCATTACGGTGGAAGAACATGGAGTGAAAGAGGTTATAGCAGCACGGATAGGAAGTTGGAGAAGGAACAGAAAACTGATTGGCAAAAGAAGTAAAAATGACATGAAGCCATAGAGATCCAGCAGGCAAACAGGCCCTTTGGCCCACCGAGTCTGTGCTGTCCATCAACCACCTATTTACACCAATCCTACACTAAATGTATTTTATTCTCCCACATTCCCATCAACTCCTCTCAGATTCCACCCCTCAACTACACACGAGGAACAATTTATAGTGTGCTAATTAACTTACCAACCCCCACGTCTTTGGGATGTGGGAGGAAACCGGAGATCCCAGGGGAAACTCGTACACTGACAGGGAGAATGTGCAAACTCCACACAGACAGCACTAGAGGTCAGGATCGAACCCAGGTCTCTGGTGCTGTGAGGCAGCGACTCTATTGCCGCTCTACAGAAGACATTTGTTTTACCCAGTGAGTGTTTAGAGTCTGGAATGAACTGTGGGGGAGGGGTGGTAACAAGTTCATTTGTCACATTCAGAAGGGAGCTGGAGAAGTATCTGACGGGCAAGAATTTACTGGGAGAGAGCAGTGAAGTGGGACCAGCTGACTAGCTCTCACACAGAGCCAGAACAGACTCAATGGGCCAAATGGCCTCCTTCCATGCTGCAAACACCCTGTAAGTACAATGGTCACTGTGAATGGAGACAACATTCTTGCACTTTTACAATGAGATACAGGGCTAATCATTTCCAGGAATACAAGATTATTTATAATAAGTTTGAAGGTTACTTCCTTGAATATGTCACAGTGGCACACTTTGAGCCTGGCAAGTTAACGCACGTTAATGGGAGGAGCACAGTTACGGAGCTGCCTCGCCCCAGGCCCTAATGTAACTCAGACTCTGTTGGAATGAAAACACTGAGGCAACAGGGGAACAAAGTACATGTACAAACGTATAGCTGCAGCTCCGCAATCACTCAGTCCAACTTCACTGTCACTGTGTTTTTGTCCTTTATGAAGGGCTCACATTTCACACAAGGCCTTACTTAAGCTGAGGCTGGGTGGTTTGTTTTGGAGTTGTAATTAATGAGGCAAGCAGTCACTTCCGAACAAGAGAAGGGGAAGAGCAGCTGTCAGAGAAGATGGGCTGTCAGGGACAGGGTAGATGGTAGGAAACATACCCCCACACCAGAGGGTCTGAAACAATAGGGCACGGGTGTGGATAAAGGTTAAGAGGTGTTCTGAGGAGGAATTTTCTATCCAGAGACCAGTTGGAATCTGGAAGGCACTGAGATACCTAAAGCAAGAGGGCAAGTTTAGGTTAAAGAGCAAGAGGTTTAGAGGGGATCTGAGGAAGAGTTTCTTCACCCAGAGGGGGGTTGGAATCCGGCAGTGCCTGTGGGGGTGGTGGAGGCAGAGACTCTCACAACATAAGAAATATCTGGACCAGCACTTGAATCACCAAGGCATAGAAGGCAAGGTTCTGCTAAATGTGATTAGTAGATGGGTACTGATGGTTGGCATGGACATGTGGGCTGAAGGGGCTGTTTCTAGGCTGCGTGAGTCTATAAGAACAGAACAAGCACAGTGACGGTTGGAAATGTGAGAGATTGAAAGTGGGAGCAACGATGAGCCGAGAAAGCCACAATGACCAGACAAAGAGAAATGTACAACCTGCATTTATATAGCAACTTTATTCATCCCAAGGCAGTGGTGTTATTGAAAAGGATTTGCCATTGAGTTAGATATCGGGAAAGGCGACCAAATGTTAAGTCAGAGAGTTTGGTTCCAAGGATCTTTAGAGGGGTTCACGGGGTGAATTCCAAGCACAGCCACCAGGAATGGAGGGGATTAAACTAAAGGAAGCGAGGCCAGGATAGGAGGTCCGGGTGGTTGAGGAGGACCTGGATTTGCGAACAAGGATGAGTAGTTCCCACGGTGGGGTGTCAAAACCAAGAATGCATCGGTTTAAGGTGAGAGGAAGGAGTTTTAAAGGGGATCTGAGGGGTAAGATTTTTCACACAGAGAGGGGTTGGTATCTGGAACTCGCTGCCAGAGGAAGTGGTGGAGTCAGACACAATCACTACATTTAGGATACATTTAGACATACACTGAAATAGGCAAGGCACAGAAAGAGAATGTCGTTGTGCAGGCAAATGGGATTAGTGCAGTAATGGTCAGTATGGACGTGGTGGGCTGAAGGGCCCGTTCCTGTGCTGTGTGACTCCATGACATAAATTCAGGCGTTGCCTGACCAGAAAATAAAACAGATGGTCCAAAGAATGGAACTAAAATAGTAATCGGCTCCTCCCACAGATAAAACAATGTGTGAATTGGGCAGAGGAAGTTACTTGGAGTGTGATCAAAATCTTCAGGGTCACAATTGCGTTTCACTGCCTGTGTCATCTCAGTGATACGGTAAAGGGAGCAGCAATCAGAAATAAATTAAAATTTAAAGGATGGTAACTGAGGGAGGCTGTTTATCCAGATTCCTGACAAGCAATCGCATCCCCACACCTTTCCCCAAAGCTTCCAAGTGCTGAACCAAATCCCTTTAGAAGGCCCTGTCTCTGTTTCTACCAGCCCTAGAGGCCAAATCATCATCATCATAAATAAAAACATTCTCATTGAATCGTTTGACCATCTCTTTGAATCCGTCTCCACCAGGCTTTGAACCGTCCACCAATGTGAACAGCTTGCCTCTATCCACCCAACTTGTGCCTGCTGCCTTTCCCTCAAACCTCCTCCTAACCTTCGATCCTGGAGAACAACCCTCATTTCTCCACAGAACTTAGAAGATAGAACAGCACAGGAACAGGCCCTTCGGCTCACCATCTCTGTGTCGACCATGACGCCAATCAAACTAATCCCATCTGCCTGCACATAATCCGTATCCCTCCATTCCCGGCTTGTTCATGTGTCTGTACAAATGCCATTTATCTGCTTCTACCACTTCCCCTGGCAGCATGTTCCAGGCACCCACCACTCTCTGTGTAAAAAAACTTGCCTTGTAAATCTCCTTTGAACTTTCCTCCTCTCACACAATACTCCAAATGTGGCCTCGCTGTAGTTTTATCCAACTGCAACATGACTTCCTGAATTTTATACTCAACACCCCGACCAATGAAGGCAAATATACTCTCGTTGTCGTCGTGGCTATCCCTCGAGGTCGAGGGTGATGGTTTGCCAGAGTTTCCTGTCCTTGGCATTGGTTTCCCAATTGTTGATGTCGATGTTACATTTCTTCATGTTGGCTTTTAAGACGTCTTTGAAACTCTTCCGTTGTCCGCCTCTTTTACGTTTGCCTACTTTAAGCTGGGAGTAGAAGATTTGTTTCGGCAAATGTTCATCTTTCATCCGAACAACATGACTGCTCCATCTTAGTTGGTTCTTGATAACGTAGGCTTCAATGCTTGTTGTTTTTGCTTCATTTAGCATGCTGACGTTGGTTCTTCTATCTTCCCAGCTGATATTTAAGATGTTTCAAAGACAGCATTGATGGAACTTTTCAAGTGCCTTCAGATGTCGTCGGTATGTTATCCAAGTTTCTGATGCATACAGGAGCGTTGGGATCACCACTGCTTTGTACACTAACATTTTAGTATCTGTTCAGATGTCACGATCATGAAAGACTCTCGTTCGGAGACGTCCAAAAGCTGTTCCAGCGCATTTAAAACGATGTTGGATCTCGTCATTAAAGTTGACATTGGAGGAGAGGTAACTTCCAAGATATGGAAAGTGGTCCACATTTTCCATGGTTGTTTTTCTATCCAATTTGTCTCAGTTGGTGATGGTTGGTAGATGATCTGAGTCTTCTTGGAATTGATGGTAAGTCCAAGTTTCGTGTATGCACGGTTGAAGGCAGTCAGAATCTGTTGTAGGTGGTTTTCTGAGAGATCTGCAACACAGTTGTCATCTGCGCATTGGAACTCGATGAGGGAACGCATGGATGTCTTGTTTGTGGACTTGAGACGGGCAAGATTGAAAAGTCTGCCATCTGTTCTGTAGACAATTTCGATTCCTGGGGGTAGATCGACCTTGATGATGTGGATGATTGTCGCAATGAAGATGGTGAACAAAGTTGGGGCAATCACGCATCCCTGTTTTACTCCTGATTTGACTTGAAAAGGCTCACAGTTACTGTTGCTGACCATGACAGTGGCAAGCATGCCATCGTGGAGGAGTCTCAGGATCCGAATGTACTTTTCAGGGCATCCACAGGTGGATAGGACATCCCATAGGAGTTCCCTTGAACCGAGTCAAAGGCTTTGGTGAGGTCGATGAATGCCGTGTACGGAGGTTGAAGTTGTTCACGACATTTTTCTTGCAGTTGTCGCATTGTGAAGATCATGTCGATTGATCCACGTGATGGTCTAACACCGGCTTGTGTCTCCGGAAGGATCATCTCGGCTAAAGGCTTGAGCCGGTTGTTCAGGATGCGGGTGAGGATCTTTCCTGCTGTTGCTAACAGGGAAATTCCACGATAGTTTCCACATTCAGATCGATCACCTTTCCTTTTGTAGATGGTAACAATTGCTGAGTCTCTAACGTCTGCTGGTATGTCTTCATTTATCCAGATCTTGATGAGAAGTTGATGCAGTTGGTAATGAAGCAGGTCACCTCCAATTTTGAGACCTCGGCTGGCATTCCATTGAGTCCAGCGGCCTTGTTGTTCTTCAAGGTTTTGATGGCTTCCTTGACTTCTTCAAGTGTTGGTATTTTGCTTAGGGAGTCATCAATGGGCTGTTTTGGAACATTGTTAATCATATTCCTGTCAAATGAGATGGTTTGATTTAGAAGATCTTCAAAGTGCTCCCTCCACCTAGAATTGATGTCAGCATTGCTCTTCAGGATGGTTGAACAATCTTTGCTTTTGAGAGGGGCTGGACCATGAGTGGATGGGCCAAAAATAGCTTTAGTTGCATTAAAAAAGCCTCGAGTGTCGTTGGCATCTGCTAGTTGTTGGATTTCCTGAGCTTTCTTCCTCCACCATTGGTTTTTCAGGTTTCGGGTGCTCTTCTGGACTGCAGCCTTGCATTCCTGATAGCGTTTCCTTTTAGTAGCCGATTGTTGGTCATTTTGTAAAGTGATGAAAGCTTTTCTCTTTTCGTCGATGAGTTGTTGGAGTAGTTTATTGTTATCATCAAACCAATCCTTATGTTTTTTTGTCTTGAACCCAATTGTTTCCTTGCAGGAGGTAATGATAGCATTCTTCAATTTATTCCGGTGTTCTTCTACAGAGAGTGGGATTTGTTGAGGCAGTGTTCTTGAATATACTGCATGCCTTCTGTACCACGTTATCTACTTGCGTTGCCTCTTTCAGGGAGCTATTGATCTTCACCCCAAGATCCCTCTGTACGTCAATGCTCCTAAGAGTCTTGTCATTTACTCTACACTTTCCTCTTGCATTTGACCTCCCAGAGTACAACACCTCACACTTGTCCAGATTAAATTCCATCTTCCATTTCTCTGCGCACATTTCCAACTGAAGTCCTGCTGTATGCTTTGGCAAACTTCCTCACCATCCACAACTATGTCAATTTTTGTGTCATCTGCAAACTTACTAATCAGCCCACCTACATTTTCGTACAAATCATTTACATACATCACAAACAACAGAGGTCCCAGCACCATTCCCTGTGGAACATCACTGGTCACAGGCCTCCAGTCAGAATGCTATCCCTCCACCACTACCCTCTGACTTCTATGGCCAAGTCAATTTTGAATCCAATCCCTCAAGTCACTGTGGATCCCATGTGCCTTAACCTTTTGGATCAGCCTACCATGAGGGACCTTGTTGAAAGCTTTGCTGAAGTCCACATAGACAACATCCACTGCCCTGCCCTCATCGATCATCTTTGTCACCTCTTCGACAAACTCGGTCAGATTCATAAGAAGTGAGCTGCCCTGGACAAGTCTAATCCTGCAGCTGAAGTAGTCATCATACAGCATGGAAACAGGCCCTTCAGTCCACTGAGTCCATGCTGCCCATCAAACATTCACTAATCCTACCCCAACTCATTTTATTGTCTCCACATTCCCTTCAACAACCACCCCTCTAGTTTCTACCACTCATCTACACACTAGGGTCAATTTACAGCAGCCAATTAACTTACCAACCTGCACGTCTTTGGGATGTGGGAGGAAACTGGAGCACCCAGGGGAAATCCACGTGGTCGTGGGGAGAACATGCAAACTCCACACAGACAGCGCCTGGGGTTGGGATTGAACCAGGGTCTCTGGCGCTGAGAGGCAGCGGCTCTATGAGCTGCTCCACATATCCTGCCCCAAACCAGGTAGGGCAAGAAATCCCTCACCCCTGCAGCAAATGTCCTCCACAACTTCTCAAAGAACAACACATTGTTCCTAAAGCACAGTGACTGCGAGAAGGTGCAAGTGTAATCTGGATTTTCACACACAGGCTTAGCCACCAATCGGGTGGGGCAGCAGCTGCAACTAAGGGGGCAGGGGTGTCTACAACCAGCCCAATCCAACCGACAGAGTCGCAGTGCACGGAAACAGGCCGTTAGATGAAGCCCATCATCAAGCACCCACCTACACTAATCCCATTATATATCCTCCCCACCAACTCCCCACTCACCTGCAGAGGAAATTTACAGCGGCCAAATAGTCTACAGACCACTACATCTTTGGGATGTGGCAGGAAACCGGAGCACTCGAAGGAAACCTATGCAGTCACAGGGAGAACATGCAAGCTCCACACAGACAGCACCCAAGGTTAAAATGGAACCCAGTTTTCTGGAGCTGTGAGGCAGTGGGTCTACTACCTGCACCACTTCAACACTGGTCTTCTTGGGAAGGCAGCTGGCTTCCATCATTGCATATGAATGGCTACATCTGAGACAGTCAGTCCAAGGCTACCCAATGCCCCTTCCAGAGAGGGAACTTGTGGTGGGCACAGCTCACTCCTATTTGGACTATCAGTGAGCTGGATGCTCAGAAGTAGGAAGTAGATTAGATTAAGCTACGATTCTTTTCATAAAAGAGGTTTCTAAACTTAGAACAAGTGGTTTAGGAAGAGGGGTGAAAGATTTAGAGGGGATCTGAGAAGGAAATGTTTCACTCAGAGTGTGACAGGAATCTGGAACGCACACAGGGTGGTGGAGGCAGAGAGCTCGACAAGCACCAAGGCATAAAAGGCGAGGACCAAGTGCCAGTACCTGGGATCATTATAAATGGATCAAAACACGAGCTGCAGTTCAGGCAGAATCTGTGGAGTGAAATGCAGAGTCGACGTTTCGATGAGCATGTGAGAGAGACAGGGAAATACGTGGTGAGACTGATGGGGATGTTCCGATGGTTCGAATGGCTTCTTTCTATGAAACTGATTAACCAGTTCTCTGCACATGGCTGTTTCTGGGAGATTGCTGTGTGGAAATGCACATTTCCAACATCATATCAGTGCCTATGCACTCAAAGTATTTCATCAGCTGTGAAGCACTTTAAGATGTCCTGAAAAGAATGAGGAGCTATAAGAATGCAAGTCTTTTTCATTAAAGTATCTGGGTATGTTACTAAATGGCTAATTTGTGCATTTGTTACGGGGATCAAGAAAGTAACCTGACTGCTCAATTAACAAAGTAATAGCGTATAGGGCTGAGGGTATCAGAGTGAAATTATATAACAGCTTGATCTCCAGGGAACATTGGAAGCTTTCCATCCCTGGAAGCCTACAGAAAAGGCCAGCAGGCTCCGGTTTAGATTTGTATTTTGGTGGCTGCACCTCTCTTGATTTTCAAGGATGATGCAAAGACTCTGCCATCTCTGCCTCAGCTCTGGAGTTAAACAGGACAAAGACCAGGAGGCAGAGATGTAAACTTTTGTGCAAAGATACGGGGGGTACGGGGGGGGGGGGGAGTGAGAACGACCAATTTATGCAGTGGGTAGGATTGCCCAGGAACCTGGTGCCTGGTTGGGTGGTGCAGATGGAGACAGCCAATGACTTCAAAGGGGTGGATGGACATTTGAGGGAAATAAACTTGAGGGCTAGGAAGAGAGTTTGGGAATAGGGCGAAGTTAGTTCTCTACAGTGAGCTGGCATAGACCCAATGGGCTGAATGGCCTCATTTTCCATGATAATGACTCCATTTAAAAAAAATTAGAATCACAGAGACACAAGAAACTGCAGATGCTAGAATCTAGAGTAAAAAACAATCTGCTGGGGGAACTCAGCGGGTCGATCAGCATCTGTGGGGAGAGGAGAAACGTTTGGTCAAGACCCTGTACCAGGGTCAGTCGTGGAGTCGTACAGCACAGAGACAGGCTCTTCGGCCCACCAACAGCAATCCCATTTGCCCACAGTCGGACTGCATCCTTCTATGTTTTGCCTGTTTAGGTGTGTCACAAAGTCTCTTAAATGTCATGACTATATCTGATTCCATCTCTGGCAGCACGTTCCAGATATCGACCACTCTGCGTAAAAAGCACTTTTCACACAGACCCCCTTAAACTTGCTTCCTCTCACCTGTAACCTATGCCCTCTTCTTTTTTCACCTGGTGGGGTGAATTATGGTCAAAAAGATGTGGAATTAAAACATTGGTTTGTTTCCTACTTCTCTATACAAAAGGTTACTTTTGATTAAAATAAAGTGCAAATTTCTGGAACGGGATGGTCAGAAGGTGAGGTGTTAAGTCAAGGTCCCACCTGGGTGGATGTAGGAGAGCCCACAGTACTGTACTGAGGAAGAGACTTCTCCACAATGTCTTGGCCAATATTCATCCTTCATTCAACCAATTTATCACATTCTTGTTTTTGGGAGCTTGCTGTGCACAAACTGACTGCTGCATTACATCACTGACTGCAATCCAAAAGTACTTCACTTACTGTCAAACACTTTGGAACATTCCAATGTCAGGGAAGAGGTGGAGGGGAAACAGGTAATAAGAGAACCAAGGCAGGGAGATGAAGAGAAAGGGAATCAAGTTGTCACTGGGCTTTCTAGTCAGGTTATTCTTTGTGCAGCAACATGAATTTATGTAGCACCTTTAACACAATAAAACACCCACACTTTCTAAGATGCTGCATAAATGCAAATTTGCTCTTTATGAAGTAAATGTGTTGCAGTCAGGCAGTGTTTAATGCTGGAAACACTCAGCAGATCAGACAGCATCTATGAAAAGACAGACTTTACATTTCAAGATCAAAACCCTTCACAGATGCTGCCTGAGCTTTGGCCCGTTTCCAGTATTTTCTGTTTTTGTTTCAGATTTTCAGCATCTTCAGTTTTTGTTTATTTTCAGGCAGTGTTTAACTCTTGGTTTGAGGAGATTTTGGACTGAACATATTCAAACCTCAGGCTGTAGTTCATAAGCACACGGCTTTTATGTTTGACTTCTAACATCAGTGAGTGCTGAGCAAACGGTTTCTAATTTATTGAAATGTATAATTGATGTATTCCAGCTAAACTCCAGTCAGAATTCTGATCTTTCTCTTAGTAGTTAATAGGAGCATGTACAATGAGGGAATAGTGCTGCCTCTATCTGATGGAGCCTGCTCAGTCCAGTTTCTGCTCTGACCATCCATAAATACTCTCTCTGCTGAATGAGAAATTGATTGTAAAATGGATGCTGCACTCACCTATTTAGCTATTGTTGTTCTTCAAAGTAACTGGTTATATTGCAAGTGCTTGAAGACATCCTCAGTTGTGGTGGAATAGAGGTTCTCACCTTCTTGACTAATTTTTCTTCAGAGTGTTTCAACCTTTCCAAAATCCATTGCACTACAGCAGCAGTTTGATTTATTGAATCAATGGCTAATGCACTTTTTAGTCCATAGATTGTAAGGTTTTTTTTAAGAGTTCCCCTTGTGCCGGCAGTGTTTGGAGGCTTTCCACAGACTTGCACACATCCTATCTTATGGCAACATCTTCAGTCTCAGCTATCTTTGCCCCATTCTCATTAATTATCCCCTCTAGCTCTGGTTCTCTCTCTCATAAGAGCAATGGCTCCAGGACAATAGGCAGAGAGAATCCTCCCCAAAAACAAAATCCTCTCTCAACTACTATTCAGGAAATGTACTTGGGACATCAAAGGGAAAGCACGCAAGGAGATCACTATGCTCGATCCATGCCATCACCACTCTGAACACTCATTCTCCCCATCACTGCTGCACAATAACTGTGGTGTGTACCGTCTGCAGGAAGTACATGGTAGATGGTACACACATCTTTGACAGCACTTTCCAAATGGTGATCTCTACTATCGAGGACAATGACAGCAGCTACACCAGAACACCTGCTGGTTCCCTTCCCTCTCACTTGCTGCCCCCGGTCCTAGAACTCTCTGCTCAGTAGCACCATGGAAGTACCTTCATCAATAGGACTGCAGCAGTTCTAGGAGTTGGCTCACTCCCAAATAAGAGCAATTAATTATGGACAGTGTATGATGGGCTTGCCGGCAATGAACAGGTCCCAGAAACGAATTTAAAATAAAGTATCACGTCTGACTGCATGTCCAACTTCCTAGTAAGTGGGCAGCAAGGATTAAATGATGATTTGCTTAAGGCTGCTTTACCCCTGAGCTTAGGTGACAGAGTGAATGGGATGTCTAAATGATTGACGGGTTTGACGGGATGATTAGAGAAAATGTTCTCCTTGCTGGAAGAACGAGTGGGGCATACGTTTAGAAGCAGCCCATTGAGGAGGTAATACCAGCCTCCCAGCTGGCCCCCGTACATGAGTGGTTGTGAGGGTTGGAATAATCATCAAGCAAAGAATGCACATGTACAACGTGTGCCTGTGCAAAGTGCTCCCCGCAACACCACCACAGCCTGTGCCACACAACGGGAGCTGGAAATTGCTTCCTCCACAAGGACAGGGTCACAGCAAAACTGGGACGGCTGTGCTTTTTGCTCTGTAACGTTACGAGGAGATGCAGAGCCAAGGCAACGAGATGAAGTCAAGGTCTAATGAAGTAATGGAGCAGGTTGAAAGGCTGAATGATCACTCCTTGTTCCTGTGTGTCATCGACTTGCAGCAACAGGCCCTCCAGCCCACTGCATCCATCCTGACCATCGTGTCTATCTGTACCAAACCCACTTGCCTGCATTCATTCCATCTCCCTCTCTGTCCTGCTCATTCAAATACCTGTCCGGATGCTTAACTTACCTCTCACACTCTGCCTCGGCTGACACCACGAAGCTGAACAGCAACACCAAGCAAGAATCACTGTCCTCCACAACAAACACAAAATACCACTGACCTGCTGGAACCACTCTGGTTAGCATACCCTTTTCATGATGCAGAGCCCCAGTATTATTCTACAGACCCAAATTACAGCCAGGATTGTGCATTTAAAATAAGAGAAACAAAAATAGATCAAATTATTTTGCTAAAAATGGAACAGAATTGTTGGCTTTAGTTTGGTCTTTTCTGCCCTCTATTGGCTTGCAGTGGAAATATTCATCTCTTTAATCATTTAATTGGCTTCATAAACATTTGATTCTGGATTGCCACAAACCTTCCAAATGATTGCAAGCAATGGTTCTGATTCACGATGCAGTCATTAATGACGAGAACGAACTCAGACCGTGTCTTCAATGGTGGCATTGAGAATATGGGAGCAATGCCTCATCAATCACGAGTGGATGGAGAGTTACACTGATGTGCTAAGTCTGAGACACAGGCAGGTGCTCACCAGTAGTTCACACAAACATTTGGTGATGAACAGATTACACTGAGGGAAATAACTTACTGCTTCTGTCCTGGTAACACTCATAGATGGGAACTAAAAAAGTGCAGTGTTTGTTGACAACCCTGCATCAGCCAATGTGTTGGGGAGAGATACAGGAGTCACAACAAACAGTCTATTGTACAAAACCATTTTACTCAGAAAATGCCGTTTACCGGGTGTAGGAAACAACGTATGCCAACTCCTGGTAAAAGCACGGTAATTTCTCCAGGAAAGTGCAACGAGTGGAGGTTATTTACGTGTACATAATGTGTAGTCGGTCTCAATCACTTAAAGCAGGGTGTCACTACGTTCCATTGATGGGAAGTCACGCAATCATCTCCAGTCCAACTGGCTAAAGTGCCATCACAAAATGCACTCGTTTAAACAGGACAATGCACTTGACCTTACACAAAATAAATATTTGTGCCTTTTTCGCTGCTTTAAATAATATATTATTTTATTAGGCAATAAATTAGACTGCAGCTATATGAAAGGATTATGGAAACATTTAAGACTTCAGCTGCATATAATATACATCAGTGCATATTACATCAGTACAGTAGTACAGTTACAGTACATTTAGGATTTACAGACATCCCTCCATCAGCTTCCAGTTAGCACACACGATGTGTTCCAGGTATACAACAATATTTCACAAGGTTATGTTAGGAAGTCATGACCCCGTATCTAGCTGGCTTTCAATTGAAATACTGGTGACATACAACAAGTATTTCTGTGGGGGAGGAGGGAAGGGAAGGTGTTTCACACACTATATTAAGGTTATTGGTAATAGAAGCAAATAATTTGCCAAAAATCAGCTAATTTAAAGATTCCACACTGATCGGACATCGTGATTGCCCAGCACTGAAGAGCATATTTATTTGCTTTTTAAAAAGTAGTTTATGCTCAGAAGTATCTGACAATCAATCCCATTCATCCAAAGCAAAGAACTGTGGATGATGAAAGCCTTAAGTAAAACTGGAAAATATAGGTCAGACAGCCCATGGAGGTAGAAAGAGAAAGAGTTAATGCTCCAGTTCAATGAGTGATGAAGCCTTTCTCTCTCTCCAAACTTGCCACTTGGCCTGCCGAGGATTTTCTTTTATTTATGACTGATTCCATTGGCCTTGTGGGAAGAGGAACAAACAACAAGAGTTCGACAACAAGCAAACTGTTCAGCTCCTTGCACTTCAGGATCCAAGCCAGTGTGCAATGGAAAGCTTTTAGAGAGATTTATGAGAACATTGCTAAGTTTAGTTACGAAGGAAGAGTGAGTGGTCTTGGGTTTTATGCTTTGGAACAGGGGATGCTGAAGGGAGATATAACTGAGTTATACAAAACTGTGTGAGACTTGACAGGGAATGGGAAGAACTTATTTACTTAGCAGAGCAGTCACTAACCAGTACGCATAGATTTAAGGTGTTAGGGACAATTAGAGTACAGCTGAGGAAAATAAACGATCATCCAGAGTGGTGCGTGGATCTGGAATTGACACCCTCACAACATTCATTAAGTATCCAAATGCGCATGTGAAAATCTGTAATCTACAAGGCTACAGACTGAGAGCAGGAAGTGCGATTAATCTCAGCAACTCTATCAGAAAGGAGGGATGCAATGGGACAAACGGCTTCCACCTGCTATGAAGTTTGATCATTCTTTCCCCTACATAATTGTGTTTATTTCCTTATGACGAATGCACACTTGTCCAGGAACCATCTCCGCTGGTGCCATTGCTGCCCGACTTTTGTCAGTTTTGGTTACCAATAATTGAGGTTAGCAACGTAAATTGTGCAAACACCAACCTATAGTAATGGTCACCAAGCAGCGAGTGAGACACTGACCTCCTTTAGCTGCCTTTTCATTATACAGGCTCTCAAGTATTAGTTAAAATCAGTTCTGCTTGTTTTCTCATTGTTAACTTGAAGTCATTGGCTTAACATCTTATAGATTAAGGTAAAGAATATCTATGAATGAATGTTCATAGGGTTGCTTAATGGCCTAGGGAGTGAAGGCACAACTCAGTGTAGCACTGAAGCATACAAAGCTGAAGGTTCCAGGTGGTGGTCCATGGTCTGTGCCAAGCAAACTGCTTATAGCCATGGTAGCAGTGGGAACACTGCACGTGAAACATCCCCTGGGCAATGGAAGGAATAAACCGACTGGATTCCAGTGAGACTGTCATTTACTGGAGGCGTGCATAACAAGGCAGGTGAGGATACAGACTGGGTTCAGTTATGCTTCTTGTCATAAGCTGTGCACTTGGTGAACAGCCACTTGGATGAGGTATCCGAACAGCAACAAATGTTTACATTGGTCGGCATAACATCGTTGGCTGAAGGGCCCGCACTGTGCTGTACTGTTCTATGTTCCATGGAAAGGACATTCAGGAGGAGAGAGGAAGGCTGGGGAATGCTCAGGGGAGAAAAGGGAAAGAAAATGAACATTCTGAAAGACAGCACAGTCTTGACAAATCAAATGGGAATTTCTGCCCATCCTTAAAACTAAGTTACAAGTTTCAAAGTCCTATGAGAAACACACACAAAATGCTGGAGAAACTCAGCAGGACAGGCAGCATCTATGGAAGGAAATGAACAGCTGACTGTAGTGTTTTTGCATCAAAGTGAAAGGAAACCTTCTGGACAGAGTCCCATCTAAAATGGACTTTCTTTTTGTTCTAAATGTGTTCTTTCTTGTAAAAATTGTGTATAATTTATGTTTAATTTGTGTTTTTCTTGTGAATCCTGCTTATATGATGCTAGGTGCCTGTGATACTGCTGCAGGTAAGTTTTACATTGCATCTGTGCATACACGTATTTGTGCATCTGACAATAAACTTGACTTTGACTTTGTCTGTCTCGTCCAAGGGCAACGATCACTCACAAGATCTGCAAAAACAATGCGGTTCAGACATAATATTTGTATCAAAGAGTGACTGGACACAAGGCTCTCAGACTTCTGTAATCAGTTAGCCCTCTCACAATCAGTTGGCCCCATCTCCAACAAGGTGCCCAGTGGTTGTGCTACCGGACTAGTAGTTCTGAAGCCTGGACTAACAACCCGGAGATGTGATGTCATATCCCACTATGACATTTCATACATTTAAGTTCAGTTAATTAAATAAATCTGGAATAAAAGATAGTATTACTTAGGTTGACCACTGCAGCTACATGACCTCTGTTGTTCCTTTAGGACATCTGCCTTCCATGGTCAGTTTGATCTAAATGTGACTCTGGACCCACAGTGAAGTGGATGCCTCTTACCTGTCCAGCACCCACTGTCTCAGGGTCATGTAGGGATAGGCAATAAATACAGACCTTGGGAGCAATACCCACATCCCAGAGAATGAATTTAAAACATGATGCAGTATGACAGAAATAAAATTAAAGCACCTTAAAATTGGAAACAATACTGAGAATAGTTAATGAATAAATGGTTTAAAATTTAAGTAGGACATAGAAAGAGGGAATAGAAGGGAAATGGAGAACATAGAAAGGTAAAAGAGTGCTCCTGTCAAAACCATGTTTTACATATTCCTCATTTCTAATATCCAATTAGCTGTATTATAGCAAGGTTAAGGCTAATTCAGACTGCACAGATTGAGAACTAAATTAAACGTCTCTTTGAAACTGCCAGTAACATAAGGGTTAGAATCCAAAAAGTTGTTTGCTCTGAGAATACAGTGCATTAAGGAATTAGTCAGGTCATTTCTAAAGTTTCACAAGTCAGCATGTTTTTTTGCAGGGACACTGTTCCCATCAGCAGGGGTGCAAGAATACTGATCCAAACTCTCCTTCCTATTCGACAACAACTAGTTTGCAGAGAGTAGAATCCAAGTAATGAAGGCAGCGACCAAAGTTTGAGAGGCAAATTATGCTTATCAGAACTAAGAGGGTGTGCCTTGTGGGGAAAATCAACAGGCTGGGGCTCCTTCCTCTAGAAGAGAGAAGGCTGAGGAAATGACAGCAAAGATTTCAAAGTTCTGAAGATGTTTCAGCTTATGTACAGACCAAACCAGGGAGCCATAAATATTCAAACAGGAAATTAAAAAGGAATTTCACCTAGAATGTACCAGAACTTGCTGGTTAAGGTGAATGGTATAGGTGCAGTTAAAGTAAAACTAAATAAACACAAGGGAAAAATAAAACAGAAATAGGGTAAAGTATATATGAACAATGGCATAGATTTGTTGAACAGAACAGTGCGTTTCTCTACTCTACATATAGTTTGAAGTGTCCATTTACTCTCCCTTTACTTGACCATGCCCTGAAAAATGCTGGAAACATTGTATGACAGTGGACTATCATGGTCACCATGGACTTTAGAACTGACTGCTGGGTTCTCTGAAGAGAACAAGTTTGTCCAGACTGTTTCTATTGTATTGTAACTCATCCACAGTATGAGCTGTTTTCTCAGTACTCTCTTTAAAATAAAATACTGCTCCCAACAAATAAAATGCCCCACTCTCTCCCATCTCAAGAAATATTATTTCTCATATTTTTTTAATCAGACAAATTTGTGCATTAATTATTGGTCATTCTGTTGCCATCAACTGAGTTGGCACAACAGTCACCAGGATAACGACCAGTGAACTAATGAACTGTACGTGACAGTAAATAGGCAGGTAGGAAGCATTCCTGATGTAGTACTAGCCCAAGGGACACACTGGCTACTGAGCTTTCAGTAACTACCAGGAGTGGCAGAGATGAAAGTGAGCCAACACAGGCTGCTACACACACCAGTAAGAAAGTGGCCAATGCTATGTTTCTGACATGACTGCACCAGTAAGGAATTTACACACAGTACTGGTAAGAACTTTAAGTACTGCACCCCTGAAGGATGGATAAACAAAATAAATCAGTCCATATCTTTACCAATATACAAAATCAAGAGTTACAGTGGAGGAGGGGTGGCGAACAACACCACCAGAAATAGCTACAGTCAGCTAAAGACTTCAATACATATAACTAGTAACCAGAGCCCAGTATGCAAATCTAGGTCCGATCCAAAGTTCTAAGACAAGCTACGAAGGCACCACTTTTCAGACAGTCAGCAGCTGCTCAGAAGGGGACAGGTTCACATTAGATCAATGCATTTTCAGGTAAACTGCAGTCAATTGCACAAACAGAGACAAAAATAATTAGTGCTGCTGTACAATTGTTCACGAGATATTTCTTCCTGGGAGAATGAGGGGAGGAAGGGAGCGAAGACTGGACTCTATTGGAAACAGAACAGTTCATTAGAGAACCTGACTCATAAATCAATCCCAGTTGTTTCAGCATTTAAAGCTCTCCACAAATAGTTGTAATTCTGTCCAGAATTCCAAATTATTACAATAATTTCAAAAGGTAACAAATTTCAGGTAATTGGGTCTCATTCAGGTTTTCCTGACACTACCCAATTAAGCACTGCCAACTTTATACTGGGAACATGAAACCTCAAATTGAATAAACATAGATGAACCTCTTGTTTCCTGCAAAATAGCAATGTTCTTAAAATATAAATGTTAAAAGTAAACTTTCAATCCTATTCCTAAACCGATTTCTAATACAACGAAATACCTTTGCTTGTGGAATTCCTATAGATGGATGAATAACTCAAGTTATGGAGTTGGGATGTTATTTCAGGCCTCGATATGAAAGAACCCATTCACAACAGGAAAATGGGACAAGAGATTGAAAACATATTGGTCAATTAACAGGAACTATGAATAGATTTTTCACAGCTGGAGATTTCGGCTCTTTATAAGCTCCTGAAATTTAAAGTGGTATCACCTTCAACGAGAAATGTCCTTCACATGGAACTACACCATGACGTTATTGCACTGAAGCACATCACTGAACGTACCTCCAGGTGCCCTCAACCCCACCAACTTCTCCCAGCATGTGCCAACATTTAATTGCGAGAAGATGATACCCTTGCTCAGTTTAATTAAGCACACTGTTTCTCGTGGTCAGACCTACAGTGTGGGGTCACTTGGCTACATGCATAACAGCTATATCACATGCTTGGTACCATGCCCACCTCTGGAGACAGGAGATCGGAACGGCTATCCTCTGGATTCCAAGGACCTGGCACAGAGAATGAAAAGTAAAAAGCTGCACACTGTAACTTCCGATATCCCCTGACCTTTTCCCTCCAAAAATTACATCTATGACAAAAAAAACATATTCTGTACTAAAGATCTAGGATATCTATGGTTTGGAAATAAGGTCAGCGAAACAGGCAAATGTGTTGGAGCATGTCGAGGTTAAGAAAGCAGTGTTGGAGCTACTAAAAAGCATCAGGATAGATACGTTCCCAGGGTTGAATAGGTGAATTTTATAAATGACTTGGATGAAGAGGTGGAAGGGTGGGTTGGTAAGTTTGCAGATGACACGAAGGTTGGTGGTGTAGTAGATAGTGCAGAAGGTTGTCATAGGTTGCAACAGGATATAGGCAGGATGCAGAGCTAGGCAGAGAAGTGGCAGATGGAGTCCAGTCTGGAGAAGTGGAAGATTGAACTTGAAGGCAGAGACATGGTTAATGGCAGGATTCTTAGCAGTGTGGAGGGACAGGGAGATCTTGGAGTCTAAGTCCATAGATCCCTCAAAGTTGCTGCGCAATTTGATGGGGTGGTTAAGAAGGCGTGTGGTACGCTGGCCTTCATTAGTCGAGGAATTGAGTTCAAGAGCTGTGAGGTAATGTTGCAGCTCTATAAAACTCTGGTTAGATCACACTTGGAGTATTGTGTTCAGTTCTGGTCGCCTCATTATAGGAAGGATGTGGAAGCTTTGGAGAGGATGCAGAGGAGATTTACAAGGAAGCTGCCTGGATTGGAGAATAAGTCTTATGAGGAGAGGTTGAGCAAGTTAGGGCTTTTCCCTTTGGAGCAACGCAGGATGACAGGCGACTAGATGGAGGTATATAAAGATTATGAGAGACATAGACATGGACAGCCAACACCTTTTCCCCAGGGTGGAAATGGCCAATGCAAGAAGTCACCCATTTAAGGTGCGTGGAGGAAAGTTCAGGGGAGATTTCAGAGAAGTGTTTTTTTTAAAAACACAGAGTGGTGGGTGGCTGGAATGCACTGCCGGGGGTGGTGCTAGGGGCCCATATGATAAGGTAATTTAACAGACTCTCAGATAGGCACATGGGTGAAAGAAAAATAGAGGGTTATGGGAGATGAAGTAGAGAGGGGGATAGATTGAATGTGGATAAGGTTTATATAGATCAGCACATCGTGGGCTGTGCTGTACTGTTCTATGTTCTGTGCTTAAGTCACAAATTATGCACTGCCCCTGTACATCAATGTTATTTTACGCATTATAACAAATTGAACACTACTTCTCACCAGTGTTCAATCCCAGTTTACAAACATCACAACAGTGGCTACACTTTATAACAGAGCCTGGCTACCTGACCCCAGCCCACGTGACCGACTGGATGTGTTGGCTTTGTTTCTGGTCGGATGTGTATTCTGATATAGGTTCAGGTAGGGTCTGTACCTAACCAGGTCAGGCTGATTTATTTAGTATTAACACATGTCCTCTGATCTTCATCAAAGTTTCATTCTCAAACAAATCAATTGCACAATTGCTGCTTATATGGTGCTATGTGCCTGTGATGCTGCTGCAAGCAAGATTTTCATTGCACCCGTGCACACATGTGCATGTAACAATAAACTTGACCCGACTTGACTTAAAACAGAAAATGCTGGAAACACTCAGCAGGTCAGGCAGCATCTGTGCAGAAAGAAACAGAGTTAATGTTTCAGTTTTGACGAAGGGTCTCGGACCTGAAACATCACCTGTTTCTCCCTCCACAGATGCTGCCTGACCTGCTGAGTGTTTCCAGCATTTTCTGTTTTTACTTCAGACTTCCAGCATCGACATGTTTTTGAGATTGTTGTTAATGATACAAAAGAGACTGTAGATACTGGAATCTGGAGCAACAAACAATCTGCTAGAGGAACTCTGCGGGTCAAGCAGCATCTGTGGGAGGGAAGGAATTGTCGATGCTTGTCCCAGGTTCCTCCAATGGATTGTTTGCTGTTCAAGATTGTTATACTTAGAGCATGGGGAAAAACTATAACTCCTTAGATTCAGATCGGGCACGAGTAGGTCGGGTTTTAATTTTGTACCCAACAGACTTCTACTTTATACATACTTTATATTGGCTATGAAGACGATAATCTTTCGCATTGATAAGAGGATAAGTAAAGACAACAGTCTGTAACTTTCTTCCCAGGTAACTCTTGGTTTCAAAAAATCACAAAGTGAGACTTTGACTTAAAAAAGCAACACATTCTCGTACCGTTCCAGACAAATCTTTGCTTTTGCTATATTAAAGCCTCCAGCTGTCATCAGGAGATGTTTCCACGGGTGGTCCTCCAGGAATTCAGCTGAGGAGCTGAGCTCAGATCATTGAGTGTTGACAGACTACCTGATTGGGGGAACATCAGCTACAAGTTCAGTCCTGCCCACCACATCATTGGACAGTGAGTAGGAGCAAGGGTGCCATCTGCATTTTACATCCTCCATGGGCATGACTCCAAGGGATCTAAGAACAACATTGCACACTGATCACTATGTAATCTTTGGAGAGATGGATCACAGACTGGGTGACCACTGTAGTGAATACCTTTATCTGCAAGTTTGACTGGGGCATTAGTCACTTTAATCTCTCTGTCCTGACCTCCTTCAGTGAGGCAATGAAGCTTAACATAAGCTCTGTGAGGTGCATTAATACTTTCAATTATGTGCACACTACAATGATTTCTATGATTTCAGATGTGACTTTCTTATTTCCATTTACACCTCCTCCATCTTTTCTTTCTTTACTTGTCCTTTTCTTTCCTTTTGCCTTGTACCAGCACGTCTTTTGTGTTTTTAACTTCAACCCCATCACACACCTTCCATTCTACTCTCTCCTTTCCTGCCCTTTCATCTCTAACTTTCATCAGTGTTGATGAAAGCTCAATAACCTCAGATGTTAACTCTGATTCTCACTCCACAGATGCTGCCCGACCCAAGTATTTCTGGCATTTTCATCACAGACTGCAGAAGAGATCAGTGATGGCCTGGAGTTCTGAAGATTGCAGCAACATTGCCTTTGTACATTAGGCCAGTACTGATGTTACACCACTATTTTCAAATTCACTAATGACGAGCATTTGTTACTCAAATAAGTTCAAGGATATACTTTAGAGCAGCCCAAATATAGAGGCAATGATAGAAATATATAAATAATGAAAAGGATTAATAGTGTGGTTATTGATCATAGTATTCTAGCTGGATAATTGGGGACAGCAAGGGGATGAGTTAAGCCGTGAACTGAACATTTCCGAGAGCTGTGAGCCTCGAGAATGTAGCAGCCTGCTGTGGTGGTCGATGACTCTCTGCATGTCTGCAAGAAGGAACTGGCAGAGTCCCTGGCAGAAGCAGAGATCATGTACCAAAAACTGAGCATTGGCTTCAATGATGGAGAAGCAAATGGGCAGAAAACTCAGGTTGTATTAGAACATAGAACAGCACAGGAACAGGCCCTTCGGCCCACGATGCTCTGCCTAACTTCTTGTATTCTCCTAGATGGTTTCTATCACCCGTGTTTCAGTGAGATATTCTGTTGAATACTGTGCTTTTTGCCTATCACAAGATTACATGGGTGCAGAGGTGGTTGGAGAGAGAGGTGGTGGTGGTAGAGGAGAGGTAGGAAGTGTCCAGACATGATAGTTCATCGTGGGCCAGCTTTGATGGAGCAGCTCCCTTCCTGCCCACTGTTTCTGCACATTTGCATGAAGATTTACACCAGCTTTTTTGTGACTGCCTCACATGTCATGAGGCCAACATTACCAGGTGAACTCCTGACCAAAGCCTTCTGCCTTCCTGAGACCTACGAGTAGCTGGTGTGCTGCTGCCTACGGCGGGCGGTCCTCATCTTCTCGAAGCGAGCCTCCATTTCTTCCAGCACTTTGGGCGTGTACCGCACCACCAACTTCACAGTGCCTTGTGCTGCTTTCAACAACTCCACAGCCTTCTCATGCTGCTCCCCCTCCACGCTCTGGGTACAGAGAGGCAGTGAGACAAAAAGAAGCAACAGGTGAATTTCAGTAATACAATGGAATGAAACGTACCTTTCGAAGCAGTAATGCCCCAACTCCTGCTCCTATTTACTTGCGTCCTTTCCCTTCGCCACACTGCTTCTGATGGTCCACAGTCAGACAGCGAGTCTGGGCAGGGATTACACAATATATACAGCACAGAAGCAAGACGTTTGGATCAACCAGGCCACGTTGACATTTATGCTCCACTCTTTCCTCATTTCAACCTGGTCAGTGCACTACCTGATAGTAAGTAAAAGCTTGTTGAATTCCCCTAACTTGGCTGTAGATCCAAAACATTCCATTGAGCCCCTCTGCAGAGCTGATGTTTCTGCTTTATGTACAGTACATCTACATCTTCGAGAAGAATGCAAAGTAGAATAAAATCCAGTGTGTTGGTAAAATGCAGATGTGCTGTAATCCCCATTCCATCACCACCCATCCCTGTTACAGCACATCTGGAGCTGCTGGTGAGCAGGGTGCCAACCCCTGGTGGTTTCTGTCAGGAGCAGTGAAAGTGCCTCCACAGTCTGACTCATTTAGCTACGACCTCAACGTTGGAAAAATAACTAAAACTTTAAAATATGGATCTAGTAAACACAGATATTTAAATGGCATGCTTTTTAAAAAGATATTTATAAAGGTAAGCATAACCTGTACCCTGTGGCTAAGCATATCTAAGCTGCCAACTCTGGTCACCAAATGAAGTATTTAAATATATGGAGACCTAAAACAGAATAATATCAAACTCTGTGACGGTGTCCTGGAGAATTGACCGTTAATATAAAAGCTCATGATGAGGGATAATTTCTTCTCCTCAAGGGCAGCTGTGACTTGTTGTAATTCTTTGTCACAGGGAGGAGTGGAGGTGACTGAATGTATGCAGGGTGTAGAGTGACAGACCGTTGGGGAGTTGAGGGTATGGCGAGAGTGTCGGATGGTGCTACTGAGGCCAGCACTGAATCCACCCTGATCTCACTGAAGGATGGAACAGGCCTGAGGGGCTGATTAGCCAACTCCTGCTTCTGTTTTTCCTTTTTACTCCAGATCCCCAGCTGAGGGGAGGCCCATCACTGTGAAACCCATCAGAAGATGTGAAAGAAGTGAATGGGATTTATAGTAACCTTTGTGAAGGCTGAAAGAGACGGCCATTCCTGGGAGGTGTCCCCAGGCAAATAACTTGGTCTAATCGGCCATGCACCAATCGAAAAATAGGGGGCTATGTGGGAGGGAAGGGTTAGATAGGAGGGTGAAGTGTTGGCACAACATTGTGAGCCGAAGGGCCTGTATTGTGCTGTAGTGTTCTATGTTCTATGCAGACTGAGCCCAAATGAACAAGGCGAACCCTGATTGGGCAGCCACTTCGCCAGTCTTCAAGTTATGACGCGAAGCTTCACTTGGAGTAACCACATGCATTTCTGAGATCTGCAGCTCAAAAGGAAAAGGTGCAGTGTAGATTCACTAAACTAGATCTAGTGAACACATGAGCTTCACCGATACCCAAGCTAAACAAATTGAATTCTGAGGGTAAATTGCATAGGCACAGCTTTATTTCCTCTAGATTAAGGGGAAATCTGACTGACATTTGAAGATAAGTAATTGGGTGGATTGAGACAAATGATTTCTGCTGGAGGGGAGGGCAGGGCAAAACAAGGGTTTAAAGTTTAATAGAAAAGCCAGATTGCTCAGAAGTTATGTCAGAAAGAACATCTCTGGATAGAGATTGGTGGGAATCGAGAACTCTCAACCCTACAGGTTGATGAGACTGGGAGTCAACTGAAAACACTGGACCTCAGATTGATAGAAATCTGTTTGGCAATGTGTTCATGAATATGGAACAAAGGGGGTTGAGGTGCAAACCTAACTGAACTACAGATCAACACACAAAGGGCTGGAGGAACTCAGCGAACACAGTTGCCTTTTCAGGTTGAGACCCTTCATCTGGACCCAAAACACTGACTGTCCATTTCCCTCCATGGATGCTGCCTGGCTTGCTGAGTTCCTCCAGCATTTAGTGTGTTGCTCCAGATTGCAGGAACTGCAGTCTCTCATGTCTCTGTTGAGCTACAGATCAGCCTCTGAAAACTTTAATGGCTTCCTATAACATTCAGTATTTTTCTGACAGACAATGGAAGACTAGTGCTTCAAAACACATCAACCACTTCACCCACTCAGAGATCAGTCGAAGTTTTAAGATATTAAACGTCGGCACCCACCACTCCGTTAACCGAGAGAAGCTGATCACCGCGTTTAAGTCCTCCATGTCTATCAGCCACTCCTCCGGGAATGATTCGGGATATGTAGATGGGGGAGTTCTGTTCCTTCCCACCCATTATGTTGAAGCCAAGTCCCTCTTCTGTCTTTGGAAGTTCCACGACCCGAGGGTGTGCGTGGCCCTCACTGGCTGCAAAAGCTGCAACTGTTGCCTAGATTTAGGGAGGGGCAAGAAGTTAATCGTCACGGCTGGAAGCATTTTCTCCGACAGGAAAGACAAACTTGCATTTACAGAGCCCCTACGCATTCTCAGGACCAGAAGCATTATACAGTCAACAAAGTACTTTCTGATGCATTGTCACCATTTGTATGAAATGTAGTGGGTAATTTGAGCACAGCTACATCCCACAAGTAGCTCAGACGTGACCCACAGCCGCAAAAGGTGCTACAAAGTGTACATTTCCCCTTGGGATATGGTTAAGCAGCTACAACTTGCATTCAACAACTAATTGTTACCTTGGCTGTTGCGTGAGCTCTGATCTCAGGGCTGCCACTGATGTCGAGCGTCTCGTAAAGCTGTTCATACACCTGGAATGAGAAACATGCAGCCAATTAACAGCACTTGTCCCTGGCCTTACACCCCTCTGGACCTGTCCAAAAGACAATTCCTGTGAAGTAACAGAACTACAGGAAGGAAAGAAAGATGAACGGCAGCCAGAGAGCATTCCCCAAGCACACGTGCTGGTGCTAATCCTGTGCTTGTAAGGAACTACTGCAAGTCCACCCATGCAGACAGAAACAGCCAACCCCTTCTTCACGCTGTCTGCACATCTGTGGTTCCCAGCACACAATCAGGGGAAATACAGTAATCCAGATGCCTCTGTAGCAAAGCAGTCCCACAATACCCTGTATCATTAACGAACTGCACTCTGCTCTTCAGAAATTAGTGGAATAGACTAATAACTATAATCACCCAAGAACAATAGATATTCACTGGTGGGTTATAAGCTAATATCAACATATCTCTTGTGGCAAGTTCATGGTATAATTATAACAACAGGACCATTAATCAAGAGCAGGCATCACATTTGCCTTCAAGACTTAAAAAAAAATTACTAGTTGATCTCCCATGGAGTTGCACACAGAATGAAGATTGAATACAGAGTTTACAAGAAGCAGTGTTGGGTGAGAAATATGCAAAGTCTGTCCTTAACTCGATCAGCTTCTTTCATTACAAATTCCAGCATTTATAAATAATGCTATGAACGTACAGATGGTGTGCACTCCTGCCCACGAGTGATGGTCCTGCAGTATCCCTACTGGATGGAGGGAGGCATTGCAGCATGATGGTTGCACAGGCAGATCCCATGACAATGCAGACTTTTGGAGAGATAATGGGAATTGTAATTGGTTTATTATTATCACTTATACCAAGGTAAAGTGAAAAACTTGTCTTGCATACAGTTCAGAATGCAGAGTAAAGTGTCACAGCCACAGAGAGAGTGCAGTGCACGTAGAAAATAAGGTGCAAAGTCATAATAAAGTAGATTGTGAGGTCAAGAGTCCATCTTTCTGTACTAAGGAAACATTCAATAGTCTTATAACAGCAGAATAGAAGCTGTCCTTGAGCCTGGTGGTACGTGCTTTCAGGCTTTTGTATCTTCTGCCCGATGGGAGGGGAGAAGAAAGAATGTCCCGGGTGGGTGGCGTCCTTGATTATGCTGGTTGCTTTACCGAGGCAGCGGGAAGCATAGACAGAGTCCATGGAGGGGAGGCTGGTGTCCGTGATGTGCTGGGCCATGTCCATAACTCTCTGCAGTTTCTTGCAGTCACAGGCAGAGCAGTTGCTGTACCAAGCAGTGATGCATCCAGATAGGATGCTTTCTATGGTGCATCAATAAAAGTGTGAAAGGGGACGTACCGAATTTCTTTAGCCTCCTGAGGAAGTAGAGGCGCTGGTGAGCTTACTTGGCTGTGGCATCTACGTGGTTGAACCAGGACAGGCTATTGGTGATGTTCACTCCTAGGAACTTGAAGCTCTCAACCTCAGCACCGTTGATGTAGACAGGTGCATGTGCACCACCCCCTTTCCTGAAGTCAATGACCAGCTCTTTTGTTTTGTTGACATTGAGGGAAAGGTTGTTGTCATGACACCATGTCACTAAGCTCTCTATCTCCTTCCTGTACTCCGACTCATCGCCATTTGAGATACGGCCCACTACAGTGGTATCATCTGCAAACTTGTCGATGGAGTTAGAGCAGAATCTGGCCATGCAGTCATGAGTGTATAGGGAGTAGAGTAGAGGGCCGAAGGTGCAGCCCTGCACCGTAGGGGGCCGAAGACGTAAACTTGTCATGCCACGCATTAACTCCAGCCTCCCAGTGTTGAGAATAATTATGCTGAAGGTGTTGCTGCCTATCCTTATTGATTGCAGTCTGTTAGACAGGAAGTCAAGGAATAGGCTACCAGCAACGGTGGTGGAGGCAGATACGATAGGGTCTTTGAAGAGACTTTTGGATAGGTAGATGGAGCTGAGAAAAATAGAGGGCTATGGGTCTCTAAGGTTGGGACATGTTCGGCACAGCTTTGTGGGCCGAAGGGCCTGAATTGTGCTGTAGGCTTTCTATGTTTCTATCTAGTTACATAGGGAGGTGTTGGGTCCCAGGTCTCAGGTTTGGTGATGAGTTTGCCTGGAATTATAGTATTGAAGGTGGAGTTGTAGTCAATAAACAATAGTCTAATGTAGGTGTCTTTACTGTCCAGATGCTCCAGAGATGAGTGTAGGGCCAGGGAGATGTCATCTGCTGTGGACCTGTTTCAGCAGTAGGCAAATTGCAGTGGGTCGAGTTTGTCTGGGAGGCTGGAGTTAACGCGTGCCATGACCGGCTTCTTGAAGCACTTCATGATGGTGAATGTCAGAGCACCAGGCAGTAGTCATTAAGACATGTTACCTTGTTTTTCTTAGTTACTGGGATAATAGTGGTCTTCTTAAAGCAGGTGGGAACCTCAGGTTGAAGCAGGGAGAGGTTAAAAACATCTGCAAATACCCCCGCCAGCTGATCTACACAATATCTGAGCACACGGCCAGGAACACCATCTGGGCCAGATGCTTTCGGCAGGTTCACTCCAGAAGACTGATCTTACATTGTCAACTGTGACTGTGGGTTCAGGTGCATTGGAGGCCGTCGGGGTGGGTGGTGACATTTCACTCCCCTTCTGTTCAAAACGTGCATAGAATGCATCAAGCTCATTCTACACGGGAAGGGACGTGCCGTTGTCGGTGGTGCTGCCCAACTTCGTTTTGTAGCACGTAAGCCTTGACACAACTGACGACTGTTTTGGAACTCTATTTTGGACTGGTATTGTCTCTTGGCATCTCTGATAGCTTTACGGAGGTCATATCTCAATTTCTTGTATAGGTCAGGGTCACCTGATTTGAATGTTGCAGTCGTAGACTTCAATAGGGAGTGGAGCTCCTGGTTCATCCATGGTTTCTGGTTTCGGAACGCCGTATTGTCCTCTTTGGTATACAGCCCTCAACACACTTGCTGATAAAGTCTGTGATGGGGCAGCTATGGTGGAAGATACGACTGATGGATTTGTATCAAAGGTGTAAACAGAGTGTTGGAAACAGTGGATTCTTCAGGTGGTTTGGATGGTGGGTTTGTGGTGGTAAGAATTGAGGAGAGGGAAAAACAGAGACAAAGGCACACTGCACCACCACCGATGACAGAGTGCAACTGCTGTGTGTAACACGGTTCTGTTCCATAAGAAAATAGTGGAACTGGAAGATTTTTAACATTTTCTCCAAGGTGAACTGATAAATTAGACAGACCATACAGCAAAAGCTTCAAATTAACCGGTCTGTGCCAGTCCTATAATCCTTTTTTCAACCCAACATCATCAGTACACCTTTCCTTCTTTCCCTCTTTTCCCCACAAAAACACTTTTCATTCCAACTATTCCCAGGGCAGGAAATTCCACATTATAAGCATGTTCTGTGTAAAATTTTAAAACTTCGAATTCATTTTTCCCCATTGTTAATGGGATGTCAGAGTAAAATCTACAGATGAGCTTCAGGGAAGGGCAAAGGGGAATTAGGGGAGGGCACTGGGAGTTGAGGGAGGGCACTGGGAAAAGGGGATACACACTAAAAAGGTTACAGGATGATATTCACGCTGAGCAGACAGCTTTGCAAGCACTAGTAAGCAATGGGACAGTCGGGAACTGGGCACTGACCTCTCGGATAGCAGAACAGAACTTGCTCTGAAGAACCCGCTGCAATGTCTGCAGTTTCTGAGGCGGGACATTGCCACTCCGCTGTAACTTCTCCAGGAGCTCGATTGCTCTGGCAACATCTGGAACACACAAAAGGTGTCATGAGTCAACCAGCCCTCGAGAACTCAGGCCCTGTGTCCCTCATCTCAATCTCTTCCATTCCCCTTCAACTGCCATCCTTGCACGAGGTCTCTCTCCCTCAATACTGACCACAAGGCCCCTCTTCTGCTCTCTTCCCTCATCCATTGGATTGAATTTACTCCCTCACTATGTCACCAACTCCCAATATCTCCTTCAGCTTACTCCCCAACTCACCAGAATATCCCAGCTCAACTGCAACAGCCTTTGGTGTACCAGACCACATCTGTCTGCTCAGGTACTGCACAACATCTCACAAACTAGTTTGAAAACAAGCACAAGAGGTGGCCTGGTCAAATTGTTATACCCAGAATGAACAGCATTAAATCATCTGGTCATCATACATTTTTGCTTGTGGGAGCTTATTGGTTGCAGAGGTTTCAATATTACATCAATGACTGCACTGAGAAGATGTTCGCTGGCTGTAAAGCACTTTCCATATTCCATACAACATGGGAGATGACCATTCAGCTCATCAGGTCTATGCTGGTTTTCAGAGCAATCCAGGCCGTGTCCCTATTTTTCCCACAAATTCTCCCCACAGTCCCATCAACAGCCCCAGATTCCACCACTCACCAACACAGCAGGGACAACTACGGTGGCCAATCAACCAACTCACATATCTTTGGGATGTGGGAGGAAACCCATTCAGTCACAGGGAGAATGTACAAACTACACACAGACAGCAGCGGAGGTCGGGATTGAACCCAGGACTCTGGAGCTGTGAGCAGCAGATCTACTAGCTATACCACTGTGCTGCCCTTTGGGGTGTCCTGGGGTCATGAAAGGCATTAGATAAGCCGATTCTCTTTCCTTCTTATAAAGTCCAACAAAAGGACTAAAGAGAAAAACTGGGACTCATGAAATAAAGGGGGGTTAGTGTTGTATGAACAAAATGTTAACTTGAGAACAGTTGTAAATAGGAGACTGGTAATTGGTATAGTTCCCAAGATTCAGTAATTGGAACAGTTTTTTTAAAAAATGACTTGTGTAGGGTAAGATTTCAAAATTTTTAGAGAACACCAAACTAAGATGTGTGGTAAACAGTGAGAAAGGCAATAGACTGCCAAGGCATTCAGGGCTTACAATAACGTCTCCTCTACTTGGGAAAACCAAACTTAGATTGTCTGTCTGCTTTGCAGAACAGCTTCATTCAGTTTGCATGCTTTAAGTTGCCTGTTACATTAATTCTCCCTCTTATTCTCAACTCTTCATCTTTGACTCCTACACAGTTCCAGTGAAGGTAAATGAAATTTGAGCATCAGCACCTCATCTTTCAATAAGCCATGTTATAACCTTCCAGAATAAATAATAAATTCAACAAATTCAGGTAACTATTGGTTCCAGCATTTGCATTTCTTTCATCTAGTCATTTCAGATTTCATTCTCCTGTGTAGCTCCAAACAAACTTTGTTATTCATTAGTCTCTCCCACTCACTACTACTTTTGTTCCATCTCTCTTGGTCTCCACCCTTTCTCGGAGTTTCCTTTTTGTTCTCTCCACCTCTCCCCTTTCTCTACAATTTAAAACACATTTTATTTCTAAGATTCCTTAGTCCTCATGAAAACTTACCAACATGAAACATGAAAGGCAGCAGAGTGGTGCATTTGGTAGAACTGTTACCACAGAGACCCAGGTTCAATCCCGACCTCCGGTGCTGTCTGCGTGGTGTTTGCACAGTGACCATGTGGGTTTCCCCCGGGTGCTCCGGTTTCCTCCCACATCCCAAGGTGTATGAGTCTGTAGGTTAATTGGCCGCTGTAAATTGCGGCTCATGTATGTGAGTGATGGAATCTGGGGGGAGCTGGTGGGAATGTGGGAAAATTAACATAGGATTAGTGTAAGCAGCTGCTTGACAGTTGGTGCAGACTTGGCGGGCCTGTTTCCATGCTGTATGACTCTATGGCATTTCTCTTTATAACGTTTCCCTCTCCACAGAAGCTGCCTGACCTACCGAATATTTTTAGCACTTTCTGTCTTTATTATGGATTTGCAGCATCTACAATTCTTTTGCTCGCCAAGGTTACAGCGAACCACAATACAAAGATTAGGCCACAATAGGAATACTGCATATCATCTCTGGTCACCACACTTTAAGAAGGTCTTGAAGGTCCTAGGGAGGGTGAATTACTAGAATGATATGAGGGATGTCATGATTCAGCTTTAATCAAAACATAAACTGATGGAAATACGCAGCAGGGTAAGCAGCATCTGAGGAGAGAAAAATGGAGTTAATGGTTCAGGTTGAAGGCCTTCCATTAGTTGAAAGGCAGCGAGGTCCACCACACCCATATCAGATGGGAGGTCATCAACCTGAAATATTAATTCTCTCTCTCCATAGATGTCTGACCAACACTTCCAGCATTTTCTGTTTATATATCACATCTAAAGTTTATTGATTTTCAATTTCAAATTTCAGCTCCAGAATTATGGACATGGTTACAGGAGAGGGTGCAGTGGAGATTCACCAGGATGTTGCTTGGGATGGAGCATTTCAATTATCAGTAGAAAAAAAAGACAGGAGACGGCAGCTGCTGGAATCTGAAGCAAAACAAACAAACAGCTGAGGAACTCAGTGGGTCAAACAGCATCTGCAGAGCGAAATGGACAGTCATGGTTTCAGGTCGCGTCCCGATGACGGGTTGCAACCAGTAATGTCGACTGTTCATTTCCCTCCATAGATGCTGCCTGACTCCGTGTTCCTCAGTTAGCTGGATTTCTTCTCCTTGGAATGGAGGAGGTTTGGGGGCGTGGAGGTGAGGGAGAGTGGAAATCTGATACACAAATTTATGGAGGGGCATTGATGGGGTGGATGGTAGGAAACTATTCTCCATAGCAGAGGTATCTGAAAATAGAGGGTATAGGTTTTGGATAAGGGTTAAGAGCTTAGAGGGGATCTGAGGAGGATTTTTGTTTTGCACGGGGGTGTTTGAAATCCAGAACATAATGCCTGAGGGGTGGTGGAATCAGATACTCTCATGATTTAAGTATCTGGACAAGCACTTGAATCACCAAGGCTTAGAAGTTTATGGATCAGTACTGGAAAATGGGTCTACTACAGACAGGTACTTGATGGCTCGCATGGATAATGGTGGGCTGAAGGACCTGCTTCCGAGCTGGATGACTCTATGAGTAGACTGAAGAAAATTGGATTGTTTATCATAGAGCAGAGGGAAGATTTGATAGACGTGTCCAAGATCATGGTGCATTGAAATAGGATTAATGGAAGGAAGCTTTGAAATAGTTCAGCCATGGGATCACACTCATGAATGTTCTCCGTGCCCACCCACCAGTGCAGTTATTTGCTCCCCATAACGTACTGCCTACTGTACACAGAGGTAGTGTGAGTAAAGAAAGTGTGGGGATCAGAACAAAAAGTTAAGGATTTTAAATTCAAGGCAATGCTTAACCCTGTGCTCAACAAAGGCTTGATTCAAGTTAGGACATGGGCTGTAGAATTTTGAATGACTTGAAGCTTACAGAGTGAAATAAGGGTGAACTACCAGGAGTGAAATTGTTTAGTTCTACAAGCAAAGGAAGCTTGGGCAATGTGACACAGGAGAAACTAGAGGGTCTCCTCAAATGGAGTAACATGCAACTCCATGACTGTAACAATCCCATTCAACTTTAGACTGAAAGGGGAAGAGAAATTAAAAATTACTTTATAATGGGGATGAGAATAGCAGTTTCAGTCTTCCAATAGTCAGAATAGTCATACAACACATAGAGGTCTTTCAGCCCACTACCTCTGTGCCATCCATCTGGGCTAATCCAATTTACCAACACTTGGTGTTGGTACTATGCAGTGTACTATGTTGATTCAAGTGTTTATCTAGACACTTACATTTTGTGAGAGTACCTCCTCCACCAACTCCTCAGCACGTTCATTTCCAATTCCAACTACCCTCTGTGTGAAAGAATTCCATTTCAGATACTCTCTGAATCTCTTACCCTAAACTTAAACTCATACTCAATGGATTTGGACACCTTTGATATAGGACAAGGCTTCCTACTCTCTACACCATCTACAATTGGGAGTAATTTTCCATGACTGGGTGTCAAGATAGTCTGATGATTTAGACAGTCGAGGGCTCAAGATAGTTGGTGATGAAGCAAAGTGCTGCGGGATGGCCTCAGGTAAATAAGGGGAGAACATAAAATATTTCTTGAGTAGATACCATGAAGAAAGGAGACAACTCCTCGCCCCCGCCCCAATACACACCTACCTAGGTATGTGTTAAGTGCGCTAACACCCCCAAAGTCCACACTTGGTGCCAGAACATCCGCCCAATGGGCCCGATCCCTCATCAATGGGGCAGTGAGAATAATGAACCAAGTACCAGCGCACAACCTGACCTCACACCACTAGGGCTCCGCCTCTCGCACCTATTGGCTCTATCGCCTCATGCATATACAATCTGATCTCATGTATCGACGGCTGACTGGCCCGCCCAGATGTCAATCAAATCCTAGCCAGACTTGATTGGTCAGTGGAATAGCGGCACCTCATTCATAAAATAATCTAAAAAGACACCGAAGACACAGAGCGCCGTCTCTGTCCGCCCCGCCAGCTGCCGGCGGGACAGACGCGTCAGGCGCCGGTGGCCGGTACTCTGCGGCAGCCCGCCCGCTCCGTCCCGCTCACCTCTCTCCAGCGACAGAGACTCCGCCAACGCCGCCATGGTCAAGCCGGCATCACCTGACCAGCAACTATAGAGGGGCACATGACCTGCCCTAGCAACGCCCCGCCCCCATGTGTGCTGCACTGAACAGCTTCAGCCGCTGGCGTCGCTGTTACAGAGGACGGAGTCTGGACCTTGCTTCCCATTGGCTCTCATTGCTTGTCTCCCATTGGTCTATCCTGCCAACTTTCTATTGGTTCATGGAGCAGGCTTCCCATTGGCTCTCACTGCCTGGCTCCCATTGGTCCATCTTTCCAACTTTCTATTGGTTCATGGAGCAGGCTTCCCATTGGCTCTCACTGCCCGGCTCCCATTGGTCCATCTTTCCAACTTTCTCTTGGGTCACGGAGCTGGCTTCCCATTGGCTCTCACTGCCCGGCTCCCATTGGTCCATCTTTCCAACTTTCTCTTGGGTCACGGAGCTGGCTTCCCATTCACCCTTCCCCTGCCTCCCTTTGCCTCCCTGTTGGATCTCATTGACCTCAATTACATAAGAATGTAAGAAGTAGGAGCAGGAGTCGGCCATCTGGCCTGTCGAGCCTGCTCTGCCATTCAATAAGATCATGGCTGATCGGGCCGTGGACTCAGATCCACCTACCTGCCTTTTCCCCATAACCCTTAATTCCCCGACTATGCAAAAATCTATCGAACTGTGTATTAAATATATTTAATGAGGTCGCCTCTGCTGCTCCCCTGGGCAGAGAATTCCACAGATTCACTACTCTCTGGGAAAAGCAGTTTGATAAGATTTCTTTATTAGTCACACGTACACCGAAACACACAGTGAAATATATCTTCTGTGCAGAGTGTTCTGGGGGCAGCCCGCAAGTGTCGCCATGCTTCTGGCGCCAACATAGCACGTCCACATCCTCATCTCCGTCCTAAATCTATTCTCACGAACCTTGAGGCTATGTCCCCTAGTTCTAGTCTCACCTACCAGTGGAAGCAACTTTCCTGCCTCTGTTTTATCTATCCTTTTCATAATTTTATATGTTTCTATAAGATCCCCTCTCACTTCCAGCGAGTATAGTCCCAGGCAACTCAATCTCCACAGAGGCTAACCCCCTCATCTCCAGAATCAACCCAATGAACCTCCTCTGCACTACTTCCAAAGCCAGTATATCTTTTCTCAAGAAAGGAGACCAGAACTGCATGCAGTACTCCAGGTGCGGCCTCACCAGTACCCTGTACAGTTGCAGCATAACCTCCCTGCTCTTCAATTCAATCCCTCCAGTAATGAAGGCCAACATTCCATTTGCCTTCTTGATAACCTGTTGCACCTGCAAACCAACCTTTTGCGATTCATGCACAAGCACTCCCAAGTCCCTCTGCACAACAGCATGCTGCAATCTTTCACCATTTAAATAATATTCTTATCTTCTATTTTTCCTTCCTAAGCAGATGACCTCACATTTACTAACATTGAACTCCATCTGCCAGACCTTGTCCACTCACTTAACCTATCTATATCTCTCTGCAGACTCTCTGTATCCTCTGCACAGTTTGCTTTTCCACTCAATTTAGTGTCATCAGCAAACTTAGATACACTACACTCCGTCCCCTCTTCCAAATGGTTAATGTATACCGTGAACAATTGCAGGCCCAGCATTGACCCCTGCAGCACCCCGCTCACTACTGATTGCCAATGTGAGAAACACCCATTTACCCAACTCTCTGCCTTCTATTGGTCAACCAATCCTCTATCCAAGCTAATACATTACCCCCAACTCCATGTATCCTTGTCTTATGGATAAGCCTTTTATGCGGCACCTTATCAAACACCTTCTGGAAATCCAAGTATACAACATCCACCTGTTCCCCTCTATCGACTGCGCTCATTATATCCTGAAAGAACTCCAGTCAGCTTGTCAAACAGGACCTGCCCTTCCTGAATCCATGCTGCGTCTGCCTGATGGAACCACTTCTATCCAGATGTCTTGCTATATCTTCCTTAACGCTAGCTTCAAGCATTTTCCTAAATACAGACATTAAGCTAACTGGCCTATAGTTACCTGCCTTTTGCCTACATCCTATTTTTAAACAATGGCGTAACATTCGCTGTCTTCCAATCTCCTGGGACCTGCCCAGAGTCCAGAGAATTTTGGTAAATTATCACAAATACCTCTACTCTAACTTCCACCATTTCTTTCAGTACCCTGGGATGCATCCCATCAGGACCAGGGGACTTGTCTACCTTTAGATCCACTAGTTTGCTCATCACTACCTCTTTAGTGACAGCGATTGTATAGAGGTTCTCACCTCCCATAGCATCCATAACATCTCTCTTTGGCATGTTAGACGTGTCCTCCACCGTGGAGACTGACACAAAATAGTTGTTCGAGGCCTCGGCCATTTGTCAAACAGGACCTGCCCTTCTATTGTTGCCTCCTGAAGTTCCTGCCTCCCACTGATACCTTGTCAGTGTCCCCCTGTTCTAGCTACCTGGAATCTATCGGCTCCTTTTGGCTGCATCCTGTCGGCCCATTGAAGCCATCCATTTGCTCCTATTCCCCACTTCCCATCATCTCCATTTGCCAACTTTCCCACTTGCTCCAAGTGACTGCCTCCCAATGGCACACGTTGCTGGTTTCCATTGGCTGTTATTTATTACCTCCCACTATTGTTCTATTGAAGGAAGTCCCTCTATATCCCTCTACCCTCTAGCAATGATCATCTGCAGTCCAGATGAAGGGCCCTGACCCAAAATGCTGACTGTCCATTTCCTTCCACAGGTGCTGCCTGACCTGCTGTTCTCCAGCATCTTGTGTGTTGTTCCAGATTCAGCACTTCCAGTCTCTTGTGTCTCCCTCCATCCTCTGTCTGTTCTGGCCTCTTAAACATTGCCAGCTGTCTTTCATGACCAAGCCAGTTTTGAATCTAACCTACCAAGTCACTATGGATCCCACGTGACTTAATCTTTTGGAATCACCTACCATGAGGAACCTCGTTAAGTACTTTACTAAAGTCCATGTAGACAACATCCACTGTCTGAGCTTCATCAATCATCTTCATCTCCTCCTCAAAAAGCTCAGATTTGTGAGACATGACCTGCCCCGTACAAAGCCTTGCTAACTATCCCCAATAAGTTCATGCCTTCCAAAGTTGAGTCAATTCTGTCTCTAACAATCTTCTCCAATAATTCTCCTGCTACTGATGTAATTTCCTGGATTATCCCAATTACCCTATTTAAACAAAGAAACAATGTTGGCTATTTTCCGGTCTTCTGAGACTAACTGCGGCTAAAGAGGATATAAAGATCTCAGGCCCCCTCAGTATCCAGCGATAGAGATGTTGAGGTTGTTGTGTGGATACAAAGAAGGCAATAGGGGTGAGTGAATAGGCAACATCTTGGCAGATGGAGTACATTGTGGAAGAATATGCAGAAATACCAAATATTCTTTAAAAGAGAAATGTTGATATTCAAAAAGACCATGATGTCCATCTACATAGGTTGCCGAAAGGTAACATGTATGTGTGGCAGGCAGTCAGGAAGAAAACTGGATGTTGGCCTTTCATGCTCATGGATTTGAGTATGAATAAAAGTGCCTTGCATGATACAGGCCTTGGTGAAACCGTACTGAGTATTTTGGTCTGCTTACTTTAAAAGGGATGTAGTTGCAATGAGAATTCATATAGATTGAATCTTAACTTCTGTGGTGTGAAGAGAGGTTTAAATTAGACCATTATTCCCAGAGTTTCAAAGACAGGTGACCTTGAAACATTTAAAACTCTTGGAGGGATTAACGGGATATAAACAGGATGTTCCCCCTGGCTGAGAAATCTAGATCTAGGAATCAAGGCTCAAAGTTATGGGTAGGCTGCTCTGGTGGAGTGAGGAGGAGAGTAGGGAGGTGGGTTTAAAGAGGAAGTTGACTAAACACAAGAACATAAGAAAATAGGAGAGGTCACTTGGCTCCTAAAGCCTGCCCTGCCATTCGATATAACCATGGCTGATATGCCCCAGGCCTCATTTTTCCAGTTCCCCATCACCCTCAGTCCTCCCCATCTTTCAAAAAATGATCTACTTCCTCCTCAGATACCCCCAGTGGTTTAGTCTTTAGGGTAAAGAATAAAGAGAGGGGGACAAGGCTAAAGAGGAGCAGCAACACTGGCATGGACTGGAGTGACCCAATGGTTCTGGAACATCATCAGGAAAAGTCGAGGGAGGTTTTGTAGGTCGTGTTGCACAGTGATGGGGGGAGTTCTGGAGGTTTCACCATGGAACTTACCAGATGGTCAAACAACTCTCTCCTGTCCCCAACGTGACCTCTTTTTACAACCAATAAACAGAAGTAGTCAAAGAAAATGATGAGTTTTAATGCTTCTGATTTATTATTCCTCCTAACAGTGTCCAGGAGATGAACATTTAACTCCTGAATCGCTGGTGGAGGCATTGGCCAAGAGGCTTTGAGTAAGTAACTAATTTGTTCAAACAAAAGAATTACTTTTATACCTTGGACACCCCCCGACTGACTGTGAGATGCAGTGACTGTTACAGTGTAGAAAATGCAGCAGCCAATTCACACACAGCAAGATTCCACAAACAGAAACCAGATCAAGACCAGATTAACGACCCTGGATGAGGGATAAGGGTTGTCCAGGACACATCAGACAACTTCTTTCACGTATGTTCAAATAGGAGCTTTAGTGTTAGCCCTAAGAGGGCAGAGAGTGCTTTGGTTTAATACCACCTCCAGAAGAAGACACATCCAGCAGTACAACTGTCCCTCACTGCTGCTTCAGAAGAGTCCGCTTCAACTTGTCCTCAAGTCCGGAGTGGGTCTTGAACCCACACCTTCAGCTCAGGGCCCCCCACTGTACCACTGAGAACTTTCCACCCCTAGGACCTGGGTTTGAATCTGGCTGTCCTGAGTAACAAACTGGGTAGAGATTGGTCACAATTTTCCAATTAACCTCACCAAAATAATTCCAATTGGATAGCCTCCACCTGGCCCAGAATGGCGGTCGCTCCATTGTATGCTCAGTCCATTCAGATGGAGGGCTGAGTCATCACACCAAAAGAGAAATCACATGTCCGTGTAGTCCTGTTGGGGTTGAAGGTAAAGGGTCTCACAGTGGGTTTGATCCCGGGATCAGCTGGTCGCCTGTCAATGTTGGTTCCCTATTTGTGAAGCTGCACATAGTTAAATCATTAATTCACAACATAATACTACGGGTTGTTGAGTTACACCAGTGGTAAGTTCTCTCCCTGGATTATACAGGCACATTTCCTTCTCTTTCTCCCTGTTCGACCCCTCTCTAGGCAGCATTTGGATAAGAGAGTGGTCTCCATAACATTCAATTTACCCTGACAAGGTGTGTCTGGGATCCTTGACCAGCGAACCTGTCTCTCCCCAATACTTTCCAAACCTGCCATTACAGCAGCACAAGTGAATGATCCCTGCTGTGCCTCAGGCAGACATTCTCCCTTCAGGTTTACAATGTTAAGGAAGGCACCCCCCCCACCCTGATATTTATCTGTGGGGATACATATTGAGAAAAACATGGCCTGATTCAAAGGTCCAGTGTGCTTTGCAAAGCAACATCAAGTGGAATCAGAAGAGTACTGGGCAAAACTCTACAACATGCTGCTTTACATGCTCCCACATGGCAGTGCTGTGGTCACACTGATTTGCAGTAAAATTCCCAAAATCTGACATCTGATTGTTCAGAAATCCTGACAGTCTGGTCTCTGGGTCACTCTGTTGTCTGGAGTATGAGCCGTGGGTCAGAGACCAAGCAGGGTGTATGGCCAGAACCGGGGTCAGGGGTATGGGGTGAGAGTACAGCCAGGAAGCAGGAGCCGGGAGCTGGGAGCCGGGAGCTGGGGTCAGGATCAGGGGCAGGAATCGGGAATGCAGTCAGGATCCGGGAGCTGAGTTGGGGTCAGGAACATGGGAGGTTTGTGACTGGAGTTGGGGTCCAGAGTGCTGCCATATTTCCTGCTCCCTTTAAACCCACGGGGTAACATGTAAAATGTGAAATAACAGTGTGTTTGTGTGTAAGTGGAAGTAACATTCAATAGTCCAGATAATCTGCTGGTCCGGCCCTATCAAAGTCCCAAGGGTGCCGGATTATCAGAACTTTACTGTAATTCGGAACCTGCAGAGAACCCCTGCCACGACCCAAAACCCTGCCTTGCAGAATAAATACATCTGGACGTCTGCCCTACACCATCACAGTGGAGCAGCAGAAGTCTGCCTTGTACAAACTCTTCTCTCCTAATCCCATTTTTCACAGTGGCGACTTGCTATGTAAACAGTCACACTGCAGGTACACTTGGCAGCCTGAGACGGCATACCACAGTGGCGACCGTCCCTGCCCCTCCCCAACCCCAAATGACCCAGGCTTGGAAATTAAAAGCAGCACTTTCCTCTCCTGAACCCCGCGCCACTAATTGCACTGGCCCATAACCAGCTTATAGACTCCCCACAGCTGTACCAAGACACAGTGTCAAGTGAAGAAAAGTATATTTCAAAATACAATAAGTTAATACAAACGGTACCAATATGTAAATTCAGGAATAAATACAGCAGTTCAATGTATAAACATAACTTTTTACATGCAATCCATAAAACTTAGTGAAATAATTTATATATTTTATATATTTACAACAATATAGATAACACCAAATAAAAAGGAGGGGGTGGATTTGGGTCCTGGGCCAAAGAAGGATGAAGGTCACACCCGTCCGGTCCGGTTGATCAGTGTGCAGACACAGGAGGTGTCTATCCGTATCCAACGCCAACCCATTCGCTTCTGGGCGTCCATGGTCAGAGCTCGCACGTACGATTGCTTGGTCTTGCACTCTGAGATCCAGTGCCTCTTGTCGACGCCCCTGCACCCACCCTGCGCGGTGGAGGAACGCTCATTACACTTGGTCTCATAAAAGTACTGTTTGAGGGGGCCGGTGGAGGTGGGCACGTCTGTCAGGATGGTCACTGTCTTGCCCAGGACGTCCACGGCTACCCTTCGGTCCGTCACCCACTCGCTGCTGCTGTCACACACCGAGAGGTCGCCCCTGCGGGATGGGTCCACACTCGCTGACTGCCTCTTCACCCTTGAAGTCCTGTTAGCCATCTCAGTCTGGCTCAGAGACTCCTCCATGATAAAGAGCAAGGGTGGGTCACCAGGGGGTCTGGTGGCCAGGATCACCCTTGGGGAGTAGAGGTCCCACTCCTTGCTCGAGATCTCAGAGTCTAGACCCTGCATGTCCAGCATCACCTCCTCCAGAGGGCTCTCTCCAGTCGCCTCATCGACCATCTCGCTCTCCATCAGCCGGGGTTGCAGTCCCAGCCTGTCCCAACCAGAGCCACGGCCTGTCGAGGCGACGTCTGATTGCACAGGAGCAGCCTGGATGTTCCCAAGATACAAAGCGACCATGGTGTAAAGGAGGGTGATCATTACTCTGCTCCCTCACAGACCTGCAGAGAAAGAAGAGCAGCTCGTGGTTAAATATGGACCCAGAAAATGTGAGGGGTCAAAGCAGCACTCCATGAGTGGAAGCAAGAAATGTCTGCACAGCTGACCTCCGGTGCTGTCAGTGTGGAGTTTGTATCTGTGATTGCATCCCAGAGATTTGCTGGTCGGTAGGTTAATTGGTTACAAGTGTAGGTGGATGGTAAGAAAATCAGAGGGCAGTGTATAGGCACATTGAGAAAAACAGTTTATGGGGGGACATAGGACTTGGGGATGCTCTGAGAGCCAGCATTGGCTTGATGGGCCAAATGGCCTCCTTCTATGTCGTTCTGAGATATGAGGACTGAATTTATGGATCAGTTATGTTGTGATATCTTTAGTATGGAAGACTGCCTTGTACAATTTATGTATAATTCATGTTCTGTGTGTTGTCTGAACCTACACGCCTGTGATGCTGCTGCAAGTTTTTCCTTGTGCCTGTACCTCACCATACTTGTGTGTGTGACAATTATAAGGCAGTGATAGAGGGGAACTATTTCCCTTGTGGGGTAAAGCCATTTCCTCACACAGTCTGGAGGGAGCAAGAACATGGAGAAATCACGGGGAGAGGGTGATGGGGAGGGGGATGGTGAGGTGACGGGGAGGTGATGGGGAGGGGGATGGTGAGGTAATGGGGAGGTGACAGGGGAGGAGGCGGTTCTGAAGCACAAACAGCACCAGGAAGAGAAGGGCCGAAAGGCCTGTGTTATTACTGAGGTAGCCAGAGCAAGAGGCCTTGGGATTTAGTGTGGGTCAGACAATGGGAACAGTCACCTTTCACGTCTGAAATCATGTGACAACCTCAGCCCCAACTCACTGCTGAGATTCTGTTGTGAGACACTTAAACACTCTGAGTGGGTGAGGTTTAGGGAAGGTGTGAAATGTTTCGAGGGGATCTGAGGATGAATGTTTGTCCCCCAGAGGGTGATTGGACTGCCTGAGTGGTGCTGGAGGCAGGGATGCTGACATTTAAGAAGCTTCAGGACAAACACGTGAATCACCGAGACTGAGAGGCCAAGCGCTAGTGAAGGGGAAAGTACTTGATGGTCGTCATGGACACAGGGGGTCGTTTCTGTGCGATACAACTCTACAATGCTCAGCCCAGGTGGGGGGGGGGGGGGGGGGAGTGTCTAGGACATCCCCTGATGGGGATCACAGGCTGTGAGTCACAATTACAGTGAACATGTAGGCGAAAATTCTCCAGCTTGCTGTCCTCTACTGCCGAGGGAGTCACGGCTCGGAGACGAGTTTGTGACTCAGGCCCAGTCAAAACCTTTAAATGTCTCACAACAGAATCTCAGCCCATGAGTTGGGGCTGAATCTGTCCCCGATTTTAGAGGTGAAAGTTACTGTTATTCCCATTGCATAATCCATCCTAAATCCCACAGCAGTCCCTAAAATTTTATTATTAAGTTATCCATGAGCTATTAAGGAAAAAAGATCTCTCATGACCTTCCTAAATTGCTGTGGATCTGTTGATACAGATTTTCCCAATTGAAAATTGAAAGGAATAATTTTGCAATATTCTGCATTCTGTTATTGTTTTCCCTTGTACTGCCTCAATGTACTGGTGGGGTGAAATGATCTGTGTGGATGGCATGCAAAACAAAGTTTTTCACTGTGCCTTGGTACATGTGACAATAATAAAGCAATTACCAATTGAAAAGCTGATAGAATGTTATTGTTTATTGCTGAGAGAATTGAATATAAGAATGAGGAGGTTATACTTCAGTTGTATAGAGCACAAGTGAGACCACATCTGGAGTACTACTTACAGTAATGGTCTCCTTATTTAAGGGAGTTAGTGCATTGGAAGCAGTTCAGAGAAGATTCTCTCAGTGAATATCCGGAACGGGTGGAGAGGTGGGACAGGGTGGGCTTGTATCTGCAGGGCTTTGAGGAGTGAGAGGTGACTTGATTGAAACCTACAAGATCCTAAGGGGTGTTGAGTGGTGTGGAGAGTGGTTCCTCCTGTGTGAGAACCTAGTATTGGGGTCACTGTTTAAAATAAGGGGTTGCTCATTTAAGGCAGAGTCAAGATGAAACTATTTCTCTCGGAGGACAGTGAGTCTTTGGGACCCTTCCTCAAAGGGCAGTGTGAGGCGAGGCTTTGTACTTTATAAAGGCAGAGGGAGATAGAGTCTTGGTAACAAGGGTGAAATGTTATGGAGGGTAGACCAGAATGCAAGAGGGTAAAGGCTTGAGTTGCCTATTCCTGCTCCTAAATCCCATGTTCTCATCCTGCCCAATGCCGTAACACAGAAGGTTGCTACCAAGATTATTGGTATTGGGATTGGTTTATTATTGTCACTTGCACCGAGGTACAGTGAAAAACTTGTCTTGCATACCGTTTGTACAGATCAATTCATTACACAGTGCAGGTACATTGAGTTAGTACAGAGTGCAGTGAAGTAGTGCAGGGTAAAAACAATAACAGAATACAGAGTAGTTTCACAGCTACAGGGAAGTGCATTGCAGATAGACAATAAGGTGCAAGGTCACAATAAGGTAGATTGTGAGATCAAGAGTCCATCTCATCGTATAAGGGAACCGTTCGATAGTCTTATGACCATGGGATAGAAGCTGTCCTTGGGCCTGGTGGGGTGTTCCCTCAGGCTCCCGTACTAACTTCTCAAACACCAGGTAGGGAACTCCAGAACCAGCACATGGGTTTGCTACAAAAGTGGGGAACAAGAAGAGGCTTTTACGGCCTACTGCTTAACTCACTGAAGCCTGCAGAAGGTCCCTGCAGAAGTCCCTGCAGAAGTCCCTGCACTCACTTCACTCCCAGCCTGTGGGGAGAGGACCGAGACTTCCAGAGTGCGCTGCAGAAGGAAAAGTTCCCTCGTCCTACTTTTCCTTGCTCTGTGTCCCCTCAGTCTCACTTCCTACACCAAAGCAAATATTTTCTCCATATCAATAATATCAAATGATTTCAACATATTGAACATCTCAGTCAGATCAACCACCAACTGCATCCATTCAAGGGAACACAGTCCATGTTCAAGTAACTTCTTCATGGGTTTGGGATCTCCAGGAATATGAGGAGATCCTGGAAAATGGTGGGATTGTGCTGGGTGGGTCCATCATGGACACGATGGGCTCATTGGCCTTGTTCTGCATTGTAAGTTTTCAATGATTTTGTATCGCCATTCCTTCATCGTCACCTGGAGTCCTGGAGCTCCCTCCCTCAGCAGCAGCAGCGTGGGAGCAGCAGGGGCACCTTCATTGCACCGACTGCAGCGGTTCTGACTGTAGCCCACCCCCACCTTCTCAACAACGTGCCAGCTTTTGCACTCTTGCCCAGATTCCGTGAACGGACAGGAGAGCTCTGGCCTGTAGGCCTTTTGCTCCACACGAGACTCTTTCCTCTCAGGGTACCAGATCCTTCTATCCTCTCTCCCTCATGCACTTACACCGCTCAGTCCTTTGGGGTGAGTTCAACATGTTTCCCACTCTCTGGGTAAAGATGCTTCTGAAGTGGGTCCCTGAGACCCTCCCTTGTACTCGTGGGCCCTAACTCTGGTCTCTACGGGAGCAAACATCTTCCTCCCGCTACAATTATCCCACATCCCAGCAAATGGGAGGTCACATGTTCAAGGTGAGAATACACAGAGAAACTGCAGGCTCCCTTTGAGGGAGAATGCTCCAAATTCCTCAAATATTTGCAGTTTCTTCATCAGAGATCAGTGTACCTACTCCTGCTCAAATGGCAACAGGTTCTCTGTTGCATCAATGTCACACTGTGTCCACCCTTCATACCTGTGAAGGATGTCTTTAAGTATTGGGTTGCCTGCAATAACACTTTGTATCAGGGACTGGGTTACCAACAAATGAAGGAGGTTTCAAAACCATAGCTTCTCTCCACGTTTCAGTGGGTAGAGCTGCTGCCTCACAGCTCTAGAGACTCCAGTTCAATCCCGACCTCCAGCGCTGTCGGTGTGGAATTTGCACATTCTCCCTGTGACCCTGTGGGTTTCTCCCGGGTGCTCCGGTTTCCTCCCACACCCCAGAGGCGTGTGGGTTGGTGGGTTAATTGGTCACAGTAATTGCTCCTAGTGCGTGGGTGAGGGGTAGAATCTGGGGTTAGGGTGGGGTTCGTGTAAATGGGTGGTTCGTGGTCAGCACAGACTCAGTGGGTCAAAGGGCTGTTTCTGTGCTGCATCTCTGTGTCCCCTTCTGTGTCCCCCCCTCTGTGTCCCCCTCTGTGACCTCTGACCCCCCTGTGTGCCCCCTCTCTGTGACCTCTGACCCCTGTGTCCCCCCGTGCCCCTGCCCCCCTGTGTCCCCACTCTGTGTTCCCCTCTCTCTGTGCCCCCCTCTGCGTCCCGCCTCTCTCAGTGACCCTCCTCTCTCTGTCTCCCCTCTCTGTGTCCTCCCTCTCTGTGTTCCCTCCATCTTTGACCCCTCTCTCTCCGTGACTCAGTGGTGCTGTTGTGGGGAGTTCCAGGATTGAGATCCAGCAAGGATGAAGGAACAGTGATAGAGAATCATTGAAAATTTACAGCTCAATTCAGGCCATTTGGCCCAGCCTCCCCTTCTTGGACTCTGCCTTTACCTCTCGCTGCCTTGGTGAAGCAGCCACCCCACCCACCCGGGACATTCTCTCTTCTCTTCTCTTCCATTGGGTAGAAGATACAGGAGCCTGAGGGCACGGACCACCAGACTTAAGGACAGCTTCTATCCCACTGTGATAAGACTATTGAATGGTTCCCTTATACAATGAGATGGACTATGACCTCATGATCTACCTTGTTGTGACCTTGCACCTTATTGCACTGCACTTTCTCTGTAGCTGTGACACTTTACTCTGTACTGTTATTGTTTTTACCTGTACTACATCAATGCACTCTGTACTGACTCAATAGAACTGCACTGTGTAATGAATTGACCTGTACGATCAGTTTGTAAGACAAGCTTTTCACTGTACCTCGATACAAGTGACAATAATAAACTAATACCAGCACCATCGTGCCTGTTTCTGTCACAAATACTCAGAGATGAAATTAAATCGAGATTAATCTCAGTCAACCTTCCCCACAGCGCATGGAACCGGGTTTTTACTGAGGTGCAGAGGCCAGATATGGTGCTGTTATGGCATTGCAGAGCCAACGTTTCCCAAGCCCCTTTAGTCACAAATTTGGACAAGTTTATTTTTTCAGCTCACGTCACGGTTGCAGCTTAGTTATGCACAGCAAGATTCCAAAAACTACCAGAGAACATCGGCCACATCCCAGAATAGACTTCCCATGCTTCTTCCAGGGCAGTTTCCTGGAATCATTTGCACCCACCCAAAAAAGCAGAGGGGACATCACCAGATAACAGCACCTCCAACAGGGTGGCACTCCCCCTGCACTGCGCTGTGATCTTTGTGCTCGCCTCTGGAGTGAGATTTGAATCTATAGCCTTCTCATTTGATAAGACTGCAAGGGTGACATAGTTCAGAAGTCGTCAAACTTCACAGTGCTCATTTTCTCTCTGGCTCCACAGACTCTGGTTTCCTTTCTGGTCTGGAGGTGCCCGACTGCCGGTGTGAGGCTCCCATCCCAGCCTGTAGCAACCAGCTCTGCCCACTGGGTGGCAGTGCTGTCCATAAACTGCATGTCTGCCTGGCTCTGGATTCTCCTGGGGTCACTACACTTCGCATCCAATTATCCAACCTCAATCCCGCCTCTCCAACCCCTCGCCCAGCTCTCCCAACCCCACACCCGCCTCTCCCAACCCCTCGGCCTGCTCTCCGGGCAGAGATGGAGCAGACTCGGGGCTGTAGTCATGAAGCACCTTCACATTCCAAAGCTCATGTGTAATTCTGGAGTGTTCCTGGGTGGCAGAACCCCCTCATGTTGACAGTGTTGCTGTGGTAACAGGGGTTGTGCAAACCCTGTGCGCTGGAATTGGATTAAAGCACCGTGGTTCCCCTAAAGGCTAGGCTATGTCATCTGGGGGGTGCAGGGTGCAGGAGACAGGGTGCAGGTTGCAGGGGGCAGGATGCAGGGCACAAGGGGCAGGGGGCAGAAGAGAGGCAGAGGGCAGGAGACAGGGGGCAGGGGTCAGGATTGCAGGGGGCAGGGGACAGGGAGTACAGGGATTGCAGGGGACTGGGTGCAGGGGGAGGGGGCAAGGATTGCAGGGGACAGGGGGCAGGGGTGCAGGGGACGGGGGGTGCAGGGATTGCAGGGAGAAGGGGGCAGGGGACAGGAGGCAGGGGCCAGGAGGCAGGGATTGCAGGGGGCGGACCTGCCTTTGGAATAAACCCAGGGCGGACCAGGAGGAGGAGGAGGAGCGTGGGTGTGATCAGCCTCCTGCCTCCGTCAGGATCAGTTGTGGATCAGCGTGAATGTTCCCACACAGAGAGACAGCAGAAACAGGCCCTTTGGCCCATCGAGCCTGTGTCAACTATCAACCACCCCTTTACACTAACCCTCCACGTCCTATTTTAGTGTCTGCTCGTTCCCCTTCAGCTAAACACCAGCAGCCGGAGGTCAGGATTGAAACCTGGGTCTCTGGAGCAGTGAGGCAGCAGTACTACCTGCCACTCCAATCCGCCATCCCTCTTTCCATTTGAGAAATAAACAACTCAGTCAGAAGGTCTGGTCCCAATTTCTCCCGCTAACGCCCCACAGACACCGAGCAAAGGAGGAGCTTGCACTGGGGCAAGGTGCCGACTTTCAGGCAAGGCCTTGAACCGTCTGCAGGGAATAAACTTCGCAGGAAGAGCAGTTCCCCTCTGGGCCCGAACCTACCCCTCAACCAATGTCGCTGGGACGGAATGCCTGGCCAATCATCACAATCTCTGGGATCTTGCTGTACAAGTCAGCATTAGGTTCCTCGCATTGCAACCGGGGGGAATCTGGGGAAAGGCCCTTGTTTCTGGTGTCCATTGAAAGTTAAATGTGAATACTCCTCAGTACATGGCTCTGCACACAGTTCTCTTTCACAGATCCTGTTGTGTTGGGAACTGTACAATGTGGGAGAATGTTCCGGAGTCATGCCCTTGGTCCTCTCAGTCCAGGACATGCCCTCTTCTCATTACTACCATCGGGGAGGAGGTACAGGAGCCTGAAGACCCACACTCAATGATTCAGGAACAGCTACTTCCCCTCCACCGTCAGATTTCTGAACGTTCCATGAACCCAAGAACACGACCTTGATATTCCTTTGTTTTTGCACTATTTATTTATTTTTGAAATTTATAATAATTTTATATCTTTGCACTGTACTGCTGCCATAAAACAACACATTGCATGTGTTATGTCAGTGATAATAAACCTGATTCAGATTCTGTCAGCAGGGGGTGTGACTGAGCCTGGGTCTGCGGTACAGAGGAGGGGACTGTCATGCTGTTTCTGTTCAGCAAGGGGTGGTGTTGAGCTGAGGAGGGAGGGCAGAGAGTGCCAGGCCTCATGGTCAGGGCAGGGGAAGGATGGGGAGGTGAGGACCGGGGTGGGAGGGGCTGATCTACCTGTTAATGGAGGGCTCTTTTCCATCTGTTCTTCTAAAAAAAAGTCTCCAACACTGATGTGGCACAAGCCGTGGTTAGAGAAGACAAAGGCAGAGTCACAGAGAGATCCAGCAGGGAGACAGGCCCTGAATCCATGCTGCCCATCCATCACCCATTTACACCAACCCCGCACTGTACTGTTTTATTCTCCCCACATTCCCATCAACTCCCATCAGATACCCCTCACCTGCGGACAATTAACCCACCAACCCGCACGTCTTTGGGATGTGGGAGGAAACTGGAATATCCCAGAGGAACCCCACATGGTCACAGGAAGAACGTGCAAACTCCACACAGTCAGCACCCGAGATTGGGATCGAATCCGGGTCTCTGGAGCTGTGAGGTGGCGGGTCTACGAGATGCGCCATGGAGCTGACCAAACAAGACAAGGGAACAATGGCAGGAATTTAAACAATGCCCCTTCACACTCTTACTCCACTGTCACCAATGAGGTAGCACCGCGTGTCTGCAGAGTCCCCCAGACACACTGGAAGGATCAGTGAACCAATATCAATGTCCTCCCCTCCGGCCAACGCCCCCATCAGTGAGACCCCGGTCACAGCCTGTCAGTTCAGACCCGACACCAGACTCCTGAAACAGACTCTTTGTTCCAAGCTCAGTCAAGGGAAGAGATTCCCAGGCAAGGTGGAGGAAGAGATTTGAGGATTCACTCCCGTGAATCCCTTCCCACTGTCACTGAGGAGCAATGGGACGGCGTTGAGAAGCTCGAGTCCATGAATCCGGAGCACAGGGGTCCAGTGTAAACGGAAGGAATGGACTGGTTCACAAACTCCCTCCCTGTCCACCTCCTGCCTCATCCGTGGAAGAGGCTGCACTTCCCACATCCTCCTCATTGGCCCCCAAACCTGGAGCGGAACCAACTCATCCTCCACTCCAAAGGACCTCCAGGATAATTGAGAGTGTCCCGTTCCCTAAAGGGCCGGAGAAGTTGTAGACAATGGGACTGGATCGAGGAAAGGGACATCTGCCCACTCTTAACCCAGAGGACAATGCACGAGATCTCAGAAATCAAAACGCAGTCAGATATGTTCCTTGACCTCGATTTGAACTGGTCTACAATCCTTCTGGCCCTTAAAGGGACAGCCCCTTGTTGCATTGGTCACCGTGTGGACCAAGTGTGGGGAAGGAGATAATGTAGTGAATTTCAGCAACATGGGGCCCTGATACAGCACAGAACAGTGGCCTGAAAGGTCTCTTCTTTTGGTGGTCCTGAGGGGCTGGGTCAGAGTCTGTTGGCTGTAACTCAGGTTGTGCCTGTGGGTCGAGTGTTCACTGTTCAATCACCCAGACCAAGACCGGCACTGACGGAACACGTCATCCAGCACTGCCCTCGGCTACCTGCTCTCAGCTGGAGGAGGAGGGTCATTTCTCTCCAGTGACCCTCAATCAGCATTTGTGGGATCTTGCTGTGCACCAAACTGGCATCCAGGCTTCCTCCAAAACAGTGTGACCTCACCTCAAGGGCACTTCAATGGCCGTGGGCCATTTTCAGAAGCTCCAAGGTCTCAAAAGACCACAAAAACGAAGTTGCTTCTATATCCAACTGGCAACGAGAAGTTTGTGCTGGGGTTTGAAGGGAGCTGTGCGTACAGCGGAAAGTTTCACGGTGTGGTGGCAGTATACAGAGCAGAGAGGGAAGAGGATTGGGCCCAGTCACTGACGGAAGTGTCTGTGGAAATGTTGTATGCATCAGCTGAACACCCTGAGACAATTGATCCGTCCCACCATCATTACCACAGTGAGGAGGGCAAACAGAAACAACTGGAACATCTGGACGTGAATGCTGTGAGTGAAGGCTAGCTTGTTCACTGATACCTCTCATGAACTCGTTTACAGCATGGGTTAAATAAGGAGTAAAGCTACCTCCGCACTGTCCCTTCAAACACTCCCAGGGCAGGGACAGCATAGGTTAGATCCAGACAAGTTTCCCTCTTCACCTGCCCAACACTGCCAGGGCAGGAACAACACCGATCCGTTCCTGGGTCCGGTCCGGTCATTCACTGGTCAGTTCCTGAGTCCGGTGAGTCAGCAGTCAGTTCCTGGGTCCGGTCAGTCACCAGTCAGTTCCTGGGCGCAGTCAATCACCGGTCAGTTCCTGGGCCCAGTCATTCACTGGTCAGTTCCTGGGTCCGGTCAGTCACCGGTCAGTTCCTGGGTCTGGTCAGTCACCGGTCTGTTCCTGGGTCCGGTCAGTTCCTGGGTCTGGTCAGTCAACGGTCAGTTCCTGAGTCCTGTCATTCACCGGTCAGTTCCTGGGTCCGGTCAGTCACCGATCCGTTCCTGGGTCCGGTCATTCACCAGTCAATTCCTGAGTCCAGTCAGTCATTGATCCGTTCCTGGGTCTGGTCATTCACTGGTCCAGGCAGTCAGGATATCTGTCCAAGCTGAATCCCTTCCCCTGTCCGAGGTTATGTCCGTGCCAGGGAGTCTTTGGGAAAGGAGCTCCACCGTCACTGTCTTGCTGGGGACTTCCAGGACCAGAGAGTGATTAACTTTTGGAATTCCTAATCCAAGAGGTCTGGAGGCTCAGTTACTTCCGAGACAAGGGTGGATGGGGTTATGGGGAATCAAGCGATCGGAGGTTATTGCATGAACGGAGCGCTGGGGTAAAAGATCAGCCGTGATGTAATTGGATGGTAGAGCGGGAATGAGGGGCCAAGTGGCCTCTCCCACCCCTGCTTCTAATTCTTATGTTTATATGTCATGTTGGCTCAGAGCTACTCAGAACATCCATTCCCATGTCCAGCTCTTACCCATGGTTCTGCAAGTTATTTCATGGAGTCAAAATGATGGACCACAGAAACAGGCCTTTCGGCCCACCAACTCCATACTGACCATCAACCACCCATCTGCACTGATCCCATTCTCCCCACATTCCCATCAACTGCCCCCAGATTCTACCCCTCACCTACACACCAGGGGTAATTTACAGCAGCCAATTAACCTTCCAAACTGCACATCTTTAGGATGTGGGAGGAAACCGGAGCACCCGGGGAACCCACACGGTCACAGGGAGAACGTGCAAACTCCACACAGACAGCACCCAAGGTCAGCATCGAACCCAGGTCTCTGGAGCTGTTAGGCAGTGGCTCTATCAGTTGTGCCTCTGAGCCACCCAGTGTATCCAACATCAGTGTATCCCCAATTGGTTCTGTTCCCACCAAAGTCAAGAGTTCTCATTCTCAGAGCTCAACTCAGAAAATAAATGCACCATTAAACATTGAATGAGTGAAACTTTGTCAACAAAATTCTCAGATAGTTGCTAAGATGATCAAGACCAAATCAATCATCAACAATGGCTGATGTAACACAACCAATTCAGTAGCACTCATCACTGATCCTGGGTCCGGTCAGTCACCGATCTGTTCCTGGGTCTGGTCAGTCACCGATCTGTTCCTGGGTCCGGTCATTCACTGGTCAGTTCCTGGGTCCGGTGAGTCACCGATCCGTTCCTGGGTCCGGTGAGTCACCGATCCGTTCCTGGGTCCGGTCATTCACCGGTCAATTCCTGGGTCCAGTCAGTCATCGATCCGTTCCTGGGTCCGGTCAGTCACTGGTCTGTTCCTGGGTCCAGTCAGTCACTGGTCAGATCCTGGGCCCGGTCATTCACCAGTCAATTCCTGGGTCCGGTCAGTCACTGGTCGATTCCTGGGTCCAGTCAGTCATCGATCCGTTCCTGGGTCTGGTCAGTCACTGGTCTGTTCCTGGGTCCAGTCAGTCACTGGTCAGTTCCTGGGCCCGGTCAGTCACCGATCTGTTCCTGGGTGGCTCATCACTGGTGTGGTAGGGGCATGATCAAGTTGGGAATTAAAGGGCTATTAAAGAAGCAATTCAGGGGGACCTTCCTTTACCATCAACAGTTGCCACAGCTGCCTGGCAGTTCTTGGTGGGCCATTGCAACCTTACCCTACCTTGCAAAGGAGGAGAAACAGAAAAGGCTGGAAACACTCAGCAGGTCAGGCAGTATCTGCAGGAAGAGTTAACATCTCGGGCTGAAGACCCTTTGATGAATCTCTGCTGAAGGGTCTTGGACCTGAAGCAATGACTCTGTTTCTCTCAGACTTCCAGCATCTGCGGTCGTTTGATTCCTGTACATTCAGTCAGCTATAGAGGATGTACAATGCGACTGTGAGGAATTACAGTGTGCTCACAGAGTAGGGCTCAGTCACAGATCCCCAGTGCTCCTGGTTACCTGCGTAAAACAATCTCTACAATAGCTGCAACACTTGTGTGAGGGCAATAACTACAGGCTGAACAGAACATTAACATCGATCCTGACACAAACTGGAGTGAGAACTGGAAGGGGGAGTGAGGGGTGCAGAACAAAAGGGTGAGGGGGGTGAGATCAGAGCACAGGTGGGTGAGGGATCTAGGAGACAAGAACGTGCAGACAGCAGAAACAACAGCAGAGGGGAAAACTGAGGGAACGACGTAGTGAGGACAAGAGGAAAATTCCACAGGAGTTTGTGACAGGACCAAAGTGTGCAGGGTGAGAGGGAGAAAAACATTACACGAATTAAGAAGGAACAAAACAGAGACTTGAAATTGAAAAGACCAGTCAAGAGAGTGAAGCAGGGAGGAAGGGGCAATGCACAGGAATGTATGAACAGAAGGTGCTGTCTGCAAATGCACTGCCGTTACTTGCCTGGTTGATGCTGCCAGCAGCCCCTCAAACTCCTAGCCTCTAACACCAAGGGTAGCAGGCACATGGGAACACCACCCCCAGCAGGACCCCTGCTATCTTGACCTGGAGGTACATCGCCATCCCCTCACCTTGCTGGGTCTAGTTCCTGGAACTCTCTCCCTAACAGCACTGTGGGAGAACCGTCAGCACATGGGCTGCAGTGTTCAAGGCCGTGGCTCACCAACACCTTCTCAATGCTAATCAGCGATGGGCAACAGATCCGGTCTTGCCTGAAATGCCAACATTCCCTGAATTAACTACAAAATAAGGAGAGAGAGAGTGGGAAGACAAATCTGAAGAAGAGTGCACAACAGAGACAAATGATGAGAGAGCACCCATGGAACGTAAACCATGTGCGGAGAGATGAAATTATTGATAGAACCCACACCCTGTTACAAACATCTCAATGAGCCAGTTCTTGGAAACACTGAAAAGCAGTTTAACTTAGCAATGACGGACACACTGAAACTTGTGTACAAAACACAGGATAGATGCATCATCAGGTCAGGAACAGAATACACTCCAATTACCGTCATACAACATCAATTACCTCCTTCCAAGGACAACTGGGTGATTGCAAAACTTTGTTTCATTGTCAGAATCTCCCGGGGGGAGGGGGGCTTTTCTTTGGGGGGATAAACTGTTTATGAGGGAAAAAAGCCTGTTGCCATGGAGATGGGTGAATAGTCATTTTCTATGAGACGACGGCAATAATGAAGGTGACCTCAGAGTTGCTGTACACCACATATGCTGCTGAAACTAGGGAGTAGGCAACAAAAAGTACACCTATGGCTGCAAGGTTACTTGGAATATCCTGAAGCCTAAAAGGTGCTGTACAAAAGTGCGGCTCAGTATCACTGTGGGTAGTGTCATGCCTCACAGATCTAGAGACCTGGGTTCGATCCCAACCTCTGGTGATGTTGGTGTGGAGTTTGCACGTTCTCCCTGTGACCACGTGGGTTTCTCCTGGGTGCTCCGGTTTCTTCCTACATCCCAAAAATGTGTGGGTTGGTGGGTTAATTGGCTGCTATAACTTGTACCAAGTGTGTAGTTGAGGGGTAGAATGTGGGGAGAATAAAATGGGATTGGTGTAAAAGGGTGCTTGACGGTCGGCACAGACTCAGTGGGCTGAAGGGCCTGCTTCTCTACAAACTCCTGACTAAATAAGATATTTATTTATTAGTCACGTACATCAAAACACACAGCGAAATGTGTCTTTTTGCATTACTGAGAATGTGCTGGGGGCAGCCCACTAGTGTCGCCACACTTCCGGTACCAACATAGCGTGCCCGCAGCTCCTAACCCGTACATCTTTGGAATGTGGGAGGAAACCCACACAGACACAGGGACAACGTACAAATTCCTCACAGACAGCAGCAGGAGATGCAGGTTTCCCTTTACAAGAATACCCCTTTCACCCTCTCCATATTCAGATAAACACAAGCTCAGAAAGAGAAATAGGAGGGGCCATTCAGTCCCTCGTGCCTGCCACACTGTTCCAGAAGATCACTGTTGATTGTTTGCCTCAGACTCGCTTTCCCGCACCAACTCCTAATGAAGAAAATGAAGGGCAGGAAGAGCCCCGGCATCTTCGTCACTGGATCCTTTATGGAATCTTGGCATGACGTGGAAGGTCGACCAGATGAATCAGGGTTACTCTGCAGATTGGTAACTGGGCTAACAAAACTCTGGAGCTTCCATCCAATCCTCTGACCACTGCTCAGTACAATTTATCAAAGAATTGAAGCAAAAAACTGCAGTGGTGGAAATCTGAAACAAAAATAGAAAATGCTGGAAATATTTGGGAGAGCCAACGCACAGCTCAGCAGACAAGGAGCATTGGATGAAAGGTTGTTGACCTGGAACTCCTCTCCCCATAGATGCTGCCTGACCTGCTAAGTATTATTTTACCTGACACAGCTGGTGTTTATGTGCCCACCCCTGGGAGGGGGCAGTGGGGGTGGTAAATCTCAGCCGGTGGTTATCAGATAATCACACTGCTGACTGGAGTCACATGGAGGCCATACCCCAGGTAAGGACAGTGGACATTAGTGAACCAGGCGCGTTTTTACAACTGTCATGGTCACTGTTAGTTAAACTAGAACTTAGTTGAGATTTATTTCATTAATTGAATTTCATTTTCCTCACCCAGCAACAGTGCATCCCACCCTCAACCTCGGAGCCCCCCTCCCTCCCTCAGCCTCGACACTCTCTCCCTCCCTCAACTTCTGACCCCCCCACTCTCTGATGCCTCCTCTCTCTCTCACCACCACCCTCCCTCACCCTCCAACCCTCTCACTCTCCAATTCACTCAATTTCTCACCCTCCAACCCTTTCTCTCCCTCACCCTCCAATGCCCCCCCTCCTTCACTCTCCGCCCCCTTCCTCCCTCCTCTTCTGCACTTCATCTCTCTCCCTCACCCTCCAACCCTGTCCCTCCCAAGAGAACAACACCAACTTCTGCAGTGACAAAACCAGACAATGCTGGAAACGCTTGGCAGGTCAGGCAGCATCTGCGGAGTGAAGTTTCTCCACGCCAAGATGCTGCCTGACCTGCTGAGTATTTCCAGCATCTTCTGCTTTGGTTTCAGATTTCCAGCATTTGCAACTCTTTCTATTTTCATTACCAACTTCTGCACCTTACAGCCGAAACTCCTCACACAGGAACACAGGATGTGTGATGGACCGGATGAGAACACAGGACGTGTGGTGGACCCATTGGTGAGAACACAGGAGTTGGAGCTCACTGATTGTGGCTGATCTGCCCCAGGCCTCATCTCCTCCTCTGTACTGGTCCCCACAGCCCTCAATTCTCTGATCTTTCTAAAATGTATCCAGCTCCTGTTTATACACCCCAGTGATCTAGTCTTCCGCATCCTCTGAGGACCTCCACATCCTTGTGAAAAACAACAAGACCAGATATCATCCTCCAGTTGTGCCGTAACCAGGTTTCTACTCCAGCTTACCACAACTGCACCACCTTTGTGTTCTCTGCCTCATTCATGAACTCCCAGGACCCAATTTATTTTAACACCGGCACTTGAAACGTACCCACACAGGGGCCTTTGCTTGTGGTTACTCCATAACCAATGAAGTACCTTTGCGGTGTTGGTATTGTTGTAATGTCAGAAATGTGGCAGCTGATTTGTGCACAGCAAGTTCCCGCTAACAACAGATCAACAAACCATCATCTCATGATGATTGAGGGACAAATATTGACCAGAAGCCCAGGGAGAGCTCCCCTGCAATTGCTTGAATAGTGCCATGGCCTGGGTCAGGGTGGGATGGGAACTGTGGGGAGGTGTAGGGCTTCAGCTCACTGGTAGTGAGGGGGGCAATTGGTGGGCTGCTGGGGCTGGAATGCTGGGTCGTGCGTCCCCCGGTCCACCTACCACCCACAGATGGCCTCCCCTCCACTGCCCGTCCAAGTCCCTCTGGGAAGGCGCAGTGAACAGTCCATGGGACAGGAGATGGATGGAATGAAGGCTGCCTCATCCGGTCCAATCCACGGAAAAGATCCCAAGGTATTCCCTCAACAAAGAGCGGAAGATTATCCCCTGTGCCTAGCCCAATGTATGTCCTTCAGTCAACAGCAGCAGAAATGTACTCTCTATCCACTCACCCCACTGCTGTGTGTGGGATCTTGCTGTGCAAGAACTGGCTGCTCTGTTTTATATCTTCCAATGGACTATGAAGTATAATGAGGCTATACAAATGTAAGCTCTTTGCCTTTATCTTGCTTTGGCAACTGCAGTGGCCTGAACAACAGACAGGGCTGTATGTACACATAAGGAACTTCTTAGCTTCAACCAGGCAAGAAACTCCAGCGATTACAGGAACAGATTTCAATCAGGAACCGGGAACATATTGTGCACTAGGCAGCCCTCCCACTTACGAGATTGTACATTTGTTTGTAGGTCGTCTGAAGCATTTTATTATAACTTTCCCATGGTGGCAATAAAAGTGGACGATATTTGTGAGGGGAACCACTGAGCCCACTCCCAGCAGTGTTTGTGCGGAGGCTGGGTGTACCGAGAGGCGACTGAGGGGGGGCCCAAGGCAGAGGTTCTGCTCTGGACTAACAGAGCGACTGTGGTGAGAGGCAAGAGAGAGATCCTGGGTAAATGGTTGCTACATGGGCAAGTCACATCGCTGCTCAGAGACCTGTCATTAAACTGCTTCTGCTGAAAGGCTTCCCTGGATAAACTGCTCTTCCATAATGAAAAATTCCATTGGGAAACATTCCATGAGAATTCCAGGTCCATGTTGAGCAGAGGTTGTTTGGGATTTTTGGGCAGAGACTGGATATCCAGTTTCCTCCTTCTGCTCTTCACCTCGACCACTCCCAGTAGGACAGTGTCCACATTCCCACCGCTCCCTGGGAAAGGCATTCTTCCCCCAAACTCCTTTCAGATTTATTGGAGACAGCTGCACTCATAGCCCAGAGATGGACATGTCAAAACCTTTCCTCTCTCAAACCCCGCTCTCAGTCTACACTTTCCAACAGGTCAGTCCAATCTCTCAATTGGCGAGGCTTCCCAGTTCTACTCTAATTCTGTACACGCAGCTCTCTGTCCTTCCTGGTAATATAGAATTGTTTGGAACAGCACACCAAGTATGGTCTACAGGTCCTAATCTAATTTTAACGGACTATTCTTTCTAATCCCTTGAGGTTCAGGGTAAATCAATGGTCACTTGGTGGTTTGATGCCTCCCATGATAAACTTCAACTACTGAGGATGAGCCTGTTCTTAATATTGCTCGTTAGCTCAGTGAGTGGCACACTCACATGTGTCTAGTTCTTAGGCCCAACCTCAAAGACTTGAGAAGAGTCATGGAGGCACACATCACGGAAATAGACCCTTCAGCACGACTTGTCCATGCTGATCAAGATGCCCATCTAAGCTAGTCCTATTTTCCTGCATTTGGCCCATATCCCTCTAAACCTTTCCTATCCATGTACATGTATTTTAAATGTTGTTATTGTTCCTGCCTCAACCAGTTCCTCTGGCAGCTTGTTCCATATATGCACCACCCTCTGTGGGAAGAAGTTGCCCCTCAGGTCCCTTTTAAATCTTTCCCCTCTCACCTTAAACCTGTGCCCTCTAGTTTTTTTATTCCCTTTCCCTGGGAAAAAGACTGTGTGCATTCACCCTGTTGATGCCCCTCATGATTTGATACACCTCTAGAAAGTCACCCATCAGTCTCGTATGTTCCAAGGAATAAAGACCTAGCCTGTCTAACCTCTCCCTATAACTCAGGCCTTCGAGTCCTGGCAACTTCCTCGTAAATCTTCTTTGCACTTTTTCCAGTTTAATGACCTCCTTCCTATAACAGGGTGACCAGAACTGTCCACAGAGAACATAGGCCTCAGCCTGATACACTGGTGAGGTACGTGCTGCATTGTTAGTGGTGCTGTCTTTCCGATGAGATGGCTGCCCTTCTAGAGACATGCAAGAGACCCATGTCACTTCAAAGAGCAAGTCAAATTGCTCCATCAAGACAACTGCTTGTGGGAGCTTGCTGTGCACAGATGAGCTGTCATGTTCCCTACATTACAACTGACTGCGTTGTAACTGTTCTACGGTGGCTGAAAAGTGCTTTGGGAGGCTCTGGTATCTGCACTAAAGCGACCACAGGTGACCTCCATGTTACGGGGGATTTGTGTTCCTACAAAACTGTCCGTATCGGGATTTTCTGTAAGGTGAAGCCTCATCACCTGTGTGTGCATCAAGAAACGCAAGCTGACAACAATTTTGTGTTAAATTTTTAAATTTTTAAAAATTTTTATTTACAGCATGGTAACAGGCCCTTCCGGCCCAACGAGTCCGCACTGCCCATTTTAAACCCAAATTAACCTACCCATATGTCTGGAATGTGGGAGGAAACCGGAGCACCCGGAGGAAACCCACACAGACATGGGAGAACACACAAACTCCTTACAGACAGCGATGGGAATCGAACCCCGATCGCTGGTGCTGTAATAGTGTCGCGCTAACCGCTATGCTACCGTGCTGCCCACAAACTTATTTTGAATCCTTGAATTATGTGTTAACTTATTTACTTTCCTTTCACATAAATTTTGTTCTGTATCTCAGATTTTTGGGTGGTGATTTGTCAATTCTGTAGGGGTGACTTTCTGTTACCACAACTGCCATAACACAGGGGTTGCCTGGATAGTGCTTTCCTGTGAAATATTAGTGCGAGTATTTCTGTTACTTTACTTATTGGCCTGTTTCTTTAGTGCTAAAGTCCAACTTTGGTACATAATATTTATGAAGGAACCATGTACCACGCCCTGATTCTCTCAGGGTGGGAACTGTCGTTGCTGAGAGGTGTTCCTGATTTGCAACTACGGGCCCAGATTTGACTGCATTTTCTACCAGAGCTAAAGTACCGACAGCAGCTTAATTGCCTTTGATCCAAGGCCTTCCTGCTGCTCGCCTGCTCTGTCACAACATGTCAGGAGAAAAGTTAGCCAGGAGTGTGCTGGTTATGTTCCTGGGCCACTAATCCAGAAAATGTGTGTTCACATAGCAGTGTGAGAACGTAACCAGTTTAAATTGAAATCTGGCCACTCCATCAAGGATGGGCACAGGAAGACCATTAAACATGTAGGTGAACCTTGTCAACATTGTGGGGATCAAAGTTCTCTCACCTGTCTTCCCCCCCCCCACTCCCCCATTTCTCCCCCCCTCCTGCTCCCTCCCTCATCCCCCACCCCACTCTCCTGCTCCCCCTACCTCTCCTGCCCCCACCTGCACCTTTGCCCAAAGCAAAATACTGCAGCAGCTGGAAATCTGAAAGAAACTCAGAAAACGCCGCAAATGCTCACCAGGTCAGACCAGCATCTGTGGAGGGAGAAACAGGGTTCAGGTCATGACCCTTCATCAGACCTTCCCAGGACAGATCTGCCAGAATGAGGGGCCTTTTTTTTGTCATAAAAGGCCCAGTAATTACAGTTAATTTTGGGTTTTCTGGAGGCGATACCGAAGAGCAGAGGGTTCCTGCCCTGAAGAGCATTGATGAGCCAACAGTTCAACAGTTTGTGGCCCCTTTCACCAACACCAGACTTCAGTTTTAAACTGGTGAAATTGTCCATCGGTGATGTGAACACACATTTTCTGGATTAGTGGCCCCAGAAGATAACCAGCACACTCCCAACAGGTGCTGACTATTCTCCTGGCGTTTTGTGTTTGTAGTTTAGCAGATTAAACAGTCTCACACATGCACACATTACATCACACCAGTTAATACCTCACTGTCAGACCAGCGAGTGCTCCTCATCACTGGGGCATTTGATGTTGATTAGTGACCCCATAAACAGAAGGAAGACTGAAGATAAGAAGCAGGAACAGATCACAGTGCTCCTCATGCCTGCAGCGCCACTCGCTAACATCATGACATCCATTTATCTCCATCCTTAGTCCCTCGAGTCCTTGGATTCCACACTCCCATCAATATGGATGCATCTCTATGCAGCCTCTTGTGACAAGACCATTGCAAAGTGCCTTACAGCCAATGAAGGAATCGCTAACAATTCACACATAAAATGTAACCCTACATTCACTTCATTGCTGTAGGCGCTTTGGGACGTACTGAGATTGTAAAATGCACAGAAATGAGGCCCATGTCGCATTACAGCAAAATCAGCAGTTAACATGTGCACAGCAAGATCCCATAAAGCACAATGCAATAAGGAGGAAGTCATCTGCACATTCACTGACTCTGGTTGAGGCAGAGATATCAGAAGTGACTATCTCCTCTTTGAGTAGATTGTATATGGGGCTGTGTTTTGTCATCCTAACTGAGGGACATCACTGACATTGCAGTCCTTTCTTGCTGGGAGGGTCAGTCAAGATTTTTGTGCTCAGCTCCCTAGAGTGGGATTTGAACCCACCTGACAGAGGCAGGATGTCCCGAACGTGCAGGTGCCGAGAGGGTTTGCTGTTTGCAACAGGACAGATCAAAAAAGTAATTCAATATTCGTGCCCCTTCTCTTTCTCCTCCCTCGCCCTCACGACCTACCCATCACCCACACCTCCTTCCCTTTATTCCATGGTCCACTGTCCTCTCCATTCAGATTCCATCTTCTTCAGCCCTTTGCCGCTTCCACCCATCATCTCCCAAATTCTCACATCATTCCCACTCCCCTACCCCCCTCCCCATCTGGATTTACCCATTGTCCACCAGCTCGTGCTCCTCCCCCTCCCCATACCTTTTTATTCTGGCTTCTGCCCTCTTTCCAGTCCAGATGAAGGGTCTTGGCCCGAAATATTGACTGTTTATTTCCCTCCATAGATGCTGCCTGACCTGCTGAGTTCCTCCCCCTGTGTGTGTTGCTCTCTCGTGTCTCCAGTATCAGACGTCTGCAGGCCCAGAACCAAACACCTCAAGGATGACTCTCCTGATCTGAGCCAGCGGAAGACTGGGGCCAGCCGTCACATCACCAGACCCCGTCCACACAGAGCAGAATGTGACTGACTCAGTGACTGTGTAAGGAGCAGCACAGCTAACCACCCAGAACAAGGCCGATTGATATCGTTACCAGGGCACTTGGAACGTGGGAACATAACTGCACAGTTTAATCACAAGGGGGCTACTAGGAATGTGTGGGATCTCATGAAATTGCTCCACCTGCTCTTTTAGAAGAGGTTTTATTGCTTTAAAAATAAGATGAAAAGGTCAAACCATTTGCTATTAATTCACAGACAAAATGAATGCAATGGACCACTCGTTACAGCACTTCATTGTTGGAAAGTACTTTGGGATGTAGTTAGATTGCAGAATGTACTGGCAAGTCTTGCTTCTCTCATTATGTTTTTTGGATCACGATCGTCCATCTGCAGGGACCTGGAGCTTTGCCCCACGCGTGGCCACTGCAGCTTTTCCCAGGCTCTTTATTTCTCTGCCAGAAGATCTGGCACTGGCTACTCAGCCCCCTGGCCAGCTGAATCCAGCTCACTCCTGCTTCCGGATGAAAGGCCAAACCACAAAAGACCTTACAAAGCACGTTCGCTGCCTCCAAGGGGAGGAGAGGCACTTGATCTCAAACAGGTTCACACCACGGGTCTACAGTGTGGAGCTGCTTAGATGCTGTGTGTCCCATAACAGCCATTTTACTGAACCAGCATTCCCCGGGTGAAAATGTGGCAATTTAAACTTCATTAGTCAAATAAACTCAGAATAAAACTGATGTCAGTTATAAATCGTTACAACAACCCACAAAATTCCTTCAAGGAAGGAAATCTGCCGTCGTGAAGCACAGGGTGGTGGAGACCACAGAAGCTGGTCTCACGACCCATAACATTCGTACTGACCTTTCTCTACCATCTACACTAGACCCCTTCCCCCACATTCCTTACCCATAGGTGACCCCATTCACACAACTGATTGAGGCTGATTCTGAATCACCTCTAGCAATGGCTCAGCAAGAGACCCAGGTGAAGAGCAGTCAGAAGTAGAGATAAATTCCAACAATGGCTGCAATTCATGGAAGAAACTAGGCCACTGGTCAATCGTTTGGGAGTAGAGCAAGCTTTTATCCTCTGGCCTGGCTCTCCTTCACTGTACGTCAAACGAGGTAGGCAGGTTCATAACAGTTGTACTCTGACGGAGGCTCGGGTTTGCTAAGTGGCCTCAGGCGCTGCTGCCGTGTTTATCCCACAACCCATGTTTCCACAAAAATGGGTCTTCTGCTTATTATTGCATTGTTGCCTCTGGGACATTGTTGTGTGGAGCCGTATCCCAGTGCGACATTGACTGCTCTCCTGCATTAGTTGTGGTGTGCTCCAAGGAGTGTGCCCATTCTCCAAAGCCCTCCTCCATGAGGATAATGCCCAGAGTAACAATATGGGGAGCTGCAACCCCTGGACTGAGGTGTTGGAGCAGAGGGACGAGCTCCCCAAATCTGTGACCAATATTTCTCTCTTGACTACAAGTCAATCTGATCTTTGCTCTTTGAGGGAGCTTGCTGTGCACACATTGGTTACAGTTCCTACATTACAACAATGACCATGAATCGGAAAGTTTTTAATTGGCTGTAAAGTGCTTTGGAATATTAGGAAAAGTCCTATAGAAATGCCCTTGTTTCTTACTGCTGGTCTTTCCGATTGCTACTGGAATGTTGGTCATTGGCCAAGTAGAGGAAAGCTCTGATAATCCTAGGGACTGTGGTGGTGCCGGACCACCAGATTTTCTAGACACAAGGACATATACCTGTTAATACCGAAACACACTCTTATTTCACTGTTTTTACAGGTTACACAATGATAAAATAAATTTTCCAATGAACCTGGTGGTTTTAAAGGGAGTGGAAAGTACACAAACACTCCTGACCCCAATCCCAGTTATAAACCTTCCCAAATTCCTGACCCTTCATGCTCTGGATCCCAATCCCTCTCCCAGATCACATTCTGGAGTGAGCCAGATACCAGATCATCAGGATTCCCTAACAATTGGACGCCGGATTATCAGAGTTTTACCGAATAACATAATCAAGTCCCAACATCAAACCATTCTTCTTACTTTCATCTTCTACCTTGGTCTTTTAAAGCTGCTGCTTACTCAGGATGAGGAGGGAGGGGAATATTGTGCCGAATTGCTCAGTTATTCAAACCTGAGGTGGCAGGAATTTCTTGCAGAGGGTAGCAAATCTCTGGAACCTTCTGTGGAGGCAGAATCATTGGAAGTACAAAATGGAAGGAGATGGGGGAGTTGAGGGCAATGGGGAACCGGCACAGAGGAGGAGGTGACACCTGGGGCAGATCAGCCGTGGTCCTAGTGAACGAGGCTGAGTGATCTCCAACCCCTGTTCTCACCGATGAATCCACCACACATCCTGTATTGAATGGTGGGTTAGGCTCGAGGGGCTGAGTGGCCTCACTTGCTCCTATTTTCTTGTGTTGTTGTGAAGGAGTTTCAGTGGGCTGATCCACCACTGGATGCATCACAGACCAGACTGATGCTGCTCTTACCCCACTCAGCAGTGGGTGCAGCTGCTGAGCTCCCCCACTGGTATCCCTGCCCACAGAGCAGTCACCCTGATTGTCCGTTGCACCCGGGCAGGCCATACCTCAGTCCCCGGCAAGGCCTTGCAGCTGGCACATTAGCATCGTGCCTTGGGATGAGCCGAGCTCCACCACAAAGCCATCCAGATGCCTGTAAATATTCTGCTTCTCATTGAAAATGAACATTGAGATTTGAGACGACGGGGACCTGGATCAGCTCTCATCCACAACACTGCTTTCATCTTTCAGCCTAGCCCTCTCCTTCTGATGAACTATTTCTGGAAAAATGCACAGAAACAACAACAAGAAAAAGCCAGCAAGGAGGAAAGCACCTGTCCGGGGTCTGACGCTAATCAAAAGCAGCTTCTCCCTTTAACTCTGATTTGCGGGAACTCTCAGTGACTCAGTTTTGTCCCTGAGCTACAGCCCCTCCAGGGAAGCTTTTGTTGGTCAAATTCTCTCACTCCAAGGTTCCTGACTGAGCGTCTGGACATAATAAATCACCACAGACTCACTGAGAGAGACAGGGCAGGAACAGGCCCTCCAGCCCACTGTTCATGCTGACCCTCAACCACCCATTTATACTGATCTTATGTTAATCCTGTTTTTTCATTCTCCCCACATTCCCGTCAACTCCTCCCAGATTCTACAACCCACCCACCCACTGGGTGCAATTTACAGCAGCTAATTAACCCACCAACCAGCACATCTTTGGGATGTGGGAGGAAACTGGAGCACCCAGAGGAAACCCATGCAGTTACAGGGAGAATGTGCAAACTCCACACTGACAGTACAAGAGTTCAGGATTGAACCTGTGTCTCTGGAGCTGTGAGGCAGCAGCTCTGCCAGCTGTGCTCCCCTGACATCCACGGAAACAGCTGGACGGTTGTTGGGAGCTGGGGCGGAGTTTCCACATCTCCCTTTGTCACCCTCACCTCCTCTCTACCTCCAGCCTCCTACTAAGGTCTCCTCCAATTCCAACCTTGCACCATTATTAGTGGCCATGCCTTCATCTGCCTGAACCCTAGCCTCTGGGGTTCACTCCTCAGATCTCTCCGCTACTCTTTTGAGACACTGCTTAAATCTGACATTTTCCCCAAAATCTCAGTGGCTTGGTGTCAATTCCTGACTCATTCCATGAAGTGTCATGGAGCACATTAGCACGTTAAAGGACAAGTCATTGTTGAGAGGCATTTGTCATTATACAGACCCCAATTACAAAGCCTGTCTTGGCATCTGGTGCTTTGAAACAGAGTTTCTGCCTATAGACCATAAGATATATGAGCAGAATTAGGCCATTCGGCCCATTGAGTCTGCACCATTGTTTGATCATGGCTGATTTTGTTTTTCAACCCCATTCTCCCACAATTTCCCTTTAACCTTTAACCCCCTTACAGATCAAGAACCCATCAAGCTCTGCCTAAAATATACCCAATGACTTGGCCTCCACAGCCGTCTGTGGCAATGAATTCCACAGATTCACTGCCCTCTGGCTGAAGAAATTCCTCCTTACCTCAGTTTTAAAGGGACATCCCTTTATTCTGAGGCTGAGCCCTCAGATCCTAGACTCTCCCACTGATGGAAACATCCTCTCCATGTCCACTCTATCCAGGTGGTTTCAATGAGATCAACCCTCATCCTTCTGAACTCCATCCAGTACAGGCCTAGAGACATCAAACGCTCCTTATATGACAAGCCTTTCATTGCTGGGATTATTCTTGTGAACCTCCTCTGTACCCTCTCCAGGACCAGCACATCCTTCCCTAGATATGGGGCCCAAAATTGTTGACAATATTCCAAATGCGGTCTGACCAATGCCTTATAAAGTCTCAGCAGTACATCCTTGCTTTTATGTTCTAGTCTCTCAAAATGAAGGCTAACATTGCATTTGCCTTCCTTACTACTGACTCAACCTGCAAGTTAACCTTAAGGGAATCCTGAACTAGGACTCCCAAGTCCCTTTGCCCCTCTGATTTCTGAATTCTGTCCCAATTTAGAAAATAGTCTACACCTTTATTCTTCCTACCAAAGTGTATAACTCCACACTTCCCTATGCTGTATTCCATCTGCCACTTCCTTGCCCACTCCCCCAACCAGTCCAGGTCCTTCTGCAGACTCCCTATCCCCTCGACACTACCTGTCCCTCCACCTGGCTTGGTGTCGTTGGCAATGTTGGCATTCATTTCTAGAGGAATAGAATATAAGAGCAGGGATGTGATGTTGAGGCTCTATAAGGCATTGGTAAGACCACACTTGGAGTACTGTGTGCAGTTTTGGGCTCCTTATTTGAAAAAGGATGTGCCAACATTAGAGAGGGTTTAGAGAAGATTCACCAGAATGATTCCAGGAATGAGAGGGTTAACATATGAGGAACGTTTGACGGCTCTTGGGCTGTATTCCTTGGAGCTCAGAAGAATGAGTGGAGACCTCATAGAAACATTTCAAATGTTAAAAGGCCTGGACAGAGTAGATGTGGCAAAGTTTTTTTTCGTGGTAGGGGAGTCCAGTACAAGAGGGCACAACTTCAGGATTGAAGGGAGCCCATTCAGAACAGAGATGCGGAGAAACTTTAGCCAGAGAGTGGTGAATCTGTGGAAGTTGTTGCCACGGGCGGCTGTGGAGGCAAAGTCATTGGGTGTATTTAAGGCAGAGATTGATAGGTATCTGAGTAGCCAGGGCATCAAAGGTTATGGTGAGAAGGTGGGGGAGTGGGGCTAAATGGGAGAATGGATCAGCTCATGATAGAATGGTGGAGCAGACTCGATGGGCCGAATGGCTGACTTCTGCTCCTTTGTCTTACGGTATTGTCTGCAAACTTGGCCACAATGCCATCGGTTCCTTCATCCAGATCATTAATGTATGAAGTGAAAAGCTGCAGTCCCAACACTGACCCCTACAGAACTCCACTAGTCACCAGCAGCCATCCTGAAAAAGACCCTTTATCCCCACTCTCTGCCTTCTGCCAGTCAGGCATTCCATTTTGGGAGTTGTCAACAGATTATAACTTCTAGGACAGTCCCTTGTGATGAAGGATGAGGAGTGGAAGGTTCCTGTGTATGAATTCTTTGAAGGTGGGGTGTACCAACAAAAACACCTCTTTACATTCCATTTATTTCATCCAACTTGATGAATACACAAGGCCATTCAGCCCCTCAGATCACACTCCTGCAGCTCCACTTCTGTCAGACTTTCCAAGTATTCATCAAATCCCCTTTGGAAGTTCCTGTGGAATTTGCTTCCACAGCCTTTCACCAGATCACAACAGCTCGCTGAGTAAAATAAAATTCTCATCCTCTTCCCCTCTGACACCTTTGCTAATTTGCTGTCACAGGGGACAATCTCCTCCTTACTTGCTCTGTTAAAACATTGCAATTTGAAACAATTCTAATGAGATTCCCCTTAATCTGCTAACAGGAACAGGTCTCTCTGGTTTAAGGGATATTGAAAGTAATTACATCCAGGATTGGCCAACCATAACTTGACCTTGGCAGGTAGTGCCATCAAATTGTTATTGCACAGGAAGAGGCCACTCTGGCCATGAATCCAAGTAGGGCCCTCTATCGAACAATCTAGTTCATCCCGTTCTCCCACCCTTCTCTGAAGCTCTGCAAATATCCCTCAAGTGAACATTCCCTCAGGAATGCCCTCACTGACTCCACCAACACTTTCCACTACCTTCACAGCCAGGAAACTTCCAGAGATCAAAACCACATAAAAAAACATGGTCCTATCTTGTTTATCAAAAGCGTAAAAAAAAACCTTCCCTCATCTCCCCTTTGTACCGTCTCCCTGTCAGATGATACCCTTGCCCTTGAGCCATCTACCAATGGCAATTACTTCCCTCTGTTGTCTCAGTCCAAGCCCATCATGGTCTTGTCCACCTGCACCAAATCTCCGCTCTTCCTTCTCCCTCCAAGTTTCCAAAACTGCTCACAATAATCCAAATGTGGTCTGATCAACACCTTATAAAGCCTCAGCATTACATCCTTGCTTTTATATTCTAGTCCTCTCGAAATGAATGCTAACATTGCATTTGCCTTCCTTACTACTGACTCAACCTGCAAGTTAACCTTTAGGGAATCCTGCACTAGGACTCCTGAGTCCCTTTGCACCTCCAGTGTCTGAATTCTCTCCCTGTTTAGAAAATAGTCTATGCCTTTATTCCTTCCAACAAAGTGCATGACCATACACTTTCCTACACTATATTCAATCTGTCACTTCCTTGCCTGTTCTCCCACCTGTCCAAGTCCTTCTGCAGACTCCCTGCTTCAACACTACCTGCCCCTCCAACTATCTTTGTATCATCTGCAAACTAGGCCACAAAACCATCAATTCCTTCATCCAGATCATTAACACATAACCCAACACTGACTCCTGCGGAACACGACTTGTCACCAGCAGCCAACAAGAAAAGGCCCCCTTTATTCTCACTCTTTGGCTGACTGGCAGAAGGCAATCTTCTACCTATGCTAGTACCTTTCCTGTAATACCATGGGCTCCTATCTTGTTCAGCAGCTTCATGTGCGGCACCTTGTCACGGGCCTTCTGAAAATCCAAGTAAACAACATCCACTGACTCTCCTTTGTCTAACCTGCTTGTTACTTCCTCAAAGAATTCCAACAGATTTCTCAGGCAAGATCTCCCCTTAAGGAAACCATCCTGACTTCAGCCTACTTTATCATGAGCTTTCAAGTACCCCAAAAACTCATCCTTAATAATGGACTCTAACAACTTACCAACCACTGAAGTCAGGCTAACTGGCCTATCGTTTCCTGCCTTTTCCCTTCCTCCCTTCCTAAAGAGCAGAGTGAGACTTGTGATTTTCCAGTCTTCTGGAAACATTCCTGAATCTAGTGATTCTTGAAAGATCACTACTAATGCCTCCACAATCTCTTCAGCTACCTCTTTCAGAACCCTGGAGTGTAGTCCATCCGGTCCAGGTGACTTATCCACCTTCAGACCTTTCAGTTTCCCAAGTACTATCTCCTTAGTAATAGTAATAGAAGTACACACACTTCTGCCCCGACTCTCTCGAATTTCTGCCATGTTGCTGGTGTCTTCCACAGTGAAGACTGACGCAAAATATTTATTCAGTTCATCCGTTATTTCTTTGTTTCCCATTACTATGTCTCCAGCGTCATTTTCCAGCGGTTCGATGTCTACTCTTACCTCTCTTTTACTCTTTATATATCTGAAAAAACTTTTGGTATTCCCTTTTATATTATTGGCTAGCTTACCTTCATACTTCATCTTTTCTCCCCTTATTGTTTTTTTAATAGAACATAGCACACTACAGCACAGCACAGGCCCTTCGGCCCACAATGTTGTGCCAACATTTTATCCTGCTCTAAGATCTACAGTATCTAACCCTTCCCTCCCACATAGCTCCCCATTTCTCTATCATTCATGTGTCTTTCTAAGAGTCTCTTAAATTTCCCTAATGTATCTGCCCCCACAACCTCTGCCGGGGGTGTGTTCCATGCACCCACCACTCTCTGTGGGAAAAACTTACCCCTGACATCCCCCTTATATCTTCCTCCAATCACCTTAAAATTATGTCCCCTCATGTTAGCCATTGTCGCCCTGGGAAAAAGTCTCTGACTGTCCATTCGATCTATGCCTCTTATCATCTTGTACACCTCCATAAAGTCACATCTTTTCCACCTTCTCTCCAAAGAGAAAAGCCCTAGCTCACTCAACCTATCCTCATAAGACATGCTCTCCAATCCAGGCAACATCCTGGTAAATCTCCTCAGCTCCCTCTCTAAAGCTTCCACATCCTTCCTATAATAAGGCAACCAGAACAGAACACAATACTCCAAGTATGGTCTTATCAGAGTTCTATAGAGCTGCAACATTACCTCGCAGCTCTTGAACTCAGTACCCCGACTAATAAAGGCCAACACTCCATACGCCTTCTTAACAACCCTATCGACCTGCATGGCAACCTTGAGGGATCTATGGATGTGGACCCCAAGATCCCCCTCTTCCTCCACACTGCTAAGGGTCCTGCCATTAACCTTTTATTCTGCCTTCAAATTCAATCTCCTGAAGTGTATCACTTTACACTTTTCCAGGTTGAACTCCATCTGCCACTCGTCAGCCCAGGTCTGTATTCTATCAATGTCCTGTTGTAATCTACAGCAACCTTCTGCACTATCCACAACACCACCAACCTTCGTATCAGCAGCAAACTTACTAATCCACGCTTCCACATTCTCATCCAAGTCATTTATAAAAATCACAAAGAGCAGGGGTCCCAGGACAGATCCCTGAGGAATACCAATGGTCACCGACCTCCAGGCAGAATACGCTCCATCTACCACCACCCTCCATCTTCTATGGGCGAGCCAATTCTGAATCCACACAGCCAAGTTTCCCTGGATCCCACGCCTTCTGACTTTGTGAATAAGCCTTCCATGAGGAACCTTTAGTTGCCTTCTGCTGGTTTTTAAAAGCTTCCCAATCCTCTAGCTTCCCACTAATTTTTGCAATATTGTATGCCCTCTCTTTTGCTTTTATGCTGTCTTTGACTTCCCTTATCAGCCATGGTTGCCTCATCCTCCCTTTAGAATGCTTCTTCTTTGGGATGAACTGACCCTGCATTTTCTGAATTACTCCCAGAAACTCCTGCCATTGCTGCTCTACCGTCATCCCTGCTAGGATCCCCTTCCAATCAACTCCAGCCAGCTCCTCTCTGATGCCTCTGTAGTTAACTTTACTCAACTGTAGTAAGGATACAAGTGATTTTAGCTTCTCCCTCTCAAACTGCAGGGTGAATTCTATCATATTATGATCACTGCCTCCCAAGGGTTCCTTTACTCTCAGTTCCCTAATCAAATCTGGTTCATTACACAACACCAAATCCAGAATTGTCTTTTCCCTAGTGGGCTCAGTCACATAAAGCCATCTCGTAGGCATTCTACAAATCCCTTCTCTTGGGATCCAGTGCCAACCTGATTTTCCCAGTCTACCTGCATATTGAAGTCCCCCATGTTCATCGTAAAATTGCTTCTTTTACATTCCTTTTCTATCTCTTGTTGTAATTTGTACCCCACATCCTGGCTACTTTCAGAGGCCTGTATGTAACTCCCATCAGGGTCTTTCTACCCTTGCAATTTCTTAACTCTACCCATAAGGATTCTGCATCTTCTGATACTCTGTCACTTCTTGCCAAGGATTCCAGGCACCCACTGCTCTCTGTGTAAAAAACTGGCCCCGCACATCTCCTTTAACTTTCCCCTTCTCTCCTAAGATGCATTTCCCCTAGTATCAGGCATTTCAACCCTGGGAAAACAATACCGGCTCTCTACTCAATGTAGACTCTCATAATTCTATAAACTTCTATTACATTGAGGCTACATGCTGTTTGAGGCCAGCAGAACCCTCAATAACTAACATTGGCGATACCCTCATTGCAAACCTGACGCATTTACCAAGCCATTGCTGACCTCTCTGTTCCAATGTTCCTTTGTTCCCCTCACTCTAGATCATTAACAACCTTTGCTCCCCTATTGCTGGTGGTTCTCCCAAAGCCATCTTGGTGTTTTGGCAGAGGTTGATCCAGGAATGCTGCCGAGGGAACGTGCTGGGCTAGGAACAGCAGAGCAACTGGAACCAGACTGATATCCTTGGAGATACGGTCAGTGACGCAGAGCGCCGGGGGAAGAGAGGTTACTGAGGGATGGTGTGAGGGAGGGGGATTAACGTCAGTAGGGATACAATCAGTGACGCAGGGCGCTGGGGAGGGGGGGGGGTTGCTGAGTGACACCATGAGGAAGTCAGGATAACATCAGAAGGAATACAGCTGTTGTAACTTCATCTGCTCTAATGATAAACACAAACATCATTTAATGGATGGCACACCATGAACACCAACTAAAACAATGTCTCAAGCATGACAATTTTAGTTTCTTCCCTTTCTCACCTCACCGCTTGAAAAGTCCCAGATTAAAATGAAGGGCAGCATGAAACAATGTAGGGTTTGCAATTCTGAAACTAATCTGGATGAAGTAAAACCATAAATAAACAATGCTTCTGTGTATAAAAATGCAAATGATTGATTTGAAACTCCTGCACAGATACCTGGCTCAGTGCTCTGTGAACATACTCCAGGGGGCCAGAAGTTATAGAACCACCCATCAGCTGGGATCCAATCAAGTGCTGGGACAGGCTTGAGGACTGGATGGTCACCTCCGTCCTAGGAATGGATGTAGGGAGCCTATGGTGATAGGTGGACTCAATGGGCTGAAGGACTCCTGCCCGAAATCATTGTAGTGCAACAATGTTTTGTAAAATGGGTGGCAAAATGTTGTGGAGGTTAGTGCTGCTGACTGAGGCTCCGGGATCCAGGTTTGATCCTGACCTTAGCTGCTTTCGGTGAGGAGTTTGCATGTTCTCCCAGTGACTGTGAACATGGCAGGTCTCCCCATCAGGTTGTGGTCAGTCAGTTGGCAGTGTAAACCACTCTTTAATGGAGGTAATTGGCAAAGGGAATCAAAGGGGAGTTGATGGATGTGTAAGAGAGAGCAAGTTGCAGGGATAGAGGGAACTAGGGAAAGAAGAGTGGGACCAATGGGACTGTTTCCTTGGGAAAGCACACAGGCCAATGGGCCAAATGACCTTTGTCTGTGTTGTAGTGAGTAAAATGAAAAGAATTCTCAATGTTTCAACAAATATTAAAACACCTCAGAAGGGAGCTTCATAAACAACCTTGGGCTATTCTAGAAGCTGTCCTTCCCATTCCTGATCCATGGTTATGGATAACATGGCCGGTATCTCAGAGGGACACAGGTTCCTCACTCTCCAGTGGGAGGTTGTGGTCAACACCCCTGGTGCAGGACTGAGGCTGCAGTCAGTGGGTCATCTTCCAATTACACAGAGGCCTGTCAGCTCACTAACATGGATGGAACAAAGCTTCACCACATGACATTAAAGAGCTCAGGCCCAATGTCATCCTTCATCCAACTCAGAGGGACAAGAAATAGAAGCAGGAGTCGTCCTCCTGCCCGGTTCAGCCCTGCTCCAGCATTCACCAAGGTGGAGGCTGACTTACCTCCACACCGTTAACCTGCCCTGTCCTTCAACGCTTGTAAAGTCCTCAACTATATTCATCTCTGCTTTGAACGAACACTGACTGACCCTCCACATCCCTCTGGGGCAGAGAGTGCTGAAGATTCACGACCCTCTGTGTGATGAAATCTCTGCTCCTCTCAGTCCTAAATGGCAGACCCATATTCTGAGGCATTGAGCCTCGGTTCTCTGCTCCTCAGTCAGGGGAACATCTGCCAACATCTGCTCATTATCATGTTGCTGCTGCGGGAGCTTTCTGTGCACTAATTATGTCCTGTGTGAAAGCAGTGACCACTGATTGGCTGATCAGCAATTGTATGAAGGCCAGTTTGTTGTTCTTTATTAATTAAAATAAACTTGTTTGGACAGTAATAACTTTTTATGGTGTTTGAAACAATTTTAATAAAGTGGTAAAGTAGTAAATATGAAAGATACAAGTCCTAATTCTGGTAAACCACTGACTGAGCCTTGGGCTGAGAGTGGCAAGGATAGGTCATAAAATGGGCTGACTTTGTTTTCAAATCTCCCTCCTAGGACATTTTAATATTGTTTTATTATTTTTCATTTTACTTACTATTATTATGCCTCACTATAGTTTCAGACGCAAGTCCTCAGCTCCATAGAGCCCATATTTCCTTCCATTCAGCCCACTGAGTGTGTGTTGGCTCACAGAGCAATCCCATTCCCCCACTAATTCTGCCTACATTACCTTCAATTCCCCTCAGATTCTATCATTCACTACACTCAAGCAGGGGGCAATTAACTTATCTGCAAATCTGTGGGATGTGGGAGGAAATGGGAGCACCCGGAGGAAACACAGGCAGTCACAGAGAGATTGTGTAAACTCCACACAGCGCCGGAGGTCAGGATTGAACATGGGTCTCTGGTGCTGTGAGGCAGTGGCTCTACCTACTATGCTTCACTATCATCATTACTTTGGGTCTTTTTGGTCCACTTGTCCAGGATCCCATTCTAGGAGTTTGGGAATACTCAGTCCCTTCAGCCTATCCCAGCATTTGATTAACTCACTACTGATGTGTGGTTCTGTTACAACTTTAAATCTTTTGGTCACCTTAATTGTATTCATAGCATATTTATGGAGAGACAAATGAAAAAAAATTAAATTAAATTCACTTCTAATTTTATTAATGTTTTGGCTCTTTCCGAGATGATTGAGATCCCACCCCCAGTGACTGGAGCAGACAGTCCTCAGTACTTCATCCTGGGTACAATAGTAAGCTGGTTAAATTACTGGACAGATCCAGATGCCAGAACTGTATTGATCCAGGGACCAAGAGTTCAAATCCCACCACAACAATAAGGGAATTTCAATTCAACTAATACCTCACATCTGGAATAAAGATCAGTGGTGGTGACCATTAAAGTACGATCATCATAAAACACATCCGGCTCACTATTTTCTTTATGAAGGGAAATAGGTACGTGACTCCAGACTCACTGGTTTGGAGTTGTAATTGCCCCCCGAAATGACCCAGGAAGTCGACGGTAAATATGGATGGAGAATAATTAAACCCCCTTCCCCCCCCACCCCCGCAACTTTAAGGTAGAAAATAAAAGCCCACTCCCATCAGTCTGGCCACCGTGGGGCACATCATTGTTCAGCCTGATGCCCAACTGATTCCAAATTCTCACTCTTGTTTTCAAATAATTTATCACGCCCTCTCCTCACCACTGCCGCGGCCCACTCCCGCCCCAATGGGCCCTCGTAGCTGGTTCCAGAACCATCCAAGATCTGTGTGGGATCTTCCTGTGCTCCTTGCAATATCCAATTTCTTGTTGGTGACTGTGCCTTCAGTTACCAACCACCCAAGGTCTGGTATTTCCTCTCTTGGCCTCTCCCTTTCAACCTTTACCATACTTCTTGAAACAAAGCTCTCTCACCATCTGTGCTAACATCTGTCATACTTGTATCTCTTAATGCTCCTGTGGCTATTTAAAAAAGGTGCTAGATTACATCTGGCTAGCAGCTTATGATTCAGTGGCCAAAAGGCCTTCTAAGTCATGACAATCCTATGTAAATGCAAGCTGTTGTTGTAGAGCTGACAGTGACCCAGAGTGTGAATTCTTCCATCTTTTCCCCAGACCCTGCAACCAGTGATACACCCCCACCACAACCCCAAGGGCCAATGGAATCAGAGAACAGGAGTGTGATGGTTCTGAACCAACCCTCAGCAGCAGTGTCAGAGAGTCACAGAGAGATCCAGTCCCCAGGCAGAAAGTCAGAAAGGGAGTTTTGTTGAGCTTTTCATTTTCAATTTTATGCACAATCATCCAACTCATCCCAGAAGTGAGGGATGAACCATTGTCATAGGGCCATACAACACAGAAACAGGCCCTTCAGCCCATCGCATTCACACCAACCATTGACCATCCATTCACAACTATCCTATCCTAACCAGTTTTACTCTCTCCACATTCTCATCTACTCCCCCAGTTTCTACCCCTCACCTGCACACTCAGGCAATTTACAGTGGCTAATGTATAGGCAGAGTTATATAGCATGAAACAGGCCCTTCAGCCCAGTGAGTCTGCACTGACCTTTGACCATCCATTTTTTAAAAAATTCTCCCCACCCCACCCCCATTCTCATTAACTCTCTCCCCACCCATACATTGGGGGCAATTTGCAGTGGCCAATTAACCCACTGACCCACACGCCTTTGGGATGTGGGAGGACACAGGAGCACCCAGGGGAAACTCACGCGGTCACTGGGAGAATGTGACACAGGACGGAACCCAAAATCATGATCAAACCTGGGTCTCTGGAGCTCTACTCCTCTACACCTATGTGCTGCCCAGTTACTATCTCAGCACTTGTTTACCAAAGTTTTAGCTTTAATGTACACATTAGGAAAAAGAACATTCAGGCTATGAAGCCTGCCCTGACATTCAGTTAGAGAATGTTTGTTCTCTCTCAACACTTTAGCCACAACTTTAGTTCCATACAAGAGCCTGGCAAACTAACCATAAACATTGGCTTTGGATTAGGTTGGAAATCAAAGAAATATAAATTAATGGCCTTAAATTGGGTTCACATTGTCTCCAGTGATGTTGGCTTTTAATTTTATACTGGAGTAAATCTCTAGACTTCTGGAGGAGCGAGTTCTACATTTCAATCACAGCGACAAACACTTCCTGATTCCAGCACTAAATGTCCTTTGTCTAATTTTAAGAGCATGCTGATAGGCTTTGAGAGGAAATAGTTTCCTTGTATCCATCCTGCAAATCCTTTAAAAGACTGCAAATTAGATCACACCTCAATCTTCAATACTCCAAGGGATTATATGTCCAGATAATGCACCTTGTTTTCATAATTTAGGTCTATTATTGCAGTAAATCTGCACAGTATACACTCCCAGGTACAAATCCTTCCTAAAGTTCAGTGGCAATATTTAAAGGAATTATCCTTTTAATATGACCAAGGCTCTGTAAATTGAAGCACAACTTTGTAATACAGCTCCTTTGAGATTAATTACCTTCTTGTGTAGAGCAAACTAACGGAACTTATTAAAGTGGTTACCTCATTAATGAAACCACAACCTTTGAAAAAGTAATGTTCTACAAACACTGTGCAAGAAAGACTCAGTGTTTGATGTGGCTATCTGTGGGGTTCCTACCAGACTCTAGCAGGTGTTCCTGGAGTGGTCTGGCACACTGCTGTAACATTCCAAAGCTCCTGCACAATAAATCCCGTGTCTCTGAGTCCAGGTGCTGACTGGCATGTGGGAGAAGTGAATTTGAATGAAAGAAAGACTTGGTATTTCCCCAAACACAGAACATCCAGAGGCTCCTCGCAGCTAGCCAAGTGCTAGCATGTAGGCAATAGCATTGCCAAAGTGTGCACAGCAAGATCCCACTGATAAACATGAGATAGTAACAAGGGACTGCGGGTGGTACAGCTAGTACCGCTGCTGCCTCAAAGCTCCGTCAACCCGAGTTCAACCCCGACCTCTGGTGCTGTCTGTGTGGAGCTTGTACGTTCTCTCTGTGGCCACACGAGTTTCCCCTGGGTGCTCCAGTTTCCTCCCAGATTCCAGGTTGTCAGGTTGATTGACAGCAGTAGGTTGCCCCTAGTGTGTAGGGGAGTGGTAGTCTGGGGACAGTTGAGGGGAATGTGGGGGAAATAAAGTGGGATTAGTGTACGGGAGTGAAAATGGGTGGTCAGTTCAGACTTGGTGGGCTGAAGGGCTTGTTTCTGTGTTGTGACTCTTTACAACAACAATCTTATATTGGCAAAGAGACTGGGGGTTGGCAAGAACTTACTTGCTTGGCTTCAAAATTGGGACACGGGCTCGTTTGTATCCACCCGAGGGCAGACGAGACTTTGGTTTTGCCGAATCCTGCACCTCCAAATGTGCAGGGCTGCTTCAGTTCTTCACCCAGAGCATCAGCTTGCATAACACACTCTGGAGTGGGGTTTGGATCAATGGACCTTCCAACTCAGAGGTGTTACATTGATGCACGGACCTTACTCACTGTACAAGTCTATCCACAGAGTCTGGGGCTCATGCTCTAGGTCTGTACAACAATGAAAAAGTGAAACAATTAAAGTCTGGTCCAAACTAGGCTCAGTTTAACTCCATTAATCAGTCAGTTGATATTCCTAATCAGTATCCAATGACACCTATTGTAAAGAGTTCGTACAAAGGAGGTGGGATTGCATTGAGTTGGGTTTGACGGCAGCAAACCAGCTGACAGAACAATCTCCACTTGGTGTTTATAGAAGTACAAGAAACATTATCTTTGGAGGGACATGGGGCAAGAGAAGCATTATTACTCCAGTGAGATCCCACACTTTGAGGCGGTGGAGGAGAAGTGATTATGGTATCAGTCACAGTCATACAGCACAGAACTGCCCTTTTGGCACAGGTCCACACAACATCAACACCCATTTACACTGATTCCATTTAAATGGGAGCCACTTTGTATGTGTTTACTTGCACTGCATTTTCTCTCTAGTTGCCACACTGTATTCTGTTTTCCTTTTTCTACCTCAATATACTTACCTATGGCATGATCTGCGGATGGCATGTGAACAAGTTTTCCACTGTATCTGGGTACATGTGACAACAATTAACCAATTCCAATGAGGAAAGAAACCAAAAAACTGATCAGGAAGGTGAAGACAGAACATGAGTAATGTAGTGAACAGCAGAAAATCAGACTGCAAACTCCTGTAGATTTATGGAAAGGAGAAGATTACAGATTAAGATGGAAGAAATTATATTGCAGAATAAGGAAATGGCAGGAAATGTGGAATAAACAAATATTTTGTGTCCGTCTTTGTGGGGAGGACAGACGGAGTGAGTGAGCAGCTGGAAGAACTGATCACTCAGAGAGAGACATGGGACTGATGGCCTGTATATCTCCCTGGCCTGCTGCCCTGTGTTCCTAGTCTTTGAATAAGGCAGGGATGGAGATAGTGGACACAACGGTGGTCACTTCCAAAGCTCCATAATGATTGCCACAGATGTAAATGTAAACACAACATCTAGGGAAATAGGGAGAGAGAAAACAGGGGACTACAGATGATTACCTGACATCAGTGGTAGGCAAAATGCTAAAATCTAAAGAAAATGGTTGCAGGGCATTTAGAAAATAACAGGACTGGGCAGAATCAACATGAAAGGGAAAAAACACACTCGACAAATCTGTTAGCTTCATGATGTGTTAGTTAGTGGAGTAGATCATGGGGAACTAAGGTATGTGGGGTGCTTGGATGTTCAGAAGCCGACATTAAAGTGCATCGACAAAGGAGGATGGCATTATACATGGAAATGCCATGGAAGATGTTATTAAACACGGGATTTGGGATAACATATAGTCATGGATCAAGGATGGGGTAATGCATGTAGGGATGGCTGGAAGGTGGTGTCTACTAGTGGGACCAGCTGTTCACAATCTATATCAATGATATGGATGAAAGGACTAAGTGGAGTGTATCCAGGTTTGTTGAACGATACCAAGCCACATGGCAGTGAGGTGTATGAAGGATACAGATAGGCTTCAAATGACAGGCTTGGTGAATGGTCAAGGACTTGGCAGCTGCAATATAGCTGGAAAAATATGACTAGATCTTTGGAATTTTCTATCCAAATGGCTGTGGAAATGCAGTCACTGAGAATATTCCAGATGGTGATTAATAGATTTTTAGACATTTGGGGAGTCAAGGGACATGGGGTTGGTGCAGGAGAGTGGTGCTGAGGTCAAAGCTCAGATCTTACTGAATGGTGGAGCAGGACGAAGGGCCAAATGGCCTACTCTTCATTTCCCTGACTTCTTAATCTTTACATTTTTTTAAACAAATAAGAGCATGAGGAGTTTGTGGTTCACAATCTTCACACAGACAAGATGAACTGGCCATTGACCTCACTCCATGTTTGTGGCATTCTCGGTTTGCGGCATGACTGCTGTCTGTCTGTAGAGGACGTGAGCACATTTCCAAAAATCACGCAAGTTATAGACATTATGATCTGCCAAGCGGCCCAGGACCTCAAACCCTTTCCTCACATCCTGACCTCTTCCTGGGCAAGAAGATGTAAATCCTGCACATCCTTCCCACCTTGTCCAACACAAAAATGGCTGACAACTGGAACCAAACCATGGGTGTGCTCCGCGGGTTAGACAGCGTCTGAAGAGAGAGGAGCAGAGTTGATGCTTCAGGCTGAAGATCCTTCACCAGGTCTAGGAACAATGGGATGGGTTTTAAGATGCAGAGGAAGGGGGTAGAGGAGGAGAGAACAGAAGAGGGTAGCAGGAAGCCTTTCCCAGTAGCAGCAGTGTCCAAAACCAGACGCACAGCTTCAGGGCAAGAAGGTTCTGAGGAGGAATTTTCCCCTGGGGGAGGGTTGGAATCTGAACACACTGCCCGAGGGGGTGGCGGAGGCAGAGACTCACAGCACTTAAGTTGAGCGCTTGAATCACTAAGGCAATTGAAGGAAGTGCAGGTAAATGGTATTAGTTCAGATACAGAGGGTTAGGGCCAGGGTGTGAGGAACCTGCTGCCTCTGTGAGACGGGAGCCGGCAAGAGAGACGAAATGACAAAAGGGGCAACTAAATTAAGGAGGTAAATTCTCTGAAGGTAGGAGTGAGTGTGGAAGGAATGGTGGCGGTGGAAACTGCCAGAAACGTTGGGTAACTGGCAGCGTTGAACTTGGAGCTCAGCAGAGATAATGGGAAGTTGAGGGGCTGCCCTGGAGTTCACTGTGGCCGCCCTGGGACAGTGCAGGAGGCCAAGTACAGAGGAGTCGGGATGGCCAGCCAGCCGTTAGTTCAAACCGAACAGGGGGGTGTTCCACAAAGCAACGACTAATCTGCTCAATGTCGAGGACATAACATCACCAACAACGCGTGCCCAAAGGAAAACGGCTTAAGCAAACGGTGGCTTCATCGGGAAGGGGTTTTGGCCGGTGGGGGTGGGGGTGGGGGTGGGGGTGGGGGTGGGGGTGCATATCCGCAGTTGCTCGGGAAGGGAGAGCGAGGGATGAGACGAAGCGGGCTGGCGCTCAGACTGAACTCCTGCTGGGAAAGCTCCCAGTCCCTTTGGTGCGACCTGTGACAGAGACAGCTATCACTGCGGGCTCAGCAACGCTGAACCGCAAACACAGGCACAAACCAAACACCCGCCGGCAACACAGACGCAACCAACGGCAGACGCAGAACCCGTCTCAACCACGGAACACGGCGGTGTAGTTCCCAAACCTCCGGCCGACACGTGAATGGGGAGGACCCGCCAGTGCTGCTTAAAGTGAGGCCCATCTGCCCACCACGCTAACCCTAACCCAGAGATCCCACAGAGTCAACCAGGCGGGTCGGGGAGTTCTCCGTGGTTCCTGGCCAACTCCTCTAACCCCTCAGTCAATCTCACACCATCTTCTCCAGCCACGACCCGCCGCTGTTTCTGGACCACTGACTACGGGTCAAAAGGAATTAACTGAATGTAAAACACCGACGATGCAAATGCAAACTGTTCCTTTGGAGGTTTATGAAAGGCTGCAGCCCGGAGAATATACGGGCTGAGACTTGGGGAAGGGGCCAAACTTCGGTGTAAATGCCCGGCGAACGATTCTCCAGGTGATCGCTTTACTGACCGGAGGGTCTGTCAGAAATGGGGCCCACGGTCGCCCTGCCGGGGTCTCGGGGCGATAGTGCTGCCTCGGCCGGCAGGCGGGGGCTCCTTCACACGCAGGTGTTTAAGGGCAGCACGTCCCCGGTTAAGCTCCAGCGGACGCGTTTCACCGTTGACACTCGGTAAACGGGTGCCGAACGGAAGGACGCCAATTTACAACGAAAAGTTTATCCCCCAAATGCAGCGTGAACCTCAAACCCAGAAATAATTGCAAAGCAAATTGATTTCATGAAACATTCTCTGGAACAATTTGTAAACAAGAATCTATTAACAACAAAAACAATTCAACTTCGAGGATTCAGATCAAAGACCAACCAATTAAACACTAATAATTACAAACAGACCCTGTGGGGGATTCCTTCACACCCAAGACTATCCGACACCAGAATTTAAATTATATAGCTTAAGGGAGAAAAACCTTCTCACCTTTTAATTTTGACAAACTGCATCAATGAGCCCTGACTGACCCTGGGTCCCGGGTGAGGTCACCCCACCTCCTCTCAAAAAAGTTACTCTTCCCTCAACATCTCCGGCAGCTGTGGATAGGCGGCGATTCCTCAGGATGGTGCCCTCCGACTTCACGACATGTTTACAGCCACCAGACTCTGGCGAACAGGGACGGGATTTTGCTTTGAGGTGTTCCCACAGAGGTGTAAGTTCGAACTGGGGCAGGGACCCAAAAAGGAAAAAAAAATGACAGGACGGCTCAAATTTCCTGTATAATCTTTATACCTAGTACTCTTACCGGGATCAGTTTCACGCCGGAGCTCTAAAAAAACACAGGGACATCAAATACTGTTTAAAAATCCCAGCGCAAAAGAGAATTCTTCCACTAAAACAATTCTGAAAAATACTTATTGTAAAATCCATCGATTACAACCAATATTTTTTCTACCGTCTACAAAGGATCTGCATCTGAACGCAGTGACATTGTGAGGCCAGTAATATCAGACAAACTCACTCAAGTTCAAATAAAAACTCCTCCCCTCCAGAGAGAACATTGACAAAAGTGAGGTATTTAATTACAATTTAAACGAAATGTTCTTCGGGAGGCAGAGAGAAGCGTGTTTGTAAAATGTATATCTGAGCAATGTTTTTTTTCGCTGTGACACTCGACAAGGGTAATGCATCATTGATGGTGATAATATTCCTTATATATTTAACAACCTCAGTTGTTGAAGGTATTGATGTCGTTTGTAACAATCCCGTGTCGAGTTTTTTTAAATATAAAGGAATGCAATTAAATTAATGCATCCATCACTTATTAACGAGGTCTTATCAGTTTCCAGTCTCACTAACATCATAGACAGCAGCGGTCAACAAGTCCGAGTCTGTCCATCAATGTTAACATTAAACTATAGATTGATTCTTACCGTCGGGGGCAGGGTGGGGGGATGTTGCTTTGATTTCAAGCCAGACTCGGGGGAATCCTCACACACAGTGGGGTGTAGGAACCCCCAGAGCCCGAGTCGCCGATGAGAATCGTCCCGGTTTCCCCGTCAGCCCCGTGGGGTGAAATACTCAAGGTGAGCGGTCGTCTCTCTGCCATGCCGCGCGGTGCCCGGAGCAGCCTGGTCGGCAACGAAAGCCTCCAAACCAAAGATCCAATGCATCTTTAACACCGACCCCTCGAATTCTATACAGACTGCTTTCCCCACGGAGAATCACAACTTTTCTTTAAAAAAAACAGAAATTGGAAACAAAAAAAACACAAGTGGAACGTTTCTTGCAAAAGAAAAGTTGAGGAACAGCAGAGCGAGTTGTTGAGTAAGTTGTCGGTGACGTGTCACAAATCCGCCCCTTCTAAAACCGGGGAAAGAATGATTTCATTCCATTTGTTTCGGTTATTCCCAGGACGGGGAAAGGTTGTCATTGTGTTCGGGAGATGAACGCGAGCACACGTCCCCTGTGTGGTGGGTGGGGAGAGGCTGGAGACACAACACGGCCACTTCAGGTGCAGACATCAGCCAGAAGTTACTTTTCCCTCCGGCCTCCGCTCGGACCAGTAAACTGATCCATTCCCCTCAGCGGAACCAGGCACGTCAAGCGTTGGTAGAAATCGCCCAAAACGGATCGGGGAGAGACCTTAATGTGAGATCCACACAAACGGTGGGGAAAGAGATCACTAAATGTGCCCTTTTGGTATCACACCTGGCAGGTAACACCCCCCATACAGACCACCCGTGTGTACCACTGCACCATACCTGTAACACCCCCCATACAGACCACCCGTGTGTACCACCCCACCATACCTGTAACACCCCCATACACACCACCTGTGTGTACCACCCCACCATACCTGTAACACCCTCATACACACCACCCATGTGTGCCACCCCACCATGCCTGTAACACCACCCAAACAGATCACCCATGTGTACCACGGCACCATACCTGTAACACCCCCCCCCCATACAGACCACCTGTGTGTACCACCCCACCATACCTGTAACACCCTCCATACAATCCACATCTGTACCACCTCTCTATACTTGTAACATTCACCACCTGGGGGGTGTTACAGGTATGGTGATCTCTGTATGTTTGTAGTGCCCCCAACAGGGATTACCTGTACTGAGATCTCTAATTGGTCACACCACATCTATCCACTACCTGCCTCTACTGGCCCCCTCTATAACTGTACCACCTACTAATATAAACCACCCACGTGCACTGACGTTCTCTACCGTAGCATCCACCAAGTTGGGCCTCCACAGTGTCCCCCATCTCCATGGTACCCATTAACATAAACCATCTGCTTCATCTATATCTGTATTGTAACATGGACCCCCTTGTCGGTATTGACACCTCAATAGTTATAGCACCTCCAGTAATGTAATGGTTAAGTTTCTAACTAGTAACCAGGTTAGGATCCTACAACAAGAGTTCAAAACCCACCACAACAGCTGGGGAATTTAAATTCAAGTTTTTTTTTGAATAATCTAGTAACAGTAACCAGTTCATCATAAAAAAAACATCTGGTTTATAAATGTCCATCGGGGAATGAACTTTGTCAGCCTTGTCCAGTCCGGTCCAGTCTGATCCGGTCTGTGACTCAGGACCCACCAATGTGACTCCTAATTGCCTCGGTTCAGGGCACCTTAGGGACAGCCAATAAACACCAGCATGATTAAGTTTAAAAGAAACACCTGTCTGTACTGAGACCTCTGTATTATCCCTCAATATAGACTGCTCCAGTGCCTGGTATAGGTGTCTGTAGCTCCCATTGCTTATCAGTTATGTATCAGCTAAACCCATTTTTACAGGTAATTTTTGTTACTCCCAAGTGAACAACACAAGACAGATGAAGCTGAGTTGCAAAGTATCTTCACCTGCGTCAGCTAATGCACTGCTGACAAACTCACCTATGCTTTAGACTTTACAAAGCACTTGTGGCCAACCTCCTTCTAATATCTTCTGTAAACCCAGGACATCAAAGATCTGTAACCCCTTGCCTAATGTGCATTTTGTCCCATTTACCTATCACTTCAATGCTTGCTGACCTACAGACCCCTCCGGTTAAGCAAAATCATGACTTAAAATTCTCACCATTATTTTGTTCCACCCATGGCCTCATTCTTCCCAGTCTCTGCATCTTCCTCCCCGGCACACAACCTCCAAACCCTCTGCACTGTCCTATTGCAGCCTCTCAATATCCCAAAATGTAATCACTCCCCCTCCAGCAGTCTTACTTTCCCGATTTTGTGAATTCTGTCTTTGTGCCTCTCTTCCTTCAACATTCATAAACATTCCCTCCTAAACCTAGATTCTGGCTGACTATCAGGTGACTTTTCATTACATTTCGGTTGATTACCACTTCTATGTTCAAGGACGGTGTTGCCTTTAATGTGGTTAATGAGTTGACATCAATTTATCTAATGACCCTAACAAGGCAATCTATCAGGTGATTATGGTGAGACACTCACTCATATAGTGGTTAAGATACTGGACTGTCGATTGGGATTCATGTTCAAATCTCACTGTGGCAGCAAGTGAATCAAGTAATTCAAAAAAATCTCAGAAATGATAATTGTGAAACTACAGATTATTGTCAGGACGACCTATTTGTAGAAACTATCTGGTTCACTGGTGTTCTTCAGAGAAAGAAATCTCGCATCCTTTCCCAGTCTTGGCCAACATGTGACTCCCCACCCACCAAAGTGGTTAATTCTTAACTGCCTCCTTAGATCTAGGGATAAGAAATGCCACTGAAGTCCATGTCCTGTGAATAGATAAACTCACAGTAACCACCTGCTTCACACCAGATGTTTAATATCAGCAGAATATCATTGAAAAAGTTGGCTGAATAAAATCTGAACTATCTAAATCAGAAGAGAAAGCACATGTTTTTATTGCTTTTCATTACCACACGATGTCTCACACCTAATGAATGACTTTTTAAGTTTTGCAATGTCGGAAAACCTGGTAGTCGGTTCACCCACAGCAAGCTCCTGCAAATAGCAGTGAGGTCATCTGTTTGGTGGTGTTGCTTGAGAGGTGGATATGGGCCAGGGTACCAGGGAGAACTCCCCTGTAAATAAATGAATGATTAAACTATCCATAGTCCCTCATAATATCTCCACAGATATCCAGAAAATCTAATCAGGCTGTCTAGAGTTGATCCAGGGTACAAACACCAGTGTACCTACTCCCTCGGGTTTGGCTACAAGCTCTTGTTGTTTATCAACAGGAAGAGTTGAAATAATGACTTTAAAATTGATAACAGGGTTTAAAGCAGTTGATTTAAAGATGTTTCTGTGTGTATGTGTGTGTGTGTGAGAGAGAGAGAGAGAGAGAGGTGTGCTGGGAAGGGGGCATAGCTCAAAGCTAGAGGCTTAAGTTGGTAATAAATTCAATCAGGAATTCAGAAGCGATCTCTCAGAGAATGACCAGAGAATGTGAAGCTTGTCAACACAGGAGAAAATTGCTGAACCAGATCAGACGCACAGACTTACAGGGAGGTAGATAAACCCACGAGACAGAAAGGTTTGCCAAGAGGATGCAAGTAAAGAGGGAGGGACAATAAACACCAGTAAACACTGGATGGGCCAAATGGCCTGTGTCTTGCTTTAATCGCAATGTAAAAGGGAGAGGCGACAAACCGTTCTTGAGCATTTCGGTGAAAGGTTGAGGGAGATCACCATAGGCAAGGTATGTGTTTGTACTTAGGCTGGGAGCAACCACGTGGAATAATTCAATGTGGGACAGGCTTAATGGATGCTCGTGCAGAATTCTGCTTATAGCGAATACCATCTTTAAAGAAAAATAATTTAACCAACATAAAATGTGGCAAATTGAAAATCCTCTTCCCAGCCACTAACCTGTGTGCCATGGGTGTTGACAAACTGGATCCAAACTGGGCTTGGTGATAGGAGACAAGGGGTGGTAATGGAGGGGTGTGTTTCTGTAGCCAGTGGTGTACCGCAGGGGTCGGTGATGGGACCTTTGTGGTTTGTCATATGTATAAATGACTCGGATGAGAATGTCTGTGGTCTGATTAGTAAGTTTACTGAAGACATAAAGATTGGTGAAGTTGTAGGTAGTGTTGATGATTGTCCAAGGATACAGCAGGACATAGATCAGCTGGAAAGTTGGGTGGAGTGGTGACAGATAGAATTTAATCCCGACATGTATGAGGTGATGAACTTTGGTTCATCTAATACTGGCCGGACATATACAGCAAACGGCAGGGATGTTAGAAGCATTGATGTACAGAGGAACCTTGGGGTGCAAGTTCATAACTCCCTGAAAGTGGTGACACAGGTGGATAGAGTAGTGAAGGCAGTATTTAACATTAAACACAGAACAGTACAGCACAGAAACAGGCCCTTCGGACCACGGTGTTGTGCCGATCTGATTAAACTTGTAATTAAATGCCTAACTAAACTAATCCCTTCTGCCTACACAATGTCCATTTCCCTCCATTCTCTGCACATCCATGTCCCTGTCCAAGAGCCTCTCAAATGCCTCTATCATATTTCCTTCCACTACCACCCCTGACAGCGCTTTCCAGGCACCTAAAACTTGCCCCACACATCTCTTTTGAACTCACCCCCTCCCACCTTAAATGCATGCCCTCTGGTATTAGACATTTCAACCCTGGGAAAAAGATACCGGCTGTCTATCTATGCCTCTCATAATGTTATAAACCTGATGCTCCCCTCAGCCTCTGCCGCTCCAGAGAAAACAATCCAAGTTTGTCCAACCTGTCCTTATAGCACATGCCCTCTAATACAGGCAGCATCCTGGTGAACCTCCTTTGCACTCCCCCCAAAACCTCCACATCCTTCCTATAATGGGGCAACCAGAACTGAATGCAATACTCCAGACGCGGCCTGACCAGAGTTTTATAAAGCTGCAACATATCTTCCCTACTCTTGAACTCAATGCATCACTAATAAAGGCAGCATGCCATATGCCTTCTTTACTGCCCTATCGACCTGTGCAGCCACTTTCAGAGAGCTATGGACTTGTACTGAGTATAAGAGCTGGGACATCATGTTGCAGCTATACAAGACATTGGTAAGATCACACTTGGAATATTGTGTATAGTTCAGGTCACCACACTATAGAAAGGATGTGGGAATGCTGGAAAGAGTGCATAAGAGATTCACCAGCATGTTGCTTAGAACAGAGGGTTTCAGTTACAAAGGGAGATTGGACAGGCTGGGATTGTTCTCACTGGAGCTCAGGAGGTTGAGGGTGACCTGATAGAACTTTATAAAATTATGATGGGCTTGGATGGGATATATCATCACAGTCTACTTCAAGGGTACAGGAGTCTAAAACTAGAGGCACAGTAGTGTAGTGATTAGCGTAACACTATTACAGCGCCAGAGACCTGGGTTCAATTCTGGCCGCTGTCTGTAAGGAGTTTGTTCGTTCTCCCCGTGTATGTGTGGGTTTCCTCTGGGTGCTCTGGTTTCCTTCCACATTCCAAAGGTGTACTGGTTAGGAAGTTGTGGGCATGCTGTGTTGGCACCGGAAGCGTGGCGACACTTGCGGGCTGCCCCCAGAGCACTCCACGCAAAAGATGCATTTCACTGTGTGTTTCAATGTACATGTGATTAATAAAGATTCCTTATCTTATCTCTTATCTTAGAGGTGAGAGGGAAAATACTTAAAGGGGATCTGAGGGACAGGTTTTTCACACAGAAAGTGGTGGGTATATGGAACAAGGAGGTGGTAGAGGTGGGTACAACTACAACATTTATAAAGCATTTGGACAGGAAACAATTCGAGGGACATGGGCCAAATGCAGGAAAATGGAATTCGAGTAGAATGGCACCTTGATTGACATGGATGAGTCAGGTTTCCATGCTGTACCCTCCCAAACGTTGTCAATAATATGACTCTGAGGGAGTGCTGAATTGCTGGATAACTATCTTCACGTGATGTTAGCCTGGAGCCTCTTTTTCTCCCAGGAGTGGGAGGAGAGGTTTCTCTGACACTAGAAAATGTACTAATGTTTATTATTGACAACATTTGGGAGGGTACTGGGGAAGTCGGTGCACGTGCAGTCCTTAGTGATGATATTAATGATAAATGACAAGATTAATGTTCCGACTGGCTGCTCTCTGCTCTCCCTGTACATTCTTGTACCACACAATTTCAAGCAAGTGCAGAGCAAATCATCTTGGTGTCTTGGTCCACGTTGAATGAACCAACATTGTTATGAACAGACTGGCTTCCCATTACTGTTGATGGTCTGGTCACTAGCTGTCCTGCACTGACAACTTTTCAATTGGATTAAGTAGGCAATGGGGCACTTAGCCCATCCTGAGACTGTGAAAGGTGAATAAGATCTTTTTCTTGTTAAAAACTTTCCCTGCAGTGTACCTTGCTGTTCGGAGAAAAAGTAGCTATGCCGGTATTGTAACTTTAAAACCGCAAGATGAAAGAATACTTAGTCTATTTTGGCACCGCTTTCATGGAATGTTGGCTCAGTTTAATTGGCCCAGGATACCAGGAGAAATGTCTCTTCTTAAAATAGAATAAAAAATAGAGAGTATCTTAAAATTCTTAAAATAGAAATGTCTTTTCTTAATTTTCTCCCCGCAGTCCCATCATCTCCCCCCAGCTTCTACCCCTCACCTACACCAGGGGCAATTTACAGCGGCCAATTAACCCACCAACCTGCACGTCTTTGGGATGTGGGAGGAAACCAGAGCATCTGGGCGAAACCCACACAGTCACAGGGAGAACGTGCAAACTCCACACAGACAGCACCACTGTGCCTCCAGATGTAAGTATTACAGATGTTGGAAATTTGAAATAAAAATGGAATCTGCTGGAACCACTCAGCAGCTGAAGTCAAAACGTTTCTTGATTTCTAACTTGCCCAGCTTAGATGAAAGGTTGTTGAGCTGAAATGTTAACTCTTCACTGTCCAAAGGTGCAGTGTGACCTGCTGAGGATTTCCAGCATTCTTTATTTTATTTACATTCAATCAAAGTCTTACTTAAGATCAAAGGATGATTAGCTTAATTAGTTTGGCACAGCATTGTGGGCCGAAGGACCTGTTACTGTACTGTTCTACATTCCATGATGAGGATGGGTTTGGATTTACTGGAATTAAAGGGGACAAGAGGAATACATTGGGAGAGGGAGGTAAGTTTGGTGGCAGTGGGGGATTGATTGAAAGTGGAGGGGAGCAGAAAAAGTACAGATGCTGGAAATCTGAGAACAGAGAAAGTTGGTAACACTCGGCTGGTCAGGCAATGTCTGTGGAGCATTCCTCTGCACAAACTTTCCGACAAGGGACTGGGGTGTGGCCTGGTCTGACGGAATGGCAGGACCCATCCTCCACAACGCTGGGGACAGGTAAGACCTGAAGTTCAAGACGGTGACACCTGGTGATTGTGTACCAGTCAGAAGTGGGAGGTGATTTTACTTTTATAATGAGAAGGAGGAATGGTGATATATTTCCCAAGTTATGACTTGGAGGGGAACATGCATGCGGTGGTGCTCCCAGGTGGAAGAAGTTGTGAGTTGGGAAGGGCTCCCTCAACCTCCTGAGCGGGTTACCTTCCAAAACCTGTTTTTGAAGTGTAATTATCTTGTATTCAACACATAGCAATAACACAATTCATAGAAATTCCTGATCACTTCACACACTGTCCAATCCAAATGTCAACAACTGAAATTCAAAAAACTACACTAACTTGCAAATACTAAGGCAATTTAAAATAAAAATCATGGTGCATAACTTTAAAGGAAATTGCTTATTTCAAGTGATGCCGGAATACACTGGGCATTTTCACTTGCCTGGACCTTTTCTTTGAATAGTGTAGACGGGAAGAACAGTAACGTTGAAAGCCCAAAGCAGCAGAATGCTTTCGAAAGAATTTGTAATGGACTTGAAGCCTACAACCTAACAGGTTTCCCAGTCAGCACAGACAATAATCGATCAATGATGGTTGTAAACAACACGGAAACAGACCCCACCTCCCCAACCTGAGCTCAATGGAACATGACTACTTGTGTTGGGTTCTAACTGGTTAGGGGTACATTCTGATAAAACATTCTGGGTTGACTCAGGCTGTGTTGTGGACGCAGCTGAATCCATCACGACAACCAGCCTCCACTGTCTACACTTTACACTGCCTTGGAAAAGCGGCCAACATAATCAAAGATCCCTCCCACCCTGGACATTCTCTCTTCTCCCTCCTTCCATCAGGCAGAATAAACAAAAGCTTGAAAACGTGCACCACCAGGCTCAAGGACAGTTTCTATCCCACTGTTATAAGATACTTGAATGGACCTCTTGTATGTTAAAGATGGACTCTTGACCTCACAATTTACCTTGTCACGGCCTTGCACCTTATTTCTGCCTGCACCGCACTTTCTCTGTAACTGTAACACCATACGCATAAACCCACACGTCATTGGGACATGGGGGGAAACCGGAGCACCTGGGGAAACTGAAGCACCCGGGGGAAACCGCGCAGTCACAGGGAGAACATGCAAACTCTACCCACAGTCAGGATTGAACCAGGGTCACTGGAGCTGTGTTTCCCGGCTGCTCTTATTTCCAGCAAATAACTGTGAAGGAGACTAAATGTTTGGAAGTTTTCCCACCAGCATGTGCCGGGTGTGCAGTAGGGACTTATAGTGAAGGAGGGAAGAAATGCACACGTGATCCCTTTCCAATGGGATTCTCGATGGGAAGTTTGTGCTCTGGACTTGTGGAGTGAGGGTGCCATTTGTGCCCTGATGGGTGGGGGCACCACTGACCCTTCCAACAACAGAAGCTGTTGGAATCACTCAGCAGGTCAGACAGCATCTGCGGAGAGAAAAACAAAGTTACATTTCAGGTCCAAGATTCTTTGTCAGAACCAGGTCAGAGAGGAAAACAATTAAGTTTTAAGTGGCAGAGAAGGTAAGAGGGGTGGTGGACAGGACAGAGGGAACATCTGTGCGGATAAGCATCTCTCCACAGCTGCTGTCTGACCTGATGAGTGTTTCTGTTCCTACTTGAGATTTCCAGCACCATTTTCATTAGCTGCCCCGAGTACTAATGGTCTGTTCCAATATATCCTTCTATGGCTCACTGTCAGATTTCTCTTTGATTGCCGAGGTCTCCTCAAGGCAGTGAGAAAGCTGTTGCCCACGGAAATGGTCCAAAGCCGTTCCATGGTCCCAGCAACCACTGGGAATAACTTCACAGGAACCTACCATGGATAAAAATGTATTTGGTCGCAACCTGCTTCATTTTCAAAAAGAAATTCCTAGATTTCAACATATTATAGTCTGAAAAGCCAATACTCATATATAAAAAACATCTGGAGTTGAGAGTGGAAACACACTCCAGTGTAAGTTTAGAACTATATTGGGGATGCAGATTGATGTTGACCTATCGTACAACTCCAACAGCTGGGGCAGGGGGTGAGGTGGTGTGGACCACCAGAAGATAGAGAGAATCATCCTGCAAAAGGACAAACTCGTCAGAAGTGAAGAAATGTCTCCATGGCTAGATAAATCCAGGGATCAGGCATTTGTCACCTAATTATCAGGCTATCTTCTGGTGCTGAGCAAATTTAACCAAGCTGTAAACCTCAATTTAAGACCTGATCCTGGAATACATTGCACAGTGATTAACTGTCCAATTAAACAAACTTGTGTGGATTATACAAACTTTAATCTTTTAGATCTGCATACAGAGGGACCGGAACCTTGTGCGAGGAGGCGAGGTGCATGGCCCACCCAATAATCATCTAAAACAAGTGTGTATGAGAATAGAGATGGAGGCACACATGTGCACATCTGTAACGTTACAGATGCAGGGACATGTGCTTCAGAGCTGGTGAACTCACACACTGTGCAGGAAGCAGAGTAAATGCAGCCCTGATCTGTGTACAGGGAGAGGTTGGAAATTTCTGTGATTAATTTTGATCTTTAATCAGTTTCATCCTGCTTAACAACAGGCAACTTCAGAGAGACCGGTCAAAACGCTCCTTGACATTGAAGGGACACACAGGTCACTGACATCAAACCTTTTCCCTTCCAACCCCCCTGGACAATATGAAATTCCAGGATCAAGGGGATTAAGATAATTTTTCTTGTTTGGTGACTACAATAAACTGAGGTCAGGTTTCCGATTGAAGGGAACAGGAGTGAATGGTGCACCTTTTTCAATTGGAAAGACCTTTAATCAGTCTAAGAGCCTGAGACAGCAGTGGAGACTTCAACCCGTCAGGATCCAGTTACTTTAGCGCTTTTACTTCTGTATCACTTTGAAGTAACTTTGCTATCCTGCCCTCTCTCTTCCCCACCCCCACACCCCTCCCATCCTGTTTCACATCCCAAGCTGAGCACCAGTATAACTTGGTGTGGGTGTGGGAGTGTGGACCTGTTCCTCACTGCCTGCCACTTGCTGATCCATGCCAGCTCCCAGCCTAACAACGCCTTGACTTTAAAATGTTTACGTTTACTTTTTAAATCCCTTCTTGGGCTTGCCCTCTCCCCTCTCCACAGCCCGCCGTGATCTCTGTACCCCTCTAATTCTGGTCCCTGTTGTGAATGGCTTCACTGCTGTGGACTGCCTGCAGATGCCGAAACTCTTGCCTTTCAAACCTTCGAACTTTCCACTTTTAGAATGCTCCTTAAAATGGAAACTTTGACCGATAGTTCAGTGACTTGCTCTGTTATCTCTGTACGTGGCTGAGTGTTGTACTCCTGCCCTATTCAGACAAGATGTTCTGATGAAGGCCTTGGACCTGAACATTAACTCTGGTTCTTCTTCCATGGATGCTGCCCGACCTGATGAGTGTTTTAATTGATTTACAGCATCCGCTGATCTTTTGATTTTCAATATGTTCTGTTCTTGAATTAGATTGTGTCTGATTGGTTATTAAACATAGAACAACACAGTGCAGGAACAGGCCCTTCAGCCCACCATGTGCTGACCAGGATGCCAACTTAAACTGACCCCATCTGCCTGCACGTGGACGTATCCCTCTACTTCCCGTCTGTCTACATACCTCTGAAACATTGCTGTTGTATCTGCTTCCACCAGCTCCCCAGGCAGCGCTTTTCAGGCGCCCACCACTCTGTGTATAAAAAACCTGCTTCGCAAATCTCCTTTAAACTTTCCACCTCTCTGTACAGTTTTGTACAATTTTGGTCACCTTGTTATAGGAAAGATGTCATTAAACTAGAAAGAATGAAGAAAAGATTTACCAGGATGTTGCCTGGACTTGGGGGCCTGAGTTACAAGGAGAGGTTGTGTAGACCAGGACTTTATTCCCTGGAATGTAGGAGATTGAGGGGTGACCTGATGGAGGTGTATAAGCTCATGAGGGGCATAGACAGGGTGAAGGCACATAGTCTTTATCCCAGGGAGGGGGAGCTAAAAACAAGAGGGCATCAGTTAAAGATCAGACGTGAGAGATTTAAAAGGGACATCAGGGGCAGCTTCTTCACACAAAGGGTGGTGTGTATTTGGAATGAGCTGCCAGAAAGAATGGTTGAGGTGGGCACATTAGCAACATTTAAAAGCCATCTGGATAAGTCCATCGATAGGAGAAGTTTAGAGGGCTATGGGTCAAACGTGGGCAGATGGGACTAACTCACTGGGCCACACAGTTGGCATGGATGAGTTGGGCCAAAGGGCCTGTTTCCCTGCTGTGTGACTCAATGACTCTGTGGCACTCACCTTAAACCTATTCCCTCTACTATTTGACATTCCACCTTTACATTTACACAGAGAGTAAACTTACTTGTGACAGGACGTGGACCATAAGTGAGGTGAGAATCAGCCAACAACTCAAAGCAAGTGTGGTCCATTGCAAATTGCAAAGGAGAGATTGGACAGGCTGATTTCATTCTCACAGGGATGTAGGAGGCTGAGAGGTGAGCTTAAAGAGGTTTATAAAATTATGAGGGGCATAGATAGGGTAGATAGTCACAATCTTTTTGTCACGGCAGAAGAGTCTAGAATGAGAGGGCACAGGGTTAAAGTGGAAGGGGAAAAGTTTAAAGGAGGCCTGAGGGGTAAGTTTTTCACACCGAGGGTGGTGGGTGTGTGGAACGAGCTGCCAGAGGAAGTGGTGGAGGCAGGTACAATTACAACATTTAAAAGGTACTTGGATAGGTAAGGAATAGAGGGGGATGGGCCTTGTGCAGGCAAATGGGATTAGTGTGGATAAGCATCACGGTCGGCATGGACAAGATAGGCTGAAAGGCCTGTTCCTGTGCTGCACAGCTCTATGACTTTGGGACCACAAACTGTTGCCCAGTTTATGTTAGTCTAATGTTAACTCATTTGCACAACATCTGTCCCTGAAGCTCACCACAAAAAGCTGTCTCGTGTTAACATCCATTTAATGAAACAGTCATTGTTGATCACTGGCCAATCAAACTCTCGTCTGCAAAGCGAACAATGAAAAGTGAAGCCTCATTCCTTCAGTTTGCAAAATTATTGACTTTGTGTTGTTCTTTTCTGCCATTGTTTTTCTGAATTCATTATTCCTTCCCCTTGTGTTCCTTATTCTGGTCTGCAAACCATCTCCTGTTTACTTACGGATCTCTAACTGTCATAGGTGGGGGGACTGGACTATTCACAAGGTCTGGACGTCCCTCCCACCACCCCATCTCCCAATGCCACCTTGTTTTCTGGCAACGTTCTGGGAAAAGGTTTCTGAAGCAGGTGCAGACAACCCTGTTCCAGTGAGTCTGCACCAGCATCAGATAAATCTCTTGCAACAGAAATTATATCTCATAATTATATTTACATAACACCCTGCACTGCATCAGTTATACACTCTATAATTTGATGACATTTCAGTGACTCATTTTACAGTTAACTATCTGAAGTGTATCTACCAAATACCAACGTTGTCTTAGTTTTGAAAGAGCTTTGGGCTTCTTGCTCTGTGAACACTTCCTCTCCGTGTCTTGCTTCAGATGATCTGACGTTCCCTTTGATTCATCTTTCTACTTCACAGGCTGATTAACGTTGCATGAATGGTTTCCATGAAGGTTGTACAGGCACATTTATTGATCTGTTCTCGATGAGAGCTTGCACGAGGGCATTTCTAACACGACATTATAGAACAACCACAGCCGGGGGACCTCAGCTCGGACAATCCTGGGCTGGAGGGGGTGGTGGGAAGCATTATTCCATTGAAGGGAAGGACACTAGTTCAGGAATGCATGCATTTCCTTTGGGTGCTCTGGTTTCCTCCCACATCCCAAAGAAGTGCAGGTTGGTAAATTAATTGGCCGATATAAGTGGCTCCTAGTGTGTAGATGAGGGGTAGAATCTGGGAGGGGTTGAGAGGAATGTGGGGAGAATAGGTTACAGGGAAAATTAATGGGGAATGAGTTTGTTCTGTGAGATGGCATAGACTTGTTGGGCTGAATGGCCTCCTTCCATGTCACAAGGAAATATGGCAGTAGGATAATAAAGAACAGAGCACTTCCCACAGAGTTCATCAGACACAGCGAGTGGGCTCGCAGCTGCAGCAGTTATTAGGTTCCATTGTAAAGGGGATGGAATACCAGAGGAAAGAGGTTTTGCTACAGGATGAGATCGTTCCTGGAGTATATGGGCACTTCTGGACTTCCCATCTAAGGAAGTATATGTGCTTTAGAATAGGGTAGCAGACAGATTTCTGTCTGCGGGGGTTGTCCCATAAGTAGAGAGACGGGAAGGATCCTTGGAGTTTGGAATGAGAAGTAATTTCACGGAGACGTTTAAGGTTCTGAGAGGGATTGGCAGAGTGGATACTGGAGGGTGTTTGGCCAGCTGAGGAAGCTGGAACCAGGTTAGGGTTAGTCCAGGATAAGAGTGTACAGTCAGGGTTGAACCTGGGTCACCGGAGGCAGCAGGTGGGCCACTAAGCTGCCCCTGGAGTGAAGGTTCTCCTGTACAACAACGCTTCCTTACAGGTAAAGAACTGAGAGGGTTGGCAGGTAATGCCCTTCCTGTGGCGAGTGGCAGCCTGGGACATAGGTTTGCCCCTTTTAGCCATCAGCTGAAGTGGTCTTCAGCTCCAGAGGGAGCACGGGCCCGTGCCATTGACTTCCCAACGTACTTGACGGTCAACAAAGTCCTCTTACAGTGTTGTCACTTTTGTAAACACAGCCACTTGTGCACAGGAAGCTCCCAGAAACAGCATTGTCACTGTGGCTGGTTGATCTTTGTCTGGTCATGTTGGTTGAGATAGAAATGTTTACCAGGACACCAGGAAAACTCACACCGAGGGATATTTTACATCACCCCAGAGGGCAGATGGAGCCTTGGTCTCACATCTCACCCAGCAGCGAACACTCCAATGTACTGCACAGATCTCTGTGTGCAAGAATATAGCGAGTTTTGAACTTAGAATGGAGAAGGCAGGTACTCATGGATACAGAGCTGATCCCCAGGTATGGTTTAAACTTCCAGAGGCATTTCTCAGTGTGGATTAGCACAGAGTGTGAGAGAAAAAAATGGAGAGATTGACAGAGTGTGTGTGTGTGTGTGTGTGTGTGTGTGTGTGTGTGTGTCTGTGTCTGTGTCTGTGTGTCTGTGTCTCCGTGTGTGTCTGTGCGCGTGTGTGTGTATGTACTGTATGTGTACGTTCCTGTTTGTGTGCGTGTGTGTGTGCGCGCACACGTGCACACAAGTGTGTAGGCATGTCCGTGTCTTCCACTAAATTCCTTTGCGCGATTTTCCCACTGGTATCACAGGTGGAAGAGCTCCTGGGGTGTGGTCCCGAGAGAGATCTCTTCCCAATCCGAGGCACCACATCACTTCAAAGAGTTGTCTCCATGCACAGAAAACACTGTGGGTGCAACATGATCCAGGAAGACACTTGATCTGTCCAGTGCTCACAGTGCACACACACAAACAACTGTCAGTACAAGCTGTGGAGCCAGGAAATCAATATGCTTTCGCTGTGACAGATGTCTTGATTAGTGGGAGACTGCTGTGTAATTATCTGTCTGACAACTCACTGGTCACCTGCGTGACACAGACCACAAATCTCCCTTCCAAGAGAAAAGGATCTCTGTCATTTACCTTCTTGACAAATATCTTGCCCTTAAGAAATGTACAGGCTGTGAATGATTGTGTGTTTGCACACACATGTTGGAAAGGATGAGCTCCTCTGCTCCCTCATTGCCCCCACATGTTGCCCAACACCCCTCACCCCTGAAGAAATGTTATCAAACCTGTGCACAGCCAGCCCCTCCCATGTTAACGTTTATCACTGGGGTGATTGGACTTGACCAGGAGAAAGCCCTTGAGGAGTGAGGGAGAAACACCTTGGTTACGGATCCAATGATGGTGAAATATGATTGTCAGTTCAACAGCAGAATAGGCTTGAGGGGCTGAATGGCCTCCTCCTGTCTCTGTAACTGGTTGTTAGTGGCGCTGGTTGAGACAAAACTGGCCTGCTTCCCACAGCCACAGGATCCTCCATGTCGAGTCGGATACTCAGACTCAGCCTTGGCTTCCGATCTCAGGATCACAGACTCACACAGCACTGAACTCACTGTTGACCTCTGTGACACAACTATCTCCTTGAGTGGGGCTTGAACCCACAACCTTTCAAATCACAGCCCAGATTGCTATGAATTAATGCAAGACTGACGGGCAGCTGGTATGATGGTTTGACTGACATGACCTCAGAGGGAGGGAGATACAGGAAAGAACATTCCACCCCATTCCATGTCACCTGCTCCATTTGATGGTTTAATCAGTGATCTCGACCCACACAGAGCATGAATCCAGGGACATGTGGAGTGGGACGGTCCTGGCTGGGTTCATTGGAAGGTGACCATGGCAGGATGCCAGGGAGAGGCCAGAATTGCCCCAACCTGGCAAAGTTTAAAATCAACCTGAGTTTCTGCTCCCGCTTATTACTCAATGACTATTTTCCCTCACCTGCCAGTTGCCAAAATGAGAGTGTTTTGGAATGCCAAGCAGGGTTTGATTGGTTTAAACAGTTGAGTGTTCCATAAATTATCACCTCAGAGGGTCAGATGTGATCTACTGAGCAGAAGCTGGAGGTAACCTGACATTGCAGCTGAGTAAAATGTCCTGCGATTAAACATCTTAAACAGTGAAACAACTTAAGCTGCTTCACAGGAACGTTATCTGCTCACTGAAGTTACAAAGGAAAAGAGCAACAGGGGCTGGAGATGGAGAACTACGATAGGAACCCTTGGATGAAAATGTGCCCAGTTGGCTCCACTTTGATCAGGCCTTTGTTACCTGGCCAATAACTCCCTATGTGAAATAAAAACAGATCATACTGGAGATAGCAGGTCAGAGCATCAGTGGAGAGAGAAACAGTCAACTTTTCAGGCCAATGTTCTTCCATCAGAGGTAGGACGTTAGAAATCAAGGTTGTAGAGAAGATGGAGGGGACCAAGGGATTGTCACAGACATCCCCGTTCTCTTCATCCCATCAATTCTCTACAACTCAGAAGTTTTGATTCTAGTTATGATGAAATTTGAGGAAGAGAGTTCCAAAGAACCCTCTGAGAAAAAGTTTAATCTTAAATTAGCAAACCCTTAAACAGTGACCCTGAGTTGCAGATTCTCTTGTAAGTGGAAATATCCTCTCCACCTGTCCTGTCAAGATCCCTCAAGGAGGTTTCAAGGAGATTCCTCAAAATGTTTTCCCCATCCTCCTGGAAATCCTTTTGAAAAAGAGTAAGCTCTTCACCCACTCGTGGAGATCCCAGGCCCAAGGCCACTCAAGGTGGAAAACCATCCAGGGTATTGAGGATCTCTCCAACAGGACCAACTGGAGGCTGAGCTAATTACTACAGAGGCAGTGGAAGGACTGCCCCATCCCCCAAACAACCCATCCGCCACCCCATCACCACCCATCCCACCAGATTCCACAGGACTTTCAGCCTCCTCAGAACCAACAGAAGCTGGAGAGGGAAGGTCTCCCCCTGGAGGGACTACCTGAGAGAGAAGGAACATGTAAGAGGTCACCCTTAGTTGCAGTTCTGCAGGAATTACCCCACCCACCCATCACGATGAGCAATCCCAAGAGACTTTCTTTCAGCATCCTTGGGTGGGCAACCTCAGCTGTGAACATTGAGGAGAAGCATTGGCTGCAACTCAAGCATTTTATGGCGGAAGCTTTTGAAGTGATCACATTGACAAGCAAATTGCATTTGTGTAGTGTCAGAAATTCAGAAAACACATATTACCTGACATTACCACCTTTTACACAAACTTACCATTTATTAGATTTCTCAGCAAATCACGTCACTGGGAAATTACTTTGAAAGCAACAACCTCCAAAAGGCCGTGATGGATGAGCACATCAACCTGCTAACTCAGTCACTGACTGATGAGAAAACTTTACCTACACATTAATGGTGTCCCAGAAAGAAGGATTTTGAACATGGAACATTACAGCACAGTACAGGCCCTTTGGCCCACAATATTGTGCTGACATTTTATCCTGCTGTAAGATCGATCTAACCCTTCCCTCCCACATAGCCCCCCATTTCTCTATCATTCATGTGTTGCTTCTACTGTTGTGTAGCATGAAGACAAGGAAGAGTGCAAAAGTCTACTGATTAGAGACTTGGCACCTGCCAAAAATGGTGTGACAGTAGGGGAAGGGATTGAGGGATGAGGCACTGCAGGGGAAGATGCTTGGAGGGTGGGTTATGGAAGGGAGACACCCATTGAATTGACAATGGAAGCATAACAAAGTACTTACAGTGCCTTCTGATTCAGTGGTGTGACATCCACTGGGAAGAATTTGGGTTTATGCAATTTAGAGTCATTGAGTCATAGAGCAATACAGCACGGATACAGGCCCTTCAGCCCAACCAGTCCATGCCGACAACAGTGCCCACCCAGCTAGTCCCAATTTCCTGCATTCAGCCCATATCCCTCCAAGCCCCGCCCCTCCATGTACCTATCCAAGTGCTTCTTAAATGATACTCTTGTACCTGCCTCACCCACTTCCTCTGGCAGCTCGTTCCATACACTCACCACCCTCTGCCGGAAACAGTTGCCCCTCAGGTCCCTTTTAAATCTTGCCCCTCTCACCCTAAAACTCTGCCCCCTAGTTTTGGACTCCCCTACCCTGGGGAAAAGACTGTTACCGTCCACCTTATCTATGCCTCTCATAATTTTAAACACTTCTATAAGGTTGCCCCTCATTCTCCTACGTTCCAAGGAATAAAGACCCAGCCTGGCCAAACTCTCCCTGTAACTCAGGCCCTCGAGTCCTGGCAACATCCTCGTAAATCTTTCTGCATTCTTTCCAATTTAACCACGTCTTTCCTCTAACAGGGCAACCAAAGCTGTACACAGTACTCCAAGTGCAGCCTCACCAACGACTTGTACAACTGCAACATAATGTCCCAACTCCTATACTCAGTGCCCTGACTGATGAAGGCCATCATGCTAAATGCCTTTTTCACCACCTTGTCTACCTGTGATGCCAATTTCAATGAACTATGCACTTGTACTCCTAGGTCCCTCTATTCCATTACACTCCCTAGTGCCCTACCATTCATAGTACAAGTCCTACACTGGTTTGACTTCTCAAAATGCATCACCTCACACTTATCTGTATTGAAATCCATTTGCCACTCCTCGGCCCACTTCCCTAACTGATCAAGATCCCCCTGTAATCTACAATAACCTTCTTCACTATCAACAACACCTTCTAATTTCCTGTCATCCACAAACTTACTGATCAAGCCTTGTGCATTCGCATCCAAATCATTGATATAAATAATGAATAACAAGGGTCCCAACTGACCCCTATGGCACACCACTTGTCACTGGCCTCCATTTCAAGAAGCAACCTTCAACCACCCCCCTCTGTACATACTTATGCACATACCTCCAATATCCTGCCTTTTAAAGTGCTCTAGGCAGCCACAGTCTGTGAGTGACAACAGATCACTTTATCCAGTCAGCAGAAGCCTAAGTAAAAGCACAGAAGCAAATTGCTGGAAATACCCTGCCAGGTCTGGCAGCATCTGTACAGAGAGAAGCAGAGCTCGTGTTTCAGCTCAGTGGCCTTTCTCACTCTGCTGGGACCACTTGCCCACCTTCCAGATATCAAAGACCTGAGTCATTGAGGCACACACACCGAGACTGTCTTGTCAGCTTACTGTCCACACCAACCATCACACCCATGTACGCTTTACTCTCCCCACACTCCTGTCAATATCCCCCTTTGTTTTCTGCTCCCACCTCCACTTTCTCTGCATTTGCAGAACCTCTTTATCTCTAGTTATTCCAGTTCTGGTGAGTAATTATTTCTCAGCAGATGCTGCCTGACCGGCTGGCTCTTTCTGTGTGTATATCAGAGGACCAAGATTCTTCTCATTACTACCATAGGGCAGGAGGTACAGGAGCCTGAAGACACAAACTCAATGATTCAGGAACAGCTTCTTCCCCTCCGCCATCAGATTTCTGAATGGTCCGTGAACCCATGAACACCACCTCGTTATTCCATTTTTTGCACTATTTATTTAGTTTTGTAATTTATATTCTTAAGTCTTTGCACTGCACTGCTGCTGCAAAACAACAAATTTCATGTCATGTAAGTCAGTGATAATAAACCTGACTCTGAATCTGATTCTGTGTGATTACCTACACTTGAAGTCCAATATATTGATTCATTTGTCAAGCTGGATTCCCTCTTCTGAGTAGTGAACACAAGATAACAGAGTGGAAATGTTGGTGAGGGTGTGGAGTACGTGTACTCTGTGGGTTCTTAACCTTCAGAAAGTGCATTGCAGAGTGTACAGAGCAGGTCACGAGGAGCTCAGACAAAGGTGCATGTTTTATGCAAGGGCTTTTCTTGTAGAAACTTTCTATACGCAGGGTATGATGGTGTTGTGGATAGGTTACTAGAGACATGAATTCAAATCCCATCACAGCAGGTGAAGAATTTAAATTTGAGTAATTAAATAAACTGGAACTTAAGAAGTCTCTGTAAATTCCTCAACCATTGAAAAAACCCATCTGTCTCACTGATGTCTCCAGAGAAGCGAGTTTGTCATCCTTTCACAGAGTGGCCTATGTGTCATTCACCTTCCTTAGTTCACGGGAAATGAGGTTTGGAAAATAAAAGCTGTGAACAAATAAACTAGAACAAAAGTGCAGCAATCCAGAAGGCAATTGGTTGAGGACACAATCTGAGCTTAAACATTTATTGTTTACAACTAATATATCAGAAGCTCAAACCTGTGGAACGAGAGAACATTCTGCTCCAGGGAGTAGCAGAAGCAATTTTGATGTCAGCTCTTGGAAGGCTCGTGAAGCCTCAAGGGTTGGAGTGGTGAATCATTGCTGGTAGGAGCTTGCGATCTGCTCAGCTGGCAGATTCCTGCCAAGTCCCAGCCAAGAGATGGCTGGTTGATAAATGGAACTGTCACAGAAAGTTAAGCCTCACTGCAAACAGCCTTGTCATTGAAAACACTCATGGGAATCTGATGTGATTCTGGGACACCTGTTGTATCATGGGAACTTTCCTGTAAATCACCAATAAATTTATCCAGATGTTGCAGGACTGTGTGTTGCTTTATCCCTGTAATTGGGAGGTGGGAAATGTATTCCTCTTTTACATTTGTCCTGATTTAAAAAGAAAATTTGCTTTTTAGTATTTGGTTTGTACCCAAAAGCCCTCAATGCATTTTATTTACGGCGGGGGTAGATATCTCAGGTAGGACAGCTACAATTGGACTCTCTTTCCTGGGTACAGTGAGGAAAATGTGGGTAAAAATATTCTGTCTTGTGGTCCTCAGTCGAGCACTTTTTGTTCATTTATTGCAGGAGGTGGCCACTCCAGGCAAAACCAGCATTTACTACCCATTCCTAATTATCCTGAACGGTGTGCCTTGTTGGACCACTGCAGAACGTGGCTGTCACACAGAGGCAGGCTTCCTTCGTTGGACATCAGTGAACCACATGGGGTTTTACAACAATCAGAGTCATCCAGCTCTGAAACAGGCCCTTCGGCCTGGCAGGGCCGTGCTGACCAGCAAACACCCTCCTGCACTAATCCTACTTTATTCTTCCCACGTTCTCATCAACATTGCTGCAGTGCTTTGGGTTTCCTTGTGTTGCTGCTTCATATGTGGAAAGGCAGTGGTAGAGGTGGAAACAGGACCACCTCCAATGAAGGCAGCAGCTTTTAACTATCCGCCAGCATTTGGGTACAGTAACATACTGGGTACCATGAAGTACAAACTGGTTCTTGTATATTTATATTTATTTATTTTCTATATCTATTTATTAGTCACATGCACATCGAAACATACAGTGAAATGTGTCATTTTACATTACTGAGAATGATCTGGGGGCAATCTTCCGGTGCCAACATAGCATGCCCACAGCTCCTAACCTGTACGTCTTTGGAATGTGGGAGGAAACCGGAGCCCCCCGAGGAAACCCATGCAGACACGGGCCCCGTTGGCAGTCATTTCAACTCCCCCTCTCACACCATCACTGATATGTCAGTCCTAGGCCTCCTCCGCTGTCGGGAGAATTCCAAGCGCAAACTGGAGGAACAGCACCTCATTTTCTGTCTTGCAACCTTGCAGCCCAACGGCATGAACATTGAATTCTCCCACTTTAAGTAAACCCCAAACCCCTCCCCACCCACTCCCCCCCCACACACATGCGCACACACACACACACACACAAACACACACACACACGCATGCACGCACACACACACACACGCACACACACATGCACGCACACACACGCGCACGCACGCACACACACATGCACACATACACACGCACGCACACACACACACATACACACACGCACACACACATGCACACATACACACACACACACACACACACACGCACACACACACGCATGCACACACACACATGCACGCACACACACACGCACGCACACATACACACGCACGCACACACACATGCACACATACACACACACGCACACACACGCACACATGCACACATACACGCACACACGCACACACACACATGCACGCACACACACACGCGCACGCACGCACGCACACACACACACACACACATACACACGCACACACACACATGCACACACGCACACACACACGCCCGACCATGGCTCTTCTTTTCTTCCCTTTCCCAGTCTCTCTCTCTTTTTTCTATCCCTTTGTTTCCCTCTCTCTCCTTACCTGTGACCCATCCCCCGGTGGATCTGCTCTCCCCTCCTCCCCTGCACCTGCCATCACTGTCTCTTACCTGCATCTCCCTACCACCACCCCGCTTCTCCTCCTTTGTCCACCTATCACTGCACTGCTTTTCCCTCCTTTTCCTATCTTCAGTCCTGAAGGAGGGTCCTGACCTGAAACATTGACTGCCTGCTTTTCTCCACGGATGCTGCCTGGCCCGCTGAGTTCCTCCAGCATCGTCGTGTTTTTCATCCTTACAGACAGCGGCGGAATTGAACCCGGGTCGCTGGCACTGTAATAGTGTTACACTAACTGCTAACCCCTCTCTCTCACACACACACATGCATACAACAACACACATACGCATGCACACATACACACGCTCACACAGACAGACACAGACAGACAGACAGACAGACACACACACACACACACCCCCACACACACACACACACACACACACAGGTATATCTTCACTCTTTAAAAATAAATTAAACGGATATGCTCAAATTCAGGGATCGGTGCTGCGACCTTTCCTATGTTAACAGTTTGGATGTGAATGTCGGGGGATGATTAGCATGTTCACAGCTGACATGAAAATTGGTGGTGTTGTTGATAGTGAGGATCGTTGTAGGTTCCAGGATTACATTGTATAGTTACTTCACATCTCACCATGAGCTCAAGCTCTACCTTAGTTGCTGCTTAAAACTCTCTCTCACTTTCATCTGCTCTTGTATCCTGAGATCCTCTCTGACTCACAGCCTCTTTCCTGTTGTCACAAATTGATCTCCAGATTCTCCCGTGCTGGATCATTGCCAAGGCTGTTGGCTCTGACATGACAAATTCCGGTCTGTCCAGTCGCACTCAGGCTCACTGAGCAGTCGTTACCAAGTCCATGCTTGCTGGAACACTCCTCACTGCATCTTACACCTGCCTCCACTTTGCAATGCAGCCCTTTCACAAAGCATCCAACCCAACCTGCAGAATTCAGCAAACCTGAAAACCTTGCAGACACTGAGCTCCTGCCCAGGATTTACAGGCCCAGTCTGTCCGTATCGACATTGCAAGCATCACTTCACCTGTTGCTTCTCACCCTGATAGTCGACCCTTGGAGAAACACAGTTCCAACTTCTCTGAACTGATTCTCCCAGGCTGTTTGGATTACGGACTTTTCCTCTGCACTGCCCGACTCAGAGATTTGTGAACAACCCCATTGTTCTAAAAATGCCAAGTGATATCGTTGACGGGGTTTGCCACTGACCTATTCATGGTTGTGTCATTGTCACAACTCAGCTTAGGGGCCCCATTCTCTACTTCCCTCAGGATCCCTGCTCCTGCTCCCCCCTTGAGTTGCAACACCCCAGACTCCATGACAAGGTACTCCCTGTGGCTCCCCCTGAGTTCTTGCTTGTATAGTTAACACAAAGGTGATGTCTTGAAGGATCTCATTCTTATAAACCTTTTCCCCACATGTAAATAGGTTGAGGTAAGGCAATGAAATAGGACATTACTTCAGGAAGGATGTAACTCTCAACTAAACTGCGGTCTGGATACAAAAATGTATCATAATCATATGCCACGCACACACATTGCAAGTACGAAACTCTTTTATTTCAGCTTCACTTCGTTAGCTGAATGTAAATTCCCTGGGTACCATGGTGGGATTTGAACTCATGCCCTGATCCTCTGTCTGAGTCTCTGGGTGCTAGTCCAGTAATTTAACAACTCTGCTACGGTACCCAGACTGACCTAGGGTCATACAGCACGGAAACAGACCATTCGGCCCAACTCGTCCGTGCTGACTGTTTTGCCCAGTGACATTCTAGTGCAAAGCTGAAACCTCATTTTTTGGATGAGCTGCTGTCTATCCTCTCAGAGGAAGATGAAGGATTCTACAGAAGAAGTTCTCCCTGGTCCCTGGCCAACTTTTGGGCAACAGAGTGGTGTAGATGGAAGAGCTGCCACCTCACAGCTCCAGGGACCAAGGTTCATTCCTGACCTCCAGTGCTGACTGCGTGGAGTTTGCATGTTCTCCCCGTTACCACATGAGATTCCTTTGGGTGCTCCAGTTTCCTCGCACATCCCAAAGGTTTGCGGGTTGGTGGGTTAATTGGTCACTGTAAATTGCCCCTGGTGTGTAGGTGAGGGGTAGAATCTGGGGGAGGTGATGGGAATGTGGGGAATAAAATGGGATTAGACTCGTTTTAATGTAAATGGATAATTGATGGTCAGCATGGACTTGGTCGGCCGAAGGGCCTGTATCCAGGCTGTATGACCTCTATGACCTCTAGATTCTAACTAAGCCACTGCCATGAATGCAGAATGTCCTGGAATTTGTCAACAGCCTTCAACATTCCAAGACCAATGGACCTTCTGCAAACACCATTATTTCCAGGGGCATGCCTCTGTCCTTTGCTGGATTCCTCACTGACACACAGACAGGACAGAGTGCACCTTCCCTAAGTTTCACTGCATTGTCGACCTTAATTGCCCCTTTAAGGGAACGTGTTTCAGGAAGGTTCCTGGAGACACAGGCCCAACAAATCCATGCAATTAGAGTGGTTCCAGCTGTAGCTTTAATGACCAGGTGTACACCACAAGATGGAAACCATTTAGAACACAGAATTTTCTATCATTAGGAAGTGTTACCTCACAAATAATAAATTTTATTTTCAACAGCTGCAAAAACCTATCGGGCACAACATCGGGTTGTGTACGGCAGCACTGTACAGCTGTTTCAAACATAGATGAATCAACACTTATGCACTGGCCCAGGGCTTTTTATTCGGGTAAAATGTTCCCGGGTGCTTAGTAGGAGGGCTTTACAGAAGTTGGAACTGGGCAGTGTGAAGGGATGGTTTGGACAGGTGGGTTTCAGGAGGATGTTAAGTGAGAGAGGAGGAGAGGTTTATGGAGTCACAGAGTGGTGCAGCACACAAACAGGCCCTTCGGGCCACTCCATCCATGCCGACCTTTTTGCCCATCCTCACTAATCCCATTTTCCTGCACTTGTTGCCTTCTGTGCCTTGGTGATTCAGGTGCTCATCCAGACACTTGTTAAATGCTGTGAGTGTCTCTGCCTCCACCACCCCCTTGGGAAATGTGTTCCAGATTCCAACGCCCCTCTGAGTGAAACAGTTTGTCCTTAGCTGAACCTCTGACTTTTGGGTTTAAACCTCTGCCCTCCAGTTTTAGATATTTCTGTGACAGTGATAAGTTTCCCACCATCTCCCCTATCAATGACCCCACAACTTTGTTCCCTCAATCTGATTCCTTCCCCCCCACCCCCACTGCCTCCTCCTCTCCAGGGAGAACAGACTCAGCCTCTCCAGTGTCTCCTCATTACTGGAATGTTCCATCCCAGGCAACCTCCTGGTGGATCCCTTCTGCAGCCTCTCCATATTTAAGGGAGGAATTGCAGAGCTTGGGGCACAGGGAGCTGAAGGCACACTGCTGCCAGTAGTTGGAAGGAATAACGTTTGTGTGAGGAACAATTTCTTCCCATTTGGAATTCCCTGCCCCAGAAGGAGGTGTGTAGTCGGCCATTCCAAGCATTCAAGCCTGATGGCTTGTGGACTAGTGGGCAATCAGGGATTATGGGGATTGGGAAGGGAAGGGGAATTGAGATCAGATTGACCATAACCTACTTAATGATAGAGCAGGACTGATGGGCTGAATGGCCTCCTGCTGTTAGGTTTTAATTTTATGGGAGTGTCTCATGTTATTTGACTGTCTTCCTATTTAAAGAAGCTTGCAATAAATCTGAGGTATTCACGCTTCTGGGTGGTTTATGCAGATCCTGAGGACAACCTGTCTGTGGCTGGAGTCTCTCAAACATAAATCATATCCACGCACATTTGAAGCACAATGTTTGGCGTAATGTTGCATGGACTGCGGTAAGCCGTGTCCAGGAGGTTTCTGAAATGACCCCAGGCTCAACAAAATCATTCTTTATCGCTAATACCATCTTAGGTTTCACTAAACGAAGCTTGCCCCTGAGGTCATCTTATAAATCATTTTTATTCTGAAATCAACCTTCTCAATCTCTGCATAGTATTTGTTACACCAATACAACTTGGTCTTAGCAGTAGCTTTGAAAACAATCGTTTACACTTTCTACATCACAGCAAGTCTCAAATGATCGCGCTATCCGTCATCTGGATAATAATGCAAGGCTCCCTGCATTCTCTGTGATTCACACAGTTTGTGCAACCTCCACACAGACAGTGCCCGAGGTCAGGATTGAACCTGGGTCTCTGGAGTCAGGGAGAATGCTCATGCTCTTCTCAAGACTCTTCTCCAATAGTTTCCCTACTACCAATGTAAGGCTCACCCATCTAATTTCCTGGCTTGTCCCTGTTGCCTGACTAAACAAGGGAACAACATTGGCTGTTTTCCAGTCTTCTGGCACCTTGGCCGTGGCTAAAGAGGATGCAAAAATCTCTGTCAATGTCCCAGCACTTCCCCCATTATCCTGGGATAGCTTCCATCTGGCCCTGGGGACTTATCCATTTTAAAGTTTTTCAAGACACCCAGCACCTCCTCCTTCTTAATACTGACATCCCCTGGAACATCAACATACCCCTCCCTAATGCTGTCCCTACCCATGTCCTTCTCCCTGGTGAACACCACTGGGAAGCAGAGATGGTCTGCAATGGTTAGGGATGGTCAAAGTGTCCTTGCTATGTCCAGATCCCAAGTATGAGAAAAATAACTAGAAGCAGTATACAAATGCAAGTTTGTTGTTGAAACTGTAACCACAATGTTGGTCCTGATGTCTGTGCAATATCTCGAGATTCAGCCTTGCGGCTAGATTGACAGTGACATCTTCCTTGTCATCAACAGTCTGGAAACGGTTAAACAGCTGGTGCAGATGCAAAATGACAGGTTCACTGACTAACAATAAAATTATCTCTTGCAGTTTTGTGATTTAATTCAGCATACCTCAAGTGCTTTGATAAACAAAGCCCTTGCAATGATTTCCTTTAAAGGAAGACAAAATAAATACACAGCTAACAACCTTTGTGAAGATATTTGGCAGTTTCCATAGCTCTGCATCGGGAACCACCTGGTGCATTTGTACATTCCTTTCCCACATACAAAAGATATCAAATTCAGTGTTGGCAAAATCAAATGCCTGTTCCTGCTAAACCATTTGCCATCTCCTCAGTGAGAACTTCAGCACACAACCCTGACCGCAGCGAGAAGCACCAGCATTAGCCATGGACTTTTCAGCCTCCTAAAGCCTCTGACTCCGGATTTATGATGGTCTTCACCAAGTCAAGAAACATTTACACATCCTCTGATACCCGGGGTGTACAGAAATCTCTGCAACAGAGTGCCAGCAGCTCATTGGGGGAGAGAATTCAAAGGATTCATGGACACTTGACCTCATCAGTTCCTTACGTCAGACCAACCAGAGGAACCATTCTCTACCCAGCAAGCACATAACATCTTTAAAAGCAAAAAAAAATAGATGCTGGAAATCTGGAATAAAAACAAGATTCCATTATCTTTCATTGTATTTAGGAATTTTATATGTTGCACCGAGACCTTCTCCTTCTCCTGAACTTCTATTGATAGGTCTGTGGTTCCCAATCTGTGGATGAAAACCTCACGTGTTTACGTTTGGTCATTAGCGCCTTATGATGCCATGGAGTTGGGGTGTCCTGGGAATCCCAGGGATTCCTGGGTAAATAAGATCAGTGTAGGATTCGTGTAAATGTATGGTTGATGGTACTGAGAATATTTTTATTTTTACTATTTTTGTGAACGCTCTAAATAAGACTTCATTTTTATTAAAGACCCACATATCCCCTGTGACCTTTGGTTCCTTCAGGGAGGGAGGGTGTGCGCCGCATGGCTAACTTTGGGAATCATTGTTACGGGCTACGTAGTGGCTCCTCTCAGGGTGATCTTGTTGCTGGGATTAGCCTGGTGAGCACTCATTGCCCTCCCTGAGGCAAGTATCCCCTCCTTCAGATAAGGAGATGGAACCCACACCCTGTGTTCCTGGTGTGATCCCACCTAGATCCCAAATAATTGCAGCATGACTTTATCCTTCCGAGCTGATCCTTCTGAAATGAAAGTTATTGTAATATTTACTTTTATAATAGATTGTCACACCCATGTTAACTTTCAGGAAACATTTCAAGGACTCAGAGTTTCGTTAAGTCCCAGCACTTCCAAGTTTTTAAAAAAACTTGGTGGGCACAACATGGTGGGCCGAAGGGCCTGTATTGTGCTGTATTGTTCTATGGCTTTTATATTCTGCTTTCCTCTTCCTCCCACCCCACATTCCACAGAGTCACAGAGAGAAACGCCATGCAGACAGGCCCTTCGGCCCTCCCAGTCCGTGCCAACCATCAACTACCCAGTTACACCAATCCTACACCGATCCTACTTTTTCATTCTCTCCAATTTCTCATCATCTCCCCCCTGATTCTACCACTTACCCACATATTAGGAGCAACCTACAGCAGCCAGTTAACCTACCAACTGCCATCTTTGGAATGTGGGAGGAAACCAGAGCACCCAGGGGAAACCCACACAGTCAGAACCGACAGCAATCGAGGTCAGGATTGAACCGAGGGTGCTGGAACTGTGAGGCAGTGTGAGGCCCTATCAGCTGTGCTTCTGTGCTGTCTCACTCTCTCAGATGCCCATCAACTCTCCTCAACCCCAACTCTCCTTCCACCCACCAACAGAAGGAGCAGTTCACCAACACAGGAGGTCAGGATTGGTCCCAGGCCACTGGAGCTGTGAGGCAGAAGCTCCACAGTGTCATCATACATCTTGTCGCGATCTCGCTGCGTGCATGCACGTTGCTGGCATCGCTTCCTGAGGAGGCGTGACTGAAACCGAACTGTGCAATCATCAGTGAATACCCTCACTTCTCACAGTATGAGTGAAGGAAAGTGGTCAGTTAAGAGATATGGAAAGCAAGAGAGGAAGAATGTTGAAAGAAGCAGAGTGAATCAGAATCAAATTAAAGATAGAAAGAAAAATGAAGAGGGAAAATGAGAGAACGTCCTCCCTGGAGCAGGGGAGCTGAGAGGTTTGAAAGAAGTGCACGTGCCCGTGATGGTTTCAATGAGCAAACAGAACCTCTTCTTGTGAGCTTCTGGTTCAAGGACAGGTCTTCAGTTTTAGACAAAGATACAATATGAATGTGAGGAAAAACTTGTTAATGTAGAGAGATTTAATCTGTTGGTGGAAAGAGGGGTTTCTAAAGGGAATTGGAGAGACTCCTGAGAGATATTAGTTTCCATGGTTACAGGGAAGGTGAGGAGGATGTGACTGATAGCATTGATAACACAGATCCGATGGGCCAAGTGGCCTCTTTCTGTGCTGTTCTGATTTTATGAATTGTGAGATTAAAACAGCAGTTTAAAGTTCAAAATGCTAAAAACTTCACACTTAAAGGAAGACCAGTTCCAGTTATTCTCATCTTGGAGTCGAGAGGTTGCAACCCAGTCCAGGAAGATAAATCCCACACGAGCAGGGTATTCATTGCACCCTGGTGTGTATGACAATAACTTAGTCTGAATCTGAATCTTAATAAATTGGCTTTGACATGACTAAGTACCAGACCAAGCTTTCTACAGTGAGTTTAATTAATTTTATAGAGAATTTTCTTGAAATTTGCAGAGATTAGCAACCAGTTCCCACGGCATGTGGCAGATAGCTCCACAGTTTGTGGTAACTCATAAACTTGCCACAAGTCCTGGGGAAATTCACAGACCAACAAACAGCAGAAGCCTCTGGTTTGCCCTGGCTCGATGTATTTATCACTGCTACGCATTCTCATACATTATGAGGATAAGCCCTGGGATGTACTGAGGGACTTGTAGGACTTGGCAAAGGTGAGAGATGACAGATTGTGATGCACAACTTTGCTTGGTCAGACCCAATTAGCAGGAGAACCTCGCTTTAGATGAGGTACCACGGCGATCATGCTGTAGAATGAGCGATCTGCAGGTCTGATCATGCCGTGGTGCCGTTCAAATACCAATGAGAAAATTCTCAGTAACAGAGCCCCTATTACTTTGGTTTGTATTTTCAATGTCATCAGTGTCACTAACGTCCGCTCGTGGGAGGAAATCTGTCATCCTCACCTCGGTTCAATTACCTCACTGAAGTGCTCAAGATGGCAGCCTGCCTCCTCAAGGGGCAACTGGGGATGGGAAACAAATGCCTAGAAATAATGAAAACAAGATAACTCTTCCTCCATATCGGGCAACTTCAAAGCACCATGGGACCTGTCTGCAGAAATGCATCACTGTCGAAAAGTAAGGATTTGTCATTCTGTACTCAGCACTTTCCAGCTACAGAGAGCAGATGTTAAAATGGTTAACAGAATTTACTGATGACTTCAGGGCCTCTTCCAGTAACTTGCTTACTGTGGAAATGTAAGGAACCCTGACATTATTGATTAAATCTGACCAGCAATTAGTAGAGCACACAGTTGTCAAAGTGTCACCTGCAACTTTCCTTTCTGACATCTGCCACACTCTCTCCTTTGCTCTCCAGCAGTTTTGCAAGACTCTGCTGTATTTGTGAAGGCAAAACCCATTTCATTTTCCCCCAAGCAAAGGCCGCCAATGGCATGAGCCTTCAATAAACACGCAGGGGGGTGGGGAGTAGGGTGTGCACTTACCCGCTGTTCTCCTCATTGAGGGCAACACGCCTCCCATTTGCTTTTCTTGTCTTCCTTTGTTTCTCTGTGCCTTAAACTTCACCTGATTGTAAACCCATTATATTGCTGCCAGATGGAGCTCCCATCATCCCTTGCACTAACAAGGAAGTTGCCCAAAGGGTGACTGGACATGTGACTGATAATCGATATTGCAGCACAGCTTGCAACGCCCATGGTTACAAACGGGCCTGTCACCGCCGCTTACTGTCAAAGTCATGTCTTGTGAATCATTTGATTATTGCAAATTATTCAATACACAAAGCTGAGTTATGCATATATTGCAGGTTATTTCTATACCTGTTATTCTACTTACGTCCCAGAACCAACAGGGATTTTCAAACATTTGTACACATCACCCTGTTAAGTAAAATCACAAAACCGAAACTCATAAAAAAAATTCATGTTGGCAAATCATTAAATCGTATTTCTCATTCTTGGTAAACTTTTGCCCTTTTTATTGTGCAAATTAACACATTTTATTTCATTAAATGTGTTGCCACTGTCCCTAATTCTCTCCCCCCTCCACAATAAGCCCAGCTCTTGAAAAAGAGGTTTGGTCATCTCTTCTGACGTGTCTTGGTGGCACATTTTATCTGAGTATCACGGAAGGTTCTATTACAAAAAGGTGAGAATATAACTGGAAGCTGGCACCATTGGATTCAACATACCCCTGGACACCCGGCCTTGTTCTAACCCCTGTAAGCTCGAGGTCTTTAAATGTCTGTTGGCTATCTGTTAGTTCACATGAGCCATTCACCCCTCACCTGTGAAGTCCCACCTCACCTTCACAGTTCACTTTAACAGAGAAAGGTGGGCCACGGGAGTGTTGTGCAATAGAGTACAAGTACATGGTTCCCTGAAAATGGTGTTGCAGTTACACAGGTTGGCGAAGAAGGTGTTTGGCACACTGGCCTTTATCAGTCAGGGCATTGAGTACAGAGGTCAGGACGTTATGTTGCTGTTGTACAAGGTGTTGGAGACGCTGCATTTGGAAAATTGTGTTCAATTTTGGTTACTTTTTTTGGGTGCAGGAAAGATGCCATTAGGCTGGGAAGAGTGAAGAAAAGATCTACAAGGATGTTGCTGGGACTCAAGGGATGTTGAGCAGGCTGAGACTGTATTGATTGGAGTGTAAGAGAAGGAGGGGTGATCTTACAGAGGTGTATAAAGTCATGAGGGACATAGATAGGGCAAAGGCACACTGTCTTTTTTCCAGGGTTGGGGAATCGAGAACTAGAGGGTTTAAGGTGGGAGGGGAGAGATTTAATAGGAAACTGAGGGGCAACTTTTTCACCCAGAGGGTGGTCTGTATCTGGAATGAGCTGGCAGAAGAAGTAGTTGAAACAGGTACATTAACAATATTAAAAAGGAACTTGGACAGGTACATGTATAGGAAAGGTTTAGAGGGATATGGGACTAGCTTAGATGGGCATCTTGGTTGGCATAGACCATTTGGGCTGAAGGGTCTGGTTACATAATGTATGACTCTGTGACTCTATGACTCTACAGTCTGTGAAGTCACATTGACTTACCACACCTGTGGTCCCATTCACCCATCACACCTGTGGTTCCATTCACCCACCACACCTGTACCCGTTGGGTTCACTGACTCCCAGTTGAGCAACAACTCAATGTGAAAATTCCTGTTTTTAATCACTGCCTCATACTTGCCCCTTTCTGTATCTCAGCCTCCTGAGCACTGGCAGCTGTGTTCATGGATGTTTACCTCTGTTCCTGGATGTATACCTGGATTTCTCCCTGAACACCTCTCCTCCTTTAAGCTATTTCTGAAACCAACCTTCTTTGGCTGAGCTGCTGATCACCTGCCCGAATATCTCACATTGTTTGTTTAAGAAAGCTCTTGTGATATGCACGGGTGGAGATTTTGGTACTTTAAAGGCAGAAGGTAAACAGAGGTAAACAGAAGTTCATTGGGACAAGTGAACGATGTTTACTGAGCAAAGGATTTTCCCATTTGCTGTTTGTAAGGTTTGGTTTGACTGGAAGGCATGAAGTGAGTGACCTTGCAAGTGGCTCCATTGGTGAAGATGCTGCTGCCCTTGACTGGTTGCTTCTTCCTGGGAGTTGACACGACTGCCAAGAGGTAGAGAGGAAGAGGCTGCGGACTCCAATTACATTTGGAACTATTAGACTCAAGTTTATTTCAAAGACAGGTCTTTGTAGCTAAAGGCCAAGAGTTCTTCACTCATAATAAGAGAATTGTAGTTATGTCAATGTCATTAACTCTATGCTCAGACTTGAAGATGAAATATTGACTCCAAGTACACCTTTCCCTCAGAATGCCATGAACTTAATCCTGCAGTTTATTGAGATTCGGGTCAGGCGCACTAGAGATAGTGAGAGAGCCCAGCCCATTTGTAAGACTGGTCATACAAGCCGTGTGGATGTTCTACCCTCCAGCTTTCTCACCTAAACTAGTGATTAATGCATGACTTCATTTCAACTTAACTACCACACAATGTATCGCCAAACAAGTTTAAAACTGTATTTTGCATGGTCACCTTGTGGAATGGAGGAGGGTTTCTATAATGGGTTAAAACTGGCACAAAATATTTAGTCTGGCCTCTGATTAATGGCGGGTTATCTACCAGGAATCAAACAAGGTTCCACCTTTTTTCAGTGCAGTGATTAATGATGTGAATTTGAATGAGCAAATACTGAAATATGTGGTCGTGGTTACCATGTTTGGTAATCAATCACTTTTCAAATTATCATCTCCAGGTCAACTTGATGTGAGAGTTGAAAGATTTGCAGGGAATGTGATTTGCAATTGTTCATGTTGCAGCTGTGTAAAACTTTGATTAGACTGAACTTGGAGTATTGTGAGCAGTTCTGGTTGCCCCATTACAGGAAGGATGTGGAGACCATGGAGAGGGTGCGGAAGATGTTCACCAGGATGTTGTCTGGATTAGAAGGTATGAGCTATGAGGAGAGGTTGGCCAAACTTGAGTTGTTTTCTCTCATCTACATATTAGGGGTGATTTACAGTGGCCAATTAACTGACCAACTGCACGTCTTTGGGATGTGGGAGGAAACCAGAGCTTTGGGATGTGGGGGGAACCCCACACGGTCACAGGGAGAACGTGCAAACTCCGTCAGGATCGAACTCGGGTCTCTGAAGCTGTGAGGCAGTGGTTCTACTGCCTGTGTACCTGTGACTTCTCTTACAACAGATTAACTCTCAGCCTTCGTTTGTGTTCTTTGTACACTTGCTAGCCAGCACTGTATATTAAAATAAAGAAAATTATCATACCAGATCTAAATGGAGCATGGACCCTCTTGTTCTCCTTCCCCCCACACTCAAAGAACTTCGCAGGACGAGGAAAGGAAAAGACACAACAAGATAAAATTCCAATGTTATATTGTTAGGTAGGAAACTATGGCAGCTGAACTATGATCTCACCAACATAGTGACATTAATAACAAAGATACACCTACTCAACACCTAGAACCCACCAAGTCATCTATCACAGTGGTGTTCAACTTGCTGGGCAGAGCCCTAGCCCATGTGACACACTCTTAATTTTAAAAGTTAATTTTTTTTAGTAAATTTGGTTGTCTGGCATGTGTGTAGTAGAAACTTGATAGTGTAGAAATGAGAGAGATGATAGATACAGGAGCCAGAGGGCACGTACCACCAGACTTAAGGACAGCTTCTACCCCACTGTGATAAGACTATTGAACGGTTCCTTTATACAATGAGATGGACTATGACCTCACGATCTACCTTGTTGTGACCTCGCACCTTATTACACTGCACTTTCTCTGTCGCTGTGACACTTTACTCTGTACTGTTATTGTTTTTACCTGTACTACATCAATGCACTTTGTACTAACTCAATGTAACTGCACTGTGTAATGAATTGACCTGTACGATCGGTTTGTAAGACAAGCTTTTCACTGTAACTTAGTACGTGACAATAATAAACCAATACCAATACCAATACCAATACCAGAATTGATGGTCAGATTACAGGTCCATTTTTTGATGAATATGGAATAAGTTGTGTGGGTGCAGTCTCACCAAATGTGGTCCCCTCTGGTAAATGGGTTGAGATCCACTGTTCTGTTGGATTGTGACCCACCTGCTTGACCACTCCTGCCTTTGCTCAGTACCTCCTAACCAACACATCTCCACTGTCCTCGGGTCTGTCAACATTTTTGGTGCGAGGAAGGTGCTGAGATGGAGCTGTAAGCACTGAGTGCAGAAAAATTCCTGTTTCCATTCCCAAGTGGCCAAGCTCCAAGACTTTCCCTTCCGATACCATTCCTGAATCCCCCACCGTCAGTCCATCCCGCCATATCCTTTTACCATTTCAAACACATCAGTGAGATGAGATTAACATTAAACAGGACTCCAGACCTTCCTGCTCTTCCGTGAACTGTCAGGGGATCTTTTAATATTCACTTGAGCAGACTGACAGGGGTTTGGTTTGACTTTACATCTGAGAGACAACATTCGTTTCCAGCACTGCCTGGCTAAAGTGTAAAACATGGAAATGTGGAAACATGAATTGGCCTGGAGAGGAGGGAGCCTTCACTCTATCCCTCCTACGTGCATTTGATCAAGTACTTCCCTTTGTACTGGCTTCTCTACGGAGCGTAACTACTGGTCATGAAAGTTACCAGTTCTACAGTACTTAACCTAAGCGCTGTGACTGCCCCAGAACACAGTGTCCAGATAACTTTCTCCCTGTGTTTGAATCCTGGGCTCCTGCTCATCAGCCCTGAGCCCAAGTCTTAGAAAAAATGGTAATCAGAAACACTGCAGAAACTGCTGGGAACACTCAGCAGATCAGTCAGTACCTGTGGAGAGAGAAACAGAGTTAACGCTTCAGGTCTGAGACCTTCCACAGATGCTGCCTGACCTGCTGAGTGTTTACAACAGTTTCTGGTTTTATTTCTTACTGCAGATGTGGATCCAGTGAAGCCTTGCACAGCTCCAACGTCTGCATCTCAACACATCACCTCCCCCCCAGTTCTGTCATAATTTCAGTAATACTTAAATATTAATCTTTTAAATCAGCCATATATAATTTTAATTATTGGCATTTGTCTTAAGCTCAGAGAAGGGAGAAATTGTTTATTAGAATCATCGATATCAACTTCCTCAGGGCACAGAAAATCATAAAATACTCCACCAGAATAAATTGAGAAGTGGGATTAGAGAAGGAAGAGCCAGGGCCAGTGACGGGAAGCTGGGTCAAAGAGAAGGGTTAGATTCAGTAGATGATTGGGGCAGGGTGAAGGCACAATTGGCTAAGGACAAAGGACTCAAGAGGTCATGCAGGCAAGGTCCAGAATGACTTCCTGCTAACACCAATATCCTGTTGCATTCCTCAGTGGAAGCACAGGGATCGGCTTCCAAAAGGTCAGCTGCCTCACAGCTCCCGAGCAGGAGTCAAGAATCAATCCTGTTAAATCCTGAATTACCTTTGTATCAGGGGGACATTGCAGCATGGTGGAGAGGTTGCTGGGAACGTCCGAAGGTCTGTTCTGCTGAGTTTAAATCTCAGCACAGCAGCCGAGAAATTAAAATTCAAGTAATTAAACAAGTATATTTTTAAAAGCTGATATCAATAATGGTGACCATGAAACCATGAAATTGTTGTAAAATAATCTGGTTCACTAACATCCTTCAGGGAAGAAGATCTGTTCTTACCCAGTATGGACCACCTATGACTTTAGACTGACCAATATGGTTACTCCAGCAGGCGCAACAAGTGCCAAGACTACCAGCAACATCCATGCCCATGAACAAAAAAATTAGAATTATTTTTGAGGTGCCTGAGGTCGTTGTGTCAAACATCCCAGTGTTGAAGAAGTACCGTAGCAAGTACCAAACTGGTGAGAAACTGTGGCCCCATGTGCAGTGTTAAGATGATCTTGCAAAATTACACTCAGTGTTGTGATTTTAATTACTAGGTGCACTCAAAATTACTGCAGCTTTTGATTGACTTATAAAGGGTGTACTTAGGTAATTATTTCGAGCTGCAATAATACACAGTATGTATGCCAGGTTTCAGTTCCTTTGAAGTTTAAGATTTGGAGAACCGGTTGTCGGAGATAATCCAGAAACTAATCATGAATAAAATCTCAACCTGAGTCACAACAATTAACAGAGAAACAAATTAAAAAGGAAGCAGATATCCACGATGGATGCATTTGTTAGATTCTTTCCAGAAATGAACAAACTGTCAGTTAATTATAACCACCACCCTGCAAACCGAGCAAATAGGCAAATCCCTTTCATGAGGGGACTAGAACCAGTTGTGCTTTCTGACACTTCACTTGTTGCAAATAACCTTTGAAGTTCGTGCTGCTGCCTCACAGCTCCCAGGACCAGGTTCGATCCTCAGCTCATTGCTATCTGTTTGGAATTAGCACCTACTCTCCATGATCGCAGGGGTTCCTCTGGCTACTCTGGTTTCCTCCCACATCCTAAAGAAGGCATTGCAAATTGTCCCTTATAGGCAAGGAGAATCAGAGGAGAGTTGATGGGCATGTGTCTGAGCAAGAATAAATTGCAGGGATACAGGGAAAGAGGGAGTGACATGAACACGATTGCTCCCCTGGGAGCTGGCACAGACTTGATGGGCCAAATGGTTTTGTCCGTGTCAAATAAGATTAGTTCCTCACTCTGGATGAGGGAGTCCATTGTCAGCTCTTTAAGATGCTTCTTCAGTTGGATTTGTACTTGATTTTAAATTGTGGTCACAAAGAATTTCTTATCTCTGCTTAACTTCAGCACTTATTCCAGTGGGAGAGTTTGTTCCAGGTTAATTCTGGTATTTGTAACTTGAGCTTTCATCTGAGGATTGAATAAAAATTAAATTCTTCACCTGTGGAAGGTGTGGGCAGAGTATTGTGCAGCAGTTGAGAATTATTATCAATGGGGTAAAACATAAAGTCACTTGTAACCTATCAAGTTGGGTCCTTGTTTTAATAAAAAAAATGATTTATCAGATGTTTCAAAGACTTGGTTGCTCCGGATGGTCCAGTGATTATTTTAATGCATTATTTTATGCTAAAATTATTTCATTACTTTAAAAAAAATTGCAAATGGAAAGTGAGCAGCCCGTAAAATTATTCCCTTTTCTTCTGACTCCACTGCATTGAGTGAGGCAGAAGTGTGTCCAGGGATGTGAGTTTGCTGCTGTTTCATCCCCACAGAGGCAGGAAGAGCTGAAGTGGTCAGTGCGGGTGAAACCTCCAACGGCAATAACCCGAAGGCAAAATATCGCAGGAGCTGGAAATGTGGCAGTTCCAGTCTTTGAACCACAACATTTTGTTTTCTTTCTGTTCTCTGCATCTTCCCCGAAAGTGGTGCTGCAGGTAGGCAGGGTGGTGATAAAAGCTCTTGGTGTGCTGGCCCTTGTCAGTCAGGGCATTGAGTACAGAGGTCGTGATGTGTTGCAGTTGTACAGGATGTTGGTGAGGCCACATTTGGAATATTGCACACAGTTTTGGTCGCCCTGTTTTAGGAAAGATGCCATTAAGCTGGTAAGTTGAAGAAGGAATCACAAAGAAGGCACACCAGTGTCTCTACTCTGTTGGGAGTTTGAAGAGATTTGGTACGTCACCAAAGACTCTTACAAATTTCTGCAGCTGTACGGTGGAGAGCATTCTGACTGGGCACATCACCGCCTGGTATGGAGCCTCCAATGCACAGGATCGCAAGAGGCTGCAGTGGGCTGTAGACTCAGCCAGTTCCATCACGGGCACAACCCTCACCACCATTGAGGACATCTTCAAGAGGTGGTGCCTCAAGAAGGCAGCATCTGTCACTGAGGACCCTCATCACCTGGGATATGCCCTCTTCTCATTACTACCATTGGGGAGAAGGTACAGGAGCCTGAAGACCCACGCTCAACAATTCAGGAACAGCTTCTTCCCCTCTGCCATCAGATTTCTGAATGGTCCATGAACCCATGAACACCACCTCATTATTCCTTTTTTTTGCACTATTTATTTATTTTTGTAATTTATAGATTTTTATGCCTTTGCACTGTATTGCTGCCGCAAAACAACAAACAACAAATTTCACATCATATGTCAGTGATGATAAATCTGATTCTGATTCTGAAAGAGTGCAGAGGAGATTTACAAGGATGTGGTGGGACCTGAAGGACTGTTACGGAGAGAGGTTGAACAGGTTGGGACTTTTTTCATTGGAGCGTAGGAGAATGAGGGGTGATCTTATAGAGGTGCATGGATAGGGTCAATGCGCACCATCTTTTTCCCAGGGTTGGGGAATCAAGAACAAGAGGATATAGGTTTAGGGTGAGAGGGGAGTGATTTAATAGGAACCTGAGGGGCAACTTTTTTATTCAGGGGTTGGTCAGTATATGGAACGAGCTGCCAGAGTAAGTGGTTGAGGCAGGTACATTAACAACATTTAAAAGGAACTTGGACAAGTACACGGACAGGAAAGGTTTAGTGGGATATGGGCCAAATGCAGGCAAATGGGACTGGCTTAGATGGGAATCTTGGTTGGCGTGGACCAGTTGGGCCGAAGGGCTTGTTTCTGTTCTGTATGACTCTATGACTCTATCTTCTCACAGTTGGTTCTGCCAGAAAGATCTCGCATTGTTCATGAAATGTCTTTCCTACCCTGTTTCCCCTGACGACTTCTCCCCTATTGTCGCTTCATCTCCCACCCCACCACAAACCTTCCCTCCCTCTGCATCTTCCAACTTGTTTCTATCTCTCACCTTCCAAGCTCTGATTAAAGCTGCTCCACGAAAAGTGAAGTCTCTCTCTGCACAGACGCTGAGTACACCCAGCACTTTGTTTCAAGTACAAAACAGGTCCATCAATTTCTTTTATGTAAAAAATATTTGAATAAATACTTAGACAGGTAGATAATTAGGAATTAGGTGAACTATTGAATTCCTTTACCATTCTCCTCCCAAAGGAAACCTATGAACATTGCCAACAGAAACACAACCCAGTTAAATGTTGTCCTTCTGACGACACCACGACTGACAAAACACTTGCAGCACATTTAAAGTTTTCCACCACCGTAGAACATCATAGCAGAGCAGACCCTCTCAGGAGGGTCCACCAGACCATCACCCTCCTGCCTCCAGCACAGAACATCCTGCAGACGCTGCAGGAGAAGGACTCGATGGACACCGTGGGGTGGTTTCCGGAGCAGACTGTCCAGACCATCTGGCAGAATGCCTCATCGCCAGAACTCACCAACGAGTACTAAGACCTCGCTTGGCTGGTGGTGAGAGGGGCCCTCTCAGTCAGATCCTTCCTGCATGGTTGGGGCATCACCCCCAGTGCGCGCTGCCCCCGGGAGGACTGCGCTGGGGACGAGACGGTCGCCCACCTCTTTGCGGGCTGTGGGTTTGCGAGGAGGGTGTGGCAAAAGATGCAGGGGTCCTTGTCACGTTTCATCCCTGGCAGCTGCGTAACAGAGGATTCTCTGATCTACGGGCTGTTCCCGGGGACACACACAGAGACGGACATCAACTGCTGCTGGAAGGTCATCAACTCGGTGAAAGACGCCCTTTGGTCTGCCCGAAACTTCTTGGTCTCCCAGCACTTGTGAGATGTCCGTAGGGGAATGCTGCGGACTGGCACATTCCAGGCTGCACGCGTACGTGCTGAGGGACACACTGAAGCTGGGTGCAGCCAACGCAAGGGCTCTGTGGGGAAGGATGACAGTTTAGGGTTCTTCTGCCACTGGAGAGGGAGGGGTGGGGTCAGGCGAGGAAGCCCCTCAAATATTGTAAATATGGGATTGGGGTATCACCCCAGGGAGCCACATGAGTGGCATTGGTGCTGTGTTTTTTATATATAAAAAGTAACACTAAGAATGGAACTGTACACGAATGTAAAGATTTGAACTGTTTTATTATTGTATATTGTTTCTTTTATTATGAATAAAGTTTATTTTGTTTAAAAAAAATCACCCTCCTGCCTCCACCACACAGGAGGGTCCACCAGACCCATCACCCTCCACCCTCCACCAGACCCATCACCCTCCACCCTCCACCAGACCCCTCACCCTCCATCCTCCACCAGACCCCTCACTCTCCACCAGATCCCTCACCCTCCATCCTCCACCAGACCCCTCACCCTCCATCCTCCACCTGACCCCCTCACCCTCCACCAGACCCCTCACCCTCCATCCTCCACCAGATCCCTCACCCTCCATCCTCCACCAGACCCCATCACCCTCCATCCTCCACCAGACCCCCTCACCCTCTAGCCTCCACCAGACCCCTCACCCTTCATCCTCCACCAGATCCCTCACCCTCCATCCTCCACCAGACCCCATCACCCTCCATCCTCCACCAGACCCCCTCACCCTCTAGCCTACACCACCATTTGGCTAGACCAAGGCTGATCTGATCTTGGCCTTGGCTCCATTTCCTTCTCCCACGATTTCAGCTATCAACGCCTTCATCACCTCGGCCTCCGCGCTCCCTGGGGTGGAGAATTCTGAAGATTCATGGTGGAAGAATTTTCTCATTTCCGTCTGAAATGAACAACCTTTATTCTGAAACTCAGTGAGTCAGGTTGCACTGAAACAGGTCCTTCGGCCCATCATGTCCGTGCTGACCAACAAATCCATACAAATTCCCATTTACCAGCACTCACTCCATCTCCTTTCTGCCTTTGTGATTCAAGTGCTCATCTTAAATGTTGTGAGAGTCTCTGCCTCCAGCACCCCCTCAAAAACTACGCCTCTTGGTTCAAGATTCACCCAATAGGAGAAACATCCTTTCAGTAACTACCCTGTCAGCCTTCCTTAGAGTCTCTGATGTTTCAGTAAGTCAAGTCAAATTGAGTTTATTGATCACCTCTCTCTGTTCTAGGCCAACCTGCTTAATCTGTTCCAAACTCCACTGCCTCACAGCTCCAGAGACCCGGGCTCAATCCTGACCTCGGATGCTGTCTGTGTGGAGTTTGCACGTTCCCACTGTGACTGCATGGGTTTCTCCCGGGTGCTCCGGTGGGTAGGTTAACTAGCTACTGTAAATTGTCCCTAGTGTGTAGGTGAGTGGTATCTTTGAGGGGAGGGACAGTTAGTGAGAAATGAGGAGAATAAAAAAGCAAGATTGATGTAGGCTTGGTGTAACTGGGCAGTTGATGGTCCATGTGGCCTCACTGGGCTGAGGGCCAGTTTCAGAGCTGTATCTCTCTATGAATCTATGACCCGGCAGGCATACCATTCCAGTGATCTCATTTAAAGAACAATGCGATGGCACTGGAGAGGAGGTTGAAAACATGAATGAGGATATGCCAGGAAAACTTCAGCGGTGCCGAGATACAGGCTGGGGTTATTGTCTTTGGAACAGAAGAGGCTGAGGGGGGACTTAACTGAGGTATGGAAGTTGAAGAGGCCATGACAGCTTAAATCGGGAGACCCACTTCCCATAGGAGAGGAGACGATATCCGGGGGAAGGGGACAGATTTAAGGTGTAGCAGGGCAAGGAGAACATTTCTTTCACTCCGATGGTGGTTGGGGTGTGGAATTGACTCCCCAAAAGTGTGGTGGAAGTAGAAAGGCCTCGTTTTATTTTTAAGGCTATCTGGATGTGGATTGCAGGGCCATGAAGCCTGTGCTGAGAGGTGGATTGGGCTAGTGACGTCTCTCTCGAGCAGCACAGACACTGTGGTCTGAATGACCCACGTCCATGGGATGGTTCATTTCAACAGTCACATTTTCACAGAATCACAGAAAGTCATAGCGTGGGGTGGCCATTTGGCCCATCTTGTCCATACCTGCCGAAAATGGACTTCCTGGATCTTGGCCCATATCCCTGGTGGTCAGTGCTCTGTTCTTCAGCGATGAGGGTTCCTGCCTCCAACACACATTCAGGCAGCGAGTTCCAAACCTCCATCACACTGAGTAAAATAAGGTTTTTCTCAACTCTCTTGCAGTCCTTCTACCAATGAACTTAAACCCTTGCTCCTGGTTACTGACTGGTCTTTTTACGCTCTTTATACCTGTCATAATTTGGTACACCACAATTAAGTCTCATCCTAGTCTCATCTAACTCCTCCCAACACAGTCCTAGCACATCACTATAATTCTCCAGTGCTGGTGGAGTTCTCTGCACCTTCTCTTAGGTTGTCACGTCCTTCCTGTAGTGTGGAGACCAGGTATGTGGAGTGGCATCATTAATACTTACTTGTTCTAACTTTTGTAGTTTATGCCTGGCCCCATAAAGCAAGTATCCCGTGCATCTGCTGAGCCATCTCGTCCACTTTTTGTGGGATTGGTGAACAATGAATGAGCCCCTGATCTTACTCTTTATCTTCTTACACTGTTCCTGGGGGTTGAGATGACTTGCTTCCACTGCATTCCTGCAAGTTCTGAAGTGGCTGAAGAGACCATGTGAGGCTTGCAGTCTCTGCCAAGAGTGAGCAGGCGACATTTGACGGAACGCTGGTGGGTAGTTTGGAAAATCGTGCGTTCCTCCCAGCATTTACGCTGGGATTTTGTGTGCTCCCAGCTGTGACGGTAAATAAGGTCAGAGCTGTGGAGGTGAAAGGTCTTCATTCAGCACATGCAGACCCTCTGAGGAGGCACGGTGGAGGAATCTCTGAACTCAAAGTACATGCGGATTTTATACTCTTTAATACAAAGGTAACAGCATATTATTAAATAGCTTCAATAGTTATAATTACAACAGTTTATTTAACATTCTGAGTGTAGACTAATGGTTCTTTAGACTGACAATGGGAACACATCACAAATGACAAGACCCCTCTGCATATTCAACACCTTTGTTGGCAATGCAGACACCCAAAACTGCCTCCGTTCACCACTGCATTGAGAAATGGCTCTCTCTGCAGACAATGGTGTTTATTCATGCAGCTATCCTTGTCCGAGATTGAAGACTAGTTCTTGTTTGTATTAACAGGCTGCTACCCCATAACTCCTGAAGGGTGTCCCACAACCCCTAACACTCCCAACAAGTGGATTTAGTGTAATGTCACTCCAAATGCTCTGTTCCCATTTTGAGTGCTTTCCGGCCAGTGTTTCCCATGGTCAGTGGTTCCCATGGTCAGTGGTTCCCGGCCAGTGTTTCCCATGGTCAGTGGTTCCCATGGTCAGTGGTTCCCATGGTCAGTAATTCCCAGCCAGTGGTTCCCATGGTCAGTCATTCCCATGGTCAGTGGTTCCCAGCCAGTGGTTCCCATGGTCAGTAGGGTGGATCTACCATGTATCATGTACTCCCCTCCCTTGTTTTTCCTCCCAAGTGCATTACTTCACTCATCAAAGTCAATATGCTATCAAACATCTTGGCAGCCCCGAAGCCACGTTTTAAGCTCTATTGATGAAAATTCTTTCCTTTGTATATTTGGATAGAACGAATGGTGTTAATTAACAAAGATGACATTCACTGAAAGTACCCAATCAACATAAAGCTGTCACCAATTGCATACAAGAATTCAGTTACAGGATGAAAGAAATTATTCCAACATTTCATATCATTTTATAAAATGCTTTGATTTTTTTTCAGGCAATCTGCTTAAAAAGGGACACTAACGGGTTGAAAAGATCTCAACAAAGAGCAATAAATGGGTGACTGTGGTGTTTGAAGTCTAAGTTACGACTCCCATCGTTGAATGTGTTTCTAACTGCGGAAAAGATTGGCGAGATATAGCCCGAACTTTGACAAAGACAATTGCACACAATGTGGACACAAGCAAATTCTTCATCGAACTGTGAACAAGGAGATGGCAAGAGTAGAGAATTAACATGCCTTGAGCAAGATCTGAGCCAGGAAGGAACTCCTTTTACTGTGGCCAGAAGGTAATGGGCACAGCTTAACTCGATTAATGTCGGCAGACACGTGGGAATAATTTATGGATTCATGCATTGTATATATTCTGTGAAGGAATGGTTCAATCTGGTGTCAATTCAGTTTATGAACTAATGATCACCTGTTTGGCTTCACCACCATGGCTTTTATCAACTGAAAGGGGACAGGGTATTTCTCTTCATCAATTGGAGAAGAACATATTCCCTGCTCTGCTGGAGTGTACCTTCTGCAAGTTTGCTGAAAATACAAAGTGGGAAATAAGGATGAAGAGAGTTAGGAAATTGATAAATGCAGGTTAAAGCAATGAACAAGAAGGTGGCAGATGACATTTGGTTATTCACTTGAGTGGAAAGAATAGATTTTTATTTTACCTATTTGACGACTAACAAACATTGGTGTCGAGTGATGTGTGTGTTCCTGAAAAAGGGGTTAACATGAAGGCACAACAAGCAGATAGGAAGATATTGACAGAGAATGACAGAGTAAATATTGAGAGGCTGCAGAGTCTAGAAGTCATATTTTGAGAAGAGTACATTCATTTAAAACTGTTATTGACAGACATGTGAATCCCCTGGTAAAGTTTGTGGATGCTCAGTCGACTATCGTGAGATTGATAGATATGGACACCAGGGGACCCATGTGACGTGGGTTCAGGCAGTAGAGCGGATGAGCTGGAGGAGTATCTGTGATATTGAATTGTGAAGCAGGATTGACAAGCAGAAATATACAAGCTTCCTATTTCTTGACCCTACGTTGGCTTGCACTGATGAGCAGAAAAATGGTCAGACATTAATGAGCATTTATTTCAGTATCCCTGAGCCCCGTGCACTCAGCAGGAAGGGGCATGTCCCATGGAATAGAATTGTTGGGGTCAGATGTTGAAACTGAGGGACCCTTCCTAAAACATTATCCAAGGTCACCTGCGGATGCTGATCGTTTCCAGACCCTTTCACCACTTCATTACTTTTCTGTCTTTGAAAGTACAACATGGCTCCAATCCTTGGTGCAAAGTCCAATCGAGAGTTTCCCAACAACTGCCTGAAGGCTCAGGAAATACTTACAGTTAAATGAGTTCTGGTTAATAAAATATTTAACTAACATGACAAGACCTGTAGCCTTTCACTCTTTTCATGAAGTCATTTCAACAGACGAGGCATCAAGGCAGACTGGCACAATTATGAAATAACATCACGGCCAATATACTGCTAGGAGAAGGATTTTGTCACACCTACATCTGCAGCCTACCTGCAACTTTTATATCTAATGTAGACAAGCCCTGCTGCATTATCGCAAAGACACCCCTTCTCCCTTTATTGCACTTGAGTAAAAGGTGCACAGTCACTGAGTCCCGCACAAGAACATTTAGTCAAATAGATGACCTACAAGGGTGCAGTCACGGTCCAAGATGTGCATTATGGTCCTCATTTGGTCTCGAAGTCCATTGAGTAACTCCAGCTCAACTAAGTATTTGCTCTCTAAAGTGTGAATGTTTGCATAGCAGGCCAGCAAAGATCAGTTTTATTGCAAATGTGTGACAATGAAGCATTCCAACTGCGGCTGAAAACAACAAATGCTTCATTTCGCTTGCATTGTTTCATTCCCAGACACAGTTGCTGGGACCAACATCAACAGGAACAGGAATAGGCCACAGCTTGGACCTTGTCAGCCAACCAGTAAGATCAATTTTTGGCTTCAACACTTACCAGCCCAAACCCTCAGAGCTTTCACTTCCCCATCACTCTAAAATCTCTCAGCCTCTCACTCACAGCCCTCTGGGATTGAGTTCCAAAGATTCACATTCCTCTGGGACAAGAAATTCCTTTCTTTCAGTCTTATGTTTGAGCCCATGTCCCCAGATTTTGGACCTCCCCACACCACCTCGCCTGTCCCCCACCAGAGGAAACATCCTCTCAACACCAACCCCGTCAAGCTGCCTAGAGTCTTGCATGTCTCAACAAGATTAGTTCCTAAACTCCAATCCTTCCTCACATCAACATCGTGCATCCAGTGAAGATTCACTGCACTGCTTCCAAGTGTATCCTTTCTGCAGCACTCCTAGCCCAAAGGTACATACAGCCCTGTGTATACACGTCATGGTACAGGTGTGCACAAGGCCTGACCACATGTAACAAGCCTTCCCCTCATGGACACTCCGGCCCTCCTGCATGGTGGCCACATTCCATTTCTCCTAATGAACTGCATTTTGCTTCCTAGCAGAGGACGGGAGGCTGTTCAGAGGATGGGAAGTTGTTCAGATTTCTCTTAATGCCCAATTTAACGATTTTATACAATTTCAACAGTATTCTGCTGCCACAGGGAATAACCTCACATTTCCCCACACTATGGTCCTCTTCACCCCATATTATCCCTCCCCCCCCCCAAGCTGTGTACCCCTCCCCTCCCCCCAGGCTGTGTACCCCTCCAGCCCTACACCTGCTACCTAGAGGTGACAACTTCACCTCTAATTCCTGAAGTCAGAAGCTGAAATTCCGACCAAACTTCCCCACCTTCTACCCTCTCCCATCAGCCACCCCCACTGTGGATTGGGTGATGGAGTGGAGTCTCTTCCTTAAAGCCCACCTCCCTGGCCAAACCTTGGGTCACCTGCACCATCCCTCTGTTGTAGCTCTGTTTGATCTCCAGGGAAGGACCTGTGCACTGACTATATTAAAGCACTTCACAAATGTGGACGTGTAATAATCCAGCATTAATAACTTTGGTCAATTAATGATTCATCTGTAGATCAAGGAGGGATGGTGACCTCTTGGTGCCATTTCACACAATTATTAAAAAGAAATATGATACAGGAGGCCATTCAGTCTATCACGCCCATTGCTAAGTTAGTCCCACTTCTCAGCTCTTGGCCTCCTAGCCTTGGAGGTTACGATTCTTTAATGGCCCATCTGTGTACATTTTAAATGTGATGAGGCTCCCTCAATTTTTAGGGTTTTTTTTTCAACTGCCTTCTACTCTTTCTACCAGTAAGTTACATCCATGGTTGCAGTTATCAACCTCTCTACCAAGGAAAGTAGACTGCTCCTGCACAACCTGCCTGTCATAATGTTGTATACCTTAATTAAATCTCCCTCAGTGTCCTATGTCCCAAATAAACCAGCAAATCTCTCTTACTAAAAGTTTTGAAGCCCTGCCAACATCCTTGTAAACTTGGAGCAAGAAACAAACTGCTGGAGGAACTCAGTGGGTCGAGCAGCATCTGCGGGGGGAAAAGGTTTCAGGTTGAGATGCTGCATCAGGACTGGATATGTTGGCCATTCCTTTAGCTTCACAGATGCTGCTTGACCCACTGTTCTTCCAGCAGCTTGTTTTTTTCGCTCCAGGTTCCAGCATTTACAATCTTGTGTCTCCAAAGAGTCACAGAGCAATACAGCACGGATACAGGCCCTTCGACCCAACCAGTCCATGCCAACCACGGTGCCCACCCAGCTTGTCCCAATTTCCTGTGTTTGTCCTATATCCCCTGAAGCCCCGCCCCTCCATGTACCGATCCAAGTGCTTCTTCAATGATACTATTGTACCTGCCTCACCCACTTCCTCTGGCAGCTCATTCCATATATTCACCACCCTCTGTGTGAAAAAGTTGCCCCTTTTAGATCCTTCCCCCTCACCCTAAACCTATGGCCCCTAGTTCTGGATTCCCCTACCCTGGGGAAAAGACTGTTACCGTCCATCTTATCTCTGCCTCTCATGATTTTACACTCCTCTATAAAGTCGCCCCTCATTCTCCTACGTTCCAAGGAATAAAGACCCAGCCTGGCCAACCTCTCCCTGTAACTCAGGCCCTCGAGTCCTGGCAACATCCTCGTGAATCTTCTCTGCACTCTTTCCAGTTTAACCACGTCTTTCCAATAATAGTGACCAAAACTGTACACAGTGCTCCAAGTGCAGCCTCACAAACAATTTATACAACTGCAACATAATCCATCCTTGTAAATCAATCCATTCTTGTAAACTTCCTCTGCATTCTCTGGTGCTTTGAAACTATCTGACCACACACTTCCATCATCTGTTTTGTCAGTTAATCTTTCCTGCACTCCATCCCATCACAGCCATTCCCCTTTGTTCCCCCTCCCCTCCTTTCTCCGCATCCTAACACTTATTTTTCCTCTAATTTATTCCAGTAATGAAGAACGGTCATTGACTGTTTTGATCTCCCCTGCTACCTGGACATACAGGTCCAATTTATTTCAGATTTCCAGCATGTGCAGTATTTTACATTTGGGTCACAGATGAAGCCAATACTGAACTCAGGATCAGTTCCTCAGCCCAGAGTAGTTACATTCAGAAACCTGATACCACAAGCAGCAGCTGAAAAGATAAGCTGAGTACATGTAGGAGGAGGAAATAAAGGGGCATACGTTGATATGGTGACGAGAACAAGGATTAGGAAGAAATTTTTGTGGTCTACTTTGCTGGAAATCTGAAGAAATTCTATGTTGATGGTTCCCCGTCAAAAATAAATTGGATACAAGGTCTAGGGTGGAAGTTTCATCCATCAATGGTGATCTTTGTTGCTTCTTAATTCACCAAAACTGTTTTCCAACAACTTCCTTTGTTCTTCCTGTGGGAATAAAAAAACACCGAATTTGGGGATATCACAATCACAACAAAGGCAGTGATGAAAGGGAGCTGTCTTACAAACAGAGCAACATTCTGATCACCATTGATGGATGAAACTTCCACCCTAGACCTTGTATCCAATTTATTTTTGATGGGGAACCATCAACATAGAATTTCTTCAGATTTCCAGCAAAGTAGACCACAAAAATTTCTTCCTAATCCTTGTTCTCGTCACCATATCAACGTATGCCCCTTTATTTCCTCCTCCTACATGTACTTACAAACAGAGCAAGATTCTGAGATAAATTATACAGGACTATGGGGAAAGAGCAGGAGAGGAGGAGGAGTGGTGGAGGCAGAAGAGCTGCTGCCTCACAGCTCTGGTGACAGGGGTTCAGTCCAGTCCTCCGGTGCTGTGTGTGAGGAGTTTACACCTTCTCCCTGCGACTGCTGGGTTTTCTCTGACATTCCAAAGTCCTGAAGGTTGTTAGTTTAATTGGCCAATGTTAATTACCCCTTGTGTGTAGGTGAGGGGTAGAATCTGGGGAGTTAATGGGAATACGGAGAATAAAATGGGATTGGTGCTTGATCTCAGCACGGGCTTGGTGGGACAAGGGTCTGTTTCTCTGACTCAAAGATCAAGCTTTATTAGATATTCTACCAAAAATGTAACATATGCACAGTGGCACAACGTGAACGCATTCCACACTTCCAGATCTTAAATTAGAAAGACAATGTTCATTTGTACGGTAACAACCTACATATGCCATATGTAACACCAAGCATGGCCCTTTTAAATCTTTTCATACTCCATAGGATCACAAATATTTATCCACTTGGACACCAGCTCCTTTAAGTTCTTAGGTCTCTGCACTACATGCACACACTTAGTTCTTCTCATCAACCAGATGAACACACGTGTCCAACAGAGTAGGCCACTTGGCCCCTTCAGCCTGCTCCACCTAAGATCACAGCCGACCTGGTTGTAACCTCAACTCTCACTCCCTTCTACCCATAGAAGAATCAGAATCAGGTTTATTATCACTGACATGTGTCATGAAATGTGTTGTTTTGCGGCAGCAGTACAGTGCAAGGCATGAAAATTACTATAAGTTACAAAAATAAATAAATAGTGCAAAAGAGGAATAACAAGGTTGTGTTCATGGGCCGTTCAGAAATCTGATGGCAGAGAGAAAGAAGCTGTTCCTGAAACATTGAGTGTGGGTCTTCAGGCTCCTGTACCTCCTCCCTGATGGTAGTAACGAGAAGTGGGCATGTCCCGGATGGTGAGGGTCCTTAATGATGGATATTGCCTTCTTGAGGAACTTCCTCTTGATGTCCTCGATGGCGGGGAGGGTTGTGCCTGTGATGGAGCTGGCCGAGTCTACAACCCTCAGCAGCCTCTTTTGATCCTGCGCATTGGAGCCTCCGTACCAGGCAGTGATGCACCCAGTCAGAATGCTCTCCACCGTACATCTGGAGAAACTTGCAAGAGTCTTTGGTGACATACCAAATCTCCTCAAACTTCTAATGAAGTAGAGCCACTGGCGTGCCTTCCTTGTGATTGCATCAATGTGTTGGGTCCAAGATAGATTCTCTGAGATGTTGACACCCACGAACTCAAAGCTGCTCACCCTTTCCACTGCTGACTCCTCAATAAAGGTCAGTGTGTGTTCTGCCGACTTCCCCTCCCTGAAGTCCATAATCAATTCCTTGGTCTTGCTGACGTGGAGCGCGAGGTTGTTGTTGTGACATCACTCAACCAGCCGATCTATCTCACTCCTGTACACCTCCTCATTGTCATCTGAGATTCTGCCAACACAGTGGTGTCATCGACGAATTTATACGTAGATGGTGTTTGAGCTGTGCCTAACCACACAGTCATAAGTGTAGAGAGAGCAAAGCAGTGGGCTAAGCACGCATCCATGAGGTGCACCTGTGTTGATTGTCAGCGAGGAGGAGATGTCATCACTGATCCGCACTGACCGTGGTATTCCAATAAGGAAGTCGAGGATCCACTTGCAGAGGGAGTTAATTCCCTTGCCCATCAAGAATCTATCTCCCTCTGTACAAAAACAAAAACACCCAAAGACTTGTCTTTCCATGCCCTTTGAGGAAGAAAATTCCAAAGCCTCACAACCCTGGGAGAAAAAAAATTCATGGAGAAACAAAATTTCCAGGTCAATGTTTAACCCTTTAATGTGAAGCCTCTACTACTAGATTCTCCCACAACAGAAAACGTTCTCTCCACATCTACGCCATTAAGGCCACTCAGGATCTTATATGTTTCAATCAACTACCTTCTCACTTTTCCAAACTCTGGTGGACACCAGCCTAGTCTATCTAGGTCCAAACAATAAACTGCTGGAAGAACTCAGCAGGTCAAACACCAAGGGATGTGTCGATGTTCAGGTTCAGACTCGGTTTATTTTTTGCTCCAAATTCCAGCATCTGCAGTCTCTCGTTTGTCCCGACCTATCGAGATATTTGATGTCAGCCCGTGCAGTCACACCTGTCTCTGTCTGCACCCTTGCTGTCAACATGTACAAGCCTCTTCAACCTCAAATGTAGAAGCTGAAAACATTCACCACAAGCAGTCGCTAAGCAATATTAAATAATCTGCAACTGTAAATATTTATCCAAGGAGAAATAAATGATATTTTGAAAATCATGTTTCAATGTTCTATCAGGTATGATATATTGGTTCATTAGTTTAAACGATGCCCACCTTCTGAAAGCTTTTTCCACAAATAACCATCATATTGATTTTATAGAGCCAGTGAAAATTGTGAATAAAATATGATATAAATTTAAGTTGCAAATATCTCAAAACAACATACATCTGTTCAAACGTGAAGCGATCATTTCGCCCAACTTGTCTGAATCAGCTGTTCACAAGTGCACAATCCTTCTTCTCTCACCTGAATCCTGGAACTTTATTCTCCTCCTCTGGAGAGATGTTACTGAATCTACTTTCACTACCTTACCAACTAAATACATTCCAACTTGTAACACCTCAGTGAGTTAAAACTACTTTGTTCTGGTGCTTGACACAGCTGCCGTAAGTCTGTAATCTTTAGTTAATATCCCATTAGTTAAACCTTTTTCTCATTTACTCCATCAACTCCTCTTTCTGCTCCTGAGATAATCTGATGCAATCGACACCTTTTCATACTCATACCGCCACCTCCCCCATCCCAAGAAACTACAAGCTTCAAGCCATTTAAACTTTTGCCAGGGTAACCTGGAGCCTTGAGGTAGAGGTTTGGACAGTTGGGCTACTATATTCAGGTTTGACTTTCCAACTACACGATATCCACACACACAAGATAGTTTTTTTTGCTGTTCTTTGGACATGGAAATCAGTCCATATCAGTACTTATCTTTCAATTAACCACCAGAGAACGTTACCTGGTTATTAACACTTTGCTGTGTGTAGGAGCTTGCGATAAACCAATTGACTGTCACATTGCAACCGTGCCCAGCCTTCAAGGACTTCATTGGGATGTAACAGGTGTCAATTAAAAGAAAACTCATAATTTCAGACTTCTGCTCTCATGTTGCTCTGCAGTCTTTATACAATTTAACACTGACTGGAAAGATGTCTGGAGCTGGAAAATTAATCTGGAACAGAAGGTTGTGGTTATAAGGAGAGATTGGACAGGCTGGGTTTGTTCTCAATGGGAAGTAGAAGGCTGAGGGGTGACTGTACAGAGGTTTATCAAATTATGAGGAGCATGGATAGGACAGATGGTTAGCATTTTTCCCTCAGGGCAAGGAGTCTAGAACTAGAGGGCATTGGCTTAAGGTGAGAGGGGAGAAATTGATAGGAGATCTGAGGGACAGGTTTTCACACAGAGGGTGGTGGGTGTGTGGAATGAGCTGCCGGGGAAGTGGTGGAGGCAGGTACAATTACAATGTTTAAAAGGCATTTGGGCAGGTACTTGGATAGGAAAGGCAGAGGGATGTGACCCTGATGCGGGAAAATGGGATTTGTGTAGATAGGCAGCAGGGTCAGTGTGGACAAGTTGGGTTGAAAAGCCATTCCTGTGCTGTACAACTATGACTTGCATTATCATAATTCCTGTAAAATTTAAAGTGATTCCCAAAAGAATGTTTGCCACCCGAAGAGATAACTCCTCAATAACTTGTTAGGATTGCAATTTTTTTGTTAGTCAACACATTGTATTCACTTAAACTGGGAGACTGATGTATTGCACAGAGGACACATGCACAATGTAGCTGTATGCCTGTACTCACCACCTCTGTGACAATTACTGATCTCTTAAGGCAATCTTACAGAGGCTTTGTAGCAACACTCTACACTGATAATCATACAGCAACCATCTGGTATAAACATAAAAGCAGCTTTTACTTCACTTTTCCAGTAGATTAAATTAGATAAGCTTGAGGCACTATTACAACGTCTTTGGCAGAAAGCTTCATGCCTGATAGACTGAACAGGCTTGGACTTTATAAAGAGGGGCAATCTAATAACAGTCTTTAAAATTACAAAGCTGCACGATATAGGGTAGATATGGAGAAAACATTTGTGTAGATAAACTAAATTAAGTTTCCAAAATACAAAACAGTTAAGAGTAAATCAAATGTGAAATTCAGGAAGAAATCTGTTGCTCAGAGTGGTTAGAATTTGGAACTTGCTACTTCCATGGAATCCTTGAGGCATGAGGGAGAAAGGCAGATTATGTTAATAGGGTGCTTATGGAAAGTTAGATGAATAAATTTAAGGAAAGTCGAGTGGAAGGGGCTTGTGGAATGCTGACAGATGCATGGACCAACTGACTGACTGACCTGTTTTTGACTGTAAAATTCTGTGCCTTCAGAATGACTGTTAACTCCAAAGTAAACACAAATAAAACAGAATTAAACCCCTGAAGGAAAAAGCCAAATAATGAAATATTCCAAAGCCCTTACTCTTACTCAACAGTGGACATTACTATTTTAAAGTATCCTCACACAAGTTTTATTTGTCATTTGTGTTAAACCCTGAGGATGTCTATTAAACCACACCTGTCTCTGAAAGATAGCATCAGATCTTTATAGAAATTCCTGGGCATGTTTATACAGCTAAACTTAGCTGGCATGTTCCTTTTCTTTATATATAAAAAAACTTAAATATTACTTGACAGAAGTGTTCAAAATAATTGAGGTTTTGGATGGAGTTGGGAACAAGGTCAATAACCAGAGGGCACAAATTGAAGATAGCTGGTAAAGAACCAGAGGGTACATGAGAATTAGTTTTAATGAAGCAATTTGTTATGATGATTCGATGCCAGGAAGGTTGTGGAAGCAATTTGAAGCAACAGGAAATTATATATTGATACAGAGAAAATTGCACAGCTCCAGAGAAGGAAGGGAGGAGTGGGACTTTTTGCATCGATTTCAAAGGCAGGAGAGGTCCTTTCTGTGTTGCAGGAATCTGGACCTTTGGCACAGCTAACACACAGATTTCAGTCTGGCATGTATAGGTCCTGCAGTGGCAGCTCCCAGCCGGAAGAGTATTAAATCACCATTTCTCATGGAGCTGGAGTGCCAACCCATAGACGAGTGCTTCACAATCTTCTAACTACTGCATTGTGAACAACTTGGTGACTGAAAGTGGACAGAGGACTTCTCACAAATTAGTTTCACAAGCAGAGCAAATGTCATTATATGGGTTATTATGGCAACAATTATGTGTGAGCACAGCTGTGAAGATACTGACCAGTATACGGTGATGTTGCAGAAGCAGGGATGGTCGTCATGGCACTGGATAACGAGGGCCGGCGTACCTTCTGTGCAAATTCAAAATATGACACAAGCCCAGCTTCTCCATGCATTTGAAGGCTGGCACCTTTGACACTGCACTGTGCCGGAATGCCTTCTCAGATCTTCACCAGCTGGGAAAATGGGCTGAAAAGTAGCAGATGGAATTTAATGCAGACAAGTGTGAGGTGTCACACTTTGGGAGGACAAACCAGGGTAAGACTTGTACAATGAATGGTAGGGCAGTGAGGTGTGCAGTAGAACAGGTCCACATTTCCTTGAAAGTGGCATTAGAGGTAGATAGGGCCATAAAAAGAGCTTCTGGCACATTGGCCTTCATAAATCAGGGCACTGAGTACAGGAGTTGGGATGTTATGTTGAAGTTGTACAAGATGGTGATGAGGCTGAATTTAGAGTATTGTTTGCATTTCTGGTCACCTACCTACAGGAAAGATATCAAGACAAGACATCTTTATTAGTCACACGTACATCGAAACACACAGGGAAATGCATCTTTTGCATAGTGTGCTGGGGGCAGCCCGCAAGTGTCGCCACACTTCCGGTGCCAACATAGCATGCCCACAATTTCTAACCCGTATGTCTTTGGAATGTGGGAGGAAACCCACACAGACATGGGGACAATGTACAAGCTCCTTACAGATGGTGGCTGGAATTGAACCTGGGTTTCTGGCATTGTAATAGTGTTATGCTAACCGCTGCACTACCGTGCCTGCCCTTAGGAACAGTAAAGGGAAAAAATCACTGGTGGGAGTTGTCTATAGGCCACTAAATAATAACATTACAGTGGCACAGGCAATAAACCAAGAAATAGATGTAGCAGAGGATGCAGAGAGTCTGCAGAGAGATATAGATAGGTTAAGTGAGTGGGCAAAGGTCTGGCAGATGGAGCACAATGTTGGTAAATGTGAGGTCATCCACTTTGGAAGGAAAAATAGATGATCAGATTATTATTTAAATGGTGAAAGATTGCAGCATGCTGTTGTGCAGAGGCACTTGGGAGTGCTTGTGCATGAATTGCCAAAGGTTGGTTTGCAGGTGCAACAGGTTATCAAGAAGGCAAATGGAACGTTGGCCTTCATTGCTGGAGGGATTGAATTTGAGAGCAGGGAGGTTATGCTGCAACTGTACAGGCTACTGGTGAGGCCGCACCTGGAGTACTGCGTGCAGTTCTGGTCTCCTTACTTGAGGAAGGGTATACTGGCTTTGGAAGCTGTGCAGAGGAGGTTCACCAGGTTGATTCCAGAGATGAGGGGGTTGGTCTATGAGGAGAGATTGAGTTGCCTGGGACTATACTCGTTGGAATTCAGAAGAATGAGAGGGGATCCTATAGAACATATAAAATTATTAAAGGGATAGACAAGATAGAGCCAGGAAGGTTATCAATAAGCTTTAAAGAGTGCAGAGAAAATTTACACGGATGTTGCTGGGACTTGAGGACCTGAGTTACAGGGATAGGTTGAATAGGTTAGGACTTTATTCCCTGGAGCGCAGAAGAATGAGGGGAGATCTTATAGAGGTGTACAAAATTGTGAGGGGTATAGATAGGGTGAATGCATGCAGGCTTTTTCCCCTCAGGTTGGGTGAGACTAGAACTAGAGGTCATAGGTTTAGGGTGAAAGGTGAAATATTAAGGGGAATCTGAGGGGAAATTTCTTCACTCAGAGGGTGGTGCGAGTGTGGAACGAGCTGCCAGGGGAAGTGGTAGATGCAGGTTCAATTGTAATGTTTAAGAGAAGTTTGGATAGGTACATGGATGGGAGGGGTTTGGACAGATATCGTCTGGGTGCAGGTAGATGGGAATAGGCAGAATACCAGGTTGGCATGGACTAGGTGGGCCGAAGGGCCTGTTTCTGTGCTGTAGTGCTCTATGATTCTACCTGGAGTGAGACTTGAACTCCCAATCTTCTGAGCCAGCTTCCAACTGAGCACCTGTCACAGGTACAGATCGACTCTCCTGTCAGAGGCAGCTCATACACAAAGCCAGAAAATCTAAGTTCTGAAGTACCAGGTTACGTTTGACTCTTCCTGTTGCCACCTCACACATTACCTGCCCAGTGTTTACATCTCCTCACACCACACATCCACATGAGGAGCATGAGCAAGTAGTTCCAGGGCTCTGCCAGTTCACGGAGCAGGAGGCATTGACTCTCACTTTACATTCACTCAATGTTACTACCAAGGCCGGGATATATTGCTTGTCCTGAAGTGGACAATTCCTGAGCAAGCCACATCGGGGGGAGCCAAGGGTTAAGCAGCAAAACCAGGTGGACTTTACCCCTCAAAAATGAAGGTTACCATTATTAATACTTCCAAATGTACCTAATTAACTAGATGCAAAACCCCGACTGCCGTGGTTGGACTTGCTCATGGCTCCAGATTAGTCCAGACCTCTCGATAATCAGTCCAGTAAGGGTTATGCTCCTAATGGCTCTGCCCTCTTCTGCTTACACAGCCTGACTAAAGGCCTGGCAAAACAGGATTAAAGATGATTAGATATCCAAACCTGACACAAGAAACCAAATGAGCCATGAGAAAACTGGTTTCCATTGGAGCCCCTCACCAACAGCACAACTCTGAGGAAGTAGTTTGTCCAATCTCCAGAAGAACTCAGCTACGGGGACAAAATATTCTGAAACATGGTTTTCAAAAGCAAACAGCAGTCAAAAATAATTGGTGTCAAAGACCCTGAATCTGCTGCAGGGAGATGAAAGGATTTTTAAAAACATTATTAATTTCATTTCAGGTAATGATTTCCTTGGGAGTTAAAGGACCTGTCCTTGCCCAGTTTGTGGAAACAAGGTACTACCCGTCACCTCAGAGAATCTATTGGTGTTTGATCACCATACTTCTCAAACATAATCACAGCAACGAGCAACTGTAAAAACATAATCAGTGTTGACAAAAGTATCAAGATCATGTTTGAAACCTTACCGAGCTGCAGGTTTAATGAGTTTTAAGTATGGTTAACGTAACATTATTGGCAGATGTTTGCAAACACAGCAACATTCTTCAGATTTCTTACCCATTGGTGGCAGAGCGTAATTGAGGATCATTTTATTAATTTACTTTTATACAGGATAAAATAAGCTTCAAGACATGTCATAATCAAAGAAGAATCTTGCTCTGAGAATAAAATTCCTGATAAAATATCAATCATGCTGTTAGCAGTATTTAGCAGTTAGCGGTACCAGTACTGCCTGGATTGGAGAGCATGTCTTATGTGGATAGGCTGAGCGAGCTAGGGCTTTTCTCTTTGGAGAGGAGGAGGATGAGAGGTGACTTGATAGAGGTGTACAAGATGATAAGAGGCGTACAAGATGATAAGAGGCATAGGTCAAGTGGACAGTCAGAGACTTTTTCCCAGGGCGACAATGGCTAATACGAGCGGACATAATTTTAAGGTTGGAGGAAGGTATAAGGGGGATGGGAATATAAGGTATATGGGTGGAGTGGAGGAACAGGAAAGGTGTGGCCACACTAAAAGGGTTGTATTATAGACCACCCAATAGTCCGAGAGAATAGGAGGAACAAATCTGTAGTGAGGTAGCAGACAGATGTAAGAAACAGAAAGTAGTCATAGTGGGGGATTTTAACTTTCCACATATTGACTGGGACTCCCACACTGTGAAAGGGCTGGATGGCTTGGAATTTGTCAAATGTGTTCAGGAGAGTTTTCTAAATCAATATATAGAGGTACCGACGAGAGCAAATGCAATACTTGATCTCCTATTAGGGAACCAAACAGGTCAGGTGACAGAAGTATGCGTAGATGAGCACTTTGGGTCCAGTGACCATAATGTCATTAGTTTCAAGTTAATTATGGATAAGGACAGGTCTGGTCCTCGAGTTGAGGTTCTAAATTGGAGAAAGGCCAATTTTGTGGAAATGAGAAAGGATCTAGGAAGAGTGGATTGGGATAAGTTGTTTTCTGGCAAGGATGTGCTCAGTAAGTGGAAGGCCTTCAAAGGCGAAATTCTGAGAGTGCAGAGTTTGCATGTTCCTGCCAGGATTAAAGGCAAAGTTAACAAGCATAGGGAACCTTGGTTTTCAAAAGATATTGGTGCTCTGGTTAAGAAAAAGAGAGAGGTGATTAGCAGGCATAGGCAACTAGGAACAAATGAGGTACTTGAAGAGTATAGAAAATGTAAGAAAATACTAAAAAAGGAAATCAGGAAGGCAAAAAGATGACATGAGGCTGCTTTGGCAGATAATGTGAAGGTAAAGCTGAAGGGTTTCTACAAGTATATTAAGAGTAAAAGGATAGTAAGGGACAAAATTGGTCCCCTAGAAGATCAGAGTGGTTGTCTATATATGGAGCCTCAGGAGATGGGGGAGATCTTAAACAGTTTTTTTGCATCAGTATTTACTCAGGAAACGGGCATAGTGTATATGGAAGGAAGGGAAACAAGCAGTAGGGTCATGGAACATATAGAGATTAAAGAGGAGGAGGTGCTTGCTGCTTTACAGTGAATAAAGGTAGATAAATCCCCCGGGCCTGACATGATATTCCCTCGGTCCTTGAGAGAGGCTAGTGTAGAAATTGCAGGGGCCCTGGCAGATATATTTAAAATATCCTTAGCCATGGGTGCGGTGCCAGAGGACTGGAGGGTAGCTCATTTTGTTCCGTTGTTTAAAAAAGGCTCTGAAAGTAAACCAGGTAATTACAGGCCGGTGAGCCTGACATCAGTAGTAGATAAATTATTGGAAGGTGTTCTGACAGATCGGATATACAAGTATTTGGACAGCCAAGGGTTGATTAAGGATCGTCAGCATGGCTTTGTGCACGGTAGATCGTGTTTAACGAATCTTGTAGAGTTTTTTGAGGGGGTTACCAAGAAAGTAGATGAAGGAAAGGCTGTGGATGCTGTCTACATGGACTTTAGTAAGGCCTTTGACAAGGTCCCATATGGGAGGTTAGTTCAGAAGGTTCAGTCACTAGGTATCCACGGAAAGGTTGTAAACTGGCTTCGAAATTGGCTGTGTGGGAGAAGACAGAGAGTGGTAGTGGATGATTGTTTCTCAGACTGGAGGCCTGTGACTAGTGGTGTGCCTCAGGGATCTGTGCTGGGGCCATTGTTGTTTGTTGTTTATATCAATGATCTAGATGATAATGTGGTAAATTGGATCAGCAAATTTGCTGATGACACTAAGATTGGAGGCGTCGTGGACAGCGAGGAAAGCTTTCAAAGGGATCTGAACCAACTGGAAGAATGGGCCAGAAAATGGCAGATGGAATGTAATGTAGACAAGTGTGAGGTGTTGCATTTTGGAAAGACAAATCAAGGTAGGACATACACAGTAAATGGTAGGGCACTGAGAAATGCAGAGGAACAAAGGGATCTGGGAGTTCAGATACATAATTCCCTGAAAGTGGCGTCACAGGTAGACAGGGTTGTAAAAAAGGCTTTTGGCATCCTGGCATTCATAAATCAAAGTATTGAGTATAGGAGTTGGGATGTTATGGTGAGGTTGTATAAGACATTGGTGAGGCCAAATTTGGAGTATTGTGTGCAGTTCTGGTCACCTAACTATAGGAAGGATATCAGTAAGATTGAAAGAGTGTAGAGGAGATTTACTAGAATGTTGCCGGGTCTTTAGGAGTTGAGTTACAAGGGGAAAGATTGAACAGGTTAGGACTTTATTCCATGCAGCGCAGAAGAATGAGGGGAGATTTGATAGAGGTTTACAAAATTATGAGGGGCAGAGACAGAGTTAATGCAAGTAGGCTCTTTCCACCTAGATTAGGGGAGATAAGTACGAGAGGACATGGCTTTAGGGTGAAAGGGGAAAGGTTTAGGGGGAACATTAGGGGGAACTTCTTCACTCAGATTGGTGGGAGTGTGGAATGGGCTGCCATCTGATGTAATAAATGCGGGCTCACTCTGAAGCTTTAAGAATAAATTGGATAGATACATGGACGGGAGAGGTCTGGAGGGTTATGGACTGGGTGCAGGTAAGTCGGACTAGCGGAATAACGTTTCGGCACAGACTAGAAGGGTTGAATGGCCTGTTTTATGTGCTGTATTGTTCTATGGGATGTCAGGGGTAAGTTTTTTTTTTACATAGAGAGTGGTGGGTGTGTGGAACGCATTGCCGGCAGAGGTTGTGGGGGCAGATACATTAGGGACATTTAAGAGACTCTTAAATAGCCACATGAATCATAGAAAAATGGAGGGCTGTGTGGGAGGGAAGGGTTAGATTGATCTTAGAGCAGGATAAAATGTCAGCACAATATTGTGGGCTGAAGGGCCTGTACTGTGCTGTAGCGTTCTATGTATTTCAGCATAAATGGAATGTTGATTGAGGACAGAATTGGCTCTTCCTTGGTGACACTTACTCTTCCAGGGTCAAATATCTCAGAAATGGGGATCTCAGAGTCTTTAACAGGAGTCACAAGAACATGCAAAAGGTACAATGGGTAAAGGATTGCAATAAGACTGCAATGGTTAAAACACTGCATGTTTCTCGATAATCTACCTTGCTCTGAAACATCAGCATTTAATCAGTCTTCCATAAGCAAAAAAAATGGAACGATGGATTAGACCAATGTTTCCATCAAGGCAGCACAACACTGCCTGCAGCATCAAAAACAGACACTTCCCTGTAGTCATGTAATCAGCTTGAAGGTCAGAAGAAACCTTGGGACTATAAAGGGAAATATAATCTTTCTTTCCTACTGCTCGAAGCGATCAAAACCAGTCCAGGGAATCACATGCAGTATGTGGTTTCTGTAAAGTCATTCAAGTTTCACAGTCTCAGCCAAGAACTGGTCTTACTCCCTCCCAAACACTGTGGATGGCGTCACATCCTCAGATTCCAAGTTTTTAGTCAGGAGTCAATTTCCAAGATTTTGCAATTTAAATGCCAGCTGGAGTCCAACCAGAGGACCCAGCCTTACATGCGTAATAAAGCTGCTCAGTTCCATCAACAACCTGTATTAATATAGCACCTTTAACTAAGCAAAACGTCCAAGGTGCTTCACAATTTCAACAGTGAGCCCCAGGAGACTGGGACAGGGGACCAAAGTCTTGGTCAAAAAGAAGAGTTCAGGAAGCTCCTAAAGCAGGACAGGGATGTTTAGGTGGGGAGGAGAACTTATGGCCTCGGCAATTGAGGCAGAGCGACCACGAGAGGGGCAGTTAAACCCAGTGTTGACCTAGAAGGCAGAATTGAAATCTGACAGACCAGAGAGAGAGGAAGGGATGGGGCAAGGAAGGATTTGAAAACAAAGAGAAATTTGAAAGTCAAGGCTCTATTATTTACAAATTATATTTAGAAGCACAAAATTATGCATTAGGATGTGTTTAAATGGACACAACAAAGTGACTCAGAAATTAAACCACAGTATAAATCCAACTGTCTGGAACACACGAGATCCTGCTGGTGGACTATCTGATTTTCTGGACTGCTGGATGTTACTCCTATGAATAACCCTGATACACATTTCTTTCAATTTTTTTTTACATTGTACAATGGTATAATAATATTTTCATTGAACCTGGTGGGTTTACTGGGAGTGGGAACAGTGGGACTCAGGTTGTAAGTTTCAGTCTGACAAAACAAATTGAAACATACAAGCACTTCACTCCCAACTCCAGCTGCAAACCTGCCCCCATTCCTGACCCCAGTGTTCCTAACCCTGGCTGGCCAACACAACCCACAATCTGGATCCTTGCTCTGGCCACACATCTCACTTGCACTCCAGACCCCTGGCTGATACTCTAGACTAATCAATGGCCAGATGCAAGAACCATGAGGAATTTTGAACAAGTGAATACTGGATTATCTGTTCTCTGAATACTGTTCTTTCAGCTAGAGTAAGAAGCAGTGAATATGATAAAAAAAGAGCAAAAAAAGTAATCTCCATTTACACAAAAATACACACACACACCCATTAGTCATTAGTAAACAATTTAATAATTAAGTATAACATTTGATGAGACAAGAAAGAGAAGCAGCCACTAAATCCAACTTAACGTTGCCTAGGTTTGTCACATTCAGAGTACGTGATAAGATCATGACCCATTTACAATGCAGTTTAGAAATTCAATTCCAAGAAATTGCAAGACCCTTTGCACTACATTAGGCCTGTTTATACAAGTTAGGGTGACGTTGGACGCACGATCGGCAAAAGCTATATTTGCTTGATGCAACCAAGTCTTTTAAGCAACAGGATCTTGTATTCTAGCTAACATGTATCAGAAAAAATTTCTAACCTTCTGGCTTTCTCTGAAATTTGAAGAATCCGGTGTCCCTGCAGTCAACCACCATGGCTGTTGAATCAGACATCAGGCAGGAGATGCTTCACACTTGAGAAGAACTTGAAGTGCCTTACGGACACAGTCAAGTCTCCACAGAACCCATCTGTTGGGCATCAAGTTGGTTCTGAGAAGCACCATGACTTAGTGATGCGAACTGGGCTCTGGATCGCTGCATCTACTCCAGGTGGTAAACCACAAAACCTCGGATAGCTTCTAGTCAGGACAGTGCCATTCCACAGATTTGGGTTGGGTAGCTCTTTAAATTCCAGTGTATTTGAGTCATGATTTGAGAGCTCTGTACAAGAGCATAATGTGCAGCAGCGGGATAAAGGAAACCAGTATTGCTTTGTATAAGCTGCATGATATTTTACTCATACAGTTTAGTCCTTATCTGAAATGATTATTAGTGGAATAGATTCTGCATTATCTGACTGCGAGAGGCAAGCTTTAGGTTTGCATTTTATGGCTGCTCTCTGAACACGAATAAAATCATTACTTTTATATTTCAAACATAATAAGGGACAACAGATTTGCCCCCAACATACAGAGTTAAAAAATGAAGCGATGTACAAAGCTGAGATTAATGGAAGCTCATAACAAGACTACCACGTTCTTTGAGCTATATACATACAATTAGCCTGTGTTCAGACAGCCACTTCCACTCAGCAATGAAGCCATAAAGCAGTTACTGCTGTTGCCTCACTCTGAACTCCTTGGCCGATTTACAATACACCTTTTATTTGTTTCAGACAGGGGTAACTCTAGGGAGTGCTGGTGGCAATTCTGTTGCCCATCTTGCTTGGCCGCCCAACATCAGCTGAAAACAAATAGCCAAACACAGACAGGAAAATAAGTGCAAAAACAAGTGCTAAAGATTTGCAATGGCAACAGCACTTGCTGGATGCAATACCACAACTACAAATTGCAAAGCTACTGAGATGCTGAGTATTTCAGTTTATGAGATGAATATCTCGAGTAACGTAGAAGTTCAAAATACGATATTTCTCAATAAAAACAGTGCTGCAAATGTGAATTGAGTTTGATTTAACATACAATTTTTTTACATTTCTCCTCAGAAGAATCCTTTAAATAGCAGTAACTTGCAAATGATCATTGTGTTTTTAAAATATTTTTGTTTGACTAAGAGTTTAACATTTTACCTCAAATTAATTTTAAGAGTTCAGGAAATAGTTTATGGGATGGAAAGAAAGATCTAGGAATCACTGCAAACCTGCTCTATGCAAACTGTTGCACATATCGCTGGCATTTAATGGTCTAGGCGTAATCCATGAGGGTTTCTGCAATGAGAAAATCTTTACCTGTGACCATTCCCTGGAGACTTATCTAGTTTGATTAATCTTGTTTCAGATTGCAACAGGCGAAAATATCTGCTCCAAAATATTAGAAATCTCCCTTTCAAGGTTCAGTAGCCAACACTGCTTTGCAAAACAACAATTTACAAACCTAAATGAAGTGCAATACATTTAGCTCTTTCATAAAGTCACATTTCTGAACAGTAATTCAACTTCCAAAGTGTTACTGCAATTCCAGGAATACAATCACTGAAGCACAACAGAATCATTGCGATCTGATTACTCCAATCATTATCTTGTATTTTACAGGTCTGGGGATTGTAACTGAGACTAGCAATCCACTGGTAGGACAGCACGTAACTTATTGTAAACCAACAACAGAGCACCAGTGCAATACTGCCATTTCCTGTCCTGTGTTCATTCTGATCTGACTTAGAATATTATAAAGTCTAAGGACCAATAACATTGCTCTGAGAAACAGGTCTCAGATAAAAGAGGCAGGTTAAATTATATCTTTAGTTGAGTTTTAATTCAATGTTTCTAAAGGAACAAAGAGCTTTTATGTTTAAATGATTTTTTTTTACATGTAGAAATGTTGGAAATGGAGATTGAAGAATTGTGAAAGAGACCAGTGACAAAACAAAGACGTTTGCCAGTCTTTACCCTCAAAATATTACATCCTCCTGTAATCACATTCAGTAATCCTGAGACAGTTTGAATTAGGTTTCACTCTGACAGACTGCCCCAGAAATCATAAAACTAATAAATCTCTTCCCTTTGCACCATCTGCGACATGTCACAGATGGGGAAGGGCCTCAGCTAGCAGTTGGTTGCATGGTTGCCTTGATCCCAAGCATTCACTTATACTCTCTTCCAAGGCAGTGCACCGACTTTGCCCTTTTGTTGGACATTAGTTAGAATACTGACTTAACTTACTTTTGTCTGAAGGAACCTTCCTTTGCCTGCATGAAGAATTAATGTTGTTCCCACTAACTGTGCCTTCAGAGCCATCAATTTGTGAAACAAAAGATTGTTGTGGCTTGTGCAATCAATTTGAACACAATGTTCTTAAAAAGTGGAAGGGTTACTTCCATTTCCAACCATGCACGAAGAAAGGTGTGGCTCAGTGACATAAAAGGAACGTTGTTCTCCTCATGCTAGATATTGCTGCATTCTGCACTCAGAAAAAGTGTCATAGAGGAGGATAATTGCACAGCACAAGATCAAAGCATCTTGACAAAGGCAGTCGAACCAAAACTGACAAAACAGGACTTTACGTTCACTTCTGTTAAAGGTGCACTGCACCACAAACTTCCAATAGAAAGGCAATATGTTCTGCTCAAAAATGTTAGTAATGGCAAAGTTAAAAAGCAAAACTTGTTTACCATAGCAGTATGGACGATGCACTCCAGAGAAACACAACCTATAAACAGGAACTTGGAATTCAATGCTCATTAGGTTCGCAGAATTGGGGAATGCGACCTCCTTTTGGGCCCAGTGGTCTTCATCTGAATGGCACCATTAGAACTCCTGCCATCTCTTAACAGGCAACAAATAAGTTTAATGATGCCTTTATCATGTTGTAAAGAGTTTAACTTCTCAGCCATTTAACAATTTTCCACATGCATGTCAGCAGATTGTGTCTTTACAACAACCAAAATCAAGCAGATATAAAGAGCACACCCCAAACCTCCAATCATTTAAAAAATCATATTCTATTTAAACTAATAGAGAACAGATTCACAGCAAAGCAGGTGGTGATATAATTAGGAATAGAAATGTAAGGTAATTGTACAAACGCACAACTGTCAGAAGTTAACACATTGCTTTTCTGCATTAATTGGGAAGAAGTCACAGAACTCAGCACTGTCACAGGATGAGATTGCAGAACTCAATCCCATTAGGGAGAATAATAATACTCTAAAACAATCATGTTTCCTGTTGACCAGGCACAGAGTGAAGTGGAGAATATTGAAAGGGCTATCCGTGAACCAAAGCACCATTGCCCCAACGGGAAGTACAGTAAATTATGACGGAATGAAAAGAATGAATGCAAAAATACTAAAAGGTTAAGTGTTCAAAATACTGTACGTTCAGCCTCAGGTTTGCTTGGAAACAACATCAGGCTGCTCAATAATCAATGTTGTCAACACAGTTCTAATTTCAAATGTAGACAATCCAAGTGAGAGCAAACAAATGCAGTTCCCGTATCATGTTCTCGAACATCCTCTGGTCAGAAAGCAAGTGTTTTACTTGAATTCTTCAAACTGGAATGTGACAGGAATTCAGAGCTCTGGGTGACAGGCAAGTTTCCGCTGATTCCATTTCTCTTGCCCACCGAACGAAACCTTGGGCTGGAGTATGGTGCTGTGCAGAGAAAGGATTGTTAGGCCACACATTCTAACTGAAACCTACACTATTTCTTTATGTAAAACAGTAATGAACAGAACTGTGAACTGATGTCACAGAACCGCAGAGCCCACCTGTCCATGCTGACTGTAAAGCCTCACCATGCTCATCCTATTTCCCTGCATTAAACTTTGAAATTGTACCTGCCTCCATCACCTCCTCTGGCAGCTCATTCCTTATACCTATCACCCTCTATGTGGAAAAACTTACCCTTCAGATCTCCTTTAAGTTTCTCCTCTCTTGCTTTAAACCTGAGCTCTCTAGTTCTAGACTCCCTGCCCTGGGAAGAAGACTGCATCTATTCATCATAATTCTGTAAACCTCAGTGTCACTCCTCAGCCTCCTACCTTCCTGTGAGAATAAATCCAGCCTATCCAATCGCCTTATAACTACAGCCACCTATTCCAGGCAACAGAGGGACACAGGTAGCCTGGTGTTCCTACAGCCTTCAGCAGCTGTCTCCACCTTCACCCTCCCCAGCCCCCTCCTGGCTCCATATTACTGTTTTTTTTTCTCCGCCTCCATCATTCTTCAACACTCCACCTCCCCCTCAGTCCACCAACCACCTCCGGCCTCTTGCCTCACCACTCCCCCTCTCCTCTTTACATTGTGTCTCTCAGACCTGATGTAGGGTTTCAACCCAGAACATCGACAATCCCCCCACAGATGCTGCTTGACCTGCTGAGTTCCTCCAGCAGATTGTTTGTTATTCCTGGCAACATCCCGGAGAATCTCTTCTGCACTGTTTCTAATGTTCCCACATTCTTCCTCCAGTGTGGTGACTAGAACAATACTCCAAGTGCAGTCAAACCAATGCCTTATACAACTGAAACATGATGTCTCAACTCTTATTCTCTTTGCCTTGACCTATGAAGGCAAGCAAACCAAATGCCTTCTTCACTACCCTATCCACGCGAGTGGCCATTTTCCTGGTCTCTCTGCCCATCAATGCTGCCATCAACTCTAAATGCCCTTCCAGAATTTGATTTCCCAAAGTGCTTTACCTCACACTTATCCAGATTAAATTCCATCTTCCACTGCTCCACCCAACTTTCCAGCTGATCTATGCCCCAATGCATCCTTAGGCAACTTTCTTCACTACCTATGACTCCACTAATTTTCGTGTCATCTGCAAACTTATTCATCAGACCTCTTTTATGTTCTCATCCAAGTCATTTATATATATTGAAAACAAAGATGGTCCCAGCACCAATCCCTATGGTACACCACTTGTTCCAGACTTCTAGTCAGAAAAACACTCATCCAGCTCTACCCTATCAAATGGCAATCATGAGATCCAGTTTGACAAACACCTCAAATCTCTTGTGCCTTAACCTTCTGGACCAGTCTACCAGGTGGGACCTTGTCAAAAGCCTTAAAGTCCACATAAACCACATCTATTGCTCTACTTTCATCACTTTTCCTAGTTACCTCCTCAAAAAACTCAGATCAGAGTTGTGAGACTGGATTTCCCCTGCTCAAAAGCATGCTGATTGCTCCTAATCAATCCCATATCAATGCATTGGACTATTTTGGTGTTATCAGTCAATGGAGTTATTGTTAATCTTCTTGCCTGGTGGGATAGTAGAGTTAAGTAGCATTAGAACTGATGAAATGCATCAAAATTTCTGTTTCCAGACCAGTACTCAGCAGTTGGCCCTCCAGGTGACGTCCGGCTCTTCTTGGTTGTAGTTAAGTACTTGCAGCTAGGTTTAAAAATCACTTAATCCTCCTGAGAAAAATGTGGCAGGTAGGTGATGTATTCTCTGGCCAGTTAGACCCGTAGCTCACTAACCTGCTGGAGCCCACAACAGGTGGCAGGGATAAGAGACAGCGTTTGGGTAACTACATTTGTACTTTGAAATGGCACTGTAGCTGATGAGGTGAGGGTGTTGAGGCGTTATTGTAGGATTAGTGTAAATGGGTGGTTTATGGTTGGTGTGAACTGTGAGTTGAGGGGCATGTTTCCATGCTGGATCTATGGCTCTATGAATTGTGCACAGATCAAAAATCATGTCTAATATTTCCTATACTAATAGGTGTTGCACTTTAAAGTTGAATTCAAAGGTTCAGAATTCAATAACCTTAACAGTTGACGACACCTAGACGGTGGAAGGAGGACTAACAAGCTCCGTATGTTGGTGGGATTAGAACAGTTTTCAGAGTGTGGGTAATTAGTGGTTAGAGACAGGACCTGCTGAAGATCCAGGAGTGAAACACACAGCTAGAAATGGTGAACGCAGCTCAGTGCAACTGCAAAATTTCTGATACAAGAAGTGGGCCCACATCAGAACTAGATTCCCAATGTAATTCTGAATATGTATCAGACCAAATCATTGTTTGTATTAATATGGAAACTTAGATAGAAACTTTTATTTTACGACAGAGTAATAGACTAAGGTTCACTACGTCTAAGATTAGGCCAATTCTCAACTCCTCGTTATACTGATTGAAATTAAACCATCAATTTTCAACCTCAGAACAGTAAATACATATGTTAACATTTATTCCTTCCTTGGAGATCCCAACCCTTATCCTGGGAAGGAATAAATGTTTGCATCTGTGCATACAAACTATTTATAGCTCATATTTCAGTGTTGCTTGACAAGACAACCTCTTCTTGCAGGCAGAGGCTCTATGGTTCCTAATAGAATGTGCAAATGCTGCAGATTGAACATAAAGCCAAAAGGACACCATAACCCCAACATCGTTATAAAATGGCCAGAGTTGCCCAACATTTCAACTTAATCATTTTTTAGTTGTTGAGTAATTCTTAATGGCTGATGGAAGTCATTCTGTGAAACATCAGATCATCACAACCCTGGACCAACACTAACTGAGGTAAGATTGCTGAAATTTGGGAAGGGTTTGGGGAAGTTAAGTACTTTTGAAGAAAAATGGGTAAAGGTGGAAGCATTTGATTGATGGCACAGCAGACCCAGACCCTACAACCTCTATATTTGGGGCTTGAAATACTCATGGGAAATGATTCTCTCCGATATCAGCTAGAATGGATCTTGTGAGACCAGAAACACAGCATTAATTATGGACCTCGTCGACCACAGTACAATGAAATACGTCTGAAATTTGGTTAGTAACACAGGTTGGCCGGGATAAATACAATTAAAAAAAGTCTAAGAGGTTGCACAAGTCGTATATTAAAAATGGATATGGCCAAAGAGCTACAGAAAATGTCCCCTGGAACTGTGTAAGTTACTGTACCATGAGAGGAGTCTGAGGAATTGAGGGCTATGGGGAACGGAGTTAAAAACCTGGGCAGATCAGCCATGATCATACTGAATGGCAGGGCAGGCTTGAAGGGCCGAGTGGCCTACTCCTGCTCCTATTTTCGTGTTTACTGTTGCAACTAAGAAAGCATTTTGACCAAGGGCAAGGGAAAAGTAAATGGCAAGATTACCACTGCATCCAGTATGATCAGAAGCAGGTGTTCATCTCCTTTGCCCACCATCAGTACCAAGAGGCAGAATGTTAATCACTGTTTCAGAAAGCAGTATTCATATAACCCATAGCCCATTGTAAATGACAAATTAAGGGAATGTAAAGGAAAAATCTTCTAGAATTCTACGAGGGGTAACTTTTTCATGGTTTACATGACCATTGCCAGCAACATCAGCATTTAATGTCCATCCCTGAACTTACATTTCCAGGTTTTGTATGTTAGGCATAAAAGGTTCTTCTCAAATACCTGACATAAGTTGACTCTTGCAGGCTGGAGACCTCCTGGATTTGTTCTGGAGTTGCCGGCCACTCATACGGGATGAGATGCCACTGTGAAGCAAGGACGAGCACAATTACCAATGAACACAGAAACTCAGAGTTAAAGCTTGGAGGCGTTTTCCATTAAACCTTTATCTGCTCTTGGTACTTGTAATATTAAGTTTCAATTGATGGATTACTTATTCTTCCATTGAAATCAATGACCAAAGTAATGATCACAGATCAGCACTATATGAAAATTCACTGTGTTGCTTTCTCAATACAAAATTACTTTTCAGATGTAACAACACAATCAGGTGCTCTTCAAATGAAAACTGGAAAGAGAGCAGCCCTAATAGGTCTTCTGTCTTCACCGTAGACCATTATCTGCTCAATATACAGCTCTCTCTTTATTCCCTCAGCATTGTTTAGTGAGGTTTATAAAAGTTGTAAAAATCAATGTGAAAAATCAGAGCAAGGTTGAGCAAAAATAAATTTGTTTCAATAAAATGAACAACTCCAAGAACAAAATATTTCAGAAGCTGGAAACTTGAAATAAAACAGAAAATGCTGGAAATGCTCAGTAGGACATGCAGCATGTGTGGAGAAACAGTTAACATTTCATCTGTGTTTAGTTTCCTCTTTTCCTCTTATGTTTTGATCAACATAAGCAGACGTAGAAAATGTAGTAATACCATTTTGAGGAAATGCAAATAAGTAATTGCTTCTCCCTTTTACAACTCCTTCAGATTGACCTTCTGACATTCATCGATTCCTTTACTAGCCTCTACCTCCTGTTGTTTTATCCCTCATCTTCCAGCCTAGACGTTCCTCCACCTGTCCCTCCTCCACCTTCTCTGCAATTTCAAACTTGTACCTCTCTAACTTTTCAGAGTTCTGATGATGAATTTGAAATGTTATCTGTGTTTGCCTCGCCACATGGACTGTCTCTCCTGCTGAGTATTTCCAGCATTATCTGTTTTACTCCAATAGGCTGTTTACTTCTATGGAAAATTCTCTGATGAATTGGCAGTGATTCCTAAAGTCAAGAGTGAGTCAATAGCTGCCTTCATTATCAGTGTGAACTCTGATCTGCGACTGTTATCCTGGCTCAGAATCATGTTGTAACCACAGTCACAGCTGAGTGCAAATTGAAAATGAAGAAGGGCACAAATGCAACAAATATAATCAGCTGCACACAAAATTGGCATACGTGTAGCTTCTGACTTAATAACGTTGTTTTTAAGGGATTTAAACGTTGAATTAAGGCAGGATGAACACAAATAGTCACTCATTTTTGTTCTTGGTAGAAATAGTTTGTAAAGAAATAAACATTTATCTTCCTTCATCTTACTGATTCATGATGAAACTAACTTCTTACTTTAAGAAACTTTCTCTTATATTAAACGTTTTTTTTATTATAAAGAGACATCTTTTTCAAGCAAAATGAGAGAAATAGCAACTACAATTTTGTTACTTTTTCCTTTGTGAACAATTTTTTAAGTGCTTTGATTGAATGGCAATTTTTGCAAACGATAAACAAAATGAGTCACTTGCTCCATACACCAGAGTCTATAGAATTCTGCTGATAGAATGCAGTTTAATGCCCAAAGACTTTGTATGAAATAGAAATGGTGCCAGGGACGTTCTTAGCTTTCAATTCATCCCAAAACTTTGCAGAGAGAGATAGTCACTGTTCAAAACTCAGCAGTGCTCTGTAAACAGTATTCACATTCCAAATAAAACTCAGGACAGTAGTCAAACATGGTGAATTTTACAGTTCAGGAGGTTCAAAGAGGGAACGTGCATCCTTAACTGCGAACAAATTCTTACCCTGAACAGTACTTTATTTTGCTTTTATAATCCAAGGTTGTTAACCTGCAGCAATCTGATTTTAAATATTAAACATTATCATCACTAAGTGTTTACAACACATCATTCTGTTAATCACATCTCTAACCATATCATTAAATAATAAAAGAATACCAATATTTTTGCCTTTTCAAATGAATGGCTCAATGGAAAATGTTTTTCCTTGATAATCTCTAAAATTATAATTTAAAATTCTCATCATAATCAAACACCTCTGTGTGTTTCCCAATCTTTGAACAATGCCCAGTCCAATACACTCGGATGTATACATTCTTCCAATTCCAGCTTCTTGTTCACCACTGAAGACTGTCCGGCTCATCGTTAAAGAGCTCGGTAACAGTTACTGAAAAGTTCACACTAGAAGAATAGGTCGGGTCTGGGATTGATCATACCTCACTCATCAGCTGCAAAAATCAGAGGGGGAGGGGAGGGGGCGGTCGGAGGAGGAGGGGAGAGCAGGGGTGGGGTCGGAGGAGGAGGGGAGAGCGGGGGTGGGGTCGGAGGAGGAGGAGGAGGGGGAGGAGGAAGGGGGGAGCGAGGAGGGGGAGTGAGGAGTGAGGAGGGGGCTGGAAAGAGGGGGAAGAAGGGTGGGGGCACACAGAAACAAGAGATAGACAGGCAGGGAGAGTCTGAGATTATACCCCACCGCTCTATCGTGCTCCTTCCTATTATGAATTTAAACTGCAACAGACTGACCTCGAGTATCTTTTCTTCCGTTGCCCTGTTGCTCTGACGTTTGCCTTGGTGGCAGATCTGCTGACAGCCACGGATGGGTTTCTCGCAATGAACAGTGTTCCGGGCTGACTTTTAACTGCAAGTCTCGGCAGGCCCAATCTATAAGTATGAAATAAAGAACAACATTAAACAAATTACAGACCAGTGAGTCTTACTTCAGTGGTGGGCAAATGACTTGAGAAGATTCTAAGAGACAGGATTTATGGGCATTTAGAGAAGCATAGGCTGATTAGGGACAGTCAGCATGGCTTTGTGAGGGGCAGGTTGTGCCTCACGAGCCTGATTGAATTCTTTGAGGACGTAACAATGCACATTGATGAAGGTAGAGCAGTGGATGTGGAGTACATGGATTTTCGTAAGGCGTTTGATAAGGTTCCTCATGGAAGTCATGAGGCATGGGATCCAGGGAAACTTGGCTGTGTGGATTCAGAATTGGCTCGCTCATAGAAGATGGAGGGTGGTTGTAGATGAGGCGTTTTCTGCCTGGAGGTCAGTGACCAGTGGTGTTCCGCAGGGATCTGTTCTGGGACCCCTGCTCTGTGATTTTTATAAACGACTTGGATGAGGACGTAGAAGGGTGAGTTAGTAAGTTTGCTGATGACACGAAGGTTGGTGGTGTTGTGGATGGTGTAGAAGTTTGTTGTAGATTACAACAGGACATTGACAGAAAGCAGAGCTGGGCTGAGAAGTGGCAGATGGAGTTCAACCCAGAAAAGTGTTAAGTGATACACTTTGGAAGATCAGATTTGAATGCAGAATACAAAGTTAATGGCAGGACTCTTAGCAGTGTGGAGGAACAGGGGGATCTTGGGGTCCACGTCCATAGATCCCTCAAGGTTGCCATGCAGGTCGATAGAGTTGTTAAGAAGGCATATGGAGTGTTGGTCTTCATTAGTCGGGGTATTGAGTTCAAGAGCCGTGAGGTGATGTTGCACTCTGGTCAGACCACACTTGGAGTATTGTGTTCAGTTCTGGTCACCTCATTATAGAAAGGATGTGGAAGCTTTAGAGAAGGTACAGAGGAGATTTACCAGGATGTTGCCTGGATTGGAGAGCATATCTTATGAGGAGAGGTTAAGCGAGTTATGGCTTTTCTCTTTGGAGAGGAGGAGGATGAGAGGTGACTTGATAGAGGTGTACAAGATGATAAGAGACATAGACCGAGTGGACAGTCAGAGACTTTTTCCCAGTTGCGACAATGGCTAATATGAGGGGACATAATTTTAAGGTGATTGGAGGAAGGTGTAAGGGGGATGTCAAGGGCAAGTTTTTTTTTTACACAGAGAGTGGTGGGTGCATGGAACTCACTGCCTGCAGAGGTTGTGGGGGCAGATACATTAGGGACATTTAAGAGACTCTTAGATAGACACATGAATGATAGAAAAATAGGGGGCTATGTGGGAGGGAAGGGTTAGATAGATCTTAGGGCAGGATAAAATGTCATCACAACATTGTGGGCCGAAGGGCCTGTACTGTGCTGTAGTGTTCTATGTTCTAAAACAGGAGAAGAAAGTCTAAGCAACGAAAGTACACTACATTAAAAGATTTATTGCAGGTTTTCTCTTTCTCTGAGTCACTTCAACGTGACCTAACAGAAACAGAAGCAGAAAAGCTGGAGCAATACAGCAGGTCAGGCAACATCTGTGAAAAGTGAAACAGTTAATAGTTCAGTTTAAAGCTAACTTGTTTTCTCTCTTTCTGGGTTCTGACAAAGTAAGTTTTAATGTGAAATATTAACTGTTTCTTTTTCCACAGATGCTGCCTGACCTGTTGAAAATTTCCAGCATTTTTTGTTTTTATTTCAGACTTCCAGCATCTGAAGTTTTTTTGATTCTCAATGCATGACAGAACCTGGTCACCCCAATACAGACTAGATCTACAACATTATATCCCTCCAAATCTTTCACACAACAACCATGAAATTTCTCTTCTCCAACTCTGAAAATAAAACCTTGCTCTGGATTCACAACAATCCATCTCCTGGTGAAAAAGAAACAGTGCTTGAAACAAGATTAGAGTCTGCTCCAGATAGGAGATACAAGGACCCTTTCAAATACTGGCTTCAAAGTTTATGATCCATTTCCAGAACAGAGAAATAAATACATTTACTGTCCAAGATGTTTTACTTTCAGAGCAGATCATTTATTTGGTGAAAACTAAGACCAAAATCAATGCAACAAACTTTGAACTTGATTTTTGTGGAACTTGGTGTTGGGTCGAACTTAGGTACCAATACTTTCTGAAGCAAATGGAATGGAAATGTTTGCTTAGATGGGGTTGTGAATACAATTGTCTAAAACTCACAACACAACATTTATTCCTCATTAAAAAGGCAGAGGGAGATAGGAAAGGAGTGCGGTATTGAGCCTGTTCTGTATGTGATGAGATCATAGCTGATCTGCAACCTTGCTCCATGTACCTGCCCTTTGCCTGTATCTTTTGGTTAACAACATCATTCAGTCTCAAGTTTAATTTAACAACAGATCTGGCACCAACTAATATTTACAGAAGTGTATTTCAATTTTCAACCACTCTGTGCTTCATTCCTGAAAGGTCTGCATCTAATTTTTTTTAAAGCACGCTCCCCGATGTTCTATGACTAGCAAAAGCAGGCTGAACAGAGAGAAAATACCAGTTCCCCACAATATTTTAACTTCAACAAGATCACTTCATTAACCTGTTAAATTGCAGGGAATACTTTAGTTTCTGCACTCTCGTCTTACTTTAAGGGTATAGACTTCATTCTGGTAATGCTGTGAACCCTCCAGAACCAACAGATCACTGCCTAGAACTGCTCACAATACTCCTGGTGTAGTCTCACTGGGGCTTTTTATGGATGCTTCTTTGTAATTAAGCTCTTCAGATATAAAGGGCAGCAATCCATCACCATTTATTATTTTATTGATCTATGTGCACATAGAAGTCTCTTTGGATCATCACCGCTGCAAGCTTTTCACTATTCTGTCCCTTTCAAGCCCAAAATGGATGAGTTCACATTTGCTTATGCTGAAATTTTTGTGCTAAAAGAATTAACTTAGTAGCCTAGCTTTTACAGCTGGGCCTGCCAGCCATCCACAGTGCCTGGAATCACAACTCTTCTAAACAACCAAGGCGCTGCTCTTGTATGCCCACACAGTCTGAAACTCATGTATGAGGTCATGGGCAGCATTGATCAATGTAATGGAATGATGTGGATCAGGCAGAACAAGTCCCCCCTACAAAGTTCCTCTTCAAGTCTTTGTCAGCCAACAAAGACTGCCCCAGCTTTCCTGACTGTCAAGTATCTCCGGATCTTTTAACTGTTTCTAAATATTTCTGATTTTTGTAAATTTTTAAGGGTTTTTAATTTTGAGTAATACAACATGGAAACAGGTCCTTTGGCTCAACTTGCTCATTTAATAGATTTTTAGAATTAAAACATAATTAAAATTAATTAAAAAATTAAATCAATGAAACACATTAAAAAAAAATTAAGACAAAGCAGTCTTATCCTTCCTTTTCTGCCTCACAACCAGATAATTCCCAATTAAATCGATGGTGCAGGATGCAGAAGCAGATCACCTCAATGTAAAAGCTGGGAAATCTCAGCAAGATTTGCACTTCCATGTTCCAATGGAATTTGGAAATGTCCAATGTATAAAGATACAGATTAAAAGCAATGCAATATCCTTTTCTAGGTTGAAAGGTAGTGCTGTTGCTAACACAAGAATAATGGAAGGAAATCCTGTGAAAGTTATACATCGGGAACCGAAGCAGCGACAAATAAAAGTTGTTAACAGGCAACTGTGCGATGTAATTCTCCATTTCAGTGATATCTAAAAGAAATTCCATTGGGACAACAGAATGAGAAAAAATAAGAATAAAGAGTCATACCTCTGCAGAAAGGAGTTGTTGGTCTGTGGCATTATGTCATGGCTCATGGTAACTTCAGACCTTTGAGCAGCTGAAGGGCCAAGAATTACTGTAGTATCTAGGCCAGTCTGATCATTCACTTCTGCAGTTTCAAAGGTTTCATTCAGATCGTGATTACTTGACGTTGTTGAGAGGTTACAGCTGATGGGAGTGGTGCTGGCTGGAGCTTTCCACTTCCTTGAGATAGTTGGTGTGAAGCTTCTTTTGATGCTTTCAGCTGAAGTTACAAATTTAGTTCCTTTGTTACCAAGAGTATTGCTCCGATTTGAAAATGGCTGAGTCTCCTTCGTGTAGGTTTTTGGCACAACGTTGACTTGGTCGATTCGGGATGAGTTGTTCTCCCTTCGTAACTCAGATATCGAAGGAACATCTGTGTGCACCTCAATTTCTGTTCTCCTTCTCTTTAATGGCATTGACTGCTCCTTCTGCTGAAGGTTAGGTGGTGGTCTGAGCTCTGTCAGGCACCGTTTTGTGGGTAGCCGCCTCTTTGGAGCAGCCTCTGCTGGAGCTTGTGCAGTTGAATTTGAAGCTGCAGCTTTTTTTGGCACTAGGAAACAGAAGAACAAAAGTAAGGCTTTGCGTTAAAAAATCCGAACAAGATATTATTTTGCAAAGTACTATCATTTCCAACATTTCTCCTGTGCTTAAAATGTGGGATTGTTCAGCTCAGCCACACTCAAGTTTTTACATCTTGGTTGGTATTCCAATAATCCAAACATAACTAAACAGAGGAATAGGATTAGAACATTCACTTCCTCAATATTTAAACAAATTGAAGGGAGAAACTGAAATTACATTTCAAGTCGATGACCTTTCATCTGACATTTCATTGACCTGAAACAGTATCTTGGTTTCTCTCTACACAGATCAGTTGTACAGCATGGAGTCAGGCCCTTCGGCCCAACCGGTCCATGCCAACCAAGATGCCCATCTCTAAGCTAGTCCCATTTGCCCCATATCCTTCTAAAACTTTCCTGCTATTACCTAACCTATCAAACATTGTCAAATCCCCCCCAAAAAATGAAGTTTATTGTTCCTAATAGAAGAGTATCAGGTGAGTGGTAGTTTGCACAAACCCACCCTAAGGTCAAAAAGATTCCCTTCATCGTTGTCTAACTGCTGACAGATTTAGCAGCTGAAGCCAATGTTCTCTGTCATTTAGAAGAATGAAAGGTAATCTCTTGAAACATTAGATTATTCCGAGGCTTGACCGGGTAGATGCAGTACGAATGACTGTTTGGAAGGACAGCCTAAAGCAGAGGGCAAAGTTTCAGGGCAAGAGGTTAGGTGACTGAAGAGTGGAGGATTTTCTTCATGAGGATTGTGAATCTTTAGAACTTTCTATCCCGGGAAGTTAAGTGATTGGGTATATCGAAGGATGAGATAGGTCTTTTGTTTTCAGCCATTACGTAATCCACAAATTAGCAAGAAAGAACAGCTGAGGAAAGACCTTATCAGTGGCAGTGCAGATTGAAGGAATTTTGGGCTGCTCCTGCTCTTCTGTCTAGATTTATACATGAAGACCACAAGGGATGTAGAGCTTCCAGAACCCACAGAACTGCAACTTATGGTTTTGGCTCCTTTTCGAGAAGAGATGGTTTAAAAAGTTAAGCCTATTTAAATGATTTTTTTCATGAATCTGTGGTTGATTTTGTAGCATTACTTGATGTTCTAGATGTCTGTAACAAATCCATATGAGGTCATTGTGTAATTCATAATGTCTGGGGATACTTGTGGTTGTACAAGGCTGTTTGCTAGCAATATTAAATCCAGAAAATACAAAAAAATACTTCCATACTGTTACTTATTGGGATGAATTATGTTTTCTGCTCAACATTTTCTGATATGTTCACAAAGACCAACAGTAATAAGGTGTTTGTGGTTTTCTTGATCTGCTGATAATAGAATTCTTTGGTATCTGAGTCACGTCTAATTGCAATTATCTGATAATCTGTGTGTTTTAAAAGGAGAAAAAAAAACTGTGAAGGCCAGATTGGGCCTGATTGACGACAAGGTGGTCAGAAATTGACTTGCTTCTGCCTGGTGGATACAGGTTCTACTGCAGCCATTAACAGGACCCCAATGATGTAACTTGAAGGGGAACGAAAAGTGCTGAGGGAAAGTAAAAGCCATAAGTTGCACTATATAGGAACGAAGAGTGCTCTAAATGTTGAACAATAACATAAGTAATAGAGGTGTGGTGTATCAGCTTTCGAGCCTGCTCCACCGTACGATATGGTATTGGCTGATTATCTGTCTCATTCACTTTCTTGCCTGATCTTCACAAGCCCCAATTCCCTTCGTATCCAAAATCAGTCTCAGATTTAAATATACTCAGGAAAGAATCCCTCAGATTTGCAACCCTCTACAAAAAAAACTTCTCCTCTCACTTGTGAATGGCTGACTGCGCATCCTCAGACTACCCACAGATAACATATCATTCAGCCTACTATGCAACAAATGCCACAGCTTTGATGAAAAATACACCGCAGGCCAGCTTCGCCACCTCAGCCTTCCTGTATGGAATCCTTTTAAAGGAGATCCAATTCTGATAAGCAGCAAGTCTTCCCTAATTGTGTGGAGTAGATTCTTAATCTTTGTGTGTGACTAATAAAAAAATCTTATCAAAATTTATGTTGCACATTGTCTGCTGGTGATACATAGGAACTGAATGGAAATGAGTTTTTTTTGTGGAAAATGATTGGCTAATCAATTTACAACTCTAGCTTTGTGCATGAATCGCAAGTTGAAAATCTACCTAAATTATATATATGCTTAAGAGGACCTCACTAAAAATGAAGGCCTTTACTTGCTTCCCATTCCTCCAGGGCTTTCTGCTTAGCAAGTCTGCAAATGTTGTATAACCAGTTTATTCCAACTCCTCCTACTCGGGTCTGCTTAATTACATGTAGCTTGCCTGGTATTTAGAGAGCTCCTGTCAGGATTACTAAACACATTAGTGTTACTAAATGTGGCAAAGCTAACAGGATAAATACATATTAAGGGGCAGGAAAGGCTAGCTCTTAATGAATATATTGTTGAAAACAATTAAGGTCTGTTGCAAATTAAAAATCCAAAGCATTTCCCTATGGTTTTAGCACATTGAATGTCTGGTGTAAACCTCTAAATCCCTTGATTTGCTTTTAAGATAGTACAGCCTTTACAATTAATGTTGAGAAATCTTCATATATAGATACAAAAACCAATGAAAAGAAGTTGCAGGACACATTTCCAGAAGGCATTTGACAAGGTACCAAATAAAAGACTGGTGCACAAGATAAGAGTTTATGGTATTGGGGAGTGCATTAGCATGGATTGAAGATTGATTATCACATAGAAGACAGAGTTGGAATAAATAGGTCCCAGAGATCAGATCTTGACCTCAATTGTTTATGATTTACATTAATTACCTGGAGGAGGGGCAAGTGCAAGATATCCAAGTCTGCCGAAGACATAAAAATAGGTGGGAGGGCAGTTGCGAAGAGGATATCTGGACTCTACGACAGACTGCAGATAGTTTGAGTGAGTGGCAAAAACTTGGCGAATGGAGTTAATGTGGGAAATTGTGAAGTCATGCACTTTAGTAAGAGAAATCCGAAGGCAGACTTTTATCTAAATGGAGAAGGATTACAGATGAGCAAAGCGTGGAGGGATTCAGGTGTTCTTGTATACAGATCACAAAAAGTGAGCAGAGCAGGTGTAGCAACTGGTTAGGAAGGCAAGTGTCAGAGTGGCCTTTATTGCAACAGTATTGGAGTTTAGGAATAGGTAAGCATTGTCACTAATGTACATGGGAAATGCTGAGGCCACACCTGGAATACCACGCAGAACTTGTCTTATTTAAGAAAGGATATCACAGCATTGGAGGCTGTGTGTTTGAGCTTTACTTGGCGCCCTTGGCCATAAAATCCAGTGGAATGGTGAAGGAGAGGTCCACTGTTGGTGGGTCATCTTTGAAATTGGATTTCAAAATGAATATGTCCTTCAGGAGGATACAAACCAGGGCATTTCTGTCCAGTGCCCTGGATAATGTCTATTCTTCAATCAATATCACCTACACAGATGCTTTGGACATGATTAAATTGGAGTCTGTGGGAGCTGCTGCACTCAAATTGCCGCCACATTGTCTATACTGCAATAATGACTGCACTTCAGACTTCACTATGGGTTGTCCTGAGGTCACAAAAGCTTTTACATTTTACTTTTGGTCTATAGTGAGGGCCTGACCAAAAAAGCCATTCATGATTACATGTACTAACATGCTTCATGAAGGGGCAATGCTGCACCAGATTAGAATATTGCTGTCTCATTTTATCAATTCTTTGGTCATACCCCTGCATAAAACATGCCATCATATTTCAGTGATACAAGAAAGCAGACCTGAGATGAGTGTTATAACTGTGTGATGGGTCTTCTAATTTTACTATTTAATTACATGTTTTTAAAAAGTAATAGCTTCTTTTGTAATTAACCTTCACAGAAACACAGTGAGTTATTTCCATATTTAAAATCAGTAAGATTTGTTACAATAGGAAGCCCTTAGTTTCCCTGAAATTAAACTGAAGTTTCCCCTGACTTTACTTGTGTTAAAAGTGTACCTGCTCTAAAAATAAGCACAGCCTTTCCTCCTAATCAGTGATGTGAAGATTTGGATAGGGGACTGTTACCTTTCAAACAAATCCCAGCAAAAATAAACTGAGTTTGAACAAGTTCAAACCAGGACCCAAACAAAAAAGAAAATTTGCATTTATATGGCACCTTTCATGACCAAACATCACAAAGTATTTTCAATCAAGCAAGTACTTTCTAAAGTACAGGAAACATGGTGACTGACTTTCACTCAGCCTTTCAAACAGCAATGATGTGGTGTCCTGATTATCAGATTTCTTGATAATGACTGCAGAGTAAATTTTGTTCAGACTCCAAGAAGTCAGATGGGGCAAACATCACAAGGCATTAGTAAACGTCTCCTGGGAATGCTATTTGGCTAATGTGGAAGACCCCACTGCAGTGTTCCACACAATGGTCTAAGAAAGGGGATGAAGCAAAACATTAAGATAGAAGAAATTTGACTTTTTAACTGATAATGTCATACCTTACCTGAAACAACTTGTAGACAATGAAGGCCAGCCCCAACAACTCTTAAGACAGCAATGTTTACCATTTGATGAAATGTGTGTTGGAAGTGCTGCAAAAAAGCACGTTTCCCACTGACTGGTTCCGCAAATTAATTGCAGCTTTACATCTTAAGTCTGCACATATTTCGAACGGGGCTAATAATGCCCTAGGTGGTTTTCATTTACAGCAAGGAGGGGGGAACTTGGTTAGAAATGTCTCTGCTGGATACAAATATACATTCCAGCACTGAGGACTTGCTGTGCTAAACTATTACAACACAACTGTCAAGATCTATATCTTTAAAATGTTTCTATTTGAAAAAATGTTTCCACCACTTGGAATTGGTATTTAAAAATGAACACAGATGGACCAGTTAGCACAAGAATCGGTTAAAAAATATAGAATGTACATTGAGTAAAAAGATAACTTAATCTTGTTTGTCTGCCAGAACCATACATTTTTGTATCATTACTAACATCAACCACTGAGTACAGCCCATTCATGACAAATTTATAAACAAAAAGAGGGCTGTGCATTCAGAAGGGGACAAAATAATCAGCTAACTTTGTTTCAAAAAGATGTAAAACTTTCTAGAGTAAAATAGCTAAAAGCTACACTCAGGCAATGCATTTCTGATTTCTGGCATTATGTTAGTTTTAAAACATAACTGGTGTCACTATCGATAATACAGTGCTGTATAAATCGATGTAGCTACAAGTATAATTACCCTTAAAGTAAATTGCTCCAGTATCTTGCAATGTCTCATAAGTACCAACTCGTAATGCAGGTGTATTTATTGTGCCAGTCAACAAGCTATGTGACAGTGGAGGGCTTCAGGTGGACAGAATCCTTCCCTGCAAGGGTATCCACATTCATTTCCAGTGGGAACTGAAGTTAACAGAACAAAATTGGAAAACTTTGGAAATACTAAACAGGTCAGAGAGCATCTAAGGAGAGAGAACAGAGTGATTGACCTGAAAAGTTTAACCTCGTTCCTTTCTCCACAGATGCTGCCTGAACTGCTGTGTTTCCAGCACTTCTTGTTTTCACTTCAGACTTCCAGCATCTGCAGTATTTTGCCTTTGGATCAAGCAGAAAATTTGGTTAAGGTGGCATTCTGGATACAGGCCTTTATTTACATGATAGCATTGCACCAGTGAAGATGCAGAGAAGGGTTTGAGGATGTTGTCAGGGCTGGAGAACTACAGTAATGAGAGGATGACTAGGCTGCAGCTTCAAGTTCCTGAGTGTCAACATCTCAGAGGATCTATCCCGGGCCCAACACATTGATGCAATCACGAAGGTGGCACATCAGCAGCTACTTCGTTAGGAGTTTGAGTAGATTTGGTATGTCACTGAAGACCCTTACAAATTTCCATAGATGTATGTTGGAGAGCATTATGATAATTATGGAGAAGGATAGGACTGGTCCTCAGGTTGAGATTATAAACTGCAGTAAAGCCAATTTTGATGGCATCAGAAGGGATCCGGCAGGCATGATTGGGATAGGTTGCTTTCTGTCAGATAGATGCTTCTTAAGTGGGAAATTATCAAAAGTGAAATACTGAGAGTACAGAATCTATATGTTCCTGTTCGAATAAAAGGCAGGGCTAACGGGTTTAGGGAACCTTGCTTACCAAGGGACATTGAGGCCCTAATAAAGAAAAAGGAGGTGCACATCAGGTATAGGCAGTTAGAATCAAATGAGGCGCTTGAGGAGTATAAGAAATGCAAGAGAACACTTCAGAGAGAAATCAGGAGGGCAAAAAGAGGACATGAGGTTGCTCTGGCAGACAGGGTGAAAGAGAATACCAAGGGTTTCTATAGCTATATTAAGAAAAAAAGGGTAGCAAGGGACAAAATTGGTCCTCATGAAGATCAGCATGGTCATCTATGCATGGAACCAAAAGAGATGGGGGAGATATTAAATGAATGTTTTGCATACATATTTACTGTGGAGACAGATACAGACTACAGAACTGAGGCAACACAATAGTGAGGTCATGGACCGTATCTGGATTATGGAAGAGGAGGTGCTGGCTGTCTTGAGGCGAATGAAAGTGGATAAATTTCCAGGCCAGACAAGATGTCCCCTTGGACCTTGTGGGAGAAAGTGCAAAGATATTTAAAATGTCCTTAGCCACGAGTGAGATGCTGGAGGACTGGAGGATAGCTAATGTTGTTCTGTTGTTCAGGAAAGGGTCTAAGAATAAGCCAGGAAATTAGAGGTCAGTGAGTCTGATGTCAGTCGTGGGTAAATTATTGGAAGGTATTCTAAGGTATTCTTACTTGATAGAGGTGTACAAGATGATAAGAGGCATAGATCGAGTGGACAGTCAGAGACTTTTTCCCAGTGTGACAATGGCTAACATGAGGGGACATAATTTTAAGGTGATTGGAGGAAGGTATAAGGGGGATGTCAGGGGTAAGCTTTTTTTGGTTTACACAGAGTGGTGGGTGCGTGGAATGCACTGCCTGCAGAGGTTGTGGGGACAGATACGTTAGGGACATTTAAGAGACTCTTAGATAGACCCATGAATGATAGAAAAATAGGGGGCTATGTGGGAGGAAAGGGTTAGATAGATCTTAGAGCAGGATAAAACGTCAGCACAACATTATGGGCTGAAGGGCCTGTACTGTGCTGTAGTGTTCTATGTTCTAAGGGACAGGTTATGTAAGTATTTGGATAGACAGGGCCTGATTAGGGATAGTCAACATGGGTTTGTGCATGGTATGTCACGTCTAACCAATCTTAGAGTTCTTTGAGGAGGTTACCAAGAAGGTCGATGAGGGAAAGGCGGTGGACATTGTCCACATGGACTTTAGCAAGGCCTCTGACAAAGTCCCGCATGGGAGGCTGCTCCAGAAGGTTAAGCCGCTTGGCATTCAGGATGAAGTAGTCAATTGGATTCAACATTGGCTTAGTGGGAGAAGCCAGAGAGTGGTAGTAGATGGTTGTTCTCTCTGACTGGAGGCCTGTGACTAGTGGTGTGCCACAGGGATTGGTGCTCAGAGGGCAGTGCGAGTGTGGAACGAGCTGCCAGCGGAAGTGGTAGATGTGGGTTTAATTGTAACATTTAAGAGAGGTTTGGATAGGTACATGGATGGGAGGGGTTTGGAGGGATATGGTCCGGGTGCTTGTAGATGGGACTGGGCAGAAGATCAGGTGGCATGGACAAGATGGGCCAAAGGGCCTGTTTCTATGCTGTATGACTATTCTGACTGGTTACATCACAGCCTAGTATGGAGGCTCCAATGCATGGGACCGCAAGACACTGCAGAGGGTTGTAGATTCAGCCAGCTCTATCATGGGCACAACCCTTCACTCTACTAAGGACATCTCTAAGACGTGGTGCCTCAAGAGGATGGCATCCATTATTAAGGACCCTCACCATTCGGGACATGCCGCCTACTCGTTACCATCATCAGGAAGGAGGCACAGGAGCCTGAAGACCGAAACTCAGCAATTCAGGAACAGCTTCTTCCCCTCCGCCATCAGATTTCTGAATGGTCCATAAATCCGTGAACACCACTTCGTTATTCTTTCTTTTTTTGCACTATTTAATTACTTTGTAATTTATAGTAGCCTTATGTTTTTGCACTGTTCTGCTGCCGTAAAACAACAAATTTCACAGCATAGAAGTCAGTGATAATGAGCCTGATTCTGATTCAGTTGTTTTCTTTTAACAAAGGAAACACAGCAGAGATTTAATTGAATATGCAAAATTATAAGATGCACAGACACGGTGAGCAGGAAAGGCCTGCAGAGTTGGTTAATTGGTAGAGTTCGGGGATTGAGGAAAACTTTTGGTCAGAATGGACATAATAGGCAGAACGACCTCCTTCTGCATTGTAACCTTGTGCGACAAGGAGTTACATGAGCAAATTGAGAAGATGCTCAAGGTGATATCTGGATGGACATTTCAATGTCCTTTTATCTGGATGACTGGAATAATGTGGCCTTTTGCAACATAAAAGGGTTGAGGTATACAGGCAAGTATAGGTGGGTAACATATCATACCTCTTCATGCAAAGAGTGTAAACTCACTGATTTTGTTTTTAGGTAGTTGTTACAATTCAGGTATTTCAAACTTGCAATCAAGTGTAGTTTTACATATAGATGTCCAGATGAAGGGTCTCAACCCAAAACATCGACTATTTCACTCCATACATACTGCCCAACCTGCTGAATTCCTCCTTTTGTGTTGTTTCAGATTCCAGCATTTGCACTCTTGGGTCTCCTTAGTTTTATGTTTACTTTTAGTTCTCAGGACTACCTGGCTTACATAGGCTCAGTCACCATCAACTTGTACTGTTTAATCTTATATCCTTGTGCATAGTTGTAAAGGAATGCTAATGTTTCAGCTGAAGCCCTATTTTCAATAATTTCTTTAATGCTAATGATTTAAGTAACTTTAATTTTAAGGTTGCAATTCTTCAATAGGATCATGGTCGAATCGGACAGCACAGAGATTCCGCCCACCTCATCCATGCCCACCGTGATGCCTATCTACACTAATCCCACTGGGTCCATGTCCCTCTGTGCCATTCCTGTCGAAGTACCTGTCCAGATGCCTTTTAAACATTGTAATTGTATCTGCCTTTACCACTTCCTCTGGTAGCTCTTTCCAGATAACCACCACCCTCTGTGTTAAAACTCACCCCTCAAATCTTCTTCAGATTTCTCCACTCCCACCTTTCACATGCCCCCAGTTCTAGTCTCCCGGTGCAGACTCCATCCATCCTTTCTACGCCCCCCATAATTTTATAAACCTTTACAAGATCACCCCTCTGCCTCCTCTGTTCCAGTGAGAATAAACCCAACCTATCCAATTTCTCCTTATAACTACAGCCCTTCATTCCAGGCACCATCGGCATGGACTAGATGGGCCAAAGGGCCTGTTTCCATGCTGTGGTACTCTATGATTCTATAACGATCTTGTGAAATGCAGCCACAGGAAAGAAACAGCATTTACTATTCTTTCCACTATAAAATGTGATTAGTCCACAACTCAGCTCCTGGGTGTGTGAAGAATAGTTTTTACAACACTGCATATAAATAGAAAAACCTCATTTAAATCCTAATTCTGATAAGTTTTGTGTCCAAATACTTGACTGGCAAATAAGGCTCAACAGTAGCACAGCGGACAAGCAGCAGAAAGCAGTGATCCATGTGCAAAGTTAAAGAAAGACCTAGCTTTGGATCATACAACAATGCTAGATTGGTAATACATCCTCATTTCTCCCTACATGAGCAAGGATTTGGGTATTCTTCTGGGTTGAAGATGATGAAGATTATCCAAGCTTTCAGAAAATCATAGCAACCAATTAAAACAGATTGAGAGGTGCAGCTTATTTTATTGTTTTGGTAAATGTTCCTTTCTGAACTAGAAAAGTAAGCCCTGAAGCTTAGCACTAATGATTGGTTAAGATTTATGATATGTTCCTAAAGATCTAATTAAAATTGTATACTATAGAACCATAGAAAAACTACAGCACAGAAAACAGGCCATTTGGCCCTTCTAGTCTGTGCCGAAACATTATTCGGCTAGTCCCATTTACCTGCCCCCAGCCCATACCCCGCCAGACCTCTCTCGTCCATGTATCTATCCAATTTACTCTTAAAAGTTAAGAGCGAGCCCGCATTTACCACATCAGATGGCAGCCCATTCCACACTCCCACCACTCTTTGAGTGAAGAAGTTCCCTCTAATGTTCCCTCTAAACCTTTCCCCTTTCACCCTAAAGCCATGTCCTATCATACTTATCTCCCCTAATCTAGGTGGAAAGAGCCTACTTGCATTAACCCTGTCTATGCCCCTCATCATTTTATAAACCCTTATCATATCTCCCCTCATTCTTCTCCGCTCCATGGAATAAAGTCCTAACATGCTCAATCTTTCCTTATAACTCAACTCCTGAAGACCCGGCAACATTCTTGTAAATCTCCTCTGCACTCTTTCAATCTTACTGACATCCTTCCTGTAGTTCGGCAACCAGAACTGCACACAATATTCTAAATTTGGTCTCACCAATGACTTATACAACCTCACCAAAACATTCCAACTCCTATACTCAATACTTTGATTTATAAATGCCAGGATTCCAAAAGCCTTTTTGTACAACCCTGTCTACCTGTGACTCTACTTTCAAGGAATTATGTATCCAAACTCCCAGATCCCTTTGTTCCTCCGCACTCCTCAGTGCCCTACCATTTACTGTGTATGTCCTCCCTTGATTTGTCCTTCCAAAATGCAACACCTCACACTTGTCCGCATTAAATTCCATCTGCCATTTTCTGGACCATTTTTCCATTTGGTCCAGATCCCTCCGCAAGCTTTGAAAGCCTTCCTCACTGTCCACTACACCTCCAATCTTAGTGTCATCCACAAACTTACTAATCCAATTTACCACATTATCGTCTAGATCATTGATATATACAACAAACAACAATGGCCCCAACACAGATCCCTGAGGCACACCATTAGTCACAGGCCTCCAATCTGAGAAACAACCATCCACAACCACTCTGTCTTCTCCCACTCAGCCAATTTCGAATCCAGTTTACAACCTTTCCAATGGATACCCATTGACTGAACCTTCTGAACTAATCTCCCATGTGGGACCTTGTCAAAGGCCTTACTAAAGTCCATGTAGACAACATCCACAGCCTTGCCTTCATCTACTTTCTTAGTGACCTCCTCAAAAAACTCCACAAGATTCGTTAAACATGATCTACCATGCACAAAGCCATGCTGACTATCCTTAATCAACCCTTGGCTGTCCAAATACTTATATGTCCTATCTCTCAGAACACCTTCCAATAATTTACCCACTACTGATGTCAGGCTCACTGGCCTGTAATTACCTGGTTTACTCTTCGAGCCTTTCTTAAACAATGGAACAACATGAGCTATCCTCCAGTCCTCCGGCACCGCACCTTTGGCTAAGGACATTTTAAATATATCTGCCAGGGCCCCTGCAATTTCTACACTAGTCTCTCTCAAGGTCCGAGGAAATATCTTGTCAGGCCCGGGGGATTTATCTACCCTTATTCGCTGCAAAGCATCAAGTACCTCCTCCTTATTAATCTCTATATGTTCCATGCATGTAGCTTGTTGTTGTAATTAATTTACAGGAGCATCCATGGGCTCCTGCACTGCTGCCTCTGATTCCCTATCGATAAAGGAATGGAAAATCGTAAGGTAATCTCTGGTTAAGAGTCAGTTTATCCTTTTAGTATCTCCTTTAATCATTGGTTGCAATCAATTTTATTATTTCAATGTTTAATTCTATGGGAAGCTTCTTCTGAAACATTTCAATGATCTGCAAAGATGATCAATCTACAAGTAGGGACATTGGGATCTGAAGCAGTGACAGAATACTGGACCATGGTAAAAGACTGTTTTCCTTTTATCTGGGGTCCACAAAATAATGTAGGAAATGATTTTTTGAAAAAAATATAATTGTTGGATAAGAAGGATTGATAAAGGGGGTTGCCAACAAAACTAATAAAACTGACTGGACATTTTCAGCCTGAACTAAATCTTCCTCTACATTAACCCCCATCACTACATCCAATTATATTCTGAATGATCTTAATGCTTTCCCCTCAATTTTCTTAATTGAATGGACTTTGTAAAATCATGAATAATAAATTATCATGGTATAATGTTTACAGAAGACAGAAACACAGTAGGGAACCAAATCAGAAAAAAGGACATACCATCAAAGTTGCTGTGGACACAGCAGAGGCTGTTTGCTTTTATGTCTAAAAATTGCCTGTTTTAACAATGGGGAAGACCACCAAAATATACTTTCCTAAATTAGGAATTCTGTTAAAAGGGACATCTCAATTAATTAGAAGAATGAGGCAGAAGCAATGGGAAAAATTAAACTAGGCTGCTTGTTGAAGTGCCAGATTACTTCCTGATGCCTATGGTTAGAAGCAATTTTGCAGAAGAGATCAAATTTAAATAATACTCTATGATAATAAAAAAAATCCATTTCAAACTTTTCTTTAGAATTATAAACTGCCATTCCAGACACTACTCACCATACAATATCCATTACCATCAATATTAGATAAGTAAGATTAAAACATCAACTTTCTATTGGTCTAATAGAGGGCCCCAGGCAATGTCCTCCTCGAAGATCAACATATCCCTGATTTCCCAATGAGGCGTCAGTAGATCATCGGGGAGGATGCCTCAGGAAATGCAGCCTGAGGACGAGTCATCCCTCGCAAGGCAAAGCAGATCGCAAGCTGGCTGAGGCAGCCATGCCAATTGACCAAGTGGGAAAAACATGATGAGTGAATGCAGGCAGTGAGCCAAACTGAGTATGTACCGGCCTGCTGCTCTGTACTTCCATGTGAACAATTAACATAATTTTCTGAAATAATTCATTTTAATGCAAGTATTTTGTTCATGCACCCATGGAAGTATTGGACAAATTTTCTCAAACCTTTCAAGTAAGTTCAATTCCATGCCTATCTTAAGAATGAATCACATGATAACCAAATGACTAGATGATGTTAAGCATGGTTTTAAGTGTTGTGGTATTGCGAAATGAAGGGGTAGATGGTACAAAACATTCACTAAAAGAACAATGTTAATGTTGCCACTATTGATGTTAAATGCAACACAGTCTCAATAGGAAGTGAATTTTCACACTTAAAAGCAAATTTGGGTAAGTTAACTTGGAGACAGACATACCTGGGAAAAAAATCTTTAAGCATCAACAAGGTCAATATTATTGCAAAGGCAGCATTAAATAGTTAAATCTACTGTATATCAGGCAGTCTTCCTTATGTTGCTCGTACAATTTGTACAGAGCAGTGTCTGAAAATTATAAACAAGTAATAAAGTTCAAGTAATTATTACCTGTTGCTGCATTGCATATCTAGACTCAATGCGAGCTTAAATTATAGTGGTAAAAACATCTCTCCTGCTGTCAGGTGATGGATCTGAAGGATCCAGATTAGTTAAATAATTACCGCACCATTGTTATACTTTAAAATATTACAAGCCTGTACTGAAAGCAGTTTTCTTGATTAACAGAAAACAGATTTCCCACTTCTAAATGAGATACAATTTACTTTTCAGGGTACTGTTGACCCTCACAAATTTGTTATGCAAATACAGAATCTATTAAGTGAATAACTTGAAAGAAAATCTGGCCTGTGATTACTATAAACCCCTGTCACAGCAGGAGACTAGCCATTTACTGATGCACACACCTCCTAGCTAGCTATGATTAACGTGACAGATACGTATTCATCAAAACACAGATATATTGGGTCCTCAAACACAATGAGCAGACTTTCAGCGCAGATTCAATTTTAGGCAATTTGAAATGTGAATTTTGGCTGATTTTCCTACTCCACCTCCAAGAATATTAAAATTAAATTAGTTTAGATCATGAATTGAAACTTGGTCGATCCAGTCTGGCGTAAGCAGTGTATTACTCACCAGGCAAGTCTTCATTCTGGCCCTGGGAATGCAGGACAAGTGAGGGTGACATGAACATGAGTGAATGCATGGCCTGGGGGATGTATCCTCCCAAACAAAAAGAAACAGTACTCCTGACATCTGAGCTGTCTGTTAGTGATAAAAATTGATAAACCCAGTAGCAAATGCTCATTAAAAAGTGTTGAACAAATTTACATACATACAGCACAGAAACAGGCCCTTTGGCCCATCTAATCCATGCCGACCTGATCTTCTGCCCAGTCCCATCTACCTGCACCCGGACCATATCTCTCCAAACCCCTCTCATCCATGTACCTATTCAAACCTCTCTTAAATATTACAATTCAACCCGCATCTACCACTTCCCCTGGCAGCTCGTTCCACACTCGCACCACCCTCTGAGTGAAGAAACTCCCCCTCAGATTCCCCTTGTATATTTCACCTTTCACCCTAAACCTATGACCTCTAGTTCTAGTCTCATGCAACCTGAGGGGAAAAAGCCTTTGGCAGATAATGTGAAGATAAATCCGAAGGGTTTCTACAAGTATATTAAGAGTAAAAGGATAGTAAGGGACAAAATTAGTCCCCTAGAAGATCAGAGTGGTTGCTTATGTGTGGAGTCTCAGGAGGTAGGGGAGATCTTAAACAGTTTTTTTACATCAGTATTTACTCAGGAAACTGGCATAGTGTATATGGAAGGAAGGGAAACAAGCAGTAGGGTCATGGAACATATAGAAATTAAAGAGGAGGGGGTGCTTGCTGCCTTACAGCGAATAAAGGTAGGTAAATCTTCCGGGCCTGACATGATATTTCCTTGGACCTTGAGAGAGACTAGTGTAGAAATTGCAGGGGCCCTGGCAGATATATTTAAAATGTCCTTAGCCACGGGTGCGGTGCCAGAGGACTGGAGGGTAGCTCACGTTGTTCCGTTGTTTAAAAAAGGATCTAAAAGTGAACCAGGTAATTACAGGCTGGTGAGCCTGACATCAGTAGTAGATAAATTATTGGAAGGTGTTCTGACAGATCGGATATACAAGTATTTGGACAGCCAAGGGCTGATTAAGGATAGTCAGCATGGCTTTGTGCGTGGTAAATTGTGTTTAATGAATCTTGTAGAGTTTTTCGAGGCGGTTACCAAGAAAGTAGATGAAGGAAAGGCTGTGGATGTTGTCTACATGGACTTTAGTAAGGCCTTTGACAAGGTCCCACATGGGAGGTTAGTTCAGAAGGTTCAGACACCAGGTATCCATGGAGAGGTTGTAAACTGGCTTCAAAATTGGCTGTGTGGGAGAAGACAGAGAGTGGTAGTGGATGATTGTTTCTCAGACTGGAGGCCTGTGACTAGTGGTGTGCCTCAGGGATCTGTGCTGGGACTATTGTTGTTTGTTGTCTATATCAGTGATCTAGATGATAATGTGGTAAATTGGATCAGCAAGTTTGCTGATGACACTAAGACTGGAAGTGTTGTGGACAGTGAGGAAGGCTTTCAAAGCTTGCAGAGGAATCTGGACCAGCTGGAAAAATGGGCCAGAAAATAGCAAATGGAATTTAATGCAGACAAGTGTGAGGTGTTGCAGTTTGGGAGGACAAATCAAAGTAGGACATACACAGTAAATGGTAGGGCACTGAGGAGTGCGGAGGAACAAAGGGATCTGGGAGTTCAGACACATAATTCCCTGAAAGTGGCGTCACAGGTAGACAGGGTTGTAAAAAAAAAAGGCTTTTGGCATCCTGGCATTCATAAATCAAAGTACTGAGTATTCAAGTTGGGATGTTATGGTGAGGTTGTATAAGACATTGGTGAGGTCAAATTTGGAGTATTGTGTGCAGTTCCAGTCACCTAACTATAGGAAGGATATCAGTAAGATTGAAAGAGTGCAGAGGAGATTTACTAGAATGTTGCCGGGTCTTCAGGAGTTGAGTTACAGGTAAAGATTGAACAGGTTAGGACTTTATTCTTTGGAGCGCAGAAGAATGAGGGGAGATTTGATAGAGGTTTACAAAATTATGAGGGGTATAGACAGAGTAAATGCAAGTAGGCTCTTTCCATCTAGATTAGGAGAGATAAGTACGAGAGGACATGGCTTTAGGGTGAAAGAGGAAAGGTTTGGGGGAACATTAAGGGGAACTTCTTTACTCAGAGCGGTGAGAGTGTGGAACGAGCTGCCAGCTGACGTGGTAAATGCGGGCTCACTCTGAAGCTTTAAGAATAAATTGGATAGATACATGGACGGGAGAGGTCTGGAGGGTTATGGACTGGGCGCAGGTCAATGGGACTAGCAGAATAAAGTTTCGGCACAGACTAGAAGGGCCAAATGGCCTGTTTTCTGTGCTGTAGTGTTCTATGCATTCACCCTATCTATACCCCACATAATTTTGTATACCTCTGTAAGAACTCCCCTCATTCTCCTGAGCTCCAGGGAATAAAGTCCTAACCTATTCAACCTTTCCCTGTAACTCAAGTCCTCAAGTTCCGGTAACATCTGTGTAAATTTTCTCTGCACTCTTTCAAGCTTGTTGATATCTTTCCTGTAGGTAGGTGACCAGAATTGCACACAATACTCTAGGTTTGGCCTCACCAACATCTTATACAACTTCAACATAACATCCTAACTCCTGTACTCAATGCCCTGATTTATGAAGGCCAAAGTGCCAAAAGCTCTCTTTACTACCCTATCTACCTGTGATGCCACTTTCAAGGAATGAAGGATCTGTATTCCCAAGTCCCTTTGTGCTATCAGTAAATTTACAAGAATTAAATTACAAGTCAAATGCAGTTCGTGTCAAATGGTGAAAAACTCTCAAGAATGGGGGAAAAAAAGCTTTTTTAATGATGACAGTAGGTTCTAAGGAGATAAGTTCTTCAGTTATATAAACAATGTCTCTGAGTGTCCGCTTATATGACTACAGGACACAAAGTAAGGAGGAAACAGGCTTACCAGTAAATTCAAATAGGTTCTCAGGTAGAAGATGCAGTTTAGAAAATGTAGTAAGACCTGTTAATTCTGAATGCTGATTCTCTTTAGATTCTTCTGTGTTTATTTGGTCTGCCCATAGGACAGCTTTCTCTCCTCGCACAAGACGCTCCAGCTCATTGAACTGTGATACCGTGTCTGCAGTTGCAAGGCTAGCTTCTTTCAGTGTGTTAAACTGCTTCCGTACAATCTGAAGTAGGGTGGTCACTAACCTGGAATTGCAAAAAGAAGCAAAACAGTTTAACTCCTTAAGTATTGTGACAACTCAGTCTATGGACAGGAGGACTTTTTCCTTGGAACAACTCCACCTGGATTAAATTTTTGCTTGTAATCAGTAAATTGTTGCCAGTATTTTGGCATCCAACACTCGGTGTGACTGAGTAGCAGTGAAATACTCCTTTCCCTTCCTTTAGTAAACTTTCACCAACTATCTTTACATACTTGGTTTAAATTTAACTGTGAAGTGCTGCTGGCATATAACTTGCCCTTCTTATTATCATCCCTCTGGTCTTTTGCACAAATTACTTCTATTAAAGAATCTACTTTAAAGCTCCTTTCAGGGAATTTTATTTATCTTTCTTTATGTCATTGTTTTTTTAAAATGTTCGTTTTATCACAAAAAAAATCTTTGTCTTAGCCATTCCTGAAAAAATTTGTGTTCACTCCACACATGTTGTTTGCAGTATTACCAACATTTGATTCAGATTTCCAGTGTCTGCAGTTTTCTTGTTTATATGATGATTGCACCAAGGGTGCTATGCACTGAGGCCTGTTCTGGCTTGAGAATGTACCAGAAACACACAGAAGGTACTCAGCCTCTGTAGTGAGAAAAGACAGGTTGTGACAGTTTACACATAGATCCTCCATCAAGGTAAAGGTCCTGGAAATCACTTGAGGTTGTGATGCTTTCTGGCATTAGCAGAGTTCAGAGTGGAGACAGAGATCAAAATTGTAACTATGTTTGTGGAAGAGGCACTATAATTAGTTGTTCTCTGACCCAAAATCCATGCATTTGCTAGACTGAGTATCAAATCTAATGGGTCAGTGAATCAAAGACAGATACACACAGGGCTCTTTCCAAGCTATTGCGAGTTTACTGCAAGCCTTGCACCATCAATCCTCCATACCCAGTAAAGGTAATACTAGACCAAGAGAGACTGCAAATGAACTCAGCAGGTCAGAATCAGAATCAGGTTTATTACCACTGACACATCTCATGAAATTTGTGGTTTTTGCAGCAGCAGTATAGTGTAAGACATAAAGAGATCAAAATTACTGTAAGTTACAAAAATAAATTTTGGCCTTGATGACGCTGACGACAGTGTTGGTAAGGTTAATGTTCTAGAGCATGTAGATATCAAGAGAGAGGATGTGTTGGAGCTGTTAGAAAATATTACGACAGATAAGTCCCCGGAGCCTGATGGAATATTCCCCAGACTGCTCTGCGAGGCGAGGGAGGAGATTGCTGAACCATTGGCTAGGATCTTTGAATCCTCGTTGTCCACGAGAATGGTACCAGAGGATTGGAGGGTGGCAAATGTTGTCCCCTTATTCAAAAAAAGTAGTATGGATAGTCCAGGGAATTACAGACCAGTGAGCCTTATGTCTGTGGTGGGCAAGCTGTTGGAAAGGATTCCTAGAGATAGGATCTATGAGCATTTAGAGAATCATGGTCTGATTAGGGATAGCCAGCATGGCTTTGTGAAGGGCAGATCATGTCTCACAAGCCTGATAGGATTCTTTGAGGTGGTGACCAGGCAGATTGATGAGGGTAGTGCAGCAGATGTGGTCTACATGGATTTTAGTAAGGCGTTTGACAAGGTTCCACATGGTAGGCTTCTTCAGAAGGTCAGAGGGCATGGGATCCAGGGAGGCTTGGCCGTGTGGATTCAAAGTTGGCTTGCCTGTAGAAAGCAGAAGGTTGTGGTGCAGGGAGTGCATTCAGATTGGAGGGCTGTGACTAGCGGTGTCCCACAAGGATTGGTTCTGGGACCTCTACTTGGATGAGGGGGTAGAAGGGTGGGTTGGCAAGTTTGCAGACGACACCAAAGGTTGGTGGTGTTGTGGATAGTATAGAAGGTTGCTGTATGTTACAACAGGACATTGATAGGATGCAGAGCTGGGCTGAGAAGTGGCAGATGGAGTTCAATCAGGATAAGTGTGAGGTGGTACACTTCGGAAGGACAAACTCCAAGGCGGAGTACAAAGTTAATGGCAGGATTCTGGGTAGTGTGGAGGAGCAGAGGGATCTGGGGGTTTATGTCCACAGATCACTGAAAGTTGCCTCACAGGTGGATAGGGTAGTTAAGAAAGCTTATGGGATGTTAGCTTTCATAAACCGTGGGATTGAGTTTAAGAGCCGCGAGGTAATGATGCAGCTCTACATAACTCTCGTTAGACCACACTTGGAGTACTATGTCCAGCTCTGGTCGCCTCATTATAGGAAGGATGTGGAGGCGTTGGAAAGGGTGCAGAGGAGATTTACCAGGATGCTGCCTGGTTTGGAGAGTATGGATTATGAGGAGAGACTAAGGGAGCTAGGGCTTTACTCTTTGGAGAGGAGGAGGATGAGGGGAGTCATGATAGAGGTATACAAAATATTAAGAGAAATAGATAGAGTGGACAGCCAGCGCCTCTTTCCCAGGGCACCAATGCTCAATACAAGAGGGCATGGCTTTAAAGTAATGGGTGGGAAGTTCAAGGGAGATTTTTTTTTACACAGAAAGTGGTTGGGGCATGGAATGTGCTGCCTGGGGTGGTGGTGGAGGCAGGTACATTGGTCAAATTCAAGAGATTGTTAGATAAGCATATGGAGGAATTTAAAATAGGGGGATATGTGGGAGGAAGGGGTTAGATCGTCTTAGGCGAGGTTTAAAGGTCGGCACAACATGGTGGGCCGAAGGGCCTGTATTGTGCTGTACTGTTCTATGGATTTTCTATGGTTAAATAAATAGTGCAAAAGAGGAATAAGGAGGTTCACGGACTGTTTAGAAATCTGATTGCGGAGGGGAATGAGCTGTTCCTGAAATGTTCAGTGTGGGTTTTCAGGCTCCTGCACCTCCTCCCTGATTGGTAGTAACGCGAAGAGGGCATGTACCGGATGGTGAGAGTGCCTCTCTCTTACCTGTATCTACCTATCACCAGCTTCTGCCCACCCCACCTCCCCTCTTTTGTCCACCTATCACTGCTCTGCTTTTCCCTCCTATATATTGGGCTTCCCCTTTTCCTGTCGTCAGTCCTGAGAAAGGGTCTTCACCCGAAACGTTGAGGACCTTTCTCCATGGATGCTGCCTGGCCTGCTGAGTTCCTCCAGCATCATAGTGTTTTTCATCTAGATTCCAACATCTGCAGTCCTTTGTTTCTCCTAATGAAGTACAGCCACTGGTGTGCCTTCTCTGTGATTGTATCAATGTGTTGGGCCCAAGATAGGTCCTTTGAGAAGTTGACCCCACGAACTTGAAGCTGCTCACCCTTTCCATGCGCTGACCCCTCAGTGAAGACTGGTGCATGTTCTCCCAACTTCCCCTTCCCGGTCCACAATCAATTCCTTGGTCTTGCTGATATTGAGTGTGAAGTTGTTGTAAAACCACTCAACCAGCTGATCTATCTCACTCCTGTACGTCTCCTCATTGCAATCTGAGATTCTGCCTACAACAGTGGTGTTTGTCATCGATGAATTCATAGACGGCCTCAGGCAGCATTATGGAGGGAAATGGATAGTTGATGCTTTGGGTCGAGACCCTTCATCTTGGGATACAGAGCTCAATTGTATGTCCTGAGCAAGCAGTGCTTCCGTCATGTCCTGAAGCTGTGATATCATAATCAACAATATCCTAGCTCAAGAACATTAGCATAGCTGATGGCATATTTCTTTGTCTAACTTTGGTGGAAACAAATTCTTTTGCCCAAGAATTCTCAAGACGACACAATCAGTCCATAATCCAAATAAAAACACATCAATGTGCCATCAAAACAGGCAGCAGTTCAGATATTTGACCACTTGGTGAAAGTTGACACCTGACTGCTGCTTTGGAAATCATCTTTGTGCAGAAGCTAGGAAGCTGGTACAGCAAAGTAAGTAACTGCTTGCTCTTCTATGTGAGGTGAAAGTGATGTGTTTAAACCAGCACAGTACAGAGTCCTGCCCCAATTACAGGGTGGGGAAATCTGATTCTAAATTACATGCTTTTTTTTGATAGTTCCCATTCCAATTTCCACACCATTTACGTTACCACTTCTTGCTGCATAAATTATGGCTGTCAAATAACTGGCAAAGAGTGAGATTTGGCATTTTAATCAGTCCTGGAAACAAATACAAGCATGGTCAATCTTGCCCTCTGCTCATGTGGACATAACCAGAAGCTTACAACAACAGATTAAAGCAGAAATACTGGCTATTTTTCTCCCCCTCCCCTTCATTGACTGAGGACAAATTCACAGGCCCAACTACCCATTAAGTTTGAACGTCAGCCAACACAGCACAGGGTAGGAATCAAATCCAGCACACTCCCCAACTGTATCACTTAGTACACCACACACTTCACGGACAAATGGTGATTCAGCCACAGCGAAAGAACTCTTAAACTGGATTTATCTGAGTTAACGAAACAGCTTCTTACTTTTCCGTCTGTTGACTATCTCGGTCTTGCAATGTCACCAGGCGGGTCACATAATTGCTATGTTGCTTGCAATTACTCACTTCAGCCTCTAATAGAAGGTTCTGCATACTCAGTTTCAGGATCTGTTCAGTAATAAATAATTTAAAAGAAAAGAGGAACATTTACAAACTAATACAATAGTTATTGTAACGTTTCACCCAGTGAACATCTAATTGTTTTTCCACAGGTTCTATCCTCTCATGTAGTCCACACATTCCGTTCGGGGGGAAGGATTATCTGGAATCTGGATCAAGATCTTCTCCAGAACTGTTGTTATTAATGCTTGTAATTAGCTGGCAGGTGGAATTGCAGAGGTTAGTAACCTTGATGTGTTTTGGTGAGGTCTCCTTTCAGCAGTACTGATTAAATCTGAACTCATTCAACAGAAGTCAGAAAGGCTAAACTACATCACCCAATACATGGCCTTCAAACTTAAAAGGTCATGTAGCTTGCTGAGCTTTAGTCAATTTTAAAAAATAGATTTTCCAGAAAATTTAATACCGATGTTACTTTTAATTATTTTAAAACAAAGCAATTGAAAAGATCAGAAAAGGGTTACTAAAATGTGTTGAACTCAGACATTATGCCCAGCAGGAACAAGGATGATATACATTCCAGAACTTAATCCCTCCCTTACCTGAGGGAATGATATGGTTTTACCATCTGAACCAATTTTAGTTCCCAACTGGGATATGAGATCCCCATTCTCCTTGAGTTTCTCTTCTACTTGCTGCATTTTCTCCAGTAGATGGTCATGGCGCCGACCAGAAGATGCCTGGCTGCGTTCAAATTTACAGGAAGCCTGTCCAATTAGGAATAAAATTATGGTGACAGGTAATTGGTTCATGCATTGCATTGTCACGTGGCATTCCTTGCCCTGTCAACAGAATATCTAAACAAACCAAATGCACTGCATTTTCTATAACTTTGAAAGCAATTTTATTTGAATGACTAGCTTGAGAAATATAACATAGAAGAGTACAGCACAGGAACAGGCCCCTCGGACTATGATAATACACAAAAAGTGCTGGATGAAGGGTCTCGGCCTGAAACATCGACTGTTTATTTCCCTCCATGGATGCTGCCTGACCTGCTGAGTTCCTCCAGCACTTTTCGTGTATTGCTCCAGATTCTAGCTTCTGCAGAATTTTGTGTGTCTTCGGCCTATGATATTGTGCTGAACTAATTAAACCAGCAATTAAATGCTGAGCTAAACTAGGCCCTTCTGCCTCCAAAATGCCCATTGTTACGAGCCAGGTTGCTATTTGGCGAAGGTCCCTTTAAGGAACCTGGACAGTAGAGTAGTAGTAGTAGTAGTAGTAGTAGTAGTAGTAGTAGTAGTAGTAGTATGTGTGTGTGTGTGTGTGTGTGTGTGTGTGTGTGTGTGTGTGTGTGTGTGTGATGGTGTCATCAAGACAGCAAGAAGATAACAACGTTCTGGTGGTTTTGCTCAGTGAGTCGGGGTGAGGGGGAGGGCGACTTACTGCTGGTCTCTGTATCAAGGGATGAAGAACAATAGCTGTGTCTGTCACTACAATCCACGTATGGAATTTTGGAGCAAACAAGTGGAGTCCACTTTGTCGTTAAACTATAGTGGGAAACAAGTATTTCTGTGGGCAGCCATGTATCGAATGCCTTTGGGGTGGCAGATACTTCGGAACAAAGCAATGGAGATCATCGGAGATTGAGGTGTCGTATGGGTTCCATCGTGGAACATGTGGATTTCGTAATTTCTCCCTATATTCTCTCTACATTTTCTCTTCAGTCAACGGTGGTTTTGTAAAAGCCTTTGCTCACGTTTCACCTGATGACTTGCTGAACTGGACTTTGAGAATTATTCCCAGACTTGGGGCTTGGTAATTTGCTACACACACACACTTCGAGTTTAGTTTTGGGGATTATGTTTGATATCGAACATTTTTACTTTTCTTATCATTACAAGTAGTTATTAATAAAATAGTTTTTAACACTTATACATGTCTCAGTGTGTTTCTATTGTTGCTGGTACGTAACAAAATATCCCCCCATTCTTTGCACATTCACGTGCCGAACTAACAGCCTCTTAAACACCTCGATCGTATCTGCCTCCACCACCCCTGCCAGCGTATCCCAGGCAGTCACTACTCTGTGTAAAAAAAACTTGCCCCGCACATCTCTTTGAACTTACCTTAAATGCATGCCTCCGAGTATTAGATATTTCAACCCTGGGAAAAAGATACCGGCTGTCTACCCTATCTATGCCTCCCAATCTTATAAACTTCTAACAGATCTCCCCTCAACTTCCGCTACTCCAGAGAAAATAACCCAGGTTTGTCCAACTCCTCCTTAAAGCATACGCCCTCTAATCCAAGCAGCACCCTGGTAAACCTCTTCTATACTCTCTCCAAAGCCTCCACATCCTTCCTATAATGGGGCGACCAGAACCGAATGCAATACTCCAGATGCGGCCTAACTAGCATTTTATAAAGCTGCAACATAACTTCCTGACTCGTGAACTCAATGCCTTGAATAACAAAGGCAAACATGCCATGTGCCTCCTTTACCACCCTATCAAACAGTGTAGCCATTTCCAGGGAGCTATGGACTTGGACCCCTGGATCCCTCAGTATATCAGCACTGTTAAGGGTCCTGCCTTTAACAGTCCCTTTACATTTGATCTCCCAAAGTGCAACACTTGGTTAGATTAAATTCCATTTACCAATTCTTCGACCATATCTGCAACTGATCTATATCCCGCTGTATCCTTTGGCAATCCTCTACACTATCCACATGCCACCAATCTTTGTATCGTCAGCAACTTATTAACCCACCCATTCACATTCTTCATGAATATTCTTCACATTTGCAATAACTTTAAGAACCTTTCATTTTTTATCACTCCAAATACACAGGATTTATGTACCTCTTCGCTGTCAATCAAGTACTTTAGAAGTGTAGCGATTATTAGCAAAATGCGTGCCAATTTGTTGGCAAACAACTAAATAATCTGATTACTTTAGTGCGAGTGGCTGGAGGATAATTCTTGGCCTGGACCCATGTGAATTTTGGTGGTATTCTTCGAAAATAATTACCGAGTCTTTTTACCTAGAAGAGTAGGCAGAGCTACAGATTAAGGCTCCATTTCAAAGGTATCACCTCTGACTGTGCAGGACTTACTCAGTACCAATTTGGTTTGTGAAAATAGCTTTGATAAATAGCCTTTGGGCTTTTGGAGGGGCACAAGCGCCCTTAGTATCATTGTGTAAAAGAGTGCGTCCATAACTCCTGTTCTTTTGGATGATTAATAAGGAGAGACCCTTGCCCCTGCCTTCCTTGATCCTGCCACTCTCCTCTCCGATGCACTTACCCTTACCTTGGGAAGTGTGCAGTCTATGTTACCCTCCTGGCAACCTTTGGTCGTGTTCCTGCAGGGAAGGAAACTTAAATGCAGGTTTCTTATGATACGAAGTGGCTTCAGGCAGGGAGACAGCCTCCGAAGCAGTGTAATATGAAAAAGATAAACTTTTTTGATGACTATTCATCTGTCTTTTTCATACCACTTATCTGTTATTTATTAGTTCTGATGCATTTCCAGCAGCTATTCGTAGTAGTTCAGCAGCTGGAAATATAGCTTATGGATGTGTTTATCCACCAATTCAAGATGCCCTTTTGGATTATTTTCGGTAATGTGCAATTATCATAGATATTTTATAAGAATACCATTTGATATTTTGTTTGTTTTATTTTCTTAAACAAATTGTCAAATAGGCTTGGCCTACAAGGAAGGCTTTGACCTCAAGTGATTTCCATTTCCCCTTTGAGAAATTGCTTTGCCCTCCCTTTCAGTGCCTCTTTCTAAAAGCACAAGAGCAATCCCAGAGTTTGATGAAACTGTAGGATTTTACCTCATGCAATGATTTAACTGAAATGGTCACAGTAATTATGCAGAAGCTTGGAGGCTCATTCTTCTAACCTAGTCCCTCTGGATTAATGATAATACAATGGGTCTCAAGTCAGATTCATATGCAACGAAGCTGCCATTAGGGGTTACGGTGATTGCAAACATATATGAGTACATAGAACATTATAGCACAGTACAGGTCCTTCAGCCCACGATGTTGTGCCGACATTTTATCCTACTCCAGGATCTATCTAACCCTTCCCCTCCACATAGCCCTCCATTTCTCTATCATTCATGTGGCTATCTAAGAGTCTCTTAAATGTCCCTAATGTATCTGCCCCCACAACCTCTGCAGGCAGTGCATTCCACACACCCACCACTCTGTGTAAAAAAAAAACTTACCTCTGACATCCCCCTTATACCTTCCTCCAATCACCTTAAAATTATGCCCTCGTGTTAGCCATTTTTGTCCTGTGGAAGTCTCTGTCTGTCCATTCGATCTATGTCTCTTATCATCTTGTACACCTCTGTCAAGTCACCTCTCATCCTCCTTCTCTCCAAAGAGAAAAGCCCCAGCTCACTCAACCTATCCTCATAAGACATGCTCTCCAATCCAGGCACCATCCTGGCAAATCTCCTCTGCACCCTCTCCAAAGCTTCCACATCCTTCCTATAATGAGGTAACCAGAACAGAACACTATACTCCAAGTGTGGTCTAACCAGAGTGTTATAGAGCTGCAGCATTACCTGGTGGCTGTTGAACTCAATACCCTGACAAATGAAGGCCAACATACCATACGCTTCTTAACAACCTGATCGACCTGCGCGGCAACCTTGAGGGATCTATGGACGTGGACCCCAAGATCCCTCTGTTCCTCCACACTGCTAAAAGTCCTGCCATTAACCTTGTATTCTGACTTCAAATTTGATCTTCCAAAGTGTATCACCTCACACTTTTCTGGGTTGAACTCCATCTGCCACTTCTCAGCCCAGCTCTGCATCCTATCAATGTCCTGTTGTAACATACAGCAAGCTTCTATACTATCCACAACACCACCAACCTTGGTGTCATCAGCAAACTTACAAACCCACCTTTCCACATCCTCATCCAAGTCATTTATAAAAATCCACAAAGAGCAGGGGTCCTGCAGAACACCACTGGTCACTGACCTCAAGCCAGAATACACTCCGTCTTCCACCACCCTCCAAAATCTGCCTCCCGATCTGCTCCTCAGTGTCTTTGCTGCTATTTGGGGTGGGGTGCATCTGTAGAATACTCCCAATAGAGTGATCGTTCCCTTCTTGTTTCTGACTTCCACGCACACTGACTCAGTAGATGATCCCTCCAGGATGCCCTCCCTTTCTACAACTGTGACACTGTTCCTGATCAGCAAAGCCACTCCTCCACCTCTTTTACCCTCTGTAAACCCTAGAATATCCAGCAGCCATTCCTGCCCTTGTGACAACCAAGTCTCTGTAATGGACACCACGTCATAGTTCTATGTAGTTACCCATGCTCTAAGTTCATCATCCTTGTTCCTGATACTTCTTGCATTAAAGTAGACACACTTCAGCCCATCTAACTGACTGCAATTTTGCCCTTTCAACTGCCTATCCTTCCTCACAGTCTTTCTACACACTATATCTACTTTTACACTAAGTGCACTAACCTCTGACCTATCACTTGGGTTCCCACATCTCAGTTGAACTATCTTAAACCTTCCCCAACAGCCCGAGCAAACCTACCAGCAAGAATATTGGTCCCCTCCAGTTCAGGTGTAACCCGTCCCTTTTGTGCAGATTGTACCTTCCCCAGAAGAGATCTCAATGAACAACAAATCTAAAACTCTGCCCCCTGCACCAACTCCTCAGCCACGCATTCATCTGCCAAATCATCCTATTCTTACCCTCACTGGCATGTGGCACAGGCAGCAATCCAGAGATTACTGTCCTTGACGTCCTGCTTTTCAGCTTCCTACCTAACTCCCTACATTCCCTCTTCAGGACCTCATCTCTTTCCCTACCTATGTCACTGGTATCAAAATGTACCACAACTGCTGGTTGTTCGCCCTCCCCCTTCAGAGTGCTGTGGACCCAAACCGAGACATCCCTGACCCTGGCACCCAGGAGGCAACATACCATCCAGGAGTCTCTTTCACATCCACAGAATCTCCTGTCTGCCCTCCTCACTATTGAGTCTCCTATCACTACCGCTCTTCTCCTCTCTCCGCTTCCCTTCTGCGCCACACAACCAGGCTCAGTGCCAGAGACTTGGTCACTGCAGCTTCCCCCTGGTAGATTCCCCCCCCCAACAGTATTCAAAGCGGTATACCTGTTATTGAGGGGAATGGCCACAGGGGTACTCTGCATTACCTGCCTATTCTCAGTCATTCTCCTCACAGTCACCCAGTTATCTGCTGCCTGCAGCTTAGGAGTGACTGCCTCCCTGTAGCTCTTGTCTATGTACTCTCCCATAGGAGCTGAAGGTCATCCAGCTGCATCTCCATTTCCCTATCACGGTCTGTAAGGAGCTGCAGCTGGATGCACCTTGTATAGATGTAGCTATCAGGGAGACTGGAGGTCTCTCAAAATTCCCACATCTCACAAGATGAACACGCCATTGACCCTGGAGCCATTCTAACTACTCTGGCCTGGAACTAAAGAAAAAACCAAAGAAAGAAAGGAAGGAACTTACCAGAGACTTACCTTAGCCTCTGCCTCCTCTCACTGAAGCCTCTTGAGCCAAAGCCTCAGTCCCCCACTCTAACACTGACTCACTCACAGTGGCCGCTCTACTTATACCTATCATCGTTTTCTTCGCTGCTGTTAATTAGCCAATCAACTGGTAACAATTTGCAAATGTGCCTCCTTTCGACTCTTGAAAGGTGAAACTCACAAGCCCATGCACAGAGACTCATCTCTTCAAAGTTCCCGCTTCAAATCTTGCTCCAACTCCTGACTCTGCAATGTGAAACTCACAAGCACACGTAGAGACTCATCTACCACCTCAACTGTCATGTCCAAAGCAATAAACCTGATTGAATACCCAAATCTAGTATCCAGCAAAGTAATTGAATTAGGAAAGAACATGTAATGAAGGCGTATGGTCTGTCATAATTTAGCTTTGTTCATTGTTAGAACATTCTGATATTCTATGACAGCTTTTAGAAAATAAAAATAATCTTAAACAAAAAAGAAAACATATCGCTTGATAAAATATTAATATGACAGTGTCACAATGTTCCGGGATCAGTGGCTTTCCTTGCAATAAAATATAGCTGTTTCCTAAAATGGAGGGCAAGTCACATTCTGTCTCCAATGTAAAGCTTAGCAACCAATCCAGAGCAGTGCAGAACCTTGAATACTGCTCACCAGCTCTGTACACGAGGCTCAGACAAGGCACTGGAATTTTGAGAGGCTGGCATATCCCAGTAGTATGTGAAGCACGCATTTACCTCGTAGACTCTTTTTATCTTAAGATGTTTAATGTAATTGATGTTCTGTGGCATTGCTCACAGGCAAAGAAGAATAACCACCTGAAGCAGGGACTGGGCTACAGGCATAGTATTCAGCCATTTTGTATTAGAACATCTTCACTGTTTTAAAATGATTTAGGATTTTATAAGGGAGACTTTGACCTCCGTGATTTCTATCTTCCCCTTTGAGCTACAAAAACAGAAAGACATATGGTGCTAGATTTGAAGAAGTGAAGGTGCAATGAGAGCTGGGAGTCCTTGTACATCAGTCGCTGAAAGCAGTTGTTCAGGTGCAGAAAGCAGTTAGGAAAGCATACTATATGCTGAACTTCACTGCAAGAAGATTTGAGTACAGAAGCAACCATGTCTTGCTGCAGCTGTGCAGGACTTTGGTTGAGATGCTATTTTGTGTGGAGTTTTGGTCTCCTTATGAAGAATGTTCACGCCATGGTTTATTAGACTCATTCTTGGGATAGCAGGATAGATGAATGAGGAGAGATTGGTTAGCTTAGCTCTGTATTCACTGGAGTTTAGAAGAAAGAGAGGAGAAGGACTAGACAGACAAGATAAGGGGGGATGTTCCCGATGGGTGGTGAGTCCAGAAACAGGGGTCACAGCCAGAGAGTAGTGAACCTGTGGAATTCTCCACCACAAAAGGCAATGCAGCATTTCTTAATGCTAAGGGGGCCTAAGGCTATGGGGAGAAGGCAGGAACATCACAACGAAGTTGATGATCAGCTATAACTGTGTTGAATAGTGGAGCAGGGCAGAAGGGCCGAACAGCCTACTCCTGATACCATTTTCTATGTTTTTAAAACAGCAAAGTCTGGCAATGATTTTGATGAAGAGTTGGTTACACATGCAGTTTCTCTGCAATAGAGTTTGAAGAGCTATAAGGGACACATAGAGGCCCAGTTGCAGCATGACAAATTTATACAGAATGTTACCATTATACATTTATATTTGGAACTTACAATCAAAATCATTGTCAAGTGTGACAAAAATGTGTAGCAAGAGGTTTGTAGACAGGAATTGTACACAGGCATTTGATTTTTATAGCTTATTCTTAATCATGACAAAAACTATGAATGTGAAAAATACTTTCAATCTTTTCCATGGGCTGGCACGGTAGTGTAGCGGTTAGCGTAACACTTTTTTACAGCGCCAGCGACCCAGGTTCAATTCCGGCCGCTGTCGGTAAGGAGCTTGTACATTCTTCCCACGACTGTGAGGGTTTCCTCCGGGTGCTCCAGTTTCCTCCCACATTCCAAAGACATATGTGTTAGGAAGTTGTGGGCATGCTATGTTGGCGCCGGAAGCGTGGTGACACTTGCGGGCTGCCCCCAGAGCACTCTACGCAAAATATGCATTTCACTGTGTCTCGATGTATGTGACTGATAAAGCAATCTTATTTTTTTTATCTAGATTAAATGCGAATATGAAGCTTCATTATTATATAGGTGTGGTGTGAGTATACGGAACAGAGAGGGTGGTGAGTATATGGAACGAGCTGCCAGAGGAAGTGGGTGAGGCAGGTACAATAGTATCATTTAAGAAGCACTTGGACAGGTACATGGAGGGGAGGCACTTAGAGGGATATGGGCCAAATGCAGGAAATTGAGACTAGCTGGGTGGGCACTGTGGTCGGCATAGACTGGTTGGGCCAAAGGGCCTGTATCCGTGCTGTATTGCTCTATGACTCCATCCCCACAAAAGCCATCCTAGTAAACTATTGACCTAAACCACCCAATTATTTAGGCCCTGGCATCAAACAGGTCTGTACCAATTTAAAATGAAGCATCTTACCCGTTCCAACTGCTGCTCAGTACACAATATTTTAATACGTTCTTGGTCCCGCAGTCGAAAGAAAGCCTTCAGTTCCATTTCTTTAGCATGAGCTTCCAATTCCAAGTAGTCTGTTTGAATCACTTGGCGACTGAGAAGAGCATTCCTCAAAGACTTCTCCAAACTGGACATAGAAAAACAAACAATTGCCTTAATCAGCGAGTCAGCCTTTTTAAAACAGTGAATATTTCTGCCAAGCCAAATTTTTCTATGCAAAGAATTGTGTGGTTGATGAACTTTTGGTCTTGTAAACTCAAATACAAATGATTAGTGACATATTGAATATGACGTTTCCTTGGTCTTTGTAGACCAGGTAAGTAGACTTGGCAGCAGCTTTTTTTTTTAGTAATTTTGTTAGATAAAATCAATGTTTAGCATCTTCTCCAAAATACAGCATCTTGAAAGGTGCAGCCAGCCCATCAGTGCGAGACAAAATCCAGATGCCATCAATGCACAGAAGGGAGCAGAGATCCTGGGAATTATATGGAATAGCAAAAGAAAAATTATATTTTTTCCTGATCATCCTTAAGTAGCTCATGAACAAAACTGTGAAAGTATTGGTCTCAGCATTATCAGGGAGGAGAGGGGAAGGGAAGTGGAAGGATTGATGCATTACATTTGATCGAGCCTACAGACAAGCCAGGATCAGCTACAAATGACACTTCTCAGTGGGATGGGCCAATGGTTAGTTGAGGTTCACACATGAAAAGAAAAAGCTCGACACGAAGTAGCAAGGGACATTGATTTACATGCAGAAATCAAACTACTGGAGGAACTCACTATGTCGAGCAGCATTTGTGGGGGAAAGGAAATGTCGATGTTTGGGGTCGAGACCCTGCATCAGGACTGAGAGTTGAGAGGGAAGACACTCATTATAAAGAGGAGAGGTTGAGGGGTCAACAATTTCCCCCCTCCCCCCCCACAGATGCTGCTCAACCTGCTGAGTTCCTCCAGCAGTTTGTTTTTTGCTCCAAGTTCCAGCATCTGCTGTCTCCTGTGTTGACATTGATGTTCATGTTCAACAGTATAAGTCCATTATTAAACAAAATGTTATGGAGTGTTTTGCATACCATTAAGTCTAAAAAATCTGTTGTAAATGAAATTCTTGCAATAGTTCCATGTTCTGAATAACTTGCCGTATGCTCTTGAAGTTGCCAACAACATGAAAATGAATTACTACCAGCAGCTGCACACTAAAGAATTCAATGAAAAAAATACATTTATGATTCTAAAGCAAAATGCTCCATAACGTCACACTTTTGAGAAATTTGGATTGAAATCCTAAACTTGGTCAATACTTCTTATTTTCACCTCAAGTACTACACCAATTATAGCCCTGCCAAATGGCACAGCACCAAGTATCTAAGCAGGTATTTTAGCATTTCTGCAGCCATTTACAAAAATATGTGCAGTCACGTTCCCATGACCTAAATGTTGATCATGGTTACATGGGATAGAAGTTGAGAAAAGCTGACAACATTCAAGAAATGTAAGAGGTGAATAACTTTTTAGTTGTGCAATATGCAATGTCAATTCACCCGCCCCTGCCCTCCAAGGTGCACTGTAACTGCATCAACTGGTGAAAATAAACATAACTGCAGCTTGTGTGGCTTCCTCCTGAGCTGTCATCCAACCTGACGTGGAAAAGAAATGCCTGCACAGAATCAAATAAACTTTGGGCCCATGCTTTATTCGTAACTGTAACAGCCCCTAATGACCACCCAAAAATTGGACAAAGGAAAGAAAGAGTAGACAGTTCATTAATGAATGACTTTCTCTTCCAAAGGCCTTCAGAAATTGGTAACACCAATTCTAGTAATTTTACTTATTTCTCTGTAACTTTGTCTGTAACAGTAACACTATATTCTACACTGTTATTGTCTTTTCCTTTGTACTATCTCGATGTTTTGGAATGATCTGTATGGATGGCATGCAAAACAAAGCTTTTCACTGTATCTTGGTACATGTGACAATAATAAACCGATTACCAATTTCTTCAGGGTTCATTTCCAACTCACCTTAACAATCTTCAAGCAAAATAATTTTTTCAGCTGAGCAAACTAATGAAATGTTCTTTACATTTTTCAAGCCAACCGAGTGAAGTTATCTCTTGCATTTCACAGTACGCAGCAGGTTAGTTACTGCAAATTGTACACCTGCCCATTTGTTCAATGAGAGAAAAAATGGGAAGCCTCATTTCGAGGGCATCAAACCAGTGCAAGTCTCAGCCTCCACGAAAGTGGCAAACAAGGGCAGAGAGTCCTCTATAAGACTACTGAGTGGACACCCAGAAGACAAGACCATAAGGTTTTTCTCTCTGTTCCTCCAACCCAATATATCCTAGGCTGCACAAGAACATCATAAGAGCTGGAAGCGGGTATAGGCCCCAACCCTCGGGGTAGAGAATTCCAAAGATTCATTACACACTGGATGAGAAAATTTCTTCTATCTCAAGCCCTGAATGGCTGACCCTCCTTGTGAGACTTGTGATCCCTAGTTCTAGAATCCCATCTTAGAGAGACATCTACGCAGGCTCTTGGAGCAATCCCATCCTAAGTTTTGTTGGATTCAGAAAGCTGCAGCATTTATGGCTGCTGGCTCACAGCTCCAGTGACCCAGTTTTGATCCTGACCTCTGGTGCTTTGTACGTGCAGTTTGCTTGTTCTCCCTGCGACTGTGTGGATTTCCCCAAGTGCTCTGGTTTTGTCTCATGTGTTGGTAGGTTAGTTGGCCACTGTAAACTACCCCTGGTGTAGATAGGGGGTGGGGTAATGGGCATGTGGGAGGGAAGAGTTTACAGGGAAATCAGTTGAGGAATGGGATTGGTCTGAGAGCCTGCATAGACTCTTTCTATAACAAAATATAAAATAATATGAAATATGTTTCAAGGAGATTGCCCCTCAACATTTTAAAATCTGGAGTATAGGCAGAGTCTGCTTAACCTCTCCTCACAGCATAATTCCCCCAACCCTCATCAAGAATCAATCTGGTGAATTTTCCCTACACTTTGCGTATCACAAATACACAATGCTCCAGGTAGAATCTCACCTGGGTCGTATCTAATTTTAATAAGGCATTTCAACTCTTGTGTGCAAATTCTCTTGCAATAAAGGTCAACACATCTTTTCCATTCCTAACTGCTTGCTGTATCTGCATATTACCTTTCAGTGATCTGTGCAAAAAGACCCAGGTCCCTCTGAGCACCTACACCTTTCAATTTCTCACCTGCTTTTCGCTTTTGCTATGAATTTCCTTCCCGCCCTCAAATTCACTTGGACCATTTCTGATATCTCCCTTCTTTATCTGGATCTGTGTCTCCATTGCAGGAGACCAACTATCTACTGACAACTGGCCCAGACTACAACTCCTCCCACCCAGTCTCTTATAAAGATTCCATCCCCTTTTCTCAGGTTTTCCACCTCTGCTGCATCTGTTCTCAAGACAAGGCTGTCTGTTCCAAGGCATCTGAAATGTCCTCCTTCTTCAGGAAATGTGGCTTCCCATCTACTGTGGTTGATGGAGTCCTCGCTTGCATTTCCTTCATTTCCCAGACTTTTGTTCTTAACCCCCACCCTTCCTGTCAGGCAGCACAGAGGTAGAGTTCCTCAGTCCTCACCGTTCACCCTCCCGCCCAGCACATCACCGTTCATCATTTCTGCCAACTGCTATGGGATCCCACCACCAGTCACAACTTCTCCTCCCCACCCTTTTTTTGCTTTCCACAGGGACTACTCTTTCCACGACTCCCTGGTTCGCTCAAAACTACCAACTGACCCCTCGCTGTCCCCGGGCACATTCTCCTGCAATCATAGGAGGTGCAACACTTGTACCTGCACTCCTCCCTCACCTCCACCCAGGGAGGAAAGCAGCCAAACTTGCAGCACCCACTAGTCAAGATATCCCAACCTGAAAACGATCTGTTTATCGTACACAAACAGATCCTCAATACACAGCAGTAGACTGCGCCAACCCCACGTTCTCTTGTACAGCACTTTATCGAAGGCCTTCTGAAAATACACCACATCCACTGGCTCCTTATTATTTATTCCACTGTTCTAAGATATAGAGTCATACAGCATGTAAATCGGCCCTTTGGTCCAACTAGTCTACGCTCATTCCATCTGCTTGCATTTGCCCCATAGCCCTCTAAACCTCTTCCATTCATGTACTATCTAGATGGCTTTTAAATGCTGCTAATGTGATTTTTTAATGTAATAGTGTAGATTTTATTCTGATATCTATGAAAAGAAGTAGAATTCTTACACAGATTAAAATAAATGAATAATTTTCATCACAGCCAGTGTTTGCGTCATTTATAGGTGAGAATGATTAAATTCTGGTTTGCACTCAATTACTTAGTCATAGCTAGGAAATTGTAATTGCTGTTGATACCTTTAGGTTAAAGAGGGAAATACTGACGTGGTTTCAAATCCAAGATAAAATCCATTCCAGGGGTTTATGTGTGTGTGTGGTTTCGTTGGGGCAGCATTAACCCCACTGTAATGCTATTGAACAGTCTAACAAACTTCTACAGGTACTGTTGAAAGCACCCTGATTGGTTGCAACATGGTCTGGTACGGCAATTAGAATGCAAGAAGCAGCGGACAGTAGGGGATTCTGCCCAATACATCACAGGCACATCCCTCCCCACCATCGGTAGAATCTACAGGAGGCGCTGCCTCAAGAAGGCAACATCCACCATCAAAGATCCCCACCATCCAGGCCATGCCATCTTCTCGCAGCTACCGTCGAGCAGGAGGTACAGAAGCCTGAAGTCCCACACCACCAGGTTCACTGGCTACATCTTCAAAAAAACTAATAACAGATTTGTCAACTTTGATTCCCCTTTCGTAAATCCATGCTGACTCTGCCCATTCCTGTTATCGTGTTCCAAGTGCTATGTCTCCACATCCCTCATAATGGATTCTGGCATTTTCTCCATTTCTGATGTCAAGCTACCTGGTCTGTTCCCCATTTTCTCTCTCTCTCCTTTCTCAAATAGTGCAGTTAGATTTGATATGTTACAATCTTTATTTTCCAGAATTTTCTTTTCCTGTCAGGTTCCTGAACCGATCTGTACAAACCCAACCCTACCCCGGTAATGGAGCAGCACCATGGACCCTAACCCTAACCGTACCTCTTGCACTACCATGGACAAAAATAATGTTTTATTTAATTATCTTTTATAATTAACGTTCTGTGTGTTGTCTGAATCTACATGCCTGTGCAAGCAAGTTTTTCATTGTACCTGTATCTCACCGCACTTGTACACATGACAACAAACTTGACTTCTTTTGACAAATTATCTGTCTGATGTTTCCATAAGCATCAGCATAATTTCTCTTAGTTTCAGTCTGCAAGGAACCCACAATAACTTTTGCTGACTTCTTTGCTTCTTACATGTCTGTACAAGCTATTGTAGTTTGACCTTTATGTTTGATGCTAAAATAGTTTTATATTCTTCTTTGTCTTTCTTTATTAAGAATTGGTCGTCCATTGCTGAATTCTAGAGATTCCCAATTCCCAGGCTTATTGCTCTTTTTGGCAACGTTAGAAGCATTTTTCCTTTCATCCAAAATTATCTTCAAATTCTTTTGTTGGCCACAATTGGACCCTTTTTCTTATTGGATTTTTATGCCATAAAGAGAGACATACAAGAAGATTTAACTGTCTGAGAAGAGTGAACTGAAAGGCCCTTGTAAATAAAGAATGCACAGGCCACAGTTGTCTGATGAATTGTGGTCCTGGGTATCAAAAGGAAAATGACAAATTCCTGCAAAGGCTGTCCAGCAGCTGTTTGAAATTTCAACAGTTTCTCTGCACATTTTACACTGTTGAACAAACATACTTTATGAAAAAAAGGGGGATGGGAGGAAACGTATCTCAGGTTCCAGGCTCTTTTCAGCTACCCAAAAGGTTTGCCAGCAAGATGATGAACAAGGAGAGAGTTCTTTTTTGATAGGTACAAATGGGAGCGAAAAATTTTAATTTGCATTCCCATTTGCTTGCCTTTGGCCATCAACCACTATGTGTTACGAGCATGTTTGAAATTATTTGGAGACATAACTAACAAGTGCAATCTAATTCTGGAGCACAAAGAACACAGGGAAAGAGTGTATTCAACAGTTTGAATGACAGACCACATTGAAAGAGTGTTCACTACATTACTAAACAGTATGTTTCTATCCAACTCACAACAGAAGCACCTCAGCCTAATGACATTTCCCCAGGCTCAAAATGCCATCCAAATAGGCATCGTCTTCAAAGAGATCGAATGTGCCGATTTCCATTGAGCCGCACATTCCTGTAAAACCACTGCATTCAGCTAAAGAGAATGGAAACAATCTCTTATTTGGTTTGACTGTATTTGAAAACATTAGGTTCATTACTACGCGAGCACTACACTACTCAGGGCTTTCATTAGGGATCATTTTATACGAGTTTGGAAAGAATTTGTTATTCCCCATTGTCATGGCTGCCATTGTATGCGTCAAATATTAAGAAAGGGTACAGTAGGCTAGTGGTTAAGTTATTGAACTAGCAGCCAGAAATATGAGCCACTGATTCAGACACAAAAATTTAAGTAATTAAATCAATTTGGAACTTAAAGTAAAGGCTTATCTCAGTAACTATAACTATGAAACCACCAGATTGCTATAAAAACCCAAGCCTTTCATGAAAGGAAATCTGCTGTCCTTACCTGATCTAACCCGTACATGACACCAGACCTATGAATGTGGTCAACTCTTAACTGTCTCCTCAGTTTAAGGGCACTTAGGGTTGTATGACAAAAAGCATTACTAAATTAGTAAATTGGTTTATTATCACATGTACTGAAGTACAGTGAAAAACTTGTTTTGCATGCAGTCCATATAGATCATTTCATTACAACAGTGCATTGAGGTAGATTTAAAAGAGTAGAATGATTATAATAGAAGTAATGAATAGATCTACAGAGAGCAGCGTGCAACAAGTCACCAGTCTGGTGGCGTCCCACTCTCCTTCTATGGTTAGCAGTTAAATACTTGGTGAACTACAGAGCTGTTCTGACCTGCAACTATACTGAACTCCTGTCTCTAGCTGGTTTTACATTGGTTATTGGTGGGATGTAGGCTTGCCATCTCCAGAGAAATCCAAATGTAGACCTACTAAATTGAAGCTGCCTGGCATGCAGCCATGTTCACTGAACAGAATCCAGGAAAGTTATATTGGGATTGGCACTGACTGTGCAAGACTAGCATTTGGCTACGTTACTAATGTTTTGTAGCTTTAGTACTGCCAGGATTAAACTGAGAAATTCAAAATGCAGGACAGCGTTACAATCAACCTGAAAGGAAACAAGTAACGCAAAAGCAAAATACTGTAGATGCTGGAAAACTTGGTGGGATAATGAACAAAATGCCTGAAACATTATGCAGGTCAGCTAATGGCCTTTACCCAAACTGAAAATATGTTTTTACGATGCAAATGGAGATAGAGTGAATGGAAAGAACGGTCTATGTTAGGAATGCAAGAGAACAATAACACAGCAATGCAAATGGTGGCAGTGGAGCAAACAAAGAAACAATGAGACACGAAGTGGCGTTAATTGGAATAGAAGGATCACTATCTGATGGTGTAAAGTCTTTAATGTGCCTATGTTTATGCTGAACAGTGCAGAAGAGAGCAGATAGAACAGACTACTATTCATTCTCTGCCTGATTCTTGGTATCTGATCTGGACCTCTTGCAGAGGTTTATCTAGGGTAAGAGATAAGATACAAGATATCTTTACTAGTCACATGTACAATGAAACACACAGTGAAATACATCTTTTGCGTAGAATGTTCTGGCGTCACCGCACAAGTGTTGCCACGCTTCCGGCACCAACATAGCATGCCCACAACTTTATAAGTTGTATGGCTTTGGAATGTGGGAGGAAACTGGAGCACCTGGAGGAAACCCACACAGACACGGGGAGAACGTACAAACTCCTTACAGACAGCAGCCGGAATCAAACCCGGGTCACTGACGCTGTAATAGCGTTGCACTAACCGCTACACTACTGTGCCTACCAATGTCCACCCCCTGGTCCACAGCCTTGAAGGTTATGGCTAATCTATGTACTTTAAGCTAGACTGAAGGTTTCTGTCTCCTTGCAACAGTGAGCTCCAGACCCTTACCGCCCCCACCTTCTTTCCGGATAAGAAAGAATCTCCACAATTCTCTAGTCCTATACCGATTGCATTAAATCTATGCCTCTAGCTACTTACCTCTGAGAGAGAGATGCGTTCTTCCTTTCCATTTAGGGCCCTCAGTTTCGCATATCTCAATTAAATTTCCCTTCAGCCTCCTCTGTTCCAAAGAAAACAACTCAGTCTAGTTAATCATCCTTCATGGTTGAAATTTTCTTGGTAAATCCTCATAAATCTCCTCTTTACTGCTATCACATCCTTCCTGCATAGTTGCGACCAGACCTGTATGTAGTCCTCCATCTGTGGCCTCCCTATTGTTTTATACAGTTCCAGCATAACCTTCCTGCTCTTGTAGTCTATGCTTCAGCTAATAAAGGAAAGGCCAATATTTATTTCCTTCCTTGAATTTTACAGAGTTTTTGGCAGAGATGGTGGGGTAGAGGGCCTGGTTCCATGCTGTACCCCTTGAGGACTCTGAGCAACGAAGGTTTGGAAATTTGATCGAGGTGTACAAAATCTCAAAGGGGAATAAGCTCAGCTTCTCCAGAACCTTTCAGTAAATCTTTGCTGCATCCTCTCTAGGGCTTCCACCTCTTTCCTAAAGGATGGTGGCTGGATTTTTTTTGTTTGCTCAGAGATACAGATGGCATTTACTGTCCATGCCAAATAAAGAAGCAGTTAATTAATGGTACTGATTGTTCTGGAGTAACATTTGGACTAGATGAACACACAAGAGCAGAAGAAAACAGGAGCAGGAGTAAGCCACAGGCTCCTCACACCTGCCCTGCCATTCAATATGATCGTGGCTGATCTATGCTGGCCTCAGCTCTCCAGGGTGCCAGTTCCCCATCATCCTCAATTCCTTGATCTTTCAAATATTTATTTAAGTCCACCTTAACTATATCTAATGATCCGGCCTCCACCACCCTATTCACCACCCTCTGAAAAAAGATGAAGTAATGATACCTCAGCTGGTATGATGGGATTCTGACATGCCAATGGTTCAGTAATTTAAACACTCTGTTACCATATATTGGATATAATAATCTACCTGTAACCTAGCCAATGCAATACAACATGTTCACTTTATTCTATGTACCATCCATATAAGCAGTCCAGGGCCTCTTATGGCTAATAAATCACTTTCTCAATCTGCCCTATTACCAAAAATTTTACAGCTGTGTTCCTGTACTTCCTTCAGAACTGTATCAGTTAGTGTATATTGGCTGTCCTCAAACTTTCTGGCAAATAAGTCACTTTCCACTTCTCTGCATCAATTTTCATCTTCCACATGACTGCACATTCCACCAGATCATGTCTTTGACTACTGTTCTCCTCTTAGATTGTCACACTCCTCTGCTTTGTGCCATCTGTACATTTGGTTAGGATTTAGATACTGAGCAATTTCACATCAACATCTTAACCCATAATTTATAGAAATAATATCCATTTCTTGTGTTCATTTAAGTTTATTTGCTTAAAAATATAAAATCTTGGTTTGCATTTAGAAAGTGCTATTTGCTTTTATCACGGGACTGAATTCCACGGAGGTGAAAAATACACTCAGATATAAGAAATTGGTGGAACTGTGCATTGGGTTCAGAGGATGTTTCCTAAGAAAGCATTAAAACTTTGAATGATTGAACTGTTACAGCATAGGTTATTCAATCTCAAGACTATGCCAAATCTTAGAACAGAGTAATCCCACCTGTCCTATTCCTCAGCTCTTTCCCCACTGCCTTGAAAACTATTCTCTCAAGTGCCTACTCAATTCCATTCCCAGAGGGAGTCAATTCCAGTTCATAACTGCTCTCTGTGTAAATAAGGTTTTCCTCACATCCCCCTTGTATCTTTTGCCAAAAATTTTACATCTATATCCTCTACTTCTTGATACAGTATATTCTGTTATTGGGAATAACATTCCTTTACCCAGTCATGGTCCTGAATACCCCTATCAAATCTCTTCTCAGCCTTCTGATAAATATCAACTTGTCTTTATTGATTAATCGATATAGTTGACGAACAAGGGGTTGAAAGGTTACTGTGGATAGATGGGAATGCAGAGTTGAGGATGCAATCCTATCAATAATCATTTTATTAAACACTGGCGTAGATGGGGGTTGAGTGCCTATCCCTGTGCTCTGTACCCTCAGAATTATACTTTTTTAAAAACAAAAATTGAACAAGCACAGCTTATTACCCTTTGGTTCCAAAGCACAAATGAAACATTCTGCATTATAAAGAAAACTTGAAATGTTCAGTGAAATTTCCAGTTCCTCGTAGATTTTTATAGGTTGCTGTCTCATGATTTATAGGTTTCTCCACTGCAGGAGTTTTGAAACATCCCTTCTTTCATTTATGAGGTCAGATGTCAGTGGGAAGCAGTAGGAAGGCAAGTCCTCAGTGGGGACAATTTTTTTATACAATTAAGTATTTTCTTACCAAACAGAAAATGTACTAAACTGGAACCAAAAATGTAATTGCCAAGAATCCTCTCTTTCTACTTCTACCATTGGCAGAACTATCATCAAAGTGTCACTGTTGATAGTTTAAAATGGATTTCAGCTAATGATTAATTTATCAACAATACACCATATTACATTGAAAACAAGTAGTTTAATGCCATTTAACTTACTGAAGAATGCTCTGTATTTACTTTCTCAGCATGTTTTAAACTTTGCCTCACCCTTTATGAGAACACAGGAAATAAACTCAACAAATCTTCTAGAGAACGGTACACACGTCTGGATCCACAACTTTGTTTTTTGCAGTGAAGCAATGGTGCTTTCCACATTTACATCAGCTGGGTAGCAGTTGCCCCTGAGGTAAAAGGTTATGGGTTCAAGTCCCATTCCAGAAACATGAGCACAAATGCAGGCTGACATTTCAGTACAGCATCGTAGGACTGCTGTATCATCAGGGGTCCTGATTTGGATGAGGTTATGCAGAGTCTGTGCCTTTTCAAGCTGGATATAAAAGTTACCAAGGCACCATTTTGAAGGACAGCAGATAGTACTTCAGGTATTCTATGCCAATATTTACCTCTTAAGGAACAAAAAAAAACATTATTTGGTCATCGTCACTTGCTGCTTGTGGGCATGTGCTTTTGTAAAATGGTTGCTGGTGGTGGAGGTGAGAAGTCCTGACGTCACGGTAGGTGCCAGGTAAATGCAAACTGTTGTTTATTTATATACATTCCACCAATTAAAACTTGCATCTGGTTTCATCCACAATTCAAACTGCAGGTGATTCTAACGGAGAGCGTTCTGTAAATTACACAGCTGTGTTGTCTGATTGTGAAGTTTGAAACATAAATCCTATTAATATTTATTTAATCCAGACAAGTGTGAGATAATGCACTCTGGGAGGACAAATTCTGGTAGAAAATAGAGAGTAAATGGCAGAGACCTTACGAGCACTGATGTACAGAGAGACCTTGGGGTGCAAATCCACAGCTCCCTGAAAGTGGTGACACAGATGGATAGGGTAGTGAAAAAGGCATTTGGTATGCTTGCCTTCCTAGGGTGAGGTGTTGAGTATAAGAGTTGGGGCATTATGTTGCAGCTGTACAAAACATAAATAGACTGCATTTGGAGTATTGTGTACAGTTCTGGATGCTACACTACAGGAAGGATGTGGTAGCAATTGAGATTCATCAGGATGTTGCCTGGAATAGATGACTGTAGTTGTAAGGAGAGATTGGATAGGCCTGGTTTATTCTCACTGGAAGGCAGGAAGCTGATGGGTGACCTTATAGAGGGTAGATAGTCAGGGTCTTCTTCCCAGGGCAGGGGAGTCTAGAACTAAAGGGCAGAGGTTTCAGGTGAGAGGGGAGAAATTTAGAGGAGATCTGAGGGACAGGTTTTCCATACAGAGGGTGGTGGTTATCTGGAACAAGTTGCCAGAGAGTGTAGTGGAGGCAGACACAATTACGTTTAAAGGACGTTTGGATAGGTGCTTGGATAGGAAAGGAGCAGAGGGATACAGGCCTACTGTGGCCAAATGGGATGAGCGTAGATTGGCATCTCAGTCGGTATGGACGGGCCGGTTTTTGTACCGTACACTTCTGTGATAATCTTGTTCTCAGACATCAGCTGCTCCCCCACCAACAGCAGAGCACCATTTCACAAACAACATATAGCACCAGAAAGCAGTGTCTACTGTTGGTGATGGGTAAACCAATTAATGTTGTTGAGCATCTCAGAAGAACCCAAGTATAAGACAAGTGTTGTAAATTCTTGATACACATCTTACATGTTCACTTCCAAAATACACATGATAGGCAATAGAGTAAACTATTCATCTACACACGACTCTATGCTGCAACTGAGTTATGGATTATGGGATGTCTGTGAGGTTTAATACAAACAATGTGTGTGCAGAGGTATAATTTATTTCTTTAACTGGAGAGTAAAACGAACAGCGTATTAGGATAATGAAATTATTTAATTACGAGCATGAAATCCAATCGAATGGATTCCTCTCAAGCGTCTTCTTTGCCATAGCCATTACTATTTTGATGCTTTGTGAGTTACATTGCTCCTGAAATAACCTAGCATTACATAAGCTAATAGAATTATTAGTGGTGTGGAGAATTAGTAACACTTAGCTAGCTTGCAGTCAACTGCTTTTGTAGCCTGAAACAACCTTTAAAATCAATCTGTTCAATTGATCTGATAGTCAAATTTAAGCAAAACCAGGCATCCTACCCCTGTTGTTGACTGGACAGCACAGGTTGGACTGTACTTGGGTCATTCCTGGTAATGGTAGACTTCCCTTCTTCATAAGTCTTCAGCTTGTCTTTCAGTTGTGTGACCTGCGGATAAATAAGATTCCAAAAGAGTCAGTCACTGTCCATTTAACTCAGTTTGGTTGTGGCTAATCACGTAGGAATTTGTTACTGCCTAGGAGCTGTAGGCAATGTTCTGAACAAAATTCCACAGAGGGCAGCCACACACAATCCCTCCCTCTCCCCTTCCCTCAGGCACACCCAAGAACTGAGGTTTCTCATCTCAAAAAGGATATAATAAATGACAGCAGTACAGATGAGCAGAGCATCTAGTTTAAGCTTGATAGCTGGGCTTAATTTTAATGCTGACATTACCAAGGAAGAAAAAAATCCATTTGGTCCAGCAATACTATGAAGAAACTTCACAGAAATCATCTCCTTGATTGTGGGGATTACTGCTTATCTGGTAATGGCAGTTCAACTGAAACACATTAGATGCAGTTTTAGAGAAGGGATCTCCTCCAAAGCACAACTGAATCTGCTCCATGAAATAAAACATCAATAAATAAAACATTAAAGAAATGAGCAGGTTCTTTATTACAATTTACAATCCCTTTACAACAAACACTTCTAATCTGCTGTACTTTAGTTAACCAGACCGTTTATGATATCACCTTTAACAGAGAAAACACACCTCCCATAGAAGAGACTAAAGCCTGAAACTTAATTCCACCTATTCATCTTGTTCAAAGGTTAAATTGAACAGAATTTTACATAGTTTTTCCAGATGGGGAGATAGAAATGAACAGCTAAAAAATATTCAAATCTGACCCTGTTTTAAATAACAAATTCAAACCAGATCATGACATTCAGAAAGGTCCACAAGTTTAAGCAACATGGTGCTCTTTATCAGCTAAGGAATAGCACTATAATGTCTGCAGACCCTATCTGTAAACTAGAGCTTGCAGTAAGAATGTCGGAATACTGGAGTGAAAACACAGTAGTCTGAGCAAAAGGATAATAAGAGAACAGCGCAAGTAGTCCATCAGAGATTGTTGCTATAACGCATTACAAGACGCACAAAGAGCAACTGACACAGTCCTCTGAAGTTTACAAGTACAGAAAAGTGAATCAAGAATTTTCCCTGTAGGAAGTGGCAGCGAAAGTGCCCAATGCTGATGGAGAGAAACATCTCTCACTGGAGGAAAGAACATCTTTACAGCAGATGGAACAAGAATCACGTGTGGAAAACAGAGGAAAAATAATATGAATTAACCTTGCATTCGGGATTCACCTGATAATCATGCTTCGTCAAACAGTCAGAGGATGTTGCAACTTTTTTACACTGGAGCTAAATATTGGACATAATTTCCCTCGAGAACCAAAACTACAATCTACTGTAATATGGAAATTGTACTATACACTGATTTTTTAAAAAGTATTTTCTTAACTCTTTTCCAGGCTTCACAATTGAACTAGCTAACTTTCTATAGGAGGACAAGAATTGTGGAGGTGGTTAGGCAGGGTTGGGGGGGGGGGGCAGGGTGTGATTGGTTGATGGGTTAACAAAAGAGAGGGCAAGGAAAGTTGAAGTTAAAGAAGTGTAAAGTGTGCGGTTAATGGAAAATATGCTCAATTACATCATTCAAATCACGGACAAATGGTATGCTTTGTTTGTGGTGAACACAACCAAATCCTTTATATGTTTCAGTTATGGATTCACAGCATTTATCAAGAATCCATAGAGGTTATGACAGCTGGACCTTTTCCTTTCATTGTCTTTAAGGTGGATGTATACTTAACATTGGATAAGCCTAAATGCACAACACTACACCTTTTTAAGTAATGACCTTTTCCCCCAACACACAAAAGATATGATGGTACTAGTTTAACATCCTCTACAGTTGTACACTTTATATTCTTGCAGATCATTCAACACCTACAACTAGCTAATTCCTGATGACTTTAGAGAGCAGCACTCCTAATACTGATATCTGTGGGATAATACAGGCAGCCCCGTCTCCCACCAGATTCAAATCAACTGACATGTTCAGCCAAGGACTTCCAGGGAATTCTTAATTGGCTGCAGCCGACTACTTTTAATTGCCCACTGCCATCTGGTAAGCACATTAGTTTGTGTCTGTATAAACCTTAGTTAAAATACTGCCTCCTTTCAGCTTCTTTGTATGCTGGATAATATTTTAGATTTTGAAAAGGCTACAATGGTGTACCACAAAATTCATTCTTAGTTTAAACTACCTTTGTTACTGAGAGACACTCAGTTGGCCAAGACTAAATACACTGGTCAAAGACAGAGATCATTCATAGAATCATGGAAGGTGTTTTAGCATCATTGATGGTTTCAGGTCACCCTGAGCACCATACAGCCAGTCGGGTACTTTTTAAGTATAGGCATTGTTGTGATTTATAACGTAGATTACTACTATCAGGGGAGGAGGTACAGGAACCTGAAGACTACACTCAAATGATTGAAAAACAGCTTCTTCCCCTCCGCCAGCAGATTTCTGAATGATCCATGAACACGACCTTGTTATTCCTTTTCTTTTTGCACTATTTATATATTTTTAGTAATTTGTACTATGTCTTCGTACTGCTACCGCAAAACAATAAATTTCATATCGTACAAGTTAGTGACAATAAATCCGATTCTGATTCTAGAATTTATTGGGAATAAACTGTTTACATGGATATCAAGTGGATGGGGCGAAAAGAATTGGAGTCAAGGGTGCAACCAAAGCACCAAGCAAAAAGGATAAGCTATTCCTCATCCAAAGGAACAATGCAACTGTGGAGAAGGTTACCAGCCCACGCAATGAATGCTGCTTCATCATATTCCAGCAAGAGACAGCTGGATCTTTCTCTGGATGGAGATTGCACAAGGTAGATACTTTCTAATATAAATGAGGGGCATATCTAACCCGTTAGTGTTGATTACCTAAAAGGAGGTTGAAGAGGGACTTTGATTTTTTTTCTCTCTGGATTTGTCTTGGATGTTAAGTTTTAATGGACTTCCATGGAGATAAAACGGCTCTGGATTTGTAGGGAGTATCTATATCATGACTGATCAAGTGGTGCAACTTTGTGGGACAGGTAAGATTTGCAATTGCTTCTCAAGTTGGATCAAGTCTTCCCCACATAACAAGCTATTGGGAACAATAGGTTGTTGTTTTAGGAGCCTCCTTCTGTCCTTCCTCACTTAGCCATAGCAGTATACCCTTCTATTGTTTTCTCCCCCCTTCATACAATTATCCAGTTCCCCCTTAAATTCCTCTATCTTGTTTGCCTGAACTTCTCCGTGAGAAAAAGTTCCACATTCACCTCACTCTGTGTAAAGATGTCTTCCTTGCTTCCTTATTGAATATTATTTTACATTTATGCTCTGATTTTGGTCTTCCCCAAAAGCTGGAAATATTTTCTCCACATCTGCTCTATCAAACACTTTCATTGTCTTACAGGCTTCTATCAGGTCAACCTTCATACTTCTTTTCTGATAGTTACAACCATTCATTTCTGGTATTTCATCTCATTCTCCTGTTTCACGTACTATCATATGTAAATAATCAGAGGTATCCTGAAATTCCATGTGGGGAATGTCCACACCACAATTTGAGTAATTTCTTCAAAACAAAATCCATCAAATTAATGACACACAACAGATTTTACAAAAAAAAATGTTCATCTGCCATTTCTAAATGGGGAATCCTACAATACCATTGAGCAGCTTTTTTTTTATTAGCATTCAAAGTAATAGGCATAATGACCAAGCTCTGCCTCATTGCTTTTTTTTAAAAAAAGGAACTATAACTACATTAACACCTGTACAATCAAAGGCTACAATCTTCGACTCTGGCAAAGAGATACAGGCTTTTGTCTCACTGCTGACCAGTTCTGGATATAAATCTTCTGATAATCAGATTCTGGACTGTTTAGCCCACAATAGAGCATCCAATTTAAAGCTTATAGATGATTAGAAGGAAGCAAAGTACTTGCCTCTCTCCGTAGTTCCTCGCATATGGCTGCATATTTACTTATATGACAGTCCAAGCTCACAATATTACTCTTCAGCTGTAACAGAAACTATAAATTAGTATGCACATATAATTTCTTTTTCCTCCTAAAACAGATGACTAATATTAAAAACAGAAACCTTGCAGGTTTCACAGGAGAAAAAGTCCTAAAGAGAAAATATCAACAGCTAAGTCTGAAAATGATTGCTAGCCCTTGTCCACGTTGAGATAATCAAACTTAAGGAGAAAAGTAAAGAAAACAAGTGTACAAATGGATTAAGCAACACCAGAAAAGTTTCTGAAGTGGACTTACCTCTCTTCCTCTTTAAGGGATTAATTAATTCTGTTCTGGCATTTACTTTCAATTTGTGAAAATTATATCTTCAGGAGCAGGTCACATTAAAAAATTGTTTGTTTTTCAATTTTCATGTAGAAGAATGTGTTCCACAAATCACAAGTATAAATTCTAAATTTCATGATTGAAAATAGATTTGACTTTTTCAATCACTGTAAATTACTGCTCTGAAAATAAGGAACGCCTTATTCTGCTTGCCATTCAGCAAGTTAATGGATCACAAAGCCGGGGATTAAAGCATTTTTTTTCTACTCTGTACACAGGGAACATCAGGTGCATTGTATATCACGCACGCCTCAGGTTAGCAGTTAAGCTGATGGACCTTTACAATGCAGTTCAACCCTAACTTCATTAAAGCAGGTCTCAACTGCACCAGCATATTTCCCATTCCCAGTAACTCACTCACCAGATCTCACACAAAAATGCCCCAAGGAATTTCTTGCTTTATTTTTTGTTTCACATTTGCTTTCTTTTATTTCCACAGACGCACCCCAGCATTTAGACAAACATCAGACTGGTGCAGGGCTCAACCAGAAACTGCTCAAGTTGTCCTCTTGGAGGAGGAAAAGAGTACACTGTTCTTATTTGCACAGTTGAGTGGAATTTTACATAAAACAGTACAGCAGGAACGGCCCCTTCGACCCAAAACGTCTCTGCTGATCATGATGTGAAATTAAAATAATCCCTTCTGCCTGCATATGGTCTGAATCCCTCTAATCCCTGCCTGTTCATGTGTCTATCTAAATGCCTCTTAAATGTTACTAGTGTATCTGTTTCCACCATCTCCCCTGGCATCTTGTCCCAGGCACCTACCATCCTCTGTGTAAAAAAACTTGCCTTGGAAATCTCCTTTAAAACTTTCCTCCCTCACCTTTAATCTATGCCCTCTAATACTTGACATTTCCACCCTGGAAAGAAGACACAAAATATTTACCCTTTCTACGCCTCTCATAATTTTATATACTTCTATCAGGTTGCCCCTCAGCTTCCAACGGTCCAGAGAAAACAGTGCAAGTTTGTCCAACCTTTCCTGATAATCCACCCTCTAACCTAGACACCATTGTGCTGAACCTCTTTTGCACCCTCTCAAAAGCCTCCACATCCTTCGTGATGTGACAACCAGAAATACACACAACACACTAACGCTTGCCTAACGTTTCATACAACTGCAACATGATTTCCTGACTCATTTGCCTTAAGAGTAAGCAGTAAGCCTTCTTTACCACCCTATCTACTTGTGTTGCCACTTTCAGGGAGCTATGGGCTTGCACCCCAAGATCCCTCTGTATATCAATGCTCCTATGAGTCCTGCCATCACTTTCCTCTGGCATTTGACCTCCCAAAATGCAACACCTCACATTTGTTTAGATTAAACTCCATGTGCCATTTCTCTCCCCATAGTTCCAACCGATCTACATCCTGCCGAATCCATTGACAACTTTCCTCACTATCCACAACTCCACCAATGTTTGGTGTTATCTGCAAACTTACTAATCAGCCCATCTACATTTTCACCCAAATCGTTTATGTATATCACAAACAGAGGTCCCAGCACTGATCCTTGCAGTCAGAATAATGCCACTACCCCGTCTTCTATGACCAAAAAAAATTTGAATCCAATTAACCTAGTCTTTGGATCCCATGTGCCTTAATCTTCTAGACCTGAAAATTTTGACCTTTAGGAATCAGATATGAACTAGTGTCCTACATTACTGCTGCAAGGAGGAATACTGAAAGGACCATTCCACCCTAGAATTTGTTTGAAGTTGTCCTTTACCTAAATTGGGACCAAATCCAGATCCTAGGATGAAAGTGGTATTTTAAAAACCCAATCAAGAAAACAGTTGCTGTTACCTTTTCATTAATACTATAAGACTGGCAGAAAATGGTAAAACAAAAAATAATTGTAATTTGACATTCTTTGCATTATAGCGAGATAAACTTACAGAGGATTTGATATCCTTAGCACGATTTGCATACTTTAAGGTATTATATGTATCTTCATAACTACTGGCTGAAGGGCTCACAGTGGCAATCATCACCGTACGACAGTTCCCCCCCAACGAGTCCTTAAGTAGGCGGGTTAGCTTGCTATCTCGGTAAGGGATGTGAGACTTTTTACCCTTAGCAGGTAAAGGAACAGAAGAAAACAGCATCAGTTAGAAACTTTCATGGAACTTGCAATCCAAACTCTTCTGCAAAAGTAATGCAAAATATGGTGAATTCCTGAAACATTCTGAAACATAAAACATTCTGTTCAATCTTTCTTTGTGGGATGAAAGGCTAGTTCTTAGAATAAAACTAGTGAATCACTTTATTGATTCTGATACGTAAACACTTACATCAGTTCAATCTGACATCCCTATCCACCCGAGCATTTGCGTTTTTATTTATAACTGATTTGGCTGCATGGCATCCTCTAGCAAAAAGTGGGATACGAGTAGTGCTGCAGTACTGCTGTGTTCTGGGAGGCACAACAAGACAGCCCTGTGGGAGTATGACAGCCTCTGCTAAATACGTAGGAAGTCACACAATCAGCAGTGTAATAATATTGAGCCAATTTTTATTTGGATCTGGTATCTGCATTCATTAAAATACACAAATTAATAAAACTGAGTGATTTTCAGCAGAACTCTGCCACCACTCTTGAGGGAGCACAGATTTCAATGAAAAGAATATCTGGCCAGCCTGTAATTACTTGGTAGAAATGAGAGAAGCCACACTTCACCATGATTGCAGAGAGGTGGCAATATGCGGTCCAATACAACTTAATTTGTGGTGAGTTTTCTTTCAAAACAAAATTACTGTGCTCTTTCTGCTCAAAGGGTATAAACTGTTTTACCTTGCCATCTGCCAGTGCATTAATCACATTTCCTAATGCAAGCAGTGAGCGATTTATGTTTGCTCCCTCCCTAAACCGTGCTCCTTGGGCCTTGGTTGCAGTGACACGTTCTGATCCAGCCAAGTCAATCAGGCACATCTTAGCCACCCGCAAGTTCTTGCTGATGCTAGCAATACGGTCTTGTTGTTTTACATACACCTATTTTAAAACAAGAAAATACATCAATGTGAAAAAAGTTTGATTAAACGCAATCACAGTACTTTCTTCCTAGTTATTCTGAACACAGTCCTTCCTCAGAACTGCTTATCCATAACACAATGCACTGAAACTATTCCCAATTATGGCTTACATTGGTTTTAAAGTCACTACTACATCTTGATAATAATATAATTTTCTCAGCTCCAAATACTTTTGCATGTACCATACTCATAGCCTTGGCTTTCCCATTTGAGCTTACTGTTCATTATGCAAGGACAGGCAGAGCAGAATTAACTGCCTTCTCTGAAACTTGGTGAGCACCTAAATGTTCCTTGATGGGGCACTTGGCAGCACATACCTCTGTTTGCCACTGTGTAACGTGCAAGGTTAGAATAACTCTGCTGTGCGGTAAACCCAGACTAATTGAATTCACATGGTTTGGTGAAGCAAATTGTGGTGTGCAAAAGCTATTAAAATAAACTGGATTCATTTACAATCATGAGGTGAACGTGCTCCCAAATCTTGTTGTACATGTACACTTCTACAAACTAGGTCTTGTGGATAGCATGTAACTTTCAAATATTAATAAAAAAAAAGTTATTTCAGTCCCGAGAGTTTGGTCTCAGCAGTTCTGACCTGAAAGACAGCATGGGACCGCGACGATGTGGCATTGGCATCAGTGGGATGCTGGGTCCGGTTCTGGTTTCCATTTGCCAACATCTCCAAAAGCTCTTTAGCAGTCTTGGGCTGAAGGACAGAGAAAACAAAACACAGAAAAGTCAACTTTTTAAACTGAGCAAACTACGCTTCCTTCTGGTATAAAGACCAGAACTTTAGTGTTGCTTGGTGGGTTGCTGACCAGGATTCAAAGTTTTTTATATAAATATATTCATTAACAGGATATAGATACAGCTGGGCAGGCCAGTATTTATGTGCAGATATCATTATTGGCAATTTACTATAGAAATCGAAAACTGATACATATGCTTAAACCTTTTTAATACCTGAAAATAGTCCATTTTGCCAAAAAAGGCAAAAACTGAGAAAATACCTCCAAGCCTAATCAAAAATAAATAAATGAATAATTGAAGTCCCAGTTTTTGTTTACTGTCTAGTACAGTATTTCACCTGCAGCCTTCCAGTTTATCTTCTATCTACAGTCATGGAAACCTTGAGCTCATCCTGTTCACAACATTCATTTCTTGGTCCTTAATGACAGATTACCACCTCCCTTCTTGGCCCTTTTGCTGGTTGACATTGCAAATAGCTCTTTTCTCAGGCACTTGTCTCTGCTTTTCAAATCCACTATCAACAACCCTCCTTGAAAAAGTTTATTTTCAACCTTTCAGTCCTTCCAAATTACTACATTACACCCATCACTTGCCTCCAGTCTGAATACTGTCAGCTCTCAAATCCACTGCCATCGTTCCTTTGACTCCATGTTTAAATCTCTCCAACTTTCTGCCCCTGCTGTTGCTCCAAAATTGCCCTGATCATAGTAATAAAACTATCTGTGGCAATGCCTATGGTGAATTTATTTCTTTTAACATGCCAGAATTTCTCATCCATATCTTGTTCAGTTAGATTTCCTTTGCTTGGTTCCAATCATTGCTGTCCAATTGTAATTCCAGCCCCCTGTAGTAGTAACTTCTCTTCCTAGTGATCACCAGGTGGCAAATCCTAGGCCTCCTTCACTTCCTCTGTTGCCATCGTGGCATCATCTGGAGACACAGTGTCAGCTTTCACACGTACTCTGACAACACACAGCTCAATCTCTATCCTATCTCTCAACACTCAATAGATCCTAGGGTTTCAGATGGTTTGGAACCAACCCTTGGACGAGATCCAGGTTCCTATCATCTTAACAATGAATAGATCCGTGTCTCCTCCGTTCCCAAAAGATTTTATGTAACTTGTGGCATATATTACCTTTAAATGAGATATTGCAAGGTACTGTCATACACCCTTTACCTCTAATACATGTTTGAGAATTAGTAGCTAATACTAGTACTCGATCTCCCCCCCCCCCATTGTATCGTCACTGATATCATCAATTATAATATCTTACCTACAATATTAACTCCGATTAACTCATCTCATCAGGTTGATGTGTTATTTTATAAAAGTCCATATGAACTCCCTTAATAAACATTAAACACCAATTTCTCTGATCTATTATAAGTAAAGCAACAATTTAGTAGTTCCTTAAAGGCTTACTCACTTGGGACACAGCTAGGTGTGGATGCTGTTGCCTGTTCTCCCACAGTGACCAACGGCAATGTTTATTCCCATTTGAATAAAAATTTCATTGCACAAATATGGTCATGTTTGTAACTTTCACAATTCACATTGGTCATCATGGGTGATTTGTGTTTCATTTCACTGAACATCTTATGATCCTTAAATTATCAAGTTGCCGTATACCTACAATATTAAGGGCCACATTCTAATCAATAAATGGCTGCTTCAAATGCAGTTAGAACACGTGCCATAAATCTCTCTAACTGGTAAAAAAGCAGTCTTCAATTGTGCATCCTGCCCAATTCACACCAGATCAATGAGAAGAAAAAGCAAAATTTTATAGTGGAGATGTAAGGAGGGCCACATCGTTTTACACACTTCAATCTCTGAAAAGTCACAAATGGCAGCAGAGTCAGGAGTCTGATCATTGAAAGTGCAACTCACTGAAAATTTGGGAAATGCAACGGAATACTTACAACACAGAGAAAGGACATTGTCGAAATTGGTTTGTGACTAATGTTATTCTCTTCACAGGAGCCTCCTCCCTCTTCCTCTAATGTCACCAACATTTAATTCTATACCTTTCCCCTCATGGGCTTCACGAGCTTTCCACAAATGCATCCCAACGATTTACCCTCAACTATTCTACATGGCAGCAGTTGTACCTTATAAATACGTTTAAAAGTTTCGCTTGAGTTCTCGTGGATTTATTAGTGATTATTTAATAAATATGGCTAGTCGTTTTGTCATCAGTTGCAAGGGAAATATTTACTTCATCAATTCTTCAGAATCTTAAAGCATCTATTTAGGTCTGTCTCAGTTTCTTTTGAGAAAAATGAGCCCCAACTCATTTTCTAATAGAGATAAGCTCCAGTCTCTTTCCTGTAAATCTTCTTTGCACTTCCTCCAATATCTCTATAACACGGAAATGAGAACTGTTCAACATGTGGTCTAATCAAGGTTCTGCCGTGAGTTTAAAAGACAAGAGGAAAAACATTAAACGTATTTGCAGTCCTTCCAGATAAGAGCCAATTCTTTTTGACCTTATAACCACCATAAGTGAAAGTTAGTATTTTGTAAGAATACAAAAAGAATCCGAAATTCATCTTGTTCTGCAAAACCTTGGAAAGCATTGCTTGATGACGACTTAACACTGCCTATAAATCTCCTGACATGCAATAACATATTTTCAGTTAAAGATTAATGAATAATTTCCATTTTCCCTTAACCATCAATGGATGTATAACATGGTTTGTTAATAATTACAATGATGCTATCCAGCAATGACAATCGGCAGTAGAGTGCCAATGAACATCATTGAGATTGTGACTCCCACCTGATGGAAACTTAGCCTCTGAACAACCGTTCCTTTCTGAGGATCCTCTCTCACAGCCAGTGAGCCTTTAGGTTCAAGCAGGTCATGAATCTGTTCATTGTACACCTGACAACATGGAAAAAAATATAATATAATTTACACCGTTTTAAGAGCTAAGAAAAAGGAAACATACAGAATAGGACTTAAAAGTCATGCTCTTAAAAATTTTCAAACAAGCAATTTAAAAGTAACCAGATTTATTTGTGATAATTGTTCATCAGAGTGTTATTCCCAGTGTAGGGGAGTCTGAAACTATAGTGAATAAGTTTAAGGTGAGAGGAGAAAGATTTAAAGGGGACCAGAGGGGCAGGCATTTCACACAGAGGCTGGTGTGTATATGGAACAAGCTGCCAGAAGTGGTAGAGTCAGGTCCAAGTATGGTTGAAAGACACTTGGCCAGATACATGGACAGGAAAGCTTTGGAGGGATATGGGCCAAACTCAGGCAAATGGAGGGTAGGTAGCAGGTAAGCAGCTTAGGTAGACAACTTGGTTGGCATGGACGAGTTGGGTTTAAGGGCTTGTTTCCGTGTGGTATAACTCTATGGTTCTGTGTAGGATGGATTCAAGCTATTGAGGCAAAGGCAACAAATAGATTAAGGCCTTGAGCTGTGGCTAAACTACATCCCAGCTGTTAGTGGGAAGACCAATACACACTGGAGTGCATAGGAATAGTGATTCAAAATAAACAGTTAAAAATAAAACATTATTTGCTATACTGATTCCCTTATTAGGAACTTTTCAATAAATACTTTCCCAATAATGAACCTAACATGAAGTGAAGAGACTGCAGATGCTGGAATCTGGAACAAGAAATAGAATGCTGGAAGAAAGTGAGCAAAAGACGCATGATGACATTCTGGGTTGAGCCCCTGCATCAGGACTGAGAGGGGAGGGGAGAGATTGCCAGCTTACAGCAGTACAAGGGAGGAGAGTGGGTGGGACAGAGGTGATAGGTGGAACCAGGTGAGGTGGGGTGGGGGGGCAAGGAGGGGACAGGGAAGGATGGGTGGGAAGGGATGAGTTGTCCAGGAGGTAGCAAAGAGTGACCCCCATGGAAAGCAGAAAGATAGGGGCAGAGGGGAAGATGTGGTGGTGGTGGTGGGACCACATTGGAGGAGGGAAATAGCAAAGGATGACATGCTGGATGTAGAGGCTGGTGGTGTGAAAGGTGAGGACCAAGAGAACTCTATCACCGTTCTGTCTGAGGAAGTGGGAGGTGAGTGAGAGCAGACGTGCGGGAAATGGAGGAATGTACCTTAGCATAGCTGCAGAGCAAAGGTTCAAAGGGAAGAAAATACAATTCTGGTGAAATATGATGAGGAGTGTCCAGAACAATTAAAAATAAATGTATTCTATTGAACACTGTTAAACTAATGCATGGCCACATCTTTTAGTTCTATGGTCACTTTAGAAGTCTGAGATAGAAAAGGCACAAGTATATGGTGCATACATAAAATCAATGTGTGCATATTATGTGAAGATGTGAGCACATAACACTATTTCCTTTCCTCAGAAAAGTTAGTTTAGACAAATTTTTAAGCATAATAATTTAAACAGGTAAAAACCTGTCAAAAGTGCTATAGCTTAGTGGTACACAGCTATAGCCTGACCTCGGCAGTGACTAATGTCACTACATTGCAAATTATTTCAGGACTGATAACATCAAAATGGTTATGCAGCTCTATCCTTGTACTATGCCTCATGAAGCTGACATTAGACAATACCCTCTGCAGCTTGAAATTTGGGCTACATAATCAAACACAAACATATCCACGTCTTTAAAAGCCATGAAATCAAGCTGAAAGGCCAATTAAATGTTTTGCATTTATAAACTTATAGTAAGCCTCCTACTGAATGGTCCAACATTCAATTCCCCTTTTTGAACATTGAATAATCAGATATCAACATTCACCCATTGCATAATCAGAAAGACAAATCAATATTGGATTACAACCAGTTATTTTTCTTCAAAGAAAAACCCATGTGCAGAGTGTGCTTAACTAATTGAAGATGGGTACAAGCTGTACCTCCATCAAGTTATCAAGTTGGTACATGGTGGAGGACAAAAAAAACATAACAGACTGTATGCAAATAGAAGCTGAAACAGATAATAGAGTGAAAAGCAGAAATTATCAATCAACAAAGCAACACTGAATGAGTTCAGGAGGAGGAGGGAGGCCAATAGGTTGAGGGTGACAATCCTGCACTGGAGCTTTCATCACATCAAAGACACTGCATGAGGGATTCAAAGGGAATATCTGTAATGGGGGGGGGAGGGGAGAAGGGGGGGGGAGGGGAGAAGGGAGGGAGGGGGAGGGGAGAAGGGGGGGAGGGGAGAGGGAGAAGTCTGATACAAGTGGTGTTGGTGCCTGTTGGAAAGGTTGATGAAGGCTTGTTAATCACAGCTGATCTGTCTGGAGGAGAGATAAATAGAGATGAATAAAAATGGAAGAAAGGGACTTCCATGAGTGGGTGAAATGTCACACTGAGAACTTGCTTTTTTTCCTATTCTATATGTGGTTTCACCAACATCATATATAACTCTCTACTTTTGCATTCAATTCCACTAGCAATAAACAATAACATTGTTAGTCTTACTAATTACTAGCCATACTTGAAATCTTGCTTTTCACAAATCATGCACTCATACAATTGCACGTTCCCACTCACTTAACCTGTCCACATGCCTTTGTAGTCTCCCTACATTTTCTGCAAACTCACTATCCTGCTTATCCTTGCATCATCAACACATTTATAAATCATACCCTTCATGCTTTCACCAAGTCATTTGTATAAGTTATAAATACAGAGGTGCCATCACCAGTCCTTGTGGTACATCACTTGTTACATCTAGCCAACCAGAGAAAGACCCATTAATGCCCACTCTCTACTTCCTGGTCCCAACTGGCTCAATTTGTCACGAGCACATAATCCAACTTCCACCCTGCTCTCATTTTCATGTGGTTCAACTCTGACTCTTTCTTGATTTCTCCGTAACCATCTCACGGAATAGGTTAGTAAGCAACGTCTATCATCAGCCCCAACATCCCTGACTACATCTACATCTACCCTGGTTCCATTGAGAACTCCATTTTCCCCAGTTTCTCAACTCAATATCCATTCTGATGATGACATCTTGCACCGTCTTCCTCTTCTTAACCATAATTTCCACCACCACCCCCCCCCACCCTCCTGTAGTTAATGGACGTGAAGTGTGCCTGGTCCATTCCCCCCCCTTCTGCTTTTACCCACTTTCCTTCCACCCACAGCAAGGATAGGATTTCCTTGTCCCAGCCAACTTCTATCTTCTACAGATCATCCGATGCAACTTCTGCCACCTTCAACACATCATGCCTTCCCCTTTCAGCTTTCCCTCCACAACCTTGTGGTTCACTCTTCTAGCTCCATCAACATCCACTCCCCTTCTCACAGCACCTTTCCACGCAACACCTCCCCACTTAACTCTGATCTTCTCACAAATCAGGAACAGAAACACTCCACCAGGCGAAGAAGTGATTCACTTGTACCTCTTCCAATTTAGCGTATTGTATTTGGCACTCACAAAATGGTCCCTTCAAGTTTGGGAAAACCAAACACAGACTGGGCGACTTCTTTGCAGAAAACCTCCATTCAGTCCACAGGAGTAATTCTGAGCTTTCAGTTACCTGACTTTTCAATTTGATATCCGACTCCCATTCTAACCTCTCTTTCATTAGCCTCCTACACTATTCCAATAAAATCCAACATATACTCGAGTATAGCATGTCATCTTCTGATTGGTCATCAACGTAATATTTACTGTTTTTCTCTCCAGAATTCCAGCACCTGCAGTGTTTCTCAGAATTTTCAGCATGAGTTTCCTTATCCCCTTCCATTTTTATTCATCTTCTACTTGCACCTCCTCCAGAGAGATCAGCTGTGATTAACAAGCTTTCATCAACTTTTCTCAGCAGGCACCACCGCTACTTGTATCGTTCACCGTCTCCACCATGTAAACACCGATATTCCTTTTGTCTCTCTCCACCTCTCTCCTCTTCTCAACAATTTAAACTTTGTTTCCATTCTATTTTCCTAACGAAAAGTCAGTGTCCCGAACATTACTTTGCTCTCCACAGATGCTGTGGAACCAGAGTAATTTCAGCACTTTGTTTTAATTTCAGATTTGTAGCATTAGTAGTTTTTTTTTGCTTTGTTTTCTTTGAAAGATTAAGAACTTCACATACATTTTCTTGCAGCAGAATTTCTGTCACTGCCATTGTTTTGGGGCCAGCAGCTTGAGGCATACTACACACCATATTATACTTACTGTATACAGTGGTGCACCATCAATGTTGCATTGTTCCTATTTTGCTTCTTTAGGAGACAGAGGAGCCTAGATACATGAGTGGATACTTGGAGTACTTTATAAGGCAGGGATCTATCAGAGGTTACAGAGGGACAAATCTTCAATCATCATCTGAACTCCTAGAAAAAACTACTGCCCATTACTCCTAGATATCATTTTTTGTTAGAAAAATTCTGAATGGAAGAAATCAATTTATTCTATCGGCTCAAATGTTTGGTAATAGTTGCCATCATAGCCAACAGCAACAGTCTGTGTGCTCAGAATTAAGGCTTCAGTTTGAATGTAACCATGCAACAACAGTAATCATCAGTTCAGAATATTTAGATGATAATGGTGCAGAGGGTGATTGGCTAGTGAGAGGACCCAACCTTTCACTTAAAATCTGATGGAACTCCAGAGCCCACAGAAGTTAGCGAAGCTTGGGATTCCAACCTGGACATGGAAGTCCAGCCTTCTGGTATTGGTATATTATTGTCACTTATACAGAGGTACAGTGAAAAGCTTGTCTTACAAACCGATCGTACAGGTCAATTCATTACACAGTGCAGATACATTGAGTTAGTACAGAGTGCGGTGAAGTAGTACAGGGTAAAAACAATAACAGAAAACAGAGTAGTGTCACAGCTACAGAGAAAGTGCAGTGCAATAAGGTGCAAGGTCACAACAAGTGAAGCAAGGTCATAGTCCATCTCATTGTATAAGGGAACTGTTCAATAGTCTTATCACAGTGGGGTAGAAGCTGTCCTTAAGTCTGGTGGGACGTGCCCTCAGGCTCCTGTATCTTCTACCCGATGGAAGAAGAGAGAAGAGAATGTCCCGGGAGGGTGGGGTCTTTGATTATGCTGGCTGCTACACCAAGGCAACGAGAGGTAAAGACAGAGTCCAGGGAGGGGAGGCTGGTGTCCGTGATGCGCTGGACTGTGTCCACAACTCTCTGCAGCTTCTTGCGGTCCTGGGCAGAGCAGTTGCTGTACCAAGCCGTGAAACATCCAGATAGGATGCTTTCTATGGTGCATCGGTAAAAGTTGATGAGAGTCAAAGGGGACAAACCAAATTTCTTTAGCCTCCTGAGGAAGTAGGGGCTCTGGTGAGCTTTCTTGGCCGTGGCATCTACGTGATTTGACCAGGACAGGCTGTTGGTGATGTTCACTCCCAGGAACTTGAAGCTCTCAACCCTCTTGACCTCAGCACCATTGATGTAGACGGGTGCATGTACACCGTCCCCTTTCCTGAAGTCAATGACCAGCTCTTTTGTTTTGTTGACATTGAGGGAAAGGTTGTTTTCATGACGCCATTCCACTAAGCTCTCTATCTCCTTCGTGTACTCCGACTCATCGCTGTTTGAGATACGGCCTACAACGGTGGTATCATCTGCAAACTTGTAGATGGAGTTAGAGCAGAATCTGGCCACACAGTCATGAGTGTATAGGGAGTAGAGTAGAGGGCTGAGGACGCAGCCTTGTGGGCACCAGTGTTGAGAATAATTATGCCGGAGGTATTGCTGCCTATCCTTACTGACTGCGCTCCCACTAAGTCCCAATTCCAGAACACTTATGCTGCACTGGGTGGAGTTCTGAGTATCACGTATTGAAAATCTCCCTGCTGAATCTGTACCATTGCTGTACAAACACTTGATGGGAAACTAGCTGATTTGCTTAGAACTTAAATGATAAAGGATGTAATGTAAAGTAACGTTATGCTGCTATACTTAAAACGAACTTTTCAAAACCATTTGCTTTTAACTTGCCTCCAAATACGAGACAGCAACTTCACAGATTTTCTCATCTTTCATTTGTTCGATTCTCTCATAGAGTTCCAGCATTGTGAGATACATCACTCCAGGCTGATCCACACTGCCCAACATTGTGTGCGTCTTCCCAGATCCTGTTGCACCGTAAGCAAAGACTGAAAAATAGAATGTATATTAGAAACTGCTTAAATCACAATGGCACAGTAGCAAGCCATTAAGTCTTTTTGTCAGTGGCCCTGTGCAAAAATTCAAGAGAAAGGTAATTGTGATGAAGACCAATTTTTGATCCATCAAGTGAGAATATCTTCACCTTCATATATTTGTAGAACATAGGATAGTACAGCACGGGAACAGGCCCTTCAGCTCACCATGATGCTAAATTAAACTAATCTCATCTATCTGCACATAGTCCATATCCCTCTATTCTCTGCCTGTTCATGCGTCTGTCTAAATACCTCTTGGACATTGCTATTGTATCTGCTTCAACCAGCTCCTATGGTAGTGTGTTCCAGACACCTACCACTCTCTGTTTAAAAAAAACTTGCTTCCTCCTTGCTAGAAAAATTCTGAATCTCCTTTAAACTTTCCTCCTCTCACATTATGCCCTCTAGTATTTGACATTTCCACCCTGGAAAAAGGTTCTGACTGTCTACCCTATTTATGTCTCTCATAATTTTATATACTTCTACCAGGTTGCCCCTTAGCCTCCAATGCTCCAGAGAAGACAATCCAAGTTTGTCCGACCTCTTCTAATAGCTAATACACTCTAATTCAGACAACATCCTGGTGAACCTCTTTTGCACCCTCTGCAAAGCTTCAACATTCTTCCCACAATGGGCGACCAGAACTGCACACAATACTCCAAATGCAGCCTAAGCGAAGTTTTGTACAACGGCATCGTGACTTTCTGACTCTCATACTCCATGCCCCTAGTGATGAAGGCAAGCATGCCATACTTGTGTCATCAATTTCAGGATCTATGGATGTACCCCAAGATCCCTTTGTAAATCAATGCTCCGAAGGGACCTGCCATTTATTATATATTTTCCTCTTGCATTTGATCTCCCAAAATGCAACTTTCACGCTTGACCGGATTAAGCTCCATCTGCCATTTCCCTGCCCATATTTCCAACTGGTTTATATCCTGCTGAATCCTTTGACAACCTTCCTCACTATCCACAACTCCACCAATTTTCATCTCATCTGCAAAATTACTAATCAGATCTACATTTTAGAGTCAGAGTAATAAAGCACAGAAACAGGCCACTCAACCAACTCATCTATGCGCAGCAAGGTGCCCACCTAAACTAGTCTTACTTGCCCAGCTTTGGCCGGTATCCTGCTAAACATTTCCTATCCATATACTTATCCAAATATCTTTGAAATGTCATTATTGTACCTGCCCCAATTATTTCCTCCAGCAGCTCATTCCATAGACACATCACCCTCTGCATGAAAAAGTTGCTCCTTGGGTCTCTTTTATATCTTTCCCCTCTCATCTTAAACCTATGCTGTCTAGTCTTTGGTTCCATCTGTGACCATTCACCCAATCTATTCCCCTCATAATGTAAGAAAACTCTTGAAATACACTAAGTGAGGCCTCACCATCTTGTACAACTGCAACATCATGCCCCAGTTCCTATACTCAATGCCCTGACCGATGAAAGCCAGGTTGCCAAGTGCCTTCTTGACCACCCTGCATATCTGTGATGTCACTTTCGGTGAACTATGTACCTGTACTCCTTGGTCCTTCTGCTCTATGACACTTTTCAGGCTCTACCATTCACTGTACAAGTCCTTCCCTGGTTTGACTCCCAAAATACAACGCCTTGTCTTATCTGAATTGAATGCCATTTGCCAATCCTCGGCCCACTTACTGAACTGATTATGATCCCCGTAATTTTTGATAACCTTGTCTACGATACCACCTATTTTAGTATCATCTGCAAACTAACTAACCATGCCTTGTACATTCTCATCCAAATTATTTATATAAATAATGAACAACAAAGGTCACGGCCCTGATCCGAGTCACACCACTAGTCACAGGCCTCCAATCCGAGAAAATAACCTTTTACCATCACCCTTTGCTTCCTACTATCAAGCCAATTATGGATACAGTTAGCTGGCTCTCCTTGGATCCCTTGTGATCTACCCTTCCAGACTAGTCTATCATGCAGTACCTTGTCAAAGGCCTTGCTAAATATAGACAACTGCCCTGCTCTCATCTATACATCTTTTCAAAAATACTCTTAACAAATTTGCCAGTCATGATTTCCCACACACAAAGCTATGCTGACTGGGGTGGCATGGTAGCGTAGTGGTTAACATAATGCTATTACAGTGCTAACGACCCAGGTTTAATTCTGGCCACTGTCTGTAAAGAGTTTGTACGTTCTCCCCATGTCTGCATGGGTTTCCTCTGGGTGGTCCGGTTTCCTCCCACATTCCAAAGGCCTACAGGTTAGGAGCTGTGGGCATACTATGTTGGTGACGGAAGCATGGAGACACTTGTGAGCTGCCCCCAGAACATTCCACGCAAAGATGCATTTCACTGTGTGTTTCAATGTACATGTGACTAATAAAGATATCTTATCTTATCCTACCCCTAATCAGCCCTTGTCTATCCAAATGCTGATAGATACTTTCCCTCAGAATCGCCTCCAGTAACTTATGCACTACTAATGTCAGACTCACCGGTCTGTAGTTCCCTGGCTCGTCATTGCTGCTCTTCTTAAATAACAGTACAACGTTAGCCACCCTGTAGCCTTCCAGAACTTCACCTGTGGCTAAAGGTGAAATGAATATCTCTGCAAGGGCCTCCTCAATTTCTTCCCTAGCTTCCCACAAGGTTCAAGGATGCACTTGGTCAGGCCTTAGGGGCTTATGAACCTTAACGTGCTTTAAGCTTGCCAATGCCCCCTCCTCGGTAATCCCTCTGTGGTCCGAGACATCACAACTCATTTGCCTCAAATTCTTTAGCATCAATGATCTCTACCACAGTAAAAACTGGTGAGAAATACTCATTAAAAATTTTGCCTGTCTCCTATGGCTCCAGACCTAGACTGACATGCTGATCTTTAAGGGGACCTATTCTCTCCCTAGCCATCCTTTTCATCCAAATCATTGATACATATTACAAACAACAGAGGTCCCAGCCTTAATCCTTGCCGAAGACCACTGGTCATAAACCTCCTGTCGGAAAAACACTCCTCTGCCACTATCCTTTCTTTTACTACCAAGCTAATTTTGGATCCAATTTACCGTGGATTCCACGTCCTTCAGAATCGCCTCCAGTAACTTATACACCACAGATGTCAGACCAGGACCAGTCCACCATGAAGGACCAAGTCAAATGCTTTATCAAAGACCTTGCAGACAACATCCACTGCCCAATTTTTATATTTCCTCAAAAAACTCAAATTTGAGAGACAGGACCTATCCCACATAAAGCCACGCTGACTATCCTTAATAAGTCCATTATTTTCCAAATGTGAGTAAATCCTGTCCCTAAGAATCTTCTCCAATAATTTCCCCACCACTGATGTAAGGTTCATCAGTCTACAATTGCTTGTTCCTATTGCCCTTCTTAAACATAACAACATTGGCTATTCTCCAGTCTTCTGGATCTTGCCCACGGCCAAAGAGGACACAAAGGTCTTTGTCAAGGCCCCAGAAATCTCCTCCCTGGCTTCTCTCAGTACCTGGGATAGATCCCATCAGGACTTGGCAGATTATCCACCTTAGTGTTTTTCAAGACACCTGATACCACCTCCTCCTTAATATTGATATGCCCTTGAACATCAACATACCCCTCCCTACAATCTCACCATCTTCCATGTCCTCTTCCTTGGTGAATACTGATGCAAAGCACTTATTAAGGACTTCACCCACTTCCTCTGACTCCATGCATAAATTCCCTCCTTTATCCTTGAGTGAACCTACGCTTTCTCTCGTTGCCTTCTTGATCCTAATATATGTATAAAATACCTTGGGATGCTCCTGAATCCTACTTGGTGAGTTCTATTCTGGAGCTTTGTTATGGAACTTTATTCTCAGTGGAGTTCCCAGAATATCTAACCTCAAGCTGTACTTCCTGCCAGAACTGCTGGTATTTACCTACTTTTCTGGTTGGAAGATAGCTATATCAGCATGGGCGTCTTGCAAACTTCCAACAAATTTATTGATGAAGCTAGTGCCTCATTGCACTACTCAGAATTTGGAATCTGTTGAGATTTTTCATGGTTGCAGTGCTGAATGACAGAATGAGAGAGATCTGGGAAGGAACAGGGTCCCTCACTCAGTCTGGGTCTTGGAATGAAAGCAGTGAGAAATTTCCCTTGGGCGATTTATTGCTGGAATATAATCCTGAATATCATGGCAATGAAATATTCTTGAAATGATAAACCCAGCTCTGCTACATTTGCTATCCAGTTTTGTAATACTATATTTTTGTATACAAGATGTTCAATTTCACAAATAAACTTCTACTATTCCTTCCTCAGTAATTCCATCACCTATCCATCTTCACACAATCAACTTTACTGATCTTATTTGCTTTAATATACATTTTTTTAGGGTTAACCACAGATTACAGATTTCTCCCTTGATTGCGGAATGTTAAGGAAATGCAGCTTTGCAAAAGGGCAAATGTTGTTCTAGAAGTAATCTAGAAGCAAGCTGCTGATTAATTTAAACATCAACAATCAGATATTACGTGTGTATTTGGTGGGTTGGAGCTGTACAATGGGATAAATGTGAAATTGTAAATCTGAATTAAATGCTTGCATTACAGAATTACTACAGAAAAACTGTCCTCTGGAAAGATATCATAATCTCTTCTTTCAGTTTAATTTGACCAGTTATAATACGAGAGTCAGAGCAATACAGCACGGATCCAGGCCCTTCGGCCCAACTTGCCCAGGCTGACCATAGTGCCCACCCAGAAAGTCCCAATTTCCTGCGTTCGGCCCATATCCCTCCATGTACCTATCCAAATGCTTCTTAAGTGATACTATTGTACCTGCCTCACCCACTTCCTCTGATGGGTCGTTCCATTTACTCACCACCCTCTGCTTGAAAAAGTTGCCCCTCAGGTCCCTTTTAAATCTTTCCCCTCTCACCCTAAATCTCTGCCCCCCTAGTTTTGGACTCCTCTACCCTGGGGAAAAGACTGTTACCATCCATCTTTTCTATGCCTCTCATAATTTTAAACATTTCTGCAAGGTCACCCCTCATTCTCCTCCGTTCCAAGGGATAAAGACCTAGAATGGCCAACCTCTCCCTATAACTCAGGCCCTGTAGTCCTGGCAATATCCTCCCAAATCTTTTCTGCACTCTTTCCAGTTTAACCACATCTTTCCTGTAACACGGTGAGCAAAACCTTACACAGTACTTCAAGTGCTGCCTCACCAACAACTAACAACCAGCAACTAAGCCTAATGTCACAAATCCTATACTCAGTTCCCTGACTAATGAAGGCCAATGTGCTAATCGCCTTTTTCACCTCCCTGTCTACCTGTGAGGCCACTATCAATGAGCTATGCACTTGCACTCCGAGATCCTTCTGTTCCATTACACTCCCTAGTGCCCTACCATTCCTACGCAGGTTTGATTTTCCAAAATGCATCACCTTACACTCACCTGTATTGAAATCTATTTGCTACTCCTTGGCCCACTTCCCCAATTGAACAAGATCCCCCTATAATCTACATAGTACATGTCCTAGCATTCTTCACTATCAACCACACCTCCTAATTTCGTGTCATCCACAAAATTACTGATCAAGCCTTGTGCATTTGCATCCAAATAGTTTATATAAATAACAAATAACAAGGGTCCCAACACCGACCCCTGTGGCACACCACTAGTCACCAGCCTTCAACCACCACCCTCTGCTTCTTACCTCTGAGCCAATTTTGAATCCACTTAACTGGTTCTCACTGGATTCCATGGGACCTAACCTTCCAGACCAATTCCATGGGAACTAGCCTTCCAGACCATTAGATACTATTCTAAGATCAAAAATAATTATGTAATATATTACCATTGTTCAATACTATACAGTATACTGGCATTCTTTTCCAATGCCTTTCCTTTCTTGAGGACACTCATTTAAACTGTGATATTGTTCTATCTGTTAAATAGTCACGATGAGAGTACCAGAAAAGTAAGAGGTCTGAAAATTGTGTGAAGAGGAATCATGCAAACTACCAAAGCCACTATGGTGAGAGAATCCAGAACTTTGTATCTTACTGTCAGACAAATGTATGCACAGCTATACAGTGAGCGAATAGGGACAACCATCAAAACAGCTCTGGCAGAGCACTTGAAAATAAAGAAAATCTATGGATGCTGGAAGTCTGAAAAACAGAAAATGCTGGAAACACTCAGCAGGTCAGGCTGCATTTGTGAACAGAGGAACAGATTAAAATTTAAGATCTGAGACCCTTTTTGTTTTCATTTTTTTTACACTAATTCTCTTTTTCATTTCTCCCCCTCAGTATACTTCTTGCTGGCTTCTTGCATACACTTGACTCCACAGAGTGCTAGTGACTGTTGACTGGCCCTTTCAGATTAAAAACCCCTTCTCACTAACCAGAGGGAGGCTCAAGAACTGTTAAAGAGAGCAAGGGAAATGATGAAGAGCAGAGCACTACAGATGCTGAAATAAAACAAACTGCTGGAATTGCTGAACAAGCCAGGAAGTATCTGTAAAAACAGAAATGTTTTTCCCTTCAAAAATTCATTGCTGAATGAATTTGGAATATATGGTTGTCTCAGTTTTGTTACATTTTGATGCAAGTTCTAATTGAAAGTCACAGGCTTAAAAAGATAACTTTGTTATGCCTTCCATGGATGCTGCTTGACCCACTGGATATTTCAGGAATTTTCTTATGTTATGAGAGGTGTAGAAATTATTGGCAAGGTGGAAAGGAGCACCAGAGATGTGCCAAGGGGAGGGAGGTGAAATTGGTGGGCTGCTGGAGCAACAAGAACTATGGCATCTGTGTCTTTAAACAAGATTAAAGATTAGAAATCCAAAAGCAAAACCTTGTAGATACTGAAAATCTGAAATAAAAATGGAAGATGCTAAAAAATTGTTTCTGTGAAAAGGTTATTGACGTTAAGTTTTAAATATCTCCAGTGAACCTGCCTGAGTGACTCTTGGAAATAGCTTGAATCATAAATCTGATCCTCTCTCAAAAAGATTTGTGCACCACTGGTTTCATGTGCAGTTGAGTTCCAGAATGGGGTTTGAATCTTCTGAAGAGCTGGAGTGCTACTGGCAGAGGCGCAGAGTAAAGAAATTCACACCTAATTATAGTTTCTTTATGAAGTTACTCTTGTCTGTCTTTGGTGAATATTCTTGGAAAGGTCAGAAGAAGCCCTTACCCAGCATGATACTCTGTTCAAAGAGCAACACCCTATGTCATACAACAGAAAAGGTGATATTGTATGGTGATCAGAAGCATAAACTGTGCAAATTGTACCTGCTTTTCCAGAAGCAGCAAACTCAATGGACATGTAGATTACTTTAGATTAATGAACTCCATCACATTTCAATCTGCTCAAGTGAAAGACAACATTATAGGTTCTACTAATAAACCCTTCAGAGAGGAGTATTCTTCAAGCAAGGGAGAAAAATTGCACCAGTGATTACTTGTGTCTTGTAGCTCTAGAACTAAAAGTAAATCCTGTAGCTTTCATCACCAAATTTATGCTTATTGTGAGTAATGGATAGCTGCTCTATAAAACTCTGTAGAAGTGTTGTCATTCTGCTGGTAAGTTTTGAATTAATTAATAAGGAATAAACTTTGCACTACTTTGACCGAAGATATCAAAACAACAGAAGCTAAAAAGTATTTGTGTGACGAGTTGCAGGTTATCTGCTTAAACTACTTTCAGACAATAATCATTTCCATTGTAACGGTGCCTTAGGGTTGTAAACATGAAGCAGTAATATGGCAAGGGTTAACATTTGATAAAAGTCCAACATTCCAGTATTAATTGCAAACATATTTATACTGCTGATCATTGATAGACTGTATTACAAAGGTCATTACTAAATTGAAACAGTTTTGACCAAACTGAATTTAAATTTAAAAATAAATGTGCACAAAATTTTCTTACGGCCTTTACTTTCTCTTAGTGTCTTTGATGCATGGCACAAGTCATTTTAGCTATTTAATTGAGTTAAAACTAGCGCTTACTGAAGTGAGTGGAATACATGACACATCTTTGTTTTACAAGGTTGCCAAGACAATGCTGACTCCCACAGAACATGTGGTACATTGGAGTATGATTAGAAACAGGGGATTGGCCATAGCTTTATAAATTGGTGTTTAGGAGATTAGGGAAGATGACATGAAAAAGATTGAAATATTCACAAAGAACATCAGTTCAGTAACACAATCCCCAACATCAGCTGAATGAATTTATCCATCTGCAAATGCCAGTCTCATCAAACTAATCAGAGCGATAGAAGGCAGAGAGAGGGGAAAATGGCAAAATTGGGGCAGGGTGGTTGAGGAGGGAAATGGGTGTTGAGAAAAGATGGAGGGTAGAAGGATACCAATTTAACATTCAAGAAATAGAAACCACCATTAAAATGCAAGAAAAATGCTGCAGCTAAATGTGCCAAATCAATTTCATGAAGACAGAAAAAAGAGACCACAGATGCTGGAATCTGGAACAGAAACAAAATGCTGGGAGAACTTATCAGGTCAAACTACATCTGTGGAGGCAAGAGGTGCAAGTCAATGTTTCAGTCGAGACCCTGCATCAGGACTGAAGGCAAATAGAAAAGATTGCCGGGGTTGGAATAAGGGCTGGTAGGTGGAACCAGATGGGGAGGGGACGATGGGCAGATGCAAATCATGTGGTGGAGGGGATGGGATGGAAGGGAAGGGATGGGATGAACAAAGGGAGAAGAAAACTAGGCAGATCTGTGAATGTATGTGGGAGGAGTGCACTTCTCAAGTGGGTGGAATGCATGACAAGATCTTTGTTTAATAAGATTGCCAAGACTATGCTGACTCCTACAGAACACATGGTATATTGGGGTACGAGTACAAACTGGGTGTGGGTTACCTGATATTGGGAAATTCAATTTTCATAACATTGGGTTGCAAGCTAAGTGGAATATGAATGTTGTTCTTCCAATCTGCAGTTGGCCTCTCTGAAGCAATGGAGAAGGCAGAGGACAGATAGGTCAGTGTGGGAGTGGGAAGGAGAATTAAAATGGAGATGGTTGTCGTGGACAGAGTGCAGGTGCTCTGTAAATAGTTGCCTAGTCTATGCTTGGTTTCACCAATGCAGAGGAGGCTACACCATGAGCACTGAATGCAGAAGACTGGATTGGAAGAGCTGCACCCGTTTAGGTCCAAGGATGGTGGTGAGAGGAAAGGTGAACAAACAGGTGTTACACCTCCTTTGGTTGCAGGGTACAATGCCAGGGGATAGGGAGACCAGGAAGCTCCGAAGAGAGCAAGGACTGGAGAAAGATGAGGGGAGGAAGAGGAGGAGATGTTACCGGTGTTGGATTTGTGTTGGAGCTAGCGGAAATGGTGGAGAATGATGTGCTGGATGTGGAGAATGGCGAGGATGAAAGGTGAGGACCAAGGGAACTCCCATTGCTGTTCTGCCTGGGGAGAGGAGGTGGGTCAGAGAGCAGACATGTAGGAAATGGAGGAAACACATGAGGGCTCCATCAACTATGGCAGGGGGAAAGCCACACTTCAGAAGAAAGAGGACATTTCAAAAGATCTGAAGCAGAAGACTTCGTGTTGAGAAAAGATGCAGCAGAGACAGACAAATTGAGAAAAAAAGGATGGGATCCTTAAAAGAGACAGGGTGGGAGGAGGTATAGTTGACATAGCTGTGAGAGTCGTGGGTTTATAGAGGATGTCAGTGGCATCTGTCTCCTGAGATAGAGAGAGATCCAGAAAAGGAAAAGTATCAGGTGGTCCAGATTGTCCTCCTCCTCCTTTCAGGATCACGGCTTCCCCTCTGGCATGGTTAATGAAGCTCTCGCCCCCCCGTTTCCTTGCAAGTCTGTTCTGACCCATTCCATCTTCCCAAGCAGAATGACAAGAGTTCCCTTGGTCCTCACCTTTCATCCCACCAGCTTCTGCACCTTCAACCTCTTACTGCTGCAGTCTGAGGTTTCCACCTGCTTCAGAAGGGCAGCAGTCATTCCAATACCCAAGAACAGGGTGAGCTTCCCCAACAACTATCGTCCAGTAGCACTCATATCTACTGTGATGAAATGCTTCAAGAGGTTGGTTGTGGCTAGAATTAACTCCTGCCTGAGTAAGGACCTGGACCCACAGCAACTCACCTACCGCCACTGCAGGTTTACAGCAGATGCAATCTCACTAGCTCTCCGCTCTGCTTTGGAGCACCTAGACAACCACAAGACATACGTCAGGCTACTGTTTATCAATTACAGCTTAGCGCTCAACACCATCATCCCCTCAGTACTAATCAACAAGCTTCAAAACTTGGGCCTCTGCACCTCCCTCTGCAACTACATCCTCGACTTCCTTATAGGGACACCACAGTCAGTGCAGATCGGCAATAACATCTCTTCCTCACTGATTATCAACATAGGTGCATGTCAAGGATGCGTGCTTAGCCCACTGCTCTACTCTCTCTACATTCATGACTGTGTCTAAGCAGAGGATCTATCTTCGGCCCAACACATGGATACAAGTCACGAAGAAGGCATGTCAGCAGCTCTACTTCATTAGGAGTTTGAGGAGATTTGGTATGTCACTAAAGATCCTCGCAAATTTCTACAGATGTCCAGTGGAGAGCATTCTGACTGGTTGCATCACCGCCTGGTATGGAGGCTCCAATGAAAAGGCTGCAGAGGGCTGTAGACTCAGCCAGGTCCATCACGGGCACAAGCCTCCCCGCCACTGAGGACATCTTCAGGAGGTGGTGCCTCAAGAAGGTGGCGCCTCAAGAAGGCGGCATCCATCATTAAGGACCTTCACCATCTGGATGATGCCCTCTTCTCGTTATTACCACTGGGGAGGAGGTACAGGAGCCTGAAGACCCACACTCAATGTTTCAGGAACAGCTTCTTCCCCTCCACCATCAGATTTCTGAGTGGTCACGAACCCATGAACATTACTTCGTTTTTCCTCTTTTGCACTATTTATTTTTGTAATTTATAGTAATTTTTATGTCTTGCACTGTACTGCTACGACAAAACAACAAATTTCATGATATCTGTCAGTGATAATAAACCTGATTCTGAGTTCAAACATCATCTATAAATTCACCGATGACACCACTGATGTTGGTAGGATCTCAGATGGCGATGAGGAGGCGTACAGGAGTGAGATAGATCGGCTGGTTGAGTCACAACAACAACCTCGCACTCAACGTCAGCAAGACCAAGAAACTGATTGTGAACTTCAGGAAGGGGAAGTCAGGAGAACACACACCAGTCCTCACTGAGGGGTCAGCGGTGAAAAGGGTGAGCAGCTTCAAGTTTCTGGGTATCAATGCCTCAGAGGATCGCTCCTGGGCCCAACACATTGATGCAATCACAAAGAAGGCATGCCAGCGGCTTTACTTCGTTAGGAGTTTGAGGAAATTTGTTATGTTACCAAAGATTCTTAGAAATTTCTATAGATGCACGGTGGAGAGCATTCTGATTGGTTGCATCACAGCCTGGTTTGGAGCCTCCAATGCACAAGATCACAAGAGGCTACAGAGGGTTATAGACTCAGCCAGCTCCATCATGGGCACAACCCTCCCCACCATTGAGGACATCTTCAAGAGGTGGTGACTCAAGGCATCTGTCACTGAAGACCCTCACCATCCAGGACATGCCCTATTTTCATTACTACCATCAGGGAGGAGGTACAGGCACCTGAAGACCCACACGCAACTATTCAGGAACAGCTTCTTCCCCTCCATCAGATTTCTAAACGATCCATGAACACCACCTCATTATTCCTTTTTGTTTTGCGTGATTTATTTTTGTATAGATTTTTATGTCTTTGCACTGTGCTGCTTCCTCAAAACAACAAATTTCTTGTCATGTGTCAGTGATAATAAATCTGACTCTGATTCACATCATCCTTCACTACCTCCTCCAGCTCCAACATGATCCCATCACCGGTCACCCCTTCCCTTCTCCCAGCCTCTTCCCCTTTCTGCAGGGACCACTCTCTTCGGGACCCCTGGTCTGCCCATCCTTCCCCACAGTTCCCCGTCCTCTGGCACTTTCCGCTGCAACCGAAGGAGGTGCAACACCTGTCTCTTCACCTCCCTCCTCATCAGCATCCAGGGACCTAAACAGTCCTGCACCTCTTCCAACCTGGTCTGCAGCAATTGGTGTTCTCAACCTCCTCTACACTGGTGAAACCAAACATAGACTAGGCGACCATTTGCAGAGTACCTGCACTCTGTCAGCAACGGCCATCTTGAGCTTCCAGTTGTGTCATTTTCACTCTCCTTCCCACTCGGACCTGTCTCTCCTCGGCCTTCTCCATTGCTACGGAGAGGCCAAACGCAAATTGGAAGATAAACATCTCATATTCTGCTTGGATAGCTTACAAACTAATGATACAAATATTGAATTTACCAATTTCAGGTAACCACTCCCACACCCACTTCTTCACAGATGTCGCTTGACCCGCTGAGTTCTTCCATAGTTATGTTTTTGTTCCACATCAATTTTATGGTGACCTTCAGCAGGTAAAGGCCTTAATAGATATTCCTGAAGTATCATTAATAAAAGTACTAGTTGTACACATCATTCTGGTAATACGCAGAATGCTCTGAGCACCACTCAATATGGCTATGGTTTATTCAGCTGTATTCACTTTGCATCTCAGTATTTTGGTTTGATTTACAAAGATTTTCCAACCCTGAGGGAAATGGCCCAGACACACTAACAGGTCAATTGCAAGACTTCTGTAGATAACCACAAAGAACTTGATTTACTCTAGACTACACAACATCATACCATATTTTGCACTGCATGCAAATTTAAGGTTCAACAAAAATTCAGTGTAGAAGAGACCATTATCCTTGGAATTAAAATGACAAACTATAATATTAAGCCATTATCTCTTACAATGCATAATAAATGTTGAAGTCAAATAATGAGGACAATTGCTTACAGTAAAGTAAGAAATATATACACTTTGCACAAACACGTTTGCAAATTGTTCACATCAAAAAAAAGCCTTTCTGCAGTTCTGTATAAATGAGCTTCAGCTGGATAACTTCACTCAGTACAAATACAGATTCGTATCAGCATTGGAGCTATACTGGTTCAATGCTTTCAAACAATACCTGCAGCTTTAACTCTTACCTGAACAATTGTATCCATTCAAAACTCCTTCCAAAATATGTTTAGTTGTGTACTCAAACACTTCTTGCTGTGTACAGTTTTCATTAAAAACTCTGTCAAACACGAACTTCAGGTCCTTCCTTTTTCGACGTGTTACATCCCGATCTCTGAACTTAGCTTCCGAAAACACATCATCATTAATTTCTTCCTTTGGGTCGAAGACCAGGACATTTTCATCCACCACGTGCACAACTATGTGGTTTTCACTGTCCAACTCCCGACGATTCTGGGGTCTTATTCGGACAACTACAGTCACATTTCCTTCTTCCTCTGGCATGATTCACATTCATAGATTATAATTCCTTCTGGGCCTGCCTCCTCTTGTATTTGCAGCTGAAGCAAATGTAATAAAAAAAGAAACTGGAATGAATATTTAGACTTTGAATGTACAGGACAGCATATACATTTATAATCCAGTCAATAATAGCATACTCAATATGAGATTGTGTCTTTGACTGTCCATATCCATATCTCAGTAGGGTGAGTGTGAGAGTGTGTTCATGATGGAAAAGGAAAAGACACCAGCAAAGAAAAAAGGAGGCATCTGGCTGCTGTGGAGAAAATGGATCACCACAATCCTTTAACTATTGGGAAAGATATGGCTTGGCCTCAACAACATAAAGGGGGTTAGAATTTAATCTGCAGTTGCTTTAAGGTATAGTCACAATTACAGCTCACTTCTTTCATGAAGCACTCTGTATGTTTCAATCATTCACTGAAGAATGGTCACAGGATCAGAATGAGATGACAACCAAGTGCCTGAAAATCAAAGTGATTACTCTCTTTAACCAATGTACCCACAAAAAACTCAGGATGTGGCACTGGAAACTAGCTCCTTTGTGTTATCCTTTTAACTCAGGTAATGACAATAAGCCAACAGTCCTTTGGTTCACCAATAATTATAGCAAGATCAATAATGCAATAACTAGGCATATAATTACCTTTACTGAAGCAAAATGCTCCTCTGACAGGTAAAGCTTCCTAAGTAAGTTTTACCTCTTTCATATAAGATTGGCAATCTTTCAAATGAGACGACATTGAAATGTGGCCTTGCCATTCATTTACTTTGCTCTCAAATAAATGATAGCATTCCTGTATGTAGTATTTAGACAGCAAAAGCCAATTGACCTTTTCCCCCGAACTTTGAGGAAATTATATTCATTATACAATCTCACTCTAAATAAACCAACAATAAGTTTCCATACTTTCAGACCATTTTGACTTTGTACAGGTTAAACCAATAGGGCATCCTCATTATGCATTTACACTCCACAATAACCATTCTCATTAAACAGCTGCTGACTTGCAACAAACTCCATTACATTCTCCAGGCAAGTCTAGTTTAACACCATATTTTAGAGAGAGTGTTCTGACTACTTTCCATCGTACATCACTTCATCCATCAAGGACTGACTACCAGAAAATAAATGTGCCATGCATTAATCCTGTCATATTTCATTTTTAATTACTTTAACTGGCCATCCAACATTTTTACAAAGGCTTAATATTACAGTTCCTCAACCCAACAATAACTTTTACTTTATAATTAGGGGATAATATTAACATTTCAACCAGATTATTGCAGCTTCCCTCCAGGAAGAAATATGGCAGAGGGAATCTAATCAAAGAACATGAGGCAAGCAGTCTTGATATCCAAAAAGGAATGTATTAAATTCTGCAATAACTTCAAGAACAGTGCAACATGAATCTTAGTGAGCATCAATTCCACAGCAAGACAGACTAATTTTAAGTCTCATTAAGACAAAACACAAGGCTGACTACAGCAGAAACATAAAGCTAAAACCTGATAAACCATTAAGGAGCTTTATACTGCAAGTAATCCATGCATCTATTTCATCCAGAAAAGTTGAGCATGAGAAACAAATATCAAAAATGTCATACCAATGGAAATACCAATACTGTCCCTGTCGCACGCCAAGGTCGTCATTTGATTGAATCAACTCATCTGTGGATTTGGCAACGATATTTTGACCATTATTCTAAATCATGCCCCTTCTGACTAAATCGTTGGTTTGATACTTTGAAGCACCAAATTATAGAGCTGCAGAATCACTGCCCATAGTTTAAAAAATTGTCAGAATTAATGAATAATTTCATCTTATATAAAGCTTGCACTTATAAAACATTTACAACATAGTAAAGCACCTGTAAGATCTTCACAAAAGTATAATAAAATAAATTAAAGCCACGTGCTTCTTACATATGTACATTCCTAAGTAAGCAGCTTGATGAAACTTTAAGATAGGAGAGCCTTAAAAGGAGGTGTGTTGATGAGGTTTCATAAGGAATTTCAGAAACCAAGATTTTGGCAAAGGTGCCATTGATGAGATAATGAATATCAGGGATATGCAAGAAGCCAAGACTAAGTAGATAACTGAGTTGTGGGGTTGAAGGAAATTACAGAGGGAGGGGGAGACGAAGACGAGGTCACAGAGGAATTTGAGAATAGGAATGAGATTTTTAAACTGAAAGCATTTTCAGTTCAGTGATCAATGAGTGAATTGGGGTTGGTGCAATTTAGGAACTGAGCACACAAGTTTTGGATGACATTTCCGAGAGTCTGCTTAAAACCTCATTGCTTCACAGTGTTTACCTAACCAGTGGATGCCCAGGAGATCACAAAGTCATTCAGAGGTCAGAATGTCCTAGAAGAGGGCGTATCAGCAGCAGATGAACTGAGTTTGGGTGGAGATGATAAGGTACACAGGTCGAAGCCTTAGTGCTTGATAGAATGTAGAATCAAGTACTCAGCTCAAGGTTGAGGAGGTTACAAACAATCTAGTTCAGTTTACAGACAGTACGATGGAGAGGAATGAAGTCAGTATCTGGGGAATAGACCTTATGCAGTAGCAGATTGTTCATAACCCGCAATGGAAAACACCCAAAAACATTCTTAATAAGAATTGTTTACTTTAGTAAAACATTTTTAAAAATTCTTAATTTTATAAATGTAACTGTACTTTTTATACAGTCAAACAATCTAGAGATTGTCAACTTCGCCCTTGTGGGGAAATACTTCTTGTTTAATTTTAGTATTAGAGATTATCATCAAAATAACACATAATCAAGAATAGTTAATCGCTGGTTAGACATGATAATTTCACTATTTTTGATAATATGCAAAATAATCTTTTTTTTGTTTGGAAATATCTTGAATGGCATTGCTCAAATTCAGAATAAGGTTGATTCCATCAACAAAGTAGGAAGTGGAGAAAGATAATCTGGCTTCCAATAAACTTTATTCATTACAACTTGAAACATACAGTAACTCTTTCTCAGAAGGTGTTCAATACGGTGCCGCATAAAAGACATCCATAAGATAAGGATGCACGGAGTTGGGGGGTAATGTATTAGCATGGATAGAGGATTGGTCAACAAATACAAGGCAGAGAGTTGGGATAAATGGGTGTTTCTCTAGTTGGCAATCAGTGATGAGCGGGGTGTTGCAGGGATTGGTGTTGGGCCTGTAACCGTTCATGAAATACATTAACGATTTGGAAGAGAGGACCAAGTGTAGCTTATCTAAGTTTGCTGATAACACTAAACTGAGTGGAAAAACAAATTGTTCAGAGAATCTGCAGAGAGATGTGGATAGGTTAAGTGAGTGGGCAAGGGTCTGGCAGATGAAGTACAATGTTGGTAAATGCAAGGTCATCCACTTTGGATGGAAAAATAGAAGATCATATTATTATAGGATGGCATGGCAGTGTAGCAGTTATGTGACACTATTATAGTGCCAGCAATTGAGGTTCAATTCCCACCGCTGTCTGTAAGGAGTTTGTATGTTCTCCCCGTGAGTTTCCTCTGGGTGCTCCAGTTTCCTCCCACATTCCAAAGGCGTACAGGTAGGTTAACATGGGTTTAAATGGGTGGCATGGACTCGTTGGGTTGGAAGGGCCTGTTACCGTGCTGTATAAATAAAAAAAAAATTAAATGGTGGAAGCTTGCAGCATGCTGTTGTGCAAACAGACTTGGGAGTGCTTGTGCGTGAATCACAGAAGGTTGGTTTGCAGGTGCAACAGGTTATCAAGAAGGCAAATGGAATGTTGGCCTTCATTACTGGAGGGATTGAAGTTAAGAGCAGGGAGGTTATGCTGTAACTGTACAGGGTACTGGTGAGGCCGCACCTGGGGTACTGCGTGCAGTTCTGGTCTCCTTACTTGAGGAAAGATACACTGGCTTTGGAAGTGGTGCAGAGGAGGTTCACCAGGTTGATTCCAGAGATGAGGGGGTTGGTCTATGAGGAGAGACTGAGTTGCCTGGGACAATACCTGCTGGAATTCAGAAGTATGAGAGGGGATCTTATAGAAACAAATAAAATAATAAAAGGGATAAATAAGATAGAGACAGGAAGGTTGTTTCCACTGGTAGGTGAGACTAGAACTAGGGGACATAGCCTCAAGATTCAGGGGAATAGATTTAGGAAGGAGATGAGGAGCAACTGCTGTTCCCCAGAGAGTAGTGAATCTGTGGAATTCTCCTCTCAGGGAAGCAACCTCATTAAATATATTTAAGAGAGTTTACTTTCCTTTAGGTCATCTATACAGCAAAGGTAGATTTTTGCATAGTAGGGGAATTAAGTTATGGGGAAAAGGCAGGTAGGTGGATCGGAGTCCATGGCCAGATATGCCACGATGCGGAGCAGGCTCGACGGGCCAGATGGCCGACTCTTGCTCCCATTTCTTAAGTTCTTATGCCCAAATTTTAAATATCTAAGGGTTCTGTTCCTCAGTCAAACCCCACAATCATTTCAGTAAACTGAAAGATTTCTTGACAAATGGCAGTTACTACTGCTCTTTGTTGCTCTAACTTCAAGACGAGAGAAGAGGTTGCTCTTCATGGCACACAGACGTGGTGGTTCTGTCTCAATCCTGCTCCCCTGACCTGGAACATCTGGCAGTCAAGTGTCGTCCATTCTACCTGCTGAGGGAGTTCTCTGCCGTCATCCTGCTGGCGGTGTACATTCCACTCCTGGCAAACGTCAAGCTGGCACTGGGGGAGCTGAGCAACGTGATCAACAGTCACGAGACATCACACCCTGATGCCTTCCCGATCATCGTGGGGGACTTCAACAAGGCTAATTTGAGGAACTCTGTCCAACTACCACCAACACATCACCTACAGAACCAGAGGAGCCAACACACTTGATCACTGTTACACCACCATCAAGAACGCCTATGTGCCATCCCACGCCTGCACTTTGACAAGTCCGATCACCTGGCTGTACTTCTACTCCCAGCACGTAGGCAGAGACTGAGGACCGCAGCACTAGTGGTGAGGACCACAAAAGGTCGGGGGAGGCGGAGGAGCGTTTACAGGACTGCTTTGAATCGGTGGACTGGTCCATAGTTAGGGATTCATCTGCGTATCTGAATGAATATGCCACAGCCATCACTGACTTCAAGACCTGCGTGGACGAGTGTATGCCTTTGAGAACATACTGAATTGTCCCAAACCAAGAAATTTGCAGTCTTCTGAGGGCTAGATTAATGGCGTTCAAGACCAGCAATCCAGAATCCTACAAGCCCAGGTATGACCTACGAAAGGCCATCACGAGAGTGAAAGGGCAATTCTGATTGAAGCTAAACACAATTGGATACATGACAGCTGTGGCAGGGTTTGCATGCCATTATTTCCTCTAAGGCGAAACCTAACAGCATAAATGGCAGTGATGCTTCACTCCCCAATGAACTCTTCGCCTCTTATGCACACTTTGAAAGGGAGAATAACACTACGCCTGTGCAAATCCCCACAGCATCCGACAACCCTGTGATCTGTCTCGGAGGCTGCTGCCTGAACGTCCTTCAAGAGGGTGAACCCTCGCAAGGAGTCAGGCCTCGACAGTGTACCTGGCTGGGTACTGAAAACCTGTGCCGACCAACTGGCTGGAGTGTTCAAGGACATCTTCAACCTCCCATTGCTGTGGTCTGAGGTTCCCACCTGCTTCAAAAGGGCAGCAATCATTCCAGTACCCAAGAAGAGCAGGGTGAACTGCCTCAACAACTATCGCCCAGTAGCACTCACATCCACTGTGATGAAATGCTTCAAGAGGTTGGTTATGGCTAGAATTCACTTCTGCCTGAGCAAGGACCTGAACCCACTGCAATTTGCCTACCGCCACAACAGGTCCACAGCAGATGCAACCTCACTGGCTCTCCACTGTTTTGGAGCACCTAGACAACCGCAAGACATACGCCAGGCTACTGTTCATCAATTACAGCTTGGCGTTCAACACCATCATTCCCCCAGTACTAATAACCAAGCTTCTGAACCTGGGCTTCTGTTCCTCCCTCTGCAACTGGATCCTCGACTTCCTTCTCAGGAGCCCAGTCAGTGTAGATTAGCAATAACTTCTCCTCCTTGCTAACCATCAACACAGGCACACCTCAAGAATGTGTGCTTAGCCCACTGCTCTACTCTCTCTACATTCATGACTGTGTGGCGGAGCACAGCTTAAACACCATCTTGAAATTCACCGATGACACCACTGTTAGTAGAATGCCAGACAGCGATGAGGCGGCGTACAGGAGTGAGATAGATCAGCTGGTTGAGTGGTGTCACAACAACAACCTTGCACTTTATGTTAGCAAGACCAAGGGACTGACTGTGAACTTTCGGAAGGGGAAGTCAGGAGAACACACACCAGTCTTCATTGAAGGGTCAGCGGTGGAAAGTGTGAGCAGCTTCAAGTTCCACGTCAACATCTCAGAGGATCTGTCCTGGGCCCAACAAATTGATGCAATCATGAAGAAGGCATGCCAGCAGCTCTACTTTGTTTGGAGTTTGAGATTTGGTATGTCACCAAAGACTCTTACAAATTTCTATAGATGCATGGTGGAGAGCATCCTGACTGGTTGAATATCAGCCTGGTATATAGCCTCCAATGCACAGAATTGAGAGAGGCTGCAGAGTGTTGTAGACAGCCAGCTCCATCACAAACACAACCCTTCCCACCATCCAGGGCACCTTCAGGAGTCAGTGCCTCAAGAAGGTGACATCCATCACTAAGGACCCTAACCATCCAGGACATGCCCTCTTCTCGTTACTGTCATCAGGGAAGAGGTACAGGAGCCCGAAGATCCAAATTCAACGATTCAGGAACAGCTTCTTCTTCTCTGCCATCAGATTTCTGAACGATCCAAGAACACCACCTCACTATTCCTTTTTCTTGTACTATTTATCTGTTTTTGTAATTTGTAGATTTTGCGTCTTTGCACAGTACTGCTGCTGCAAAACAACAAATTTCATGTTATTATCTCGTGATAATAAATCCGATGCTGCTATTGGGTTGATGAAGGGTTTGTCTGTGATGCTGCTGCTGCAAATAAGTTTTGCATCTGTGCAGACGTGTACTTGTGCATATGACAATAAACTTAATTTGACGTGTCACACAAGTGAAACTGGAAAGGCCATTTTATCTCTCCTACAACAAGAGGGGCTTGCACACAAAGTGGGACAATTTTATTTCAGTAGCTGCCATTCTGCTACTGCACACTGCTGTCTAAATCCACCATGAAGAAAAACTCTCAATGACCACACCTGCAAACGGAAAATACAAAGTCCATATCAGAATATGGCTTGGTGTCAAATTTTGATAACATTCACTGGGACACTTACAATTCTAAAAAAGCCCTCTGGAATCAGAAGTGATAGGCCAAACCAAAGATAGAGTCATTGGGATACCCCAGCTGTGCCGAAATGCTGAGAACTCAGGACATAATTTGTTTCCATCTGGAATGAATGACATCTCCTGTGTTCAGGTTTGAGTTAAACGGCAGTCCCCAGTAAAACCAAGCTCCTTTCCCTCTTACATTGTCATTCCCTCATACTCTGTGGTCAACAACCTTGAACCAGGATACCCTGAGGCCCGCTTCATTAGTGAAGGCGACTTCAACCGGGCCAACCTCAAGAGTGTGTTACCAAAGTACTACCAGCATGTCTCCTGTCCCACCAGGGGCCCAAACACCCTTAACCATTGCTATACAACCAAAGGTGCCTTCCAAGCCACCCCTCGCCCTCACTTTGGTAAATCTGATCACCAGGCTGTGCTCCTTCTCCCTGCATACAAACAGAAACTGAAATGGGAGGATCCCGAACAGAGTCCTGCGGTGCTGGTCTGAGGAAACAGATGAGCTTCTACACGACTGCTTTGAGGTAGCGGACTGGTCTATGTTCAAAGACTCAGCTGACAGCCTCGATGAGTGCGTCACCACCACCATGGACTTTACCAGCAAGTGTGTTGAGGACTGTGTACCAAAGAGGACAATACGGGTATTCCGAAACCGGAAACCATGGATGAACTAGGAGATCCACTCACCTCCAAAGTAGAGAACAGCTGCACACAAATCTTGTGATCCTGATCTGTACAAGAAATCAAGATATGACCTTTGGAAAGCTCAGGAATGCCAAGAGACAATACTGATTCAAAATAGAGTCCCAGATCAACCGTCAGTTGTGGTAGGACTTACATGCTACAATGGGCTACAAAACGAAGACGGGCTGCATAGTTAACCACAGTGCATCCCTTCCTGATGAGCTTAACGCATTCTATGTGTGTTTTGAACAGAAGGGAAATAGATTGTCACCACCCACTCAGACAGCCTCCAATGCAACTGAACCCATGGTCACCATTGAGGACGCAAGATCAGTCTTCTGGAGAGTGAACACAAGGAAAGCATCTGACCCAGATGGTGTTCCAGGCCAAGTGCTCAGATCTTATGCTGATTAGCTGGCGGGATTATTTGCAGACATATTTAACCTCTCCCTGCTTCAATCTCAGGTTTCCACCTGTTTTAAGAGGACCACTATCATCCCTGCACCAAAGAAAAGCAAGGTGACGTGCCTTAATGACTACCAACCAGTAGATCTGACATCCACCATCATGAAGTTCTGTGAGAGGCTGGTCATGGCACACATCAACTCTAGCCTCCCAGACAACCTCAACCCATTGCAATTCACCTATCGTTGAAACAAATCTACAGCAGATGCCATCTCCCTGACCCTACACTCAGCTCTGGAACATCTGGACAGTAAAGACACCGACGTTAGACTATTGTTTATTGACTGCAGCTCCGCCTTCAATACTATAATTCCAAGCAAACTCGTCTGAGACTCTGAGACCTGGGACTCAACACCTCCCTCTGTAACTGGATCCTTGACTTTCTGACCAACAGACCACAATCTGTGAGGATAGGCAGCAATACCTCCAGCACGATTATTCTCAGCACTGGTGCCCCACAAAGCTGCATCCTCAGCCCTCTACTCCCTATACACTCATGACTGCGTGATCAGATTCTGCTCTAACTCCAACTACAAGTTTGCAGATGATACCACCATAGTGGACCGTATCTCAAATAACAATGAGTCAGAGTACAGGAAGGAGATAGAGAGCTTAGTAACATGGCATCATGACAACAACCTTTCCCTCAATGTCAACAAAAGAGCTGGTCATTGACTTCAGGAAAGGGGGTGGTGTTCATGCACCTGTCTACATCAACGGTGCTGAGGTCGAGAGGGTTGACAGCTTCAAGTTCCTGGGAGTGAACATCATCAACAGCCTGTCCTGGTCAAATCACATAGATGCCACAGCCAAGAAGGCTCACCAGCACCTCTACTTCCTCAGGAGGCTAAAGAAATTTGGCACGTCCCCTTTGACACTCACCAAATTTCATCGATGCACCATAGAAAGCATCCTATCTGGATGCATCACAGCTTGGTATGGGAACTACTCTGCCCAGAACTGCAAGAAACTACAGAGAGTTGTGGACACAGCCCAGTGCGTCACGGAAACCAGCCTCCCCTCCATGGACTCTGTCTATACCTCTTGCTGCCTTGCTGAAGCAGCCAGCATAATCAAAGACCCCACCCACCCAGGTCATTCTCTCTTCTCTCCTGTCTCATCAGGCAGAAGATACAAGAGCCTGAGGACACATACCACCAGGCTCAAGGACAGCTTCCATCCCACTGTGATAAGACTATTGAACAGTTCCCTTATACGATGAGATGGTCTATGTTCTCACGATCTACCTTATTGTGACCTTGTACCTTATTGTCTACCTGCAATGCACTTCCTCTGTAGCTGTGACACTTTACTCTGTATTCTGTAACTGTTTTTACCTGTACTACCTCAATGAACTCTGTACTACCTCAATGTAACTGCACTGTGTAATGAATTGACCTGGACAAATGGTATGCAAGACAAGTTTTTCACTGTACAACAGTACAAGTGACAATAATAAACCAATACATTGTGGATTGGGCCTGGTCACAACATCACCAAGACCGGAAGCTCAGCTCGGCAAAGCAGTTGCAAAGAATCTCAGACAAGCATCAGGCAACCTGATTATTTTAGGAATCAGAATTTTTATGGCTGACGTAAATGACATGAAATGTGTTGTTTTGCAGCAGCAGTACAGTGCAAAGACAAAATTACTGTAAATTACAAAAATAAATAGTGCAAAAAGGAATAATGAAGTTGGGTTCATGGACCGTTCAGAAATCTGACGGCAGAGGGGAAGAAGCTGTTCCTGAATCGTTGAGTGTGGGTCTTCAGGCTCCTGTGCCTCCTCCCCAAGTCTATTCGTTCCTGGGACGAGGGGTTTGCTCAGGCACTTTCAGATTGTTGTGAGGCTACAGCCACACCGCCCCCGGGGGGAGGAAATGGGGGGGGGGGGGGCTACAGCCACACCGCCCGGGGGGGGGGGGGGGGGACAGCCACACCGCCGTGAGTGGGCACAGAGGAGGTGACAGACGTCGCCCTGAGCGGGGCGTTGGGACCAGGTCACCGTCACCGCCGAGAGCCGTACATTTAGTTCCCGGGGCTGAGGTGATGCTGGATCACTGGGGTCCCGGTGCGGTCCCGGCCCGGCCCGCCGTCCCTGAGCCCGGCCCCGGGCGGGAGAACCGCCGCCTCCCGGGGCCAACGGCCCCCATCCCGAGGCCTAGCACACAGGCCCGGCCGATGTTTGATGCCTCCTCGGTAGCAGGCGGCCCCGGTGTCGATACCTACCGACTGCCGTCACACTCCCCGCCCAGCCCCCGATATCGCCGTGTTGTTCCGCTCTTTGAATTTACTTCCTGAAGACGGTTTAAATTTCCGCGGGCTCGGACCGCACATGCGCTCTGACGGCCCCTCGGCTACTCGACAACGGCGCATGCGCCAGACACGGACCCGGAAACCGCGCGTGCGCGCGACGGCTGCCGGCCGGTCCCGTGCCTGCGCACGCGCGGTGGGGCCAGCAGCCGGGGCGGGGCTGAGGGTGGCGGTGGGCGGGGCTGAGGGTGGCGGTGGGCGGGGCTGAGGGTGGCGGTGGGCGGGGTGAGGTTGCGTCACTCGGGCTCTCCCGTAACCTGTCGGCTGCCCTGTTCCTCTCTCCGCAGAGGCTGCCCGACCTGCTGAGTGTTTTCAGCAGTCTCTGGATTTATTTCATAATTTCCACACTGGAGCCACGGTGACCGTCCCTCTGGTTGGTTATAGCTTCCACTTCCTACACTTGCAGCTCCAGTGGGTTTTGTGGAAGGAATGCAGAGCATGGCTTCGGATTTCCTCAGGAGCCCACGTTGGCCCCTTAAGTGGATGCTGCCTCACAGAACAATCCTATCTCCCCACTGTAACCTATCCCCCCCCCCCAGACTCTATCACTCACCCACGTACTACTCGTTATGACCTTGCACCTTATTCTCTGCCTACCCTGCACTTTCTCTGTGACTGTAACATTTTATTCTATCATTGTTTTCCCTTGTAATACCTCAATGTATTGATGTGATGACGTGACCTGTATGGATAGCATGCCAAACAAAGTTTTTCACTGTGCCTTGGTACATGTGAGGATAATTTACCAATTTACACACTAGTGACCAAATAACCTACCAACATGCACATCTTTGGGATGTGGAAGGATACCAAAGTAGCCAGAGCAAACCCATGCAGTCATTGGGAGAAGGTGCACACTCCACACAGGCTTGAATCTGACTCACTGAAGCCGTGAGGCAGCAGCTCTACCAGCTGTGTCTTTGTGCCACCTCTGATGCCCTACAATCATCAACATCATTGCCTAGAAATTCTGTAGCTATTTTTTCCTGCGTTACGCAAATGTAAAGCTTTTTTTTGGATTGAGAAGTGATGACCATTTCTAGGTCACTTCAAGGTACTGCAGAAATTTTAGTAAGTGCTTCTGGGTGAGTCACCTTTGCACCCCTGCTGTGACATCGAGGTATAGGATGATGTAGTTCCCATGCATGCACTGGAGCACCGCTGGGGAATTTAGATGACACAGTTTTACCAGCACATCCCCTGCTGTGTAAGTAACAGTCTTATCCTATTTGAGGATGGTGTGGATCAGCAATCCCTTGTGCACCAATCTTCAACACACTCTTCCACCACCCTGATCTCAACCTGATCCACAATCTTCCCAATTCCATTGCTTGCCTTCCTCCATCCCGATGGCCACATTCTGGTACCCATCCCCAATCCAACAAAAAATGCCCTTCAAACAACGTCACTCTGATTTCCATCCCCCTTCCTATCACCCAACAATGCTAATATGATTAACTCCCCTTCCTCAACCAAAGAAAGGCAGACCATCTCCCACCAGTACACCCTTAGAATGGTGTCCTCCCCCAAGAGTGAAGGCTGCCCTGGAATTTCAGGGCAACTGAGCCTAAGTGGTGTTGACTGAGGGATAAGTACTGGCCCAGATGCTGAGGAGAGCTCCTCAGATAAGTGTGATGGCATTCTCCATCCTAGATATCTGTGAATCATGTATATTAAAGGCTTGGATAGATGTTTGGACTGCTGAGGAATCGAGGTTATGGGAATCAGCTGTGATCTTGTTGAATAGCAGAGAAGGTTTGGGTGGCTCCTACTCCTACATCTGTTTTCTGAACTCTGTGTCATGGTTGCCATGAAGCAACTACCCTGGAGATATTTGGTGTTCATTTCTTTTAAATTTTTAAATTGTTTCTTTAAATTTTATTTACAGCGTGGTAACAGGCCCTTCTGGCCCAATGAGTCCGCGCCACCCATTTTAAACCCAAATTAACCAACCCGTACGTCTTTGCAATGTGGGAGGAAACTGGAGCACCTGGAGGAAACCCACGGACAAACGTACAAACTCCTTACAGACAGCTACGGGAATCGAACCTCAATCGCTGGTGCTGTAATAGCGTCGCGCTAACCACTACGCTACCGTAGTTATTCCCTTGAAATTATAAAGGGAATTAGAAATCTGTAAAGTAAATCTATTTGTCCAACAAAAATGAATTAAGGCTGAGAAATTCATCCATGAAATCAGACCATTAAGACAGTACTATGTAATTTTGCCACAGTCAGGTTGCTGAAGGATTAAGATTTTCAATTAAGATTTCAATTTTTTTAATGTCAACCTCGGGGCAGTGCACAGGACTGCAAGAGGCAGCAGAGTGTTGTAGACTCAGGCAGCTTCATCAGGGGCACAACCCTCCCCACCATCGAGGACATCTTCAAGAGGTGGTGCCTCAAGAAGGTGACATCCATCAGTAACGACCCTCACCATCCAGGACATACCATCTTCTCGTTACTCCCATCAGGAGCCTGAAGACCCACACTCAACGATTCAGAAATAGCCTGAAGACCCACACTCAACGATTCAGAAATAGCTTCTTCCCCTCCACCATCAGATTTCTGAACGGTCATGAACCCATTAACACTACCTCGTTATTCCTTTTTTTTGCACTATTTATTTATTTTATAGTAATCTTAAGTCTTCGCACTGCACTGCTGCCGCAAAATAGCAAATTACCCCGAGAAGAGGGAATTACCCTACTGAATGGCAGAGCAGACTCAATAGGCTGATTCCTAGTTCATGTTCTAACAGTAAGGAATGAATGGATTTGGAGTTGGCAAGGCTTCTCAAGACAGCCCAATGTACCCATCTTCACAGTGGCACTTGATTCACGACTATTAGCTGAGAATCGATCTTGTACTAGGTTTTACAGATGCGAGATTAAAGCTTTCATTTGACTTTGGCTCCTCTGGCATTTCTTCGCATCACAGAGGATGTACTTTCCAAAGTCTAGGTCATAAGTAGTTGAGTTCCCTCTCTAACTGTTTGTTCCTTTTAAGTCTCTCCAGGTAACCTAATTTGACAAACTGTAGCTCACTTGGCCTCATATCTTCGTGTTAATCTCAGTGACAAATCTTAGAACTTTGGAACTGATTCTGTTTTGCCACCCCTACAGGCAGTGAATTTGTTCTAAAAACATTTCCTTCATAAAAAAGTAGGTACTCGCATCACCCTTGTACAATTTGGCTATCTGTGCTCTCTAGTCCTTGAACCATCCACTGATGGAACAGCCTTCCTCTATTTTTACCCAGTCAAGGTTACTCTGATTATGTCCCTGCAAACCAGATTGGGACATAATTGAAAGACACTTGAATAATTGTAACGCAAGAGATGGAAAGCTGGATTGGCCAACATGGATACAATGGGTCCAACAGTCTCCTTTGGTGCTTTACATTTCCCCAATTCCATGAATGGTGGTATTTAATGCATATTGTGAGAGTTTCTGAGATCAAGCGTGCTGGAATATTGATTACACATCTTGTCTAAGAGGGAGCGCTCTTGTGTTAGCCAATCAAAGCACATCACTAAACAAGCTACAATCCAGGTGTATAGTGGCATGCCACATCTGGCCCAGAGTAGTGATGTCACTGGGTTCTGGAATGGAAAATGAAGGAAAAAAAATCTTTCCCCAGAACTTCCATGCGGTGGACAAAAGAGAAAGGAAAATATTTGTAAATCCACGCTATTCATTGTCAGAAAATAGATACCTTCTTTTAAAAGGTTATCCCAGCAGTGTCCAGGTGTTCACAGGTATCACTGCTATCAATTCATTTCAAATATTTCAACTTCAAAGACCATCTGGGACAATGAAACTGTGACAAAATTTGAATTTAAGGATCTCTTGTTACATTATTGTGTGTTGCAATGAACAGCTGAGGCAAAGATATCACTTACTTACACTGTGGATTAGAAATCGATTAATATTCATAATCTCCTTTAAGGAGGCAAACGAGAAACCTGAGCTGGAAGACGGAACATGAGACAGCCCCTGTAATATTACTGGTACCTGAAGGTTTACAATCCAGCTCTCAGTTTATTGAGCTGCATCACACTGTCCCAGCCATGTTCCACACATGTTCACTTCAAATTGTTTCAACACAGAAGGCCATTCAGCCGTATCAACAGGATGCAATCAACGCCTTTTTAAGATTAAGATTTCTTTATTAGTCACATGTAGATCGAAACACACAATGAAATGCATCTTTGCGTAGAGTGTTCTGGGGGCACTACTGTGCTTCCATCAGGGGTTCCCTTTGTGCAGCTGAATGTGCTTGGCTCTTGGAGCAGCATGGTTATCTGAGATTTTCCCCTTCAGTATTATCTGGAGGCCAGAAAATCCTTGTCACCAGAGTCCAGCCTGTAAGGCTACTGATGCTGACAGAGAGGTACATTAATAACTTTGGAGATTTCGGTCGATGTAAATTTCCCACAATTACTGCATAAAACTTAGTTTTGAGAGTGTAGAATGATATTTTTCTGAAAGCTCATTTGTGTGGCAGTTCCATGCTTAAATTGAACAGTTTGATGAGTGAGAAAGAAAGTAATGGGTCTTAAAGTATTTAAAGCTGTAATTGTTTTGGCTCATTTCTAGTTTGCTCTCTGTGTGGTCCCTCCTAAAGTAGGAATATCCATCATCCCTGGAGTATGGTAGCATAATGTTTGTTACTGGACCACTGATCCACCAATACCACCATGGCAGCTGAGGAATTTAAATTTGAGTAATTAATACTCAATAATGGTAAACATAAGACTAGATTTTTGTAAAAAAACAATCTGATTCACTAATGTCTGTCAAGAAAAAAAAATCAGCTGCCCTTAATCCAGACCAACCAATGTAGTTGACTGTTAATTGCCTCCTTAGTTCATATTTCACGGTCTGCCCTGAGAAGGCCATTTACATTGCTGCCATGTTGTTCAATCAATGATTGCATGTGTCCCTAATGCAGAGTTCGTTATTATCTTGTAGTTTGTCTTCCCCACTTGGTCTACTCTGAGGGAGGGACTCCTAGAACAGAGAGAGAACATGGACCTGCTCCACTCTGCCCTTTTTCTCGGGAGTTCCTGCTGTGGGAAGGATTGAAAGGGGCAGGATTACGGAGAAAACTTTAGTGAAAATTGATGGCTTATGCAGTAAAGTGTCAGATCAAATTGTTGAGAGCTGAATGAATCTCTGTGCTTCTACCACTGACGTTTCAACAGATATGCCACATTGTGCATCTTGAAATGGTCAATAGGAGCACTGGCTTAAAATGAACCCAGTGTGGAGTCTCGTGAGGCATCTCTGATTGATAAATGGTTGTGGACGTGATTGACTTGAAATGTTAGCTCCCAGTGCATCTCCCTATCTACTGAATGCTAATTTTATCAAATTGTTGATATGTGTATTACATGGAATTGTTTGGCTATAGTGCACTGATGTTTATCAGCAGTATAAAGCATTCAGAATTTCAAACAGGATTTAGATCTGCAGAGAGGCACTGATCCGAGGAAAGTGTATTTTGTGTGGTATCTGGTATTCTTTTAATGAGGTGCCACTCATTGGAAAATATAGGTTTTGTAACTAGTCATTTCAGTGTTTGGACTCAACAACTTGGTGATGGTATGAGACAACATATCTCTCATCAGGTCTGCAGTAATGTGGTGATAATCTTGGAGGAGTAAAAATTAACTTGTTGGAGAGGTATAAAACACAGTTCAAAAATATTGCTGAAAATCTGCAAGTGGTAACATGGTGCAGTAGCATAGTGGTTTTGCAACTGGACTTGCATTGACAGCCTAAAGTATTGATCTGGAAGCACGAGTTCAAATCCCACCATGGCCCCCAGGAGAAATAAAATCAGGTAATTAAATAAGTTGGAAATTAAAAAGGTAGGATCACAATCAAAAATCGTGAAACTTTCAGATTGGCATAACGCCGCATCTAATAACATGCTTACTGATTCACTAATGTTCATCAGGGAAGGAAATCTGCCTTTACCCAAACCCAATGCAATGCAGTTAGCTTTTAACTTGTGCTTTGAAATGGCCCAGAAAGGCACTCAATCTGAGAGAGAGAAATTGCTGGGATGGTTAATAAATGCAGGCCCATCCAGCAATGCACACACGACAAGGGCTAGGGACACAAAAGAAAGTTCTTTGTCACCTTTGATTCTCTGAATTGTTGCTGATTTTGGGAAATTTGGGAAAGTCCAAAAAGCCTGACCTGAAAGCCTAGAATTCCAAATAGTAACAAAACCAGTTTGACTTTTTTGGGAAGGGTTTGCCCCTCAGGAAAGTGGAGTTTAGAAATAATATGCAAAGTGTAAAAATATTTCTGCAATGTTTGACATGCAGACACCAAACCTGTGTTTAGGAGCAGGAAGTGTGATGTATGCAATCCTAATGACACATCACACAGAAACTCAGTAATATGAATACTAAATTCATTCCTTACGTGACACAGATTTTTGTAATGAACTAGAAGTGTTTACTTTTGCAGATTTCTGTATTTTTATTTAGTTTATTTATACTATCACATTATCATTCCTTCCCCAACTTTCACTTTTCGTCACCTTGGACAGTCTGTCGGGATCCAGGATGACTTGTTTCCACTCCAGTTCTGAGAAAAGATGCCTGTCGAGCACGAATTCTTTAATTGTGGTCTTACATACCAGCTAAGACGTGGTTGTGGACTGAAGACCAGACTCTGTTGCACAAACTTGACACACACACAAAAACTAAACACACTGATGCACTTAATCTAAGATTTCTTTATTAGTCACATGTACATCAAAACACACAGTGAAATGCACCTTTGCGTAAAATGTTCTGGGGGCAGCCCGCAAGTGTTGCCATGCTTCTGATGCCAACATAGCAAGCCCACAGCGTCCTAACCCATATGTCTTTGGAATGTGAGAGGAAAGTAGAGTACACAGTCACAGGAGAACATACAAACTCCTTACAGACAGCGGCCGGAACTGAACCTGGGTCGCTGGTGCTGGTATGGCATTATGCTAACCGTGCCTGCCCATCTTGTCCCCATCTTCCTCCTCGCTACCTTCCCTCACGCCTCTACCCTTATTCCCTCCATACTTCAGCCACCCCTCTCTTGCTTCTCCATCTCTGTCACCCACTCCCTTAGTCAAACCCTCCTTCAGCTCTGACCCTTTTCACACACACCCTTCCTAGCCCCTCCCATCTTCCTTTCCCTCTTGGTTCCCCTGTTCTTCCCCCCCCCCACCCCAGACTCCCCCATTTTCCAGCAGCTGCTTGTTAGCAGTCAACAGACAAGAGCACTGCCACTCTCACTATCCCTTGAGTGCCGCCTCCCTCTGCACCCCATCGCCAGTCCCAGCAGCAGTGTTGACTTAAACCTGTATTCTGGTCCCAACCCCTGAACCTGTCCTGGTAAATCTAAGGAGCTGCCCAATTGGTGCTGCTGAATAATGTCAGATAGCAGCCTCCTGGTGCTCTGCGCGTGGGCTGGTATGCCCAGAGTGCTCTTCCTGACCATCTCACTTTGCTGCCATCTCACCTGGCGTACAAAGTACCCTAATTTCACAGGGCCTCTCTCCTGTGCTGCCCTTAAATCCACGAGGCCTCTGACTCCCAATCTGTCCCTAGATATATGAAGCCCCTCTTTCACTGCATTAAGAATTATCTATATAGCATCTTTAAAGATTCAAACCATCATCTGAAATTTCACAGGAAACTTGACAAACCATATTTTAGCTTGAGGCACATTAGAAGATATGGATGGAAGTTGGTTTGAAAGGAGGAAGGCGAAATGGAGAGGTTTAGGGAAGGAATTTCAAAGCTTAGGTCTTGACAGCTGAAGGCTCAGCCATGGTGGTGGAATGATTAAAATTGGGAAAGCTGGAGGGTGGGGTGGAGGAGCTCTTAATAGGATTGTAGGAACTGGAGGAGGTTACAGAGGTTGCGAGGTATGATGCTATAGAGAGTTTACAAAAAACACTTCTAAATTGAGATCTCAGCAGACGTCGATCTGTAGAGTTTATCAAGCATAATATTAACAGTTGTTATAAAGAAAGTAATAAACTCATAGTTGGATTAATGTATAATCATTCAGTTTAATTTTCTCAATTTTTTCTTCCAGTATGTTTACGTGGTGCCTTCAGTATTGTAAGTTATCATAAGAAGCTTCACAAGAGGGTTAATATTTCGTCTGGAATTACACCAATGGGCATTGGAATGGATGGATTCAAGGCCTGAGGGAGGAAAGATTTGGAGTTATCAGGTCAACAACCACTAAAATATCATCATATTCAATCTAGACTGTATGCTGACAGCCTGTTTATATATCTGTCAGCTAAGCATGACCAAGTTTCTCTACATTTTCATGGATTGTGTTTAAAAAGTGGGAAACTAGGCTGATTTTATTTTCCCTCCAGGCTAAGCTGCTCTGAATAAGCCACGACTCTTACTGAGGCCATAACAAGTTCAACACAACCCTGGTCCTGAAGTTGGGGTCTTCCAACTTCAACACCACCTGTCAAGGGACGATGAAAGAGCTTGTTAAATAAGGTTATGTGAACATTTATTAATGAAGATTAAACCTGGTGACACCTTCAACTTCCAGGTGGCAGATTTATTACTTTGCCACAAGGTAAGAATTTCCATAAATTCATTCAAAGTCAGCTGAGGGGATTATTAAGTTCAGGTTGGTATTAGTAAATATTTACATAAAATCTTTTTTTGCAATCAGAATTCCTCCCTAATCTACAGATGTTATGAGTTAAACATAGTCCCAGACTTGAAGAACTTTGCTCTGAATTATATTTGTTACCCATGCATGAAGGTAGACTTTTCTAAATCGATTCCACTTTCAATTTTGAGATAACTTAAGTTTGAGACAGGAAGTACCAATAGTGTGTCTCCTTCAACTCAAACCTCGAGGTAAGAGATGGGTCATGTCTTTTTTTGCTGTGCATTCACTGAAACCCCATAGTTAATGTCGATTATATATGGTAATTACTGCATCACTGACAGTTCTCAGATATGTAGACAAGTAATCCAGAGACCTGGCCTAACAAACCGCAGTTCAAATCCCACAATGGTAATTTAAATTCAGTTAATAATCTGTCATTTGGAAGACAAAAGCAACTAGTGATAATGATCATTTAAAAATCCATGTGATTCACCAATATCCTTCAAGCTGCAATACTGGGCCAGTCTGACTGTGTCTCTAGATCCACCCCGTGAGGTTGACTTTTGAGGGCCTTCTGAAGTGGTCTAGCAAGCCACTCAGCTGTACGAGAACCAGTACATCCAATGAATTTAAGTGCTTCAAAAAAGGCTTCGCCTTCTTGGGGGCAATCAAGAAAGGTCAATAAATACTGGCCTTGCCAGCGATGCCCAGATCCCAAAAACAAAATTGTGTAGTTAGAACATAGGGTCAGGAGCAGTCATGTACCCATCCTTGTCTCTTGTTTAATTAAATTATGGCTTATCTGCATCTTAACTCCATTTTACCGTTCTTTGGGCGTAATCCTCAGTATAATTTCCCAAACAAAATTCTTACCAAAGTCAGTTTTTAAATTGTAAGCTGAGCGCCGGACTCCAGCATTTTTGGGAAGTACAAGATTTTTCTATCCCTTAGAACCATAGAACCATAGAACACTACAGCACAGAAAACAGGCCATTCATCCCTTCTAGTCTGTGCCGAAACTTTATTCCGCTAGTCCCATTTACCTGCACCCAGTCCATAACCCTCCACACCTCTCCCGTCCATGTATCTATCCAATTTATTCTTAAAACTTAAGAGTGAGCCGGCATTTACCACATCAGATGGCAGCCCGTTCCACACTCCCACCACACTCTGAGTGAAGAAGTTCCCCCTAATGTTCCCCCTAAACCTTTCCCCTTTCACCCTAAAGCCATGTCCTCTCGTACTTATCTCTCCTAATCTAAGTGGAAAGAGCCTACTCGCATTTACTCTGTCTATACCCCTCATAATTTTGTAAACCTCTATCAAATCTCCCCTCATTCTTCTCTGCTCCAAGGAATAAAGTCCCAACCTGTTCAATCTTTACCTGTAACTCAACTCCTGAAGTCCCGGCAACATTCTAGTAAATCTCTGCACTCTTTCGATCTTACTGATATCCTTCCTATAGTTAGGTGACCAGAACTGCACACAGTACTCCAAATTTGGCCTCACCAATGTCTTATACAACCTCACCATAACATTCCAACTCCTATACTCAATACTTTGATTTATGAATGCCTTGCATAAAGTATCGTAGAGCCTGGAAACAGGCCCTTCAATTTATAGTCTGTACTGAACTTCAAACACCCATTTACACTAATCCCATACTAATCCAACTTTATTCTCCCCGTGTTCCCATCAACTCTCCCCATATTCTATTACACACTTGCACCCTAGAGGAATTTACAACAGTCGATTAACTTATCCACCTGAACATCTTTGGGAAGTGGGAGAGAACTGGAGAATCTGGGGAAACCCAAACAGTCACAGGGAAAACGTGCAAACTTCACTTGGGCAGCACCAGCCATCAGGTTGAAACCTGGGTCACTGGAGCTGTGAGGCAGAAGCTTTACTAGCAGCACAACCGTTCTCCCTGAGCTGAGTGCTCCCTGATATGCTGTAGGTTGGTTCTACTTTTGATTATGTCCCCTTGATCCTGCCTTCCTCTGAATGATTTTAGGATTTACCTGAACAGCAAAGTGCATTTGAAATGTGCCATTCTGAAAAAGAAAATCCTTGCATGTGCTCAATGGCTGCATGCGCAGCCAATTCTTGCATATGAAAATCTCATTAAATGAGTACACAGGTGTGCATGGAAGTGTTTCAACGTCTTTGTTAATTTGAAATATTATGTTAAGATGTCCAGAAGATTATGAAATATAATTATTCATAATTGCTTGCAGTAAAATATTTTGAAATTTTGTTTAACTTGGCATTATGTTCTGCATCAATTTCTTGGTAATGTGACACATTAGCTTGAAATTCAGGCAAAAGTGCGGGCATGAATTTGTTCTAGAGAAAACTTGTTAGAGGAATGTAAACAAATCAGGTGAAGAATTAAGTTGTTTCGGAAAAACAGTTGATAGCAATAGATATTGATTGATTATGTTCATTTCTTGCACAAGTTGTAAGGTTGGCATTTTTTAGAGCTCGTGGTGGCCCGCACACGTGGGACTCGAACCGCCATCGGGAGTTGCGGGCAGACGCACGGTAGCGCGTTTTGAACTACCAGCTTGGGACAGACCCTCCGGGAACAGTTGGACGTGACTTCCACCCCGTGGGTCGCAGGGGCCCTTGGGTAGGGAGTTTCATGCGCTTTGTGGAATGAGTAAAGTTTTTTTTTGAGTTCAGTACTCTCTGCCTCTGTGTGTCCCTTGAGTAGCGCATTGCGTGCGGCTACATTGGTGACCCCGACGTTCCAGACGGCATCTGGAGCTGGCGACTTAGCGACCAGCCATGAGTTCGAGCAACTCGCACAGCGCGGTCTCTCTGAAGCTCCTGACCTTCTGGGCCACTCAGCCCCACGTTTGGTTTGAGCAGGCTGAGGCCCAGTTCAATATCAGAGACATTTCAGCCGACGCCATGTGGTACTACTACGTGGTAAGCGCGCTCGACCAGGACACGGCAGGCTGGGTCATCAACTTCCTACACCAGCCACCATTGGAGGACAGGTACACTAAGCTTAAGGTGCTCCTGATCCGTACCTTTGGACTCTCTTGCCGCGAATGAGCCGTGCGGCTCCTACACATGGACGGTCTGGGCGACCGCACGGCATCCAGGCTCAAGAATGGTATGCTGGCACTCATGGACGGCCATAAGCCGTGCCTTTTATTTGAGCAGTTGTTCCTTGAGCAAATGCCAGAGGATATTTGCCTACTCCTCGCGAGTGAGGATTTCAGTGACCCACACAGGGTCGCGGCTAAAGCAGACGTCCTTTGGTAGAGTAAGCAACATGGAGCAGCCTCCATCGACCTAGCCACGAGCGCGCGCCCCAAAGCCCAGGCCCCGCAACCAAAGCCGTCGAGACCCACGGGGGAAAAGGACGAAGGTTCGGAACAATGGTGCTTTTATCACCAAAGATGGGGTTCAGGCACGCGCCACTGCCGTCCGCCATGTGCTTTTCCAGGAAACGCCGGTGTCAGCCGTCGCTAATGGCTACGACGGCTGGTCACCGAGACAGCCTCCTGTACCTCTGGGACCGACACTCTGGGCGGCGCTTCCTGGTAGACACTGGAGCCGAAGTCAGCGTACTTCCCCCCTCGAACATGGACACTCGTAACGCGGTCCCAGGCCCCGAACTCACCACTGCAAATGGCACCAGTATTCGGACGTACGGCTCGCGAACTATCCCACTGTGTTTCGGGTCCAGCCGTTTCACTTGGACTTTCACGTTGGCAATGGTGTCACAGCCACTACTAGGGGCAGATTTCCTACGAGCCAACTGCCTCCTGGTTGACCTAAAAGGCCGGCGTTTGGTTTACGCCAAGGTGTTCCAGACTTTCCAGCTAGGAGAAGTCAGGCTACCGGCCCTCCACCTGGGTTCCGTGACCCTTTCGGGTAACGAATTCGCCAGGGAGTTGGCAGAATTCCCCTCCATATTAACCCCGCAGTTCTCCACGGCCGACCCCAAGCACGGCATTCAGCACCACATCCCCACGTAAGGACCGCCACTGCATGCCCGAGCTCACAGGCTCCCACCCGACAAGCTCCACCTCACCAAGGAGGAGTTCCGTAAGATGGAAGAGATAGGAATCATACGCTGCTCGGACAGCCCGTGGGCAACCCCGCTGCACATGGTGCCCAAGTCCGCAGGAGGATGGAGGCCCTGCGGAGACTACGGAAAGCTCAACGACACCACAACCGCCAACAGATACCCGGTACCCCACATCCAGGATCTCATGGCGAACCTGCACGGGGCAACCATCTTCTCGAAAATCGACCTGGTCAGGGGATACCATCAGATCCCAGTGCACCTTGACAACATGCCCAAAGAAGTCCTCATCACCCCGTTCAGCTTGTTCGAATTCTTGAGGATGCCCTTCGGTCTCAAGAATGCAGCCCAAACTTTCCAAAGGCTCATGGACTCGGTGGGACGCGGCCTGGATTTCGTTTTAATTTACTTGGACGATATCCTGGTGGCCAGCAGTTCGCACCAAGAGCACGTGGCACATTTGCACCAGCTCTGCCAACGCCTGAGCAACCACGGACTGGCAATCAATCCGGCGAAGTGCCAGCTCGGGCTGACGGAGATTGACTTCTTGGGCCACAGTCAACCGACATGGTGCAGTTCCCCTACCGGACAAGGTCCAGGCCTTCTGCCAGTTTCCCAAGCCCAGCACGGTCAAGGGCCTGCAGGAGTTCGTAGGGATGGTCAACTTTTCTCATCGGTTCATGCCGGCGGCGGCACGCGTCATGAGACCCTTGTTCAGTCTGATGGCTGGCAAGGCCAAAGAGGTGGCATGGGACGCGGAGTCCATGGAGGTGTTTGAGCAGGCCAAGGAGGCGCTGGCAAAGGCTGCCCTCCTAGTGCACTTGAGAGTCAACGCGCTCATGGCACTCACAGTCGACGCTTCCGACATGGCAGTCGGCGGAGCCCTGGAGCAGCTCGTCGAGGGCCAGTGGCGACCGCTCACTTTGTTCAGCCGGCACCTACGGCAGCAGAGGTGAAGTACAGCGCTTTCAACAGAGAGTTGCTAGTGCTTTACCTGGCTGTCCGGCATTTCTGGTACTTCCTCAAGGGAAGGGAGTTCACCGTGTATACGGACCACAAGCCCCTCACCTTCGCACTGGCCAAGGTATCGGACCCATGGTCGGCTCGGCAGCAGAGGCACCTGTTCTTTATTTCAGAATTCATCACGGACGTCCGCCACATCGCAGGGAAGAACAACGTCGTCGCCGACACACTGTCTCGTCCCTGCCTCCACTCAGCGGGCATATCGTCCTCAGGAATAGATTACGCAGCACTGGCAGAAGCACAACGGTTGGGCACCGAGATCCCGGCTTACCGCACCGCCGTTTCGGGGCTCCAGTTGGAGGACGTCCCCATCGGCCCGGCAGCGGATCGACTCCTGTGCGACGTGTCTACCGGCAAACCCCAACCCGTGGTACCAGCAGCCTGGAGGCTCCGGGTGTTCGACACGCTGCACGACCTGGCCCACCCGTCCATCCGGGCATCCATCAAGCTGGTAGCGGACAGATTTGTCTGGCACAGTTTGCGCAAACAGGTCGGACACTGGGCCAGGACCTGCGTACACTGCCAGACCGCCAAAGTCCAGCGGCACATGAAGGCTCCCCTCCAGCAGTTCCAGCCGACGCACAGGAGGTTCCAACACATCCACGTGGACATCGTCGGCCCCCTGCCGGTCTCCCGGGGTGCAGGGGTATATCTTTACCATGGTAGACAAGTCCACCAGATGCCCGGAAGCCGTACCGCTCGCAGACACGTCCACTGAGTCCTGCGCCAGGACGCTCATTGCAAACTGGATCGCCAGGTTTGGCTTCCCAGCGGACATCACCTCCGACAGAGGAGCGCAGTTCACGTCTGGTTTGTGGACAGCACTGGCGCGGCTCCTGGGCACCCAGCTGCATCACACCACAGTGTACCATCCCCAGTCCAACGGTTTGGTAGAGCGATTCCACCGGCATCTCAAGTCGGCCTTGATGGCGCGCCTCAGGGGCTCCAACTGGACAGATGAGCTTCCCTGGGTCCTACTGGGCATCTGCACAGCCCCCAAGGAGGACCTGGGCACCTCCTTGGCGGAATTGGTCTACGGCGCCCCCCTGACGGTCTCAGGCGAGTTCGTACCAGAGGCCCGAGGTTTGGAAGAAACTCAAGCAGTGGTACTAACGAGGCTGCGGGACAAGGTAGGGACGCTGGCACCAGTCCTGACCTCCAGGCATGGTTCCATGCCATCCTTCACCCCTAAAGACCTCCGAGACTGTGAGTACGTTTTTATTCGCAGGGGTATACACAGGTCACCTCTACAGCGGCCATACGAAGGATCCTTCGAGGAGATCCGGCACAATAGATCCACGTGTGTCGTGGAGGTGGGTGGCCGGGAAGAGGCTTTTACAGTGGACCGCCTCAAACCGGCGCACTTGGACATTGAGCAACCAGTGAGGGTGCCCGCACCACGCCGGCGTGGCCGGCCACCCAGGCAAGCCACATGGACTGGGGGCTCCACTCCCCCGATGGACGTTTCTGGGGGGCGGTTGGTGTGGTGGCCCGCACACGCGGGACTCGAACCGCCATCGGGAGCCACGGGCAAACATGCGGTAGTGCGTTTTGAACTACCCGCTTGGGGCGGACCCTCCGGGGACAGTCGGACGTGACTTCTGCCCCGCGGGTTGCAGGGGCCCCTGGGTATGGAGTTTCGCATGCTTTGTGGAATGAGTAAAGGTTTTTTTGAGTTCAGTACTGTCTGCCTCCGTGTGTTCCTTGAGTAGCACGTTGCGTGCTGCTACAAGCTAAGAAAAAAAGTGAAATAAAGATATTCCATCTGATCTGTCTGTCCCTTTGGTGATCCACATAAAAAAATAGTCTCGAATTTTAAGCTCTATTCATTTCTCATCGATCTACTTTTAGTTTGGAATAACATTTCTGTGTATTGAACCTACAAATAATCCTCCTTAGTTCAGACCCTTGACACAAAGGACCTTCACCATCCGGGACATGCCCTCTTCTCGTTACTACCATCGTGGATGAGGTACAGGAGCCTGAAGACCCACACTCAGTGATTCAGGAACAACTTCTTATCCTCTGCCATCAGATTTCTGAACGGTTCATGAACACTGCCCTGATATTCATTTTCTTTTGTACTATTTATCTATTTTGTAATTTATGGTAATTTTATATCTTTGTACTGTACTGCTGCTGCAGAATAACAAATTTCATATCATATAAATCAGTGATAATGTCTAACTCTGATTCTGAAATATCTTGAAGTGTTACACACAGAAATGATGAAATAATACTTTAATAGGCTTCTTGGACCTCCATGTCAAGAATCTCCATCAAAAACATTGCCTACTCTTTTACCTTATCAGATGTTGTGCATTTCAAGAACTTTAGTAAGTATTTAGATCAGTAAACTGATCCTAACTGCGTGGAAGATAATCCCATTTGAAAGGTTGATTCCCACTGATCAACATCGCCTGTGGATGCCAAGGAGGTAAATTGGGTGGTCTTGGATATCAGGTGAGAGATCAGAAAGGATATGAGAGACATCCTGGGTATCTTTCAGATACATATTGTTACCCATAGGTTGAAACACTGCAGCTGTGAGCATGAGAAATAGCAAAGTTGGGAGGTGGAAACAGGAAAAAAACTGCAGATGCTGTAAATCTGAAATAAAAGTAGAAAATGCTATCAGGCAGCATCTGTGGGAAAATGGGTTGTTGTAGATAGGGAAAATAAACAACAGAGGGTTGAAGTGATGTGCTACTGGAAGCTCAAGCCCTTGCAGACTGTAAGTGCCCTGCAAAGTGGTCACCCAATCAGATTTCCCAGCTCTGATCTGAAACGTTAACTGGTTCCCTTTTCCACAAATGCTGCCTCCCCTGATGAGTGTTTCCACCATCTGAAGTATTTTTTTATTTCCATTTATTGCTGAAAATCTCCCTTTTGTGTCTATTCATTTATAGAATATGGCCATCATTAGCAAGACCCAGCATTTACTGCCCGTCTCTGATGGTGCTTGAGAAGGTGGTGGTGAGCCTGAACCAAAGCACTGGGTCTGATGCAGATACTCGGTGCTTTTGAGTAGGGACTTCCAGGACTTGGGCCCAATGACAATGAGGGAACAGCAATATATTTCCGAGTCAGGATGGTGTGCGCTTCGGGGGGAGCCTGCAGGTGTGGTGTTTCCACTTGCATACTGCCATGATGGTAGAGGTTGTGGGTTTGGAGAGCAGCCTAGATGAGCAACTGCAGGACACTTTATGGTCCACACAACAGCCACGGTGCATTGGTGGTGTGGGAATAAATGTTTGGGTGAGCTGCAATCATTTAATTAAGTGGAAACTATTCCACCATGCACTCGATTTGAACTTGTAGATGGTGGCAAGGGTTTGGGGTATCAAGAGGTGAATCACTCTCCATGGGATACCAGCCCCTGATCTGCTCTTGTATCCAAATAATGGGTCCAGATGAGTTTCTGGTCTACAGGATTCTGACGGTGTAGAAAATTGGTAATGCTATTGAATGTCAAGGATAGCTATTTAGGTTTCTCTTGTTGGAAATGGCCAATGGCTGGCACTTGTGTGGGATAAATTGTACTTGCCTCTTAACAATTTAAGTAATCAAGCCTCATAAAGAACTGATCTCTGATTCAAACCTGTGGCAGGGGCCTGTCAAAAGTTCTGCAAAGTTATTTTATACAGTTTAGTCACAATTCAACTCAGTGGTCATCTGAATGCACACTTTCGGGAATAAAGGCTTGTGTTTACATCATTTTTAAATGTAATAGTTGAAGCAAGGTAACGTAGTTTTAAAGTGACATCCCTTCACTTTTAATTGAGGTGCTAAGCAAGGCAAGGAACCTTGGTGGGGTGTACCTTGGAACCCAGTTCCTATTGGCTATCAATTAGTTGAAGTCAGCTGACTCAGCTTGCGGTACTTGGATGCACAAAGCAGAAAGCTGCTGGAGGACGTCTTGGTGTAAGTCTAGTGTTCCTGTGAGTGCACGTTCCTGAGTGTGAACTTTGGGTGAGATATGGGGTGACGGTACATGGGATTGGAAGGAGCAACAACACTGGCATCGGTTTGAGAGTATGCTACAGTTCAAAAGTGTTGTTGGCAGAAGGCAGGTAGCTGATTGGTGATGAGAATTGGCAAAACTCTACTTTATAAAGTTATCAGTGAATGGCAGGACAGCCCAGCAGAGTCGAACATGCCATATGGAAGTTATGGACCGTTCCAGTGTCCAAGGCACCATGTGCTCAGGAGGTGTCTCCAGTTGCAGCAGCTTGAACTCTGGGGTTCAATGCTGGACTAATGGCTGGAGCCACTGTGCTCCATCCACAAGGCTGGAGATAGCATACCCGGGGAATTTGGTCACACTGCAGTTTAAGAGTATGCAAACAGAGGGAATGGGTGACTGCTCGTCAGGAGTAGGCAGGTAGTCCAGGGGACCCCTGAGTCCATCTTGCTTTTGAATAACGGAAGATCATGGTTCTTGGAGGAGTGCAGCCAGACCGGTGAGTGTGTTACCGTGTGGCTCAGCTGCACTGGAGGGGAAGAAGAAGTATGCAAGAGCAAATAGAGTTGGGGATTCAGCAGTTGAGAATACCAACAGGCATTCCTGTGGCATGGCCATGACTGCAGGACAGCATGTTGCCTCCCTGGGCTAAGAAAATAAAAGGTGGGTCGGCCATCTGGCCTGTCGAGCCTGCTCCGCCATTCAATAAGATCATGGCTGATCTGGCCGTGGACTCAGATTCACCTACCTGCCTTTTCCCCATTACTTTTAATTCCCCTACTATGAAAAAATCTATCTAACTATGTTTTAAGTATGTTTAATGAGATAGCCTCTACCTCTTCCCTGGGCAGAGAATTCCACAAATTCACTACTCTCTGGGAAAAGCAATCCCTCCTCATCTCCATCCTAAATCTACTCCCCCGAACCTTGAGGCGATATCCCCTAGTTCCAGTGGAAACAATTTTCCTGTCCCTGTTAAGTGTATCTTTGAAAGGATGCAGAGGCTTTGGAACTGTTTTAGAGGGTGGCGGGACCTGTACAAATTGGGACAGTTACATTTCAACAGGACTGCGGTTAATATCTTCTCGGGGATGTTTGCTAGTCCTTTTGGGAAGGGTTTAAAACAGTGTGGCAGGAGAATGGGGATCTGAGAGAAGAGCCAGGAAGGAAAGAAACTAAGCTGGAAGTGGATTTTAGAAACTTAGTAAGCAAAGTACATCACATCCACGAGTTACCCCTAGGTGAGCAACAGAAAAGGCAAAAGTCAGGGTTAAGTATCAGAGGCATATATCTTAGCACATGCAGCATCTGCAATCAGATGGATGAATTAACAGCACAAATAATCGTAAATGGGCAGGGTCCAGCTGCCATTGTGGGAACATAGTCAAAGAGTGTCCAAAGCTGGGTACACAAAATATTCCAGTTTATTAGATGTTTGAGAAGGACTGGCTGAAAGGAAAAGGATGTGATGTAGTGTGGTTAAGAGATTAAATCAGTGCAGTGGTCGGAAAGGATCTTGGCTTCTTGGCTTGGCAATTGTGATATCGAATTAAAATCAGTCTGGGTGAAGCTAGGAAGTATCAGATAACAGAAAACAGTGCTGGCAGCTGTTTATAGTTCTCTGAATTATTGTTCTGATGTAGGCAGTTTATAAGTGAGGAAATTAGAGGTGTTTGTACTGGGAGCATACAGTAAACATGAGGAACTTTATTCTGTATTCTGACCCAGGTTTATCAAGTTAATACAAACTGTGTAGAGAATGAACTCTTGGAATGTATACAAGATGGATTCCTAGATCAGTATGTTGAGGAACTTGCTAGGGAACCAGCTATTTTAGACCTAATGAAATGGCAGAGAAATTAAACAAATACTTTGTCTGTCTTCCTGGAAGAAAATACAAATAAAATTCTCAAAAATAATGGAGAATAAAGAGTCCAATGCAAATGTGCCAAGTAAAGAAATACCACTAGAAAAGTTGATGTCTGAAAGTTGATAAATCCCAGAGATCTTTTGATCTACATCCCAGAGTTTTGAGGAAGGCTACAATAGAGGTAATGGATGCTCTGGTAATCATCTTCCAAAATTCTGTCAATTCTAGAATGGCTCCTGCAGATTGTAGGTAGTAAGTATGACCCCACTGCTTAAGGAGCCAGAAACTACTGATGTGTTAGTCTGATGTCAGCCTTAGGGAAAATGCTGGAATCTACAATGAAGGATGTGATAGCAAGACACTTAGAAATAATAATAAGAGTAAGCAGGGTGGATATGTATTCCTGAAAGGGAAATCATGTTTGACTAATCTATTGGAGTTCTTTGAAGATTACCTGGTAGAGTCGATGAAGGGGAAAGGTGGATGTGATGTTTCTGAAGTTTGTTGATAAGATCCAACACAGGAAGAAGCTGAATAAGGTTGGAGCACGTGAAATGATTGGGGGGAAGAAGATGGCGGTGTGTAATGTACTAGCATAGGTTGAGTGGTGGTTAACAATGAGCAAGCCTAGTGTAGGAATAAATGGGTCCTTCTCTGGCTGGAAGGCTGAGGATAGTGGGATGTTGCAGGGATCAGTGCTTGGTCCCCAGATATTCACGATCTATATGGGCAATTTGGCTGAGAGTCTCGGATATAATGTTCCTAAGCGTGTTGATGACATGACACCAAGGGTAAACGTGAATAGTGATGGGGGTTAGAAGAGGGGCTATAGACAAGCTAAGCTTGTGGACAACAGCGTGGCTATATGTGAGGTGACCCACTACAGTAGAATAAGCAGAAATGCTGAGTTTTTTTAATTGGTGAAGAATTAGGAGATGTTGATGTTTTTCAGGCCCATGTCCATGTCACTGAAAGCTAACAGGCAGGTCCAGTGGGCAATCAGGAAGGTAAATAGTATATTGGTCTTTATCGTAAGGTCTTGAGTACAACAGTAAAGATGCCTTCCTACAATTATCTTTGACTTTGCTGAGACCATACTTGCAGCACTGCATATAATTTTGGTCTCCTTGTATAAAGGAGAGGGAGATTCACCACACTGATTCCTTGGTTGGCAGCTCAAAGGGCAGATTGAATAGGTTAGAGGCAAAGGGAGAGAAAAGGGGAGAGAAAACTCTGGAGAATAGAGGGTGGAAGAGTGAAAGGTGATATCATTAAACTGGACTAAATTCTTAGAGCGCTGGATGTGATAGATGCAGGGAGCAAGTATTCTCTGACTATGGAGCCTAGAACTAGTAGTGCCAGATTCAAAATAAGGGTAGGCCATTTAAAACCGAAATAAGAATAATGTCCAGGGTGGGACAGGTCTTTGATTATGTTGGCTGCTTTACTGAGGCAGCGAGAAATGTAGATATGGAGGGGAGGCTGGTTTTTGTGATGTGCTGAGCTGTTGTGGTTTATTGTTCTTTATTTAATGGTTTCCTTGCATGGTTACAAATGCTCCAGGAGGAAAATGTTGATCTCTCTTCTCCCAAAGAATGGGAAGATGAGGCTTGGCTTCAACTCTGCTCCGGGATTTCTGAACCTGATGGTGCTGTGGGGAGGTAATTAAACAGGGATCAGAATCATGGAAGGAGATCCACTTTTGATGGAACTTCTGTGGTTGATAAGGAGTCAAAAGGAAATGGTTGCATTTTTAGTTATAAAGTTTGTTCAGTCTCCAATTCCAGGTTCTTTGTGTGCAATGAATAACTTGACGGAGATGCATTGAAGGTGTGCTGGGTGCTGGTGGAGACAATAGTGGTGATGTACCATGCCAACAATTGGGAAAATCCAGATACTTGCTCTGGAAGTAGAGAAGATAGTGCATGGCTCGTGTCTCTTTCTTGTATTGCAGCACTAACCACACTTCCAAAGTTAACAGCAAATTGTTTCAGGATGTTTATTATTTACAGTACCTCGTTATTACTGAGGCAGCAGTCCCACTATGGAAACAAAATGCTTTGGAGGATAAAAGTTGAGTTTATGGTCATCTTCACATCTACATGTGTGCATAGGTGCAATGAAAAACTGACCTGCAGCAGCATCACAGGCACATGGCATCAGATAAGTAGCATTCACAAGAAAAACATAAACATAAATTATACACAATTTTTACAAGAAAGAACACAATTAGAACAAAAAAAATCTATTTTAGTGCAAAGTGATCAAAGTGGTCACAGTGTTGCTAAACTGTAGTGATTAGTGTTTTGTCAGATATTTCAAGAACTCAGTCATTGAAGGGAAGAACCTGGTGGCGTGGGACTTCAGGCTTCTGTACCTCCTGCCCACGGTAGCTGCGAGAAGATGGCATGGCCCAGATGGTGGGGATCTTTGATGATCGATGTTGCCTTCTTGAGGCAGCGCCTCCTGTAGGTACTCCCAATGGTGGGGAGGGATGTGCCCATGATGTATTGGGCTGAGTCCACTACTCTCTGCAGCTTCTTACGTCCCTGTGCATTCAAATTGTCATACCAGACCGTGATGCAACCACTCAGGATACTTTCAACAGTACATCTGCTGAAGATCATTAGAGTGTTTGGCAACAAACCGAACCTCCTTAACCTCCAAAGAAAATAAAGACACTGGTGCACCTTCCTTATGATTGCATCTGTGTGCTGGCCCCAGGACAGGTCATCAGATACGTTAATGCCCAGGAATTTAAAGCACTGGGACAATTATTCAAAATCCCATGTGGAAATTGATTCATAGCTTACTAAGAAAGGATAAACATTAGAAGATTCAGTTCATTGATGTTCACCTCTCTTTCACCCCATCACTTCCATTCTAACCCCCAAACTCTATAACAAATGCTAGTAATTCATTTGTCACAATTACTATTATATAGAAGATTTATCCCAAATATTTATCAATCTTTGAGTAAATAAGATTATTTTTAAAAGGTCTAACTTAGAGAAGAGAACTGAATTGCTGTAGCACCTTTCATTAATTTCCAAAGTGCTGATGAAGCACGTTTTGACGTCTAATCACTGTTGTCAAGGCAGACAATTTGCACACAGCATACTCTCTCAATAGCAATGTGAAACTTACAGACAACTTGCTTTAGAAATCCTAACTGAGGGATAAATATTGGCCAGGATTGTGGGAATAAAAGTGCTATGGAATCTTTCACATTTGCTGAGACAGCAAATGCCCTTAGTTTGACATCTCATTGGAAAAGCAAGCCCTTGTGTCATGTCTTAATATTCCCTAATTCAACCTAAGTTGGTTCAGAGCTCCTGTGCTCTTTCAATTGCGAATGGGTCAGTTGTTCTTTGGACATTATCAGAGAGCGGAAGACTCCACTGATCTGAAACATTGGATTTTACAACTAAACCACCTGCAATTTCACAAATGTAATCATTACCTGATGATGGCCATGCCTTCAGCTAGCGAGAGCAGAAGCTTTGTAAATTCCTCACTAAATCTCCTACCTACTTCCTCTTTTAAGATGTTCCTTACAACTTATCATCATGACCAAGTCTTCTGTTATGTCCTAATGTCTCCTTCTGTGGCTTGGTGACACATAACGTTCCTTGGGACATTTACTGTGGTACAGGTGTTACTTAAGCTGAATATCCAACATTGTCACATAACCCCTCTGGATACTCTAATTAATCAGGAACAACTGAGCTAACATTAAAGCTGAACTGAAGCAACTGGAAATTCGAAATAAGATCCTGGAAAGACTCAGCAGGTTAGGTGGCATCTGTGGAGGGAGAAGCAGAGTTAATGTTGCATCAGAACTGGGAAAAGTTAGAAATAAAATAAGTTTTAAACTGCAGGGAAGGTGTGGGCGTTGGGAGTACAGAAGTGAAGGGAGAGCAACAGTGAAGGTGTCTCATGTGGTGGAGACCAGGAGTGAGTGACGGACACAAGTGGTGCTGCTGGTAAAGGTTAATCTGGAGGAAGTGTAAATAGGAGGAGAAACTGGAGTTCTTCCCTAAACCTCTGGGTGACTTGCCTGCTCTTCCTACTTGCATGTCCTCCATCTTTGGTCTTACTACCATTTGTCATTCAGCCTCTTCCATCCTTATTCAGTCAAAGATCTTCCATTCTGTCCTTTCTGTCCCCTCCCCCTCCCCCTCCCCCTCCCTCTCTGCAATATAAAATGCTTCATTTCATAATTTTCCAAATTCTGCTGAAGGGTACTCAGTCTGAAACATTAACTCTGTTTCTCTCCTTACAGATACTGCCTGACTTGCTAAGTGTTTCCAGCATTTCCTGAGCTTACTGCCCGTGAGTTATTGGGAGCCAGTGTTGCTTTGCATGGTCCAAGTGCCCTAATGTGGAGAGAGTGGATGTGACCCTCTGTGAATTGTCTATCAGAGGCTGAGTTGATTCATCCACGATTGTCAACGCTGATTATTTAAGAACAGCCTGATGAGGTGCTGGACCCAATGGAATGCTGAGCAAATGTTACCGCCTTCGAGATAAATAGAGAAATGCATGTTGAAAATAGTTTGGTGAAGAAGTTTATTGGTGAATGAATGCTCTGCAATGGACAAATGATGAGCTTGATTGTGGGCCACCACTGAAAAATTCAACAGTGCCCAAACTCTGGGCACTACTGAATGGACCCACATACATCTACAGTGGGAGTGGGCATGGGAGGTGAGGGAGAGAGGACTAGCAATTGGGGGTTGGGTCATCAGGCTAGGGTGGTGACTGGATGTGTATAAATATATATGAAGGTTACCCCATATCATATTGTATACAACTTTTGATCCATTTTGATACCCAGACACTGTAGTTCAGTTGAGAGTTACGACCTTGAGTGATGTTTGGCTTGTAGCTCTACTTCTGTTCATTTGTTTATTCAAGCAGCGAAGGTAAGAAACCTGCAAACGCTACACTTGGTGGACGAGGAGACAAGTGGCATCGGACAAAAAGGCCTGGGAATGGTTGCAGGAAAGCATTAGGAAGACTGTTGTGTGTTTGCCTTTGTTGCAAGAGTGGCAGAGTAGAGTTGCCTCACTCCAGTTGAGATCAGACATGAAATATTGCATGGAGATCTAGTTTCTTTACCTTGGAATCATAGGATTGTACAGCATGGTATCATATCCTTTTGGCCCATCTCGTCTGTGCCAACCATGATGCATAAGTACGCTAGTCCCGTTTCCCTGCATTAGACCTATATCCCTTTCCTCTCCAAGTACCTGTCCGAATGCATTTTAAATTTTATAACTGTATCGGCCTCTACCATCCCTGGCATCTCGTTCCAGATCACCACCCTCCTCTGGGCAAAAGACCTGCCTTTCAGATCTCCTTTAAGTTTCTCTCCTCTCATCTTAAGCCTGTGCCCCAAGTACATGGTTGTGATGGAGATGACAATGAGGCTTCACCAGATTGATTACTTGGTTGTCAAGCTTGTTATGAGGAGAGGTTAAGCAGGTAGATCCTGTACTTCCTTTAGTTTGGAAGATTGAGAAGTGACCTCTTGAAACATACACAATTCTCATGGTACTTGATGGGACAGATATGTGGATTGTGTTTCCCCTGCTGGTGTGTCCAGAACCAGGGATCACAATCTCAAAGTAAAACAGTGCCCATAAGGACAGATAAGAAAAATTTGGTCAACTAGATGGTAATAAATCTTTAGAATTCTCTACCCAAGAGGCTCAATCACAGAGTAAGTTCAAGATAGATGTGGATAGATTTTTAGATATTAAGGGAGTCAAGGGATATATGAGGTGAGTGCAAGAAAGTGGAGCTGAGATGAAGGATAAGCTATGATGAATGGTGGAGCAGGCATGAGGGACTATGTGGCCTACTCTTGTGTGTAGTTCTTAAGTTCCTGCTTCGCCCTGGGCTTTGTAAGCATGGGTGGGGAGGAATGGTGGATACGGGTTAGAGGAAGTGGAGTGCCTGAGGAAAATGGATAAATTAAAGGGGATGTACCTGACTTTGGTCCTCAGTGCCAAATTGTTACTTGTTCAAGGAGGCCCCTTTAAATCACACTGCTGCAGCGTTATTAAAACTTGGTTGGACTGAGAGTTCCAGAAGACAGATGTGCTTTGGAGCAATGCCGACAAATTTCCCTGGCAACTTTCTGCAGGACCATTGCACGGAGAATGACATCATTATATGTGTGTCTGACACTGAAAACTTGTCATCCATGCAAGTGTGATATGTGGCCATGTCTGCTTGGATGAGCTCCCGGATTAGTGCAATTCAGCCAGGAGATTACCATGATCATGTTCCACTCCAGAAAAAATATAATCTTATGCATAGCATTGATGAAAACGGCACTGTGTCTGAATTTCTAACCTATTGATGTTTCAGATTTATTGTTTGTTGTTCTGAAAAAAGGAAAAGAAACTTTCAGATTGTGGCATTCATGAACTCAGGACAACCCTTATCAAATAATTGTTTGACAGCCATTATTCCAATGGGTGAGACACAGTGAGTGTACAGTAAGCTCCCCAAAAATTTCAATGTGATGTTGTTTGAGGGGTGTTTATTCACTGAAAAGCATTCTTTTGTTTTTATTTCAAAATATTGTAGTGGAATCTTTTATTTCTGAAGGTAATATTCAACTCGATTTAATATCTCATTTGAAAGACTGCGTCTCTGCAATGCAGCACTCTGTTGGTGGTGCACTGGAATCTGGTCTCTGGATCAGGACAAGCTCTCAAATTAAGAGTGCAGCTACCAACTTACGTCCAACACCTTCTTGAGCAGAAATATAGATAACAGTATTTGATGGGACTTGACATATTTCTGTACAGTGGCATGGTTTTAGATGATTCATCTGTGGAACTTGAATAGTTTCTGCTTTCGCCTGGAACTGCTTGCCAGAGCTCTGCCTGTGAATCAGATACAGACCTTGACACTTATAATTCAACTGAATCAACAAGTTAATACCAATCTGTTATTCTGTTATTGTTTTCCCCGTACTACTTCAGTGCACTGTTGCAATGAAATAATCTGAATGTATAGCATGCAAAACAAAGTTTTTCACTGTACCTTGGTACATGTGACAATAATAAACCAATTTACCAATTCTGTTTTTGTTGAAGTTGTCTGTTCAATTTGGTTTCACTTCTTGGGTAAAATTGATAGCTTGTGCATCTGAGTTTTTAAATTGGCCGTGATCAGACAGACATGAAGCTTTCACTCAGTGAACTGTACTCTGTGGTTAACAACCTTGAACCAGGATACCCTGAGGCCTGCTTCGTTATTGCAGGTGACTTCAACCAGGCCAACCTCAAGATTGTGTTACCAAAGTACTACCAGCACATCTCCTGTCCCACCAGGGGTCCTAACACCCTTGACCATTGCTATACAACTATCAAAGGTGCCTTCCGAGCCACCCCTCCTCCTCACTTTGGTAAATCAGACCACCAGGCTGTGCTCCTCCTCCCTGCATACAAACAGAAACTGAAACGGGAGGATCCGGTACAGAACGTTGTACAGTGCTGCTCTGAGGAAACAGATGAGCTTCTACACAATTGAGTCAGTTGACTGGTCCATGTTCAAAGACTCAGCTGTCAGCCTTAACAAGTATGTCACCACCATCACGGACTTTATCAGCAAGTGTGTTGAGGATTGTGTACCAAAGAGCTCAATACGAGTGTTCCCAAACCAGAATCCATGGATGAACTGGGAGATCCACTCCTTACTGAAGTCGAGGACTGCTGCATTCCGATCAGGTGATCCTGACCTTTACAAGAAATTGAGATACGACCTCCGTAAAGCTATCAGAGATGCCAAGAGACAATACCGGTTCAAAATAAGAGTCCCAGATCAGCAGTCAGTTATGGCACAGCTTACATGCTATAATGGGCTACAAAACTAAGACAGGCTGCATAGTCAACAACAGTGCATCCCTTCCTGATGAGTTTAATGCATTCTATCCGCGTTTTGAACAGAAGGGGAGTGGATTGTCACCAGCCACCCTGACAGCCTTCAGTGCAACTGAACCCATAGTCACCATCGAAGACGTAAGATCAGTCTTCTGGAGATTGAACCTGAGGAAAGGATCTGGCCCGGATGGTGTCCCTGGCTGTGTCCTCAGATCCTGCACAGATCAGCTGGCGGGGATACTTGCAGACATATTTAACCTCTCCCTGCTTCAATCTCAGGTTCCCTCCTGTTTTAAGAAGACCACTATCATCCTGGTACATCAGAAAAACAAGGTAACATGCCTTAATGACTACCGACCGGTGGCTCTGACATCCACCATCGTGAAGCGCTTTGAGAGGCTGGCCATGGCATGCATCAACTGCAGCCTCCCAGACAAGCTCGACCCACTGCAATTTGCCTACCGCCGAAACAGGTCTACAGTGGATGTCATCTCCCTGGCCCAACACTCATCTCTGGAACATCTGGACAGTAAACCCACCTATGTTAGGCTATTGACTACAGCTCCACTTTCAATACTAAAATTCCAAGCAAACTCATCACCAAACCCAAAGACCTGGGACTCAACACCTCCCTCTGCAACTGGATCCTTGACTCTCTGACCAACAGACTGCAATCAGTGAGGATAGGCAGCGATACCTCCAGCATGATTCTTCTCAACACTGGTGCCCCACAAGTCTGCGTCCTCAGCCCTCTACTCTACTCCTTTTCTACTCATGATGGCATGGCCAAATTCTGCTCTAGCTCCATCTACAAGTTTGCAGATGATACCACCGTCATGGGCCGTATCTCAAATAACAATGAGTCAGAGTACAGGAAGGAGATGGAGAGCTTAGTGACATGGTGTCATGACAACAACCTTTCCCTCAATGTCAGCAAAAGAGCTGGTCATTGACTTCAGGAAAGGGGGCGGTGTACATGCACCTGCCTACATCAACGGTGCTGAGGTCGAGGGGGTAGAGAGCTTCAAGTTTCTTGGAGTGTCTGTCAAAAAGCCTGTCCTGGCCAAATCACATAGACACTGTGGCCAGGAAAACTCACAAGTGCCTCTATTCCTCAGGAGGCTAAAGAAATTTGGCATGTCCCCTTTGACACTCACCAACTTCTATCGATGCACCACAGAAAGCATCCTATCTGGATGTATCACAGCTTGGCATGGCAACTGCTCTGACCAGGGCCGCAAGAAACTGCAGAGAGTTGTGGACACAGCCCAGCACATCGCGGTTACCAGCCTCCCCTCCATGGACTCTGTCTATACCTCTCGCTACCTTGGTGAAGCAGCCAGCATAATCAAAGACCCCACCCACCCGGGTCATTCTCTCTTCTCTCCTCTCCCATCTGGCAGAAGATACAGGAACCTGAGGGCACGTACCACCAGGCTCAAGGACAACTTCTATCCCATTGTGATAAGGTTATTGAATGGTTCCCTTATACGATGAGATCGACTCTTGACTCACAATCTACCTTGTTGTAACCTTGCACCTTATTGTCTACCTCAATGCACTTCCCTGTAGCTGTGACGCTTTACTCTGTATTCTGTTATTGTTTTTACCTGTACTACCTCAATGCACTGTGTAATGAATTGATCTGTACAATCGGTAGGCAAGACAAGTCTTTCACTGTACCTCGGTACATGTGACAATAATAAACCAATCCCAATCTTTCAGCTTGTTTTTCGTGTAAGGGATGATGACGGAGATGTTTGGGTAGTTCATGGCTTGCATCAACCTTCTCAAAGTTGTGTTTGTTTATTTCTTGATTAATTTTCAATATTCAGAGCAGACCTATCAGTCCAAACTCTGTGTAAAACTTCTGCATTCCACTGCACACCAATAGTTAGCAGAAGTTCTCTGTTTCGGATGGAACACTGCCGCAGCTGATAGGGTTACTAACTCACAGCTCCAGTGGCCTGGGTTCAATCCTGACCGTTGCTGTCTGTGTGGAGTTTGCATTTTCTCTCAGTGATGCCATGAGTTTCCTTCAGATGCTCCGATTTCCTCCCACATCCCAAAAACGTGCAGGTTGCTGCGTTATTTGGCCGTTGTATATTGCTCCTGGGATGGTAGAATCTGGGGGAGTTGATACAAATGTGGTGAGAAAGTGATTTAAGGTGGGATAGATATTTAAAGTGTGTGCTTGATGGTCAGCATGGACTTGATGGGCCAAAGGGCCTGTTTCTGTGTTGTTTCTCTCTATGCCTCTAATTTATAGCTGTGAGCCACAAACTGTCCGATCGCTGTAAACCTCCTGGATCCAACTACACCCAAAATATGTCTTTTTATTTGGACCCTCGCCTTTTCCATTCACTAAAATACTACCGATGAACAGTCAGCGTCCATTAGGGAGGAACTAGTGAAAAGCTAACGTCTTTCCAACATCAATCTTATATCTTCATGTAAATAAACAGGGAGAAATGGGGTAAATAGAGGATTTTCTCACCAGCAGATGCTTCAAGGACCAGAAAACCATAGAACTATAGAACAATACAACACAATACAGGCCCTTCGGCCCACCATGTTGTGCCGACCTTCAATCCACTCCTAAGACTATCTAACCCCTTCCTCCCACATATCCCTCTACCTTAAATTCCTCCATATGCTTATCTAACAATCTCTTGAACTTGACCAATGTATCAGCCTCCACCACCTCCCCAGGCAGCACATTCCATGCACCAACCACCCTCTGGGTGACAAACCTCCCTCTGACGTCTCCCTTGAACTTCCTCCCCATTACCTTGAAGCCATGCCCTCTTGTATTAAGCATTGGTGCCCTGGGAAAGAGGCGCTGGCTGTCCACTCTATCTAGTCCTCTTAATATTTTGTACACCTCTATCATGTCTCCCCTCGTCCTCCTTCTCTCCAATGAGTAAAGCCCGAGCTCCTTTAGTCTCTCCTCAGAAAAGACAGATTTTAAAATGAAGGATAAAAATACAAGGGGATGTGAATAGTTGTTGGTGTAATTTCCTTTTTGTATCTTTTTATAAAATTAGTGAACTGGCTCTGGCGCTGGTGGGAGCAAAGCCAGCGAGGCTTCACAAGGACAATAAGTTGCTTCAGCTGTCAGCACGGCTACATCAGAGCTTCAGGGACTTGGGTTACATCCTGACTTTGGGGTCAGTGTGAGGAGTTTTGCATTCTCTCTGTGACCGTGCAGGTTTATGCCAGGTCCTGATGAAAAACATGGTGATGCTGGAGGAACTCAGCAGGCCAGGCAGCATCCGTGGAGAAATATAGACCCTAATATATAGGATGGAAAAGCAGAGCAGTGATAGTTGGACAAAAGAGGGGAGGCGGGGTGGGCACAAGGTGGTGATAGGTAGATGCAGGTAAGACACAGTGATAGGCAGGTGCAGGGGAGGTGGGGAGACGAGGTGACCTCCTCTATATTGGTGAGACCAAACGCAGACTAGGTGACTGTTTTGCAGAACACCTGCGCTCTGTCTATAACTGCGATCTGCATCTCCCTGTTGCCAGTCACTTCAGCTCCCCCTCCCACACTATCACCGATATGTCAGTCCTCGGCCTCCTCCTGCTGGGAGAAGTCCAAACACAAACTGGAGGAACAGCAACTCATTTTCTGTCTTGGAACCTTGCAGCCTAATGGCATGAACATTGAATTCTCCCACTTTAAATAATCCCCACCCCACTTCCCCACAACCCCACCCGCCCACCATCTTTTCTTCCCTTTCCTGGCCTAGCTCTCTTTTCCTACCCTTTTTTTACTTTCTCACCTTACCTTTGACCCATCGCCTGCTGGACCTGCTCTCTCCTCCTCCCCCGCACCTGCCTATCACTATCTCTTACCTGCACCTCCCTGTCACCACCTTGTGCCCATCCCACCTCCCCACTTTTGTCCACCTATCACTGCTCTGCTTTTCCCTCCTATATATTGACTTCCCTTTTTCCTATCTTCAGTCCTGAAGGGTCCTGACCCGAACTGTTGACCGCCTGCTTTTCTCCGCAGATGCTGCCTGGCCTGCTGAGTTCCTCCAGCATCATTGTGTTTTTCATCTAGATTCCAGCATCTGCAGTCCTTTGTTTCTCCTATAGTCTCCTCCCGCATCTCAAAGACTTGCTGGCAGGTTAATTGGCCACTGTAAATTGACCCTCAGTGTAGCTAAGTGACAAAAGAATCAAAGAGGAATTGATGGCATGTGAGAGAGAATAAGTCACAGGGCCACAGGAAGGTAAGCCTGATGGAATTGATGTGTTGAGATCCAGCATGGACCGATGGGCTGAAAGGTCACGTGTTATAATAAGGAAGAAAGAAATGCATGTGCACTTGAAGGGATAGTAATTTGAAGAATTCTGAGAAAAGACCAGGAGGATGGAACTGAGTAGATTGCCCCACAAGCAGCGGCAAAGGTGAAAATGCTGATCTACTAAATATCTAGCTGTGGATTACGGGGGCCTCAGAAACGTAGCTTTTCAATATCAGTTTCAAATCACTGACAGATCTGGGAAAAAATACTCTGCCCTTCTCGATCATTGACCTGAACGTGACCCTAAAGAGTAGATTAGGTTTCCCTTTGTCCTGCAGTGAATTTGAACTCTGAACTCACCAACCGAAGGGCGAATGGTGTGGCTCACTGTTTCTGATCTCTAAAACTCCTCGGAAGGATGAGTGTGAAACTGCGATGGACAAAGATCGCTTTTTGCCCTCTGTCCAAGTCAACATTGGTTTTATTTAATAAGGAGGGAGCATTGTGTTGCTGGCAGTGGTTTGATTTCCTGTTCTTTGGAAATTTAGCTGGTTCACGAACTCGATAGATATGTAAACCAGCATCTTGCAATCTTGTCTTGATTCCCTTTAGCTATGAAGCTGAGCATTAACATCGACTATATCGACACAATAAAACTGTGTCACTTCAGGATCTAATCAATATCTTTAGGCTTAATCCTGGATTGACCTTAACTCTCACTCTTTGGTTGTGAACATTTCAGATTTAGACAGAATGGACAATTGTTCAAAATAAATTGCATTAACTAAACTGACAGACATGCCCCTGATAACCTTTAAACAAGAGACGGTTTATTCACAGAGCTGACAGACATTTCCAGTCAAGGAGCACAGTTCCACAAGGTTTATAATTTAATGGGCATGCAACTATGCAACCAAGCAAGGAGTTTTAACCTGCAAAATTAACTCTGTGTTCTTTATTCTGAGCTCATGTCACGAGTTATTATCCAGCTTTTTAATTAACCAGGTAGACACTGGACCAAAGTATTTAAGTGTGTGAGTGTAGAGATTACATGAGTTTTGTGTATTGTTCCTTTGCTAAAAGGAAAGAAAAAAAAATTATGTTGCTCCTTTCATGATTTCCCAAGATACATTTCTACCAACAAGGTGCTTTTCTGTGGGATAGTGATTGATGTAGTATGGTAAGAATCACAGTAGCCATTAGCACAAAGCAAGCTACCACCGAGAACAATGGCATAATAGCCAGATAATTTATAGACTTGGAGACCAATAATGAGATTGCCAAGGGAAGTGTATAATGGTTGAGCAGAGTAATTGCCCTTTTGTCCTAGTGGAACTTGAACATTTGCCCCATATTAGCGAAGCTGTTTCCATGCATCTGACAGTGCAGATTAGCTGAAGACATCACCCCTCTTTCTGCACCTTGCACACTTCCTACACTTACGGTGGCCAGTCACTCAGGTTTGATTGAGACAGAAGAGGCTGTAGATGCTGGAACCTGAAGCAACAAAAAGAAGCTGGAGTAACTCAACGGGTCAGGCAGCATCTGTGGAGGGAAACGTCGACTGTCCATTTCCCTCCATGGATGCTGCCTGACCTGCTGAGTTCCTCCGGCTTCTTGTTGTCACTCAGGCTTGATTTCCTGTTCTCTGGAAATGTAGCCAAGGTCAGGAACTCGCCAGTAACAAACAGTCTGCTGGAGGAGCTCAGTGGGTCAAGCAACATCTGTGGGAGGAAAGGAATTGTCATCATTTTGTGTCGAAACCCTGCATCAGGGCTTCCCAGGTACCAATCTTTGACCTGATGCCCTTTGGCGTTGAGGCTGGGCATTAACACGGACTGCACTGACACAGGAAAATCTCTGTCATTCTGGGACCAGGCTCAAGGAGACAAATTGAAAATGCTAACTGACCTGCTCCCTATTTTTAAAGCCAGTAATGAAGCGATTCCGTCCTCTGGGAGAAAGCAACTGTATTAGGGAATGATTTGTAATCAGGGTTGCAAGGTTAACAGCACTGAGGCAGAAATTCCTTTTTGATTATTGCTGGGGGGGGGGGAGGTGTGGGGAGGTGGGCTGCAAGGAAACACTTTTTGCTGTAATTTCCTTTCAAGTTTATTGTCTGTCTCCCAGGACCTGACTGCAGATGGGGTAGGGGAGTTCTGTGCATGGACTTGTGGTCTGGCATAATCAATTTAATGACTCCGTTTTGATTTCTGTTAAGAGCATTTTACAAGTTTCCAGTCTCTTGCACCTGCTCTTTGAACTTTGTTTCATTCCTGGGAGTTTCCTCTCATGGGCTGTTGATGCTATAAGCCCCTGTCAACAGCTGGAGTGACGAGGGTGGTGGGTCCCATGGATTCACAGGATGTCTTGTGCAATGAGCTTCAGGCACTCGGTTGTGATACCTTCGCCAGTGCACGCTTCACTGGAGAACATAAACGTGGGATTGTGAGAGGCCCCTTCCTCTGCAGTGATAACCTGCAATTGTGTTCACTCTTATCAAGCGCAAAAGGCCGTTTGGCCCATTGAATCAATGCTAGTTCCTTACAATCAAATCTCTCCCACTCCCTTTCTCTTTTTTCAAAGTTCTGTAGATTACTTTTACCTGATTACCTACCCCCATTCACTTTCAAAAGCCTGACTGACTGATCCCACCACCCATCAGTTCATGAAGTTCAAACCGTAACAACTCTCTGCATGAAAATATTTTCCTCACCTCCTTCACCCTTGTAACGTTTGCCCATGACTTTCAATCTGTATTCCCTGGTCCTTAACCCATCTGCTAATGGGAACAACTCCCCTCTATTTTCCTTATCCAAATGTTTGCACCCTCTCAAATTTCCTCTCAGTTGTTTGCTCCAAGGAAAGCAGCTACCCCCATCTAACGTTACACTGAATCCCTGCAGCTACCCCCATCTAACGTTATGCTGAACCCTTCCAATCTCTGGAAATGAGTGGAGGTGTTTCCATGCCTTTCTCTTCACCATTATTCAGCATGGATTCATGTAATAGAGCTTTTTACATTATTAAATCTGTGGCATTTGTGCTAGTTTAACCTTGTGAGGTAATTTTAAACAACGTGCTGTGCACCCACTTTACAGTTAACTATACTTTGTGTGCATACATTTCACTCATAAACAAAATTCAGTTATCAAGGAAGTGAAGCACTCAGAAAAATAAAAAAAAGCCACACTCTGCTTTTCCTCTCTTACCAATAAATGTACAAAGAGGTTAACGTACCCTGTGTAGACATGGGCATTAACATCACATAGCTATGGGTGGTGTCCATTACTCATATTTTATTTGCTGCACAGTTCTGCAATTAGCCACATCTGGAGGCCACAAGTAGCTAGTGTCTAATGTGTTGGGCAGCAATGGTTTATTGCACATTTTTATGTGATCTGAGATATCACAGAGTCCGAACATGCAAAATATTTTCACTAGTCCCTGGCCACATGTGTGGTATCCATTTGAGAGTGTTCATAGTGCATAGAGGAATAATATAGTGGATGTGGCTGCTTATGTTTTATGGGCATTTGTGATCTAGTTCTGTGTAAAATGTTAATACAACTTAACAAGCACTTCATGATCCCGGGTGCTGAGGTTGAAAGATGTGTGCTATATTTTGCAGGGCTCAGTCTGGCTGGTAAAGGAAGGACTATTTTATTTGAATATCACAACCAGCAATACAATTGTTATTAGTTGTTATTCTTGCTGTTGAAATGTGTGGCTTGATTTTGTTGCCTCAGTCAATAAAGAAAGACTTGCATTTAGGAGCCCCTCTTGCAAACTCCGGGAATATCACAATCTCACAGCCAGTGAAGTAGTTTTGAAGTGTCGTTTCCATTGTAACCTGGCCAGTTTGTGCTTCCACAAACAGCAATGTGATAAAGACCAGACAATCTGCTTCTTATGTTGTTGGCTGACGGTTAAATATTAGAACCCCCCCACCACACTTCTTTGATATTGTGTCGGGGGATTGAGTCAGGGCCTCGGTCTCGTGTCTCTTCTGAAAGAACTCTTCCAAATCTGCTGCACTCCCTAGGGGCTGCACTGGATACTGGAGTCAATCAGAAAATGTTATGACACAGAAGGAACCATCTATCCGCTTGAGACTGATGCTGACTGAGAAACAGCCATTGAGACCACTTCTTGAGGCCCGTTAATTGCAGTGAGCTGCCTGGAGAAGGCATAAATGGTGAGCCGAACAAGACAGGGCAGGACAAAGGGGAAAACAACACAACCTGTGAGGTACAAAACACGGAAATCATGTGCAAATACTCGGGTCAGGTGGTATCTATGGAGAAAGAAAGAGTGAATTAACTTTACAAGTCAGTTCAGATACAAACTAGAAAGACTGAAATAGTTGAATTCTGTTTAAGTCCATGGGTCAGTAACATGCCTAGTGGGAAGATGAGATTGTAGAGTCACAGAAATGTCGACCTCAGAAACAGGCCCTCTTGTCGCATCTCATCCACGCCAACCCCTGATGCTTACCTATGCTAATCCCTGGTATCGTCAGCCTGCTAAATGAAGCAAAAACAACAAGCATTGAAGCCTACGTTATCAAGAACCAACTAAGATGGAGCGGTAATGTTGTTCGGATGAAAGACGCACATCTTCCGAAACAAATCTTCTACTCCCAGCTTAAAGTAGGCAAACGTAAAAGAGGCGGACAACAGAAGAGTTTCAAAGACGTCTTAAAAGCCAACATGAAGAAGTGTAACGTCGACATCAACAATTGGGAAACCAGTGCCAAGGACAGGAAACTCTGGCAAACCATCATCCGAGAAGGAACAGCAACTTTCAAAGCCGACAGATGTGCAGAATTAGAGGAAAAGAGAAGAAAATGGAAAGAGAGGCAGCAACACCCAAAGCCCGATCTGCCATCTGAAACGACCTGTCCTGAATGCGGAAGAACTTTCAGAGCCAAGATCGGACTCACAAGCCACTTGAGAGCCCATAAATAGATTAATGGAACGAAGACCATCATCCTCGACCTCGAGGAATAGCCACGACGACAACGATGACGACAACGGTATCTTTCTACACCTTTTCCTATTAAGTACCTGTCCAAGCACCTTTTAAACATTGTAATTGTATCTGTCTGATATTGCCTTAGTTTATATTGGGCTTTGTTGGAACAGGGTAGGAGACTGAAGACAGAGTTGGGAGTAGGATGGAGAATCAAACTGACAGGCATCTGGAAGCTCTGGGTCACCATTCTTCACTGAATGGAAGTGTCCTGTGAAGTGGTCACCCAACCAGGGTTTCGTTCTCTCAGGTAGAGGAAACCACAGATGCTGCCTGACCTAATGAGGATGACTGGTATTCAGTTTTATTGCAAGTTTCCAGCACTTGCACTAAGTGGTCTTCCATGGTCCCAGCATTTTTCTCTCCTCTGTTTTCATTTATCCTTTTCTGTTCTATTCTATTGTGTGCAGTTCTGGTCACCTAACTATGGGAAGGATATCAGTAAGACTGAAAGGGTGCGGAGGAGGTTTGCTAGTATGTTGTCGGGTCTTCTGGAGTTGAGTTACAGGGAAAGATTGAACAGGTTAGGACTTTATTCCTTGGAGCATAGAAGAATGAGGGGAGATTTGATAGAGGTTTACAAAATTATGAGGGGTATAGACAGAGAATGTGAGTAGGCTCTTTCCACTTGGATTAGGAGAGATAAGTACTAGAGGACACGGCTTTAGGGTGAAAGGGGAAAGGTTTGGGGGGAACATTAGGGGGAACTCAGAGAGTGGTGGGAGTGTGGAATGAGCTGCCATCTGACGTGGTAAATGTGGGCTCTCTTATGTTTTAAGAATAAATTGGATAAATATATGGACGGGAGAGGTCTGGTGGGTTATGGACTGGGTGCAGGTCAATGGAACTAGTGGAATAAAGTTTCGGCACAGGCTAGAAGGGCCAAATGGCCTGTTTCCTGTGGTGAGGTGTCCTATGGTTTACACCTCGACCAGCTGGATCATCAGGCTTCCTCACCCTCCCTCCCTCAGCCAGCACCAATACCACTTGTACCATTCAGCCTCTCTGGGTCTCCATCCCTTTGCTCTCTCCTCTCCTCCTTCTCTGCAACTTCAAATGTTTCTCCTAACTTCCTTGTTCTGGTGAAAGCTTGTCGACTTGACATGTTAGTTACGTTTCCTTCACCATAGATGCAGTCCAGTATTTCCAGCGTTCTCTGATATTGGTCACACATGACACTTCGCTGCTCACTGCTGTGTTGCAGAAGTAAAAACAAAGCTCAGCTGACAAAGTAAGGAATGTTTGATGTGATCTTTGGACAGTGTTAATTTACATCGACAAATGAAAGGAGAATTGGCTGCAGTGCAGAACTCCCGGAAGTGCAGGCGTTCAGTGAGGGCACTCGTGTCCTTGCAGACCCCTCCCTGGCAACTTCTTGCCATCAGTTCCCTCTGCACGCAATGTTGTTCAGACCCTGTCCCAAATTTGTTTGGGCTGATCCCCACTGAGAACTCCATCAACCCCTTCCCTCCCACCCATTATTTTACCATGCATTTGTTCTTTGCCAATGCTGTCCATTTGCTGGGAGAATGCTGGGAGAGTGTTGTGGTGTGACCCTTTCAAAGCTACTTCCTTTGGTCACAGGTACGAGGGAAGGTGCCACCATTGTGGGATATTTCTTTGCTAATGCCTGCTTTTCCTGAAACAGGGCAGGGTTATATGAGGGGCCTCCCTTGCACTGTTTTTGAACTGGCACTAAATTAATTTTACGATTTTGCAGAGTTAAGGATATTGCAAACACAGTTTTAATCCTGGAAATTCATTCAAAGCAAAATTCTAGGCCATGGTTCCATCCATGGTTGCGACATTTGCCACACATTATAGTTAATTTCTTTATCTGGACCAATGGAAGGGACAGAGTTTCTGTCTTCGTTAGAAGTGAGAAACCAGTTTTGCATCTAATATATCTAAAGTTTTATTGGCTGTGATCTTCAGTTCGTGCTTTTGTCTTCAGGAGGAACTGTAAACCAATCCTATGGGAGATCAAACGTAAGCATTTTCTTTTGGCATATTTTGTGCATTACAAAATATTTACACACCACAGGAACAAACCATTCAATTGTTAACATGTCGATGGGGGTGATTCTTTTCTTCACAAACACTCTCCCTTCATAATCCAACCTTGTTAATATAACTTTCTGTTCCTTTTTCCTTCATTAGCTCTTTGAGCTCCAGTTGAATGGTTCTGTTCTTCTCATCATAGTTACATTCAGTGACAGCAAGTTTCACTCGAAAGGCAAAGAAAATTCTCCTGAACTCCTTAAGAAACTATTATTGACCAGTTTATATTCTTGGTCATATTCTGGTCTCACTCCCTGTAAGGGCAGTGTAAACAGAATCAGTCAGTGCCTTCAAAAGGTAATTGGATGACTGTTTGCAGAGCTATGAGAAAGGAAGGAGGGATTGGTTTCCTAGGAGTTGGCATAACCTCAATGGGCAAATGGCTGCCTTCTGCCCAGTAACAATTCTCTGACTCTGTTGAAGTCCACAGCTTGCATTGCCAGAAAGTTAGCAACTACACCCGCAGCCCCTGTTCATGACACACCCTTCACACTTGTCCCCTGAGCTCATTCCCGAAATGTAGATGAATGGCAGCAGAACAGAAAGTTTGCAATGATTTCACACCCTTGTACAAGACATTCACTGGGATGTGATAGGTTGTGCTCCCTGTTCACGGATCGTCATGAGGATGTTCTTATATTTACTGGTCAGATTTATAAACAAATGTCTGAATGATTAATCTGATTAGGCCATGACAGTTCAGTGGATGATGCCATCCAATAAAAACACTGACTGGAATATTAAGAACTAGCTGGAGTTTTTGTCTCTTGCCAATCCAACAACCTCTTGTATTGAAGTCAGTAACTTCTCCCAATGCAGCTGAACATTCATGGTAGTGCAGGTCATTCACATTGTTATAGCAGGGGCTACTCAGCTGAAGATGTGGGTTAAAGAGATGGACTTCAGTTGTTTCCTGATTTGTACAACTTTGCATGCTGTAAATGCACTGACTTGGTGCTCTATCCCTCTGAGGACTTAAGCTTGTTTAGGGATGCCATTTTAGCACACATACGGATTGAATGAATTTTACATCATGTACCCTCAGAAATTCAGTTTAATTATATGAATTAATTTAAATGAATTTCAAGGAATTTTTCCTATTTGTGGGAGCCGGCAATCCCACCTACTCTTTCTAAATAATCACATTATAAAAGTCTGTAATGTTGAAGTGAGGGAGACTACACTGAACCCCTTTGCAAAAGACAAGTCCAGATGCACATGAAAGATCTTATTTATTTAGTAAAAAGACAAATGAGTTCTCCCTGCATGATTTGGAGCCCTGAAGAACCAGGAGTAAACTAAACGCCAGAAATGTCTAATTTGAGTCAGGTTTGGGGTTTGATCCTTAATGGGAAGCAGATATTGGGATGACTGGATTAATTAAATGTTTCTTTTGAGGCTGGAAAAGTTTTACAGCAATGTTTTTTTCCCACAGTCATCTCCCTCTAATCACCATTGTACTCGAGAGAATATTTAAGGGTGCAAGGACCTCTCCTACGTCAGTCCCTTGTGCAATGGCAGCTGTGAGGGCAACTGCTGTGGCTTCATAGAACCCAGCACAGATGGGTCTCATTTCCTTGATATCTGCCTTGCGGTACTTGAACCCAGCGTCCTGTCTCTAGGAATGTGACAGTGCCGTCTTGCCAGAGAGGATGCAAAGTTCTTACTCAATGGAGATTGAAATGAAAACATTATGCACCACTTTGTTGCAAATATATTGCTTGTGTATCTGTCTGCATATGTGTTTGGATGTGTATGTGTGCATGAGAATTATAGTCGTAGAATGCCTTGTGTAAATAAAACAAGTGAGGACATATTTTTCAGGATCCCAGCACTCTCTACCCATCCCTACTTGTCCCTTAGACAATGATGAGCCACCACTTTGAGCTATTACAGTCCTTCTGATGATGGCCTTGCCAAGGTGCTATTGGGGAGGAGTTCTAGATTTAAAGGCAGTGATGTGTTCTGCTTGGAGGGAAACCTGTAGCTGGTGGTATTTCTGTGTGCCTGCTGCTCTCTCAGTGGCAGAAGCTGTGGGTTTGAAAGGTGCTATCTGAGTAGCCCCTGTGAGTAACCTCAATGCCTTTTGTAAATTGTACATACTACAGCTACTGTGCATCGCTGGTGGAGAGAATGAGTGCTTAGAGCAGCTGACAGCTTTGCAATCAAGCAGGATGCTTTGTCCTGGATGCAGTCAAGTGTCCTGAGAGTTGTTGGAGCTGCAGACATCCAGGCAAGCGGGGAATGTCCCACCACACTCCTGATTTGTGCCAGGTTGATAATGGAAAGTGATTTGGGGTATCAGGATGTGAGTCACTCACTACAGAAAACTCGGCATCTGTTTTCCTCTTGTTTTTGTGAAGCTGGTGCAGTTACAGTTCTGGTCAATAATGATCCCAGGATTTCAGTGGTGGGGGAACTCAACAATGGTAATTCTGTTAAACGTCCAAGGTAGGCGGTTGGACTCCCTGGTTGGAGGTAATCATTTCCTAGCACTTTGGTGATGTGAATGCCACTTATCAGTCCACAGGTTGTCTAATTGTTGCTCCATGCAGGCATAGACTGTGTCACTCGCTGAGGAGCTGTGAATGGAATTGAAGATTGTGTGTTCCTCAGCAAACATCCGCATATTTAGCATTATAATAGAAGCAAGGTCTTTGATGAAACAGCTGAAAATGGTTGGTCTTGGGGACACTACACTAACTAACTCCTATGGCGTGGATGATGTGAGATACTATCCAGATGTCAGGGGCAATCATTCTCATCTCAGCTCTGGAATTCAATGCTATGATGAGCTCTAGAGCCAAGTGGTCCTGGTGAAACCTAAATTCAGTGAGTTAGTGCACTTGATGGCACTGTTGATTACACCTTTCTTCACCTTTCTGATAATTAAGAGAAGCCCAATCAGTCGGGTGGTAATTGGACAGGTCGGATTTGTTCTGCATTTTGTGAACAGACATACACAGGCAATTGTTGGGGAGGTGCTGGTGTTGTAACCGTGCTGAGACAACTTAGGTACCGGCTTTCTAGTTCTGGAGTGCATGTCTTCAGTATTACTGCTGGGGTGTTGTCTTACCCATAACCTTTTCTGTGTCTAGTACTCTTGATATGATGTGGAGTGAATTGAATTAGCTTCTGTGATGGTGGGGGTCTCAGGAGGAAGCTGAGATGGATCAGTGTGCACTTCCATATCCACACCCTGTTATTTGATGGTTCTGTTTGCCCAAGTTCTTTGGCTAAATAAGGATGTCACCTCTGATCAAAGTAGAAATTGGACTTATAAGTCTCCCAAGCACTTGGTTTCCATATCTTCACTTATTTGGGCAATGGTGTTAAATGGGTCTCTTTGCAATGGGCCTCTTTAATTGACGGCACAATAGTTAGTTAACTAAATCTTGCCGTTTTACATCACAGAAATACCTATTGGCATCATTGTTTCAGCCAATGAGTTGGGACAGAGGGAAGTGTATGACTGACCCAGATCGTGGACACTTGCGGGCTGCCCCTAGAACACTCTATGCAAAAGCTGCGTTTCACTGTGTGTTTCGATGTACACGTGACTAATAAAGAAATCTTATCTTATCACAGCAAGCAATCTCTTCTACTGTAATCGACGTCAATGTGCTCAGAAAGTAGAGTCTGTTTGAAGAGTGGACTACATAGTACCAATGACTGAAACTCCTGCAATTTCCAATAAAAACATAGTCATTTCTTCTGTGCATAGATGATAATTTATACAAATTATGTGAATCAAATTAGTCACAACCATCTGCAGAGAAATTACCCAATCATGTTTCTTTCTTTAATTCCAAACTGTGGGCATCTCCGGCAGACTGACATTTATTGCCTCTTTCTGATTGCCCTTGAGAAGGTGGCGTGAGCGGCTTGTTTTGGTACAACTGAATGGCCTGGTGGGTCAGTACAGAGGGCAGTTAAGGGTCAATCAAAGTTGCGACCACATTTAGCCCAGGCCAGGTATGAACAGTAAATGCTCTCTGAAGAGCACCAGTCAACCAGATGAATTTCTGTGGTTTCATTATCAGCATCGTTGATGCTTGCTTTTTTTTCAGTTTATCAAATTCATTTTTCCCAGTTTACGTAATAAGATTTAACTTCACACTTTTGGATTGCTCATCTGCTAATTTAGCCAGTGTACCAAGTGTTCCTGACACACTAGCTGGGAAGAGTATTGCCATGAAGTGTAGACTTCACCCCAGTACCAAGGTGAAAATAGGCTCCATTGTGCTGGTTATGCCCAAGGCCTTCACAGTCTGGTGCTCTTATGCATTTAAACACTGCACTCCTTTTTATTAGTCCTAATATCTCTCTTTATCTCCTAGCAGTGACTGATCCTGAATTGAGCCCTCTCCCAATCGTGAGTGAAATGGGATCGTATTTTCCCTTTGTTCACTGGCCCTGCTGTTTCTTGATACTAAATGTTTTTGTCACAATGGTTTACATTTCAAAGGGTCTTGGTGGCTTTGCCTAATACAAGGAATAAGTGAAACCCAATTCTGCCTTTAAGCATTGTATCAATTACATCTGTGTGAAATTCAAGAATATATTTTTTCTTTCTGTAATGTTGCTCCCAACAGATTTGAGTTGTAAACACTTATTCTCATTTCACGCTCCAGTGTTAATTCCTCCCCTTCCTTAGATCCCTTCCTCTCACTTGCATTCCTTGTTTCGGTGTGCCTATCCTACACCAAGGGACTTACTGCCAGCCTCTCACCTTCAGCCTAGATAAAGCTGAGCTCCTCCAAGATCTGCCTGCATCCTTACTCACATTGCGCTGTTCACTCATTGCTCTTAAGCACACTGATTGAGACCGACTCCATATCCCCCAGTGGGTTGGTTTTAAATTTTCATCCCTTCTTTCATATTCACAGCATTTTTCCAAGGTTAGGGGAGGACACAAATTTCAGGTGAGAGGGGAGATACTTAAAGGAGATCTGGGGCGCAAGTTTTTCATACAGAGAGTGGTGGGTAGACGGAATGAGCTGCCGGAGGAGGTGGGACAGGCAGGGACAATCGCAGTATTTAGGAAGCATTCGGAGAGGTACATGGATAGGAAAGGAACAGAGAGGTATGGGCCAAATGCAGGAAAATAGTATTAGCATAGATAGGCATGTCGGTTGCGTGGACAAGTTGGCCGAAGGGCCTGTTTCCCTTCTGTACCACTCTGTGACTTTCTACGTAGCTGTTACATCCTCCAGTTTACAATCCATACTCTGCATTCCCCTAATTCCAGCCTCCTGTGCATTTCCGAACCTTCCTCCCACAATTGGCAGCTGTGCCTTCAGTAGTGCAGGCTCCAACCTCTGGAAAACCTCACCAAATTCAACCCTCCACCTCTCTTCCTTTGTGACTTGGTTTAAAAACTCTCCTTCAGATTAGAAAATCAATAAAGAAACTGCAAATGCAAAAATCTGAAATAAAAACAGAAAATTCTGGAAACACTCAGCAGGTCAGACAGCATCTATGGAGAGAGAAACAATGAACACTTCGGGTCTGAGACCCTTCAGCAGAAGCATTAACTGGAGTCAGAGAGTGATACAGCTGGGAAACAGGCCCTTCGGCCCACTGAGTCCACACTAACCATCAACCACCCATTTTTACACTAATTCTACTCAAACCTATTTTATTCTTTGCACATTCCCGTCAACTCCTCCCCAAATTCTACCACTTACCAACATATTAGGGACAACTTACAGTGGCCAATGAACCTTCTGACACGCATGTCTTTGGGATGTGGGAGGAAACCGGAGCACCCGGATGAAAACTACACATTCACGTCGAGAACCGTGCAAACTCCACACGGACAGCTGGGGAAATCAGCCTCAAACCCAGGTCACTGTTTCTCTCAATACAGATGCAGCCTGACCTGCAGAGTGTTTCCAATATTTTCTTTTTTTATCTGGAGACACAAGATTGTCCAAGTGAGTGAATGTACAAGTTACACATGAACCATGGGTCAATGCAAGGAACACATTCACCTCTTTACTCAGGTTGTACATTTGAATCCCACTTGCCAAAGTCAAAGTCGAGTTTATTTTCAGATGCACAAGTCCATGTGTGCACAGGTGCAACGAAAAACTTACTTGCAGCAGCATCACAGGCACAGAGCATCAGAGACACAACATTCACAAGAAAAACAAAAATTAACAACATAAATTATACAAGAAAGAACACAGTTAGAACAAAAAAAATAGTCCATTGCAGTGCAAAGTGGTCATAGTGTCACACTTGGCCATAATATGCGGCTGACATTGCAGTGCAGTACAGCACACTGCTGGAGCTGCCTGCTTTTTCACTGAGCATTAAAAGCAAAGTAAAAATGTCTTTTCCCATGGATGCAGGTGGAAGACCTTGCTGATCTATTCAAAAAGAACAGGCAAGTTCTTTCCATTGTCCTAGCCAATATTTATCTCTCCAACAAAATTCACAAAAACAGATTTGCCCAGAAATTCACCCCGGATGATAGTGTTAGATGTGCTGTGTTGTTGCAACAGAGCATTGAACTCGGCGTAAGATTCGAATTTGGATACACAGTACAATATGCTGATGCTTATAAATACAGCATGCTCAAATTTACTGACTGGGGATTCATTTCTAGGCCACTGCCTAGTCATTATCACATTGCTGAATGTGTGAGCTTACAGTCTGCAAATCGGTTGCTGCACTGCAACTGTCAAGTCACATCAAGTTCAAGTTTCCTGTTGTCAGAGGCACACGTACACAGGGTATAAATGCCATGAAAATTATTTTTTGGAGCAGCAGCACAGTACACTATAAACATGACAAACGTAAGTTAACATAAAGTTAAATTAACATAAATTATCCCTAACTTACACACGTGCAAAAATAAACAACAAAACAAATGTAATGACACCGGTGCAAGACAGAGAGAGAAAAAGAAACACAGACCGGGGTAGTGTTGGGGATCTTCGGGTGGGTTCTAGACCCTGATGGCAGTGGGGAAGAAGCTGTTGTTGAACCTTGAGGTGCGGGGCTTCAGGCTCCTGCACCTCCTGCCTGATGGGAGCATCGAGAAGAGGGCACGGCCTGGATGGTGGGGGTCTCTGATGATGGATGTCGCCTTCCTGAGACATCACCTCTTATAGATGTCCTCGACGGTGGGGAGAGCTGTACCCGTGGTGGAATGGGCTGAGTCCACCACCCTCTGTAGCCAAGCCTAGCCAAGCCGAGTTTATTATCATGTGCACTAGCATGTTGAGGTGCAGGTACAATGAGTACAGCTGCGCCAGTGTCTTCATTTCAAGAATACTACATTGGCTGTAAAACACAAGCTTTGAAAAGCACAACATGAGCCAGCACAGACACTGTGGGCTGAATGGCCTCCACCTATGCTGTAACCATTCTGTGAAACTGTACAGATATGTTGTACACATATGTGAACACATCCATAAAGGAATACAGATCTGTGTGTAAACATTCAGAAGCAATGGAATCGTTTCATACCTGTTAACAAAGGCGACTGTTGAATGAGTTCCCTGAGGATGCATCCATGCAGAATCCCAATCATTGTTATAATGCAAGGAATTACATTACGGCAGTGGAGAATGGAGGTCATGAATGTTTTGTGGTTCCTCATACATTGGTAATTCTTTTGCTTATGACTGTAAACTGATAAACAATTGCAGGAATATTTGACCTCAGAATAAGATCACTATGAGTATTTCCTTGGCAGAGGATTGAGCAGCAGGTGCACGGGCACGTTCACAGTGCAGGTGTAAGTACTGTACGTGACCCCCTTTTGGCAGAAAACATGATGTGATAATAACCTCATTCAGAATTGGAATCACTGGATGGTTGCAGCACAGAAGAAGGAATTTCAGCCCATTGAGTCCATACCAGGTCCATGTAATGTACATCCCCTGGTCCCACCACTCTGCCTTATCCCCATAACCCTGCAGATGTTTCCCTTTCAGATACTTATCCAGCTCCTTTTGAATCCAACATTAAATCTGCTCCACTGATATCCCTGGCAGTGCATTCCAGACCATAACCACTTGTTGTCAAAAAATGTTTTTCCTCAAGTCACGTCTGGTTCGTTTGCTAATCGCCTTCATTCTATTTCCCCAAGTTCTTGATCCTTTCACCAATGGCAGCAGTTTCTCTCCATCTACTCTGTCTATATCCTTTGTGATTGTAATTACCTCGATCAGATCTCTCCCAATCTCCCCTGTTCCAAGGAGAACAACCCCAGCTTCTCCAGTCCATCCACACAACTGAAGTCCTCACTCCTGGAATCATTTTGGTAAATCTCTTCTGCAGCTTCTCCCAAGCCTTCGTGTCTTTCCTAAAGTGTGGAACCCAGTACTGGACACAGTGCTCCCATTGTGGCAGGGCTAGGATTGTCTAAAGATTCGTTATGACTTCCTCTTGTTTTCATTGCCTCTGTTTATGAAGCCTGGAACCCCAGACGCTTTCTCAACCTGCCCTGTCACTTTCAACAAACTACCCACCTTACCCCAGGATCTCCCTCTTCTTGTTCACCTTTATGAATTGCATCCTCTGGTTTATATTTTGCCTCTTTATTCAAATTCTTCCTTTCTAAATGTCATACTTCACATGTCTTAACTTTAAATTTTCTCTGCCCATTCCTCCAGCCTGTCTGTCTCCTTGAAGTCCATCACCACCCTCCTCATAGTTCACTGTGGCTCCAAATTGTTTGTGTCAATTTTGAAATGAATGAGATTTTCATGTTTTAATAGTGTATCTGACAACATCCCCCAAAACATGCCCCAAACTGATGTGAAGGCAGTGAAGTTCCACCTCTCTGACAACAGAGCGAATGAATTTCCAGCTAACTCTTTGGACACTGTCCTATTGATGTTTGGTGGGACCTTGCTGTGGCTAAATGTTTGGACCCATTTCCGAGACACCCTCAGCTTCTGTGAATATATGAACTAGGAGCAGGAATAGACCTCTTGACCCCTTGAGCCTGTTCCACCAATCAAAAAGCTTGTGGCTAATCCGATTGTAAGTTCAGCTCCGCATTCCCCCCAGTCCCGGTATCCTTTCATCCCCTGCTTTGCATTAATTTATCCACCTCTGTCATAAAAATAAAGACTCTGCGTCCACTGCCCTTTGAGGGAGAGAGTTCCGAAGACTTCCAGCCCTCTGAAAGAAAAATAACTGGTGCCAGCCTTGTCTTAAATGGGTGATCCCTTATTTTACACAGTGAGCACTAGTTTTAGATTCTCTCAAGAGGAACATCCTCTCTCCATCCACACTGCCAGGACCCCTCAGGGCCTTGTATGTTTCAGTCAATGCACATATCATCTTCCGGACTCGAGAGGATTCAAGCCTCGTCTGTCCAACCCTTCATCACAAGACAACCTGCCCATTCCTGGTACCAACAACGGAAGGTGCAATGCAAATTTAAGTTCTTTCTTCCCCTGAATTGTTTACATCAGACCATAGCTGCTGGATCGTCCCCAATTCCGTAAGCAGCCATGTATCTCTGACCTTGGGCTTGAGAGCAGCAGAGGTGTTCCATAATGTCCTGCACATCACGGTGCCACTCAGTGGGTTTAGCCTGCTGTTGACGATCTCTGCAGTCTCTGGGTCGTGGCTGCACATTCTGATTACTGTTGACTGTACAAAATAAGGCTGGATGAAACTAGTATCAAATCAATCCTAGGTATATTTCTGATTTAAACAACACACTCACATTGACATTGTGTATGAGATGTGTTTTTTTTTATAAACCTTGTGAATACTATGGAGCCTCTATTGAACTGAAAGTGCCCGCCAAAAAAAATATAATTACGATAATGGCTCACAATTGTAAAAGCCAAAGAATTCTAACCTCTTGAGCGCTGCCAAGTCTCTCATGAAAGGAAGCAGTTAATTCACCTCATGTTAGCACATGAAGCAGAGTTTGGGATCTGAGTGGCTTCTAGATTTCCAGTAGACTGGGAATGGTCCAAATAGTTTAACCCTCTGCTGTGTCAGGTCACGTTAGCTGATGCTGCTTCCCAGCAGTATTCACTGCCAAGCAACCTCGATCCGCCCCTTGCTGTTCACTTAATCAGAGGGCCAACTTTCACACATGATGTGTAGTGATCAAAATGGACTCTGAATTGATTGTAAAAATACATACGAAGCAAACAGATGGTCAAAGTTCCAGCTGCAGTATTGCAACCTAATGAAAGCTGTGCAGGGAAAACCTATAATACGTCAAAGTTTAATGTAAACTATCAGTGTCTTCCCGTGTTCCGTAGTTCCAGTGAGTGACAGCTCCATTCCAATGCCAGCTGGAAGAAGCTGCTGGTTTTCCAGATTATATAATTTCCTGGGGGAGTGAAGTGAGTTGTATTTAGTCCTGATGCTCTTGTCACCATCGGCCCAACTTTCTGCAGCCTGACCTTGTGGACAGAGTCTGACAACCGAGGAGAAGGGAGATGACAGAGTGAATCTATCACTCACCCAGACTGCACTTGCCTTTCTTGAAGAGTCTTCAGCCTGAAACTTGAGCTCCGTTTCTCTCTCCACAGATGCTGCCTGACCCACCTGATGCTGCCTGAGTGTTTCCAGCACTGCCTGCTTCACTTTCTCCCAGTCTGTCTGTAAATGACCCCTGACCTTACAGCAGAAATCCATTTGCACAGAAATATAAAACCATACAAGTATTTTGGCACAAGAGACTATTCACCGACTCCATGCTGGTATAGATGTGAAACATGTCCCTGTCACCCCCATGGAGCCCCTAGTGAGTGCTTCAGTACTCTGAAGATCAGTTTCCACAGACTGAAGGCAATCCTTGTCTGCTTGCAGGATTAAGGCTAAGAGCTGCTACTTGTAAACTGATAGCTCCCCAGGTCTGTAAGGGCCACCAGTAAGTGGCAGTGAGATAACACTGGGAAGAGAATTCAGGATGCAACATTGAAGTTGTACCCACCTGGAGAAGGAGCTGAATAACCCAGATTTTGGACTGCATTTCTATAATTCCATTGTGACTCCCAGGGGATTTCCAGTTGCCTAAACTACTCCCCAGTAACACATTAACTCCAGAGCATTAATTGGATCACACCCACCTCCCCCTGCCAAAAACCATTAAGTATGAACCCCTGGCCCCCTTGTGAAGGGAAAGGTCTTGTGGGGAAACATGGGGCATGAGCTTGGGATGGGTGTTGGCTCTCAGCAGCTCAGTCAGTGTGCAGGCTTTGTAAATCATGCTCGTCTCACCACCTTGGGCCATCTTTCATCTACAGATCTGACTTTAAGAGATGTGTACTGAAGCCTCGGTGAGCCTTTGTGGGACTGAGGTAGTCTAGTGTCATGCGGAGCCAACTGGGTAATGAGAAAAGGTAATCTCATCTTGTCAGTCAAACCCATTCCTTGAGGTGTAGATCACTCTCTGATCAGAGAGGCAGTTCACTGGCTGGTTGCACTCTTGGTTCAGTTTTCTGCTGCGATGTGGCTCCCAGATGATTGGTGAAGCCCACCAGAGCCATTCTGGAGGAAACTAACTGGCCCCATCCTTGAAATTCTTTGACTGTCAACTAAGCCCTGACCCCAGGCCAATCAACCATCAAGGAGCTGATGCCTTATGTGAGGGTGTGAAACCTGCACAACACTTGGACATTCACCAACACTTCACCAACACTCCAGAACTTAGAATCATTTGACACAGAAAAAGGGGATTCAGCCTTGCAGCTTATTTGGGCTCCAATTAGGGCAATTAGAGCAATCCCATCAGTGCCATTTCCCCTGCTCTTTCTTTCTCCCTAACCCTGCAAATTATTCTGTCATCAGTAGGCCTTGCAGTTCCCTCTTGAAGGCCCAGATTGAGTCTGTTTCCACTACCCGTCTGGGTTATCACCACTGTGCCTAAAATATGTTTTTCCTCACATTCCCCCTGTTTCTTTTGCCTTAAATTTTAAATGTTTATCTCTTTGTCCTTGAACTACACACTCATGGGAACAGCTTTCTTCAATTTCCTCTGTCCAAGCCAGTCATGAGCTTGTCCACCTCCCTCAAACCTTCTCTCAACCTTTGCTTGTAGGAGAACCTGAGCTTCTCCAGCCTGACCTGAAGCTGCCATCCCTCAGACCTGGAACCTCTCTGGTGAATCTCAGGGACTTTCAAATCCTTCCTGAAACGTGGATGCAATAGTCCAGCTGTGGTCTAAGCAATGTTTAGAAAAGTTTCAGTGTAACCTCCCTGCTTTTGTACTCTGCACTTATGCTTTAGAAGCTCGAGATCCCGTAGCCTTTACTAACCTCTCTCTGAGTGTGCACTGCCACTCTCAAAGCCATGAAAAAAGTGATTTTCTTTTTAAGATATTCAATGAGATTTAAGAGCCATAAATGAACCTTCACTTGAAGCTGGCCGGTCTGAAGGGCACAGTATCATTCCACTGTAACCTCTTGTCCTTCCTGGGTGAACAAACCTCCTCAGAGGAGCAAGGCTGACTTTGATTCTCAGAGCAATCCTTGGGGACTCCAACACCCTTTCAATATGGCTTTCCTCTTTGTTTCTTTTGAGCATGTCTTTCAGAAATGCATTGAGTATTTTTGGCTGAAAAGGTCTCTTTTTTTTAATACAACATTATCTTCATCTTGTTGTTCAGGATGGTGTAAGATAGTGTTACCCTGTAATGCAACATGAGTGCTCCTTCTAATGGAAGTCCCCATTGTTGGCCTCCCCCAGGCCCAAGGCTCATGTACACCGATGTGACTGAAAGTTTACCTGTCTGTAAGAACCAGGGGCTCCTGCACACAGGAATCTTCAGCAGCCGCAAGGAACCCACAGCAAGGTGCGGCTTGGAAGATAATTCCCGTGAACAGAGCTTCCAACTGTGACCTGCTGTGGCAAAAATGGAATCTCAGCAATCATGGTGTCAGTGCTCTTGCCTTTGGAACTGTAGGTTATGGGTTCCCCAGAGGCCTGAGCACAGAAACCAGGCTGATGTGGTACTGAGGCAGCACTACTGCCTTTGGATGAGCTGATGGGTCTGACTGAGCCGATGTGAACTGGAGGTTCAGTGGGAACAGCTGGACAGCTGTGGTGTGTGGTTCCCTGCAGTCTGGTCCACCAGTGCCTCATCACACATTCATTACAACACAGTGGCCGTTCAACTCACCCACTCTTTGCCATGTCTCACACTATTCCCATCAATCCCCTCCCTGAGCAAGGTCTTTGACCTGAATTGTTAATTCCGTTTCTCTTCCCACAGATGCTGCCTGGCCAGCTGAGTGTTTCCAGCATTTTCTGTTTTTGTTTCAGATTTCCAGCATCTGCAGTTTTTTATTTTGACTTTCATTCTCTTGTTTCCCTGTAACTTGTTCTCTCAGTGAGTGCAGGGTGGCTCTTGTCTGTACTGAGCTGAGAGGCTGAACACATTCTGTATCTGGCCTCTCAGCTCTCTTCTTAGGCAGTCCCTCGATTTGAGGGTGACTTGGTTCCACTCCAGTTCTGAGAGGTGTTGCGATGTAAATGTGGCAGCAAACTCCATTCAGCTGAATTAGTTAAACTAAGGTGGTTGTTTTATTTCCTTTAATTAATATTCATCTTATTATTAAAACATAAGTGTATTTTAAAACTGAAAATCAAAAAATGTGCAGATGCTGGAAATCTGAGATGAAAACAGAAAATGCTGGAAATACTCAGCAGGTCAGGCAGCATCTGTGGGAAGAGAAACAGCTAATGTTTCAGGTCATGACCTGCCACCCAGTTCTGAGGAAGAGGCTCAGACCCAAAACATTAGCTCTATTTCTCTTCCCACAGATGCTGCCTGACTCGCTGAGTATTTCCAACATTTTCTGGTTCAATATAAGTGTATTTTAAAATAATTAAAAATAATTTCTAATTAATTATCTAAATATAGCTCAACAGGTTCTAAATGTCTCTGATCATTGGAGACACTTAGAAACTGGAAAAGGGCTTTGGCAGTCAGCTGTCAGAGGGCAGTCGAGACAGGGCTCGGTTTGTGCTGCCTGAGGCCCAGTCACTACATGTGACCTGCCCGTCCCATGGCTCGTTTGTGGCAACAGACCTTGAGGACGTTGGGAGCCACAGAGATGCAGAAGGTGAGTAAGAGCTGGGGATCCATCAGGAGACAAAGGCAAGCTATGGTTGGGATGAAGAGTAACCCAGCCCAGCAAACCCAGACTCTGGTCTCTCTGGTGGATGTAGAAGATCCCACAACACTCTTTTGATGAGGAGTGGGGGAGCTCTCTCCAGTGTCCTTGGCAATATTGGGTTTCTCATTGTACCAGAACCTCACCATACTTGTGCACATGACTATAAACTTGACTTGACTTGACTTGAATATTTATCTTTCAGTCAACAGTACTAAAAGATACAATCTGGTCAGGATCACATTGCTGATTCAGGGAGCTTGTTTAACAATCATCAACAATGATGACAGTTCAAAGGCATTTTGTTGGCTGTGAGACCTCGAGGACGCCCTGGGATTATGAAATACGAATGCAGTTCTTTGAAGTAATGAAAATTAAAACAGTGACCTTTCACCTTTCTGGTGGCTGTTTCCTTGATAAAATGCAGGACAGAATTCAGCTCACACGTGAAAAACAGGCCATTCAGCCCATCTAGTTTTGCAGTGATGTTTCTCTCCACCTAGCCCAGTACCAGGATAGGATAACAAGTTACCTTTGTTTGCCATTTTCCATATTCTTACCAGTTTGCTGTATTGGCCGGTACAACTTTACTTTCATCTCTGTCGAATGTGAGTCTGGCTCTACAGCGTGTGCTCTAAGGCACTCTCAGTGGGTCTGGCAGTGTCACCGCCGTTCCAACAGTGTCAGGATGTTTATTGATTCCCAGTCCTCACCATAGTGAACATCAAGTTCACAAAGATCGAAATGTCAGTGTGTTCTGCACACCACCCTACCCTGTGACCTCCAGCGCCACGTCTCCTCAGCGATCAGGTTAAGAGCTCGGTGTTTGTTGAGCGACGCCTAGGATGTGGAGCTAGGAAGCACTGGAGCAGCTTATCAATTGAAGCTTTGTGGAAAATACTCCAGTGATCCCAGCACGCATTCGGAGGGCAGGTCTGTGCCTTTACAAAGCATGGGTTGGGGTGGTGGGGCACTGACCATTACTCAATGTCCCTTTATTCAATTAAAAGACCATTTTCAGCATATCATGAGGGCAGTCACAGTATTATGGGCCATAATCTAGCACAGTGATTAAGTTACAGGACTAATCTCCAGAGATATGGAGTTGTGAGTTCAAATCCCACCATGATAGATGTAGAATTTAAGTTATATAAAAAAAAATCTGGAACTAAATTAAAAAACAAGTTAATATCAGTACTTTGAAAGCGCCAGCTTGTAAAAATCCATCTGATTCACCACAGCTGTAAATGGAAGGAAATCTCCTAGCCTCTCCCGGTCTGTGTGACTCCATCACTAACACCGCTTAACTGCCCTCTGAATTGGCTCAGCAAACAACTTCGTTCAGAAAATAAAAATCACAAAACTGCAGATGCTGGAACTGTGACCCAGAAACGCAGAATGCCGGTAACTCCCAGCAGGTCAGGCAGCGTCTGTGGAGAGGAGCAGAGGCAACGTTTCAGTTTGAAGACCCTTCATCAGTTTCGTGTGGGTTAGGAATAGATGTTGCCATCAACAACTGCATCTCATAGAGGGATTGAAAAATATCAGATGTGTATCTAGGCACCCTAGTAGGTGATGGAATGAAAGGACAAGTGTTTTCCCAGTGAAATGACAGACACCTAGCAGCCAATACATGCACAGCAAGATCCCAAGCCAGCCATGCGTTTTAGTGATGTTGATAACAGTGGATGCGTTGGCCAGGGGCCTGGGGGCATCTCCCCACCTCGCACCCCTGCCTAATTCTTCATGATAGTCACTGTTGGATCGATGACAAAGTTCAGGAGAGGAGAGAGTGGGGGCACTTCCCAGAGGGAGGGGAGAGGTGGGTGGGGGAGGGGGGACAGACATGGGCAAAAGCAGTGCTGGAAACCCAACAGGAAAATCAATACGTCGGAAAGAATTGACTGTGGAATTATTGAGTCATATGGTATGTGGAGTCTATTCAGCCCACTGTGTCAGTGCTGGCGAGGTGATAGAGTCATAGAGCGAGATAGCATGGAAATAGTCCTCGGGCCTACTGAGTCCACACTGATCATCAACTGCCCAGTTACACCAATCCCATCCTAACCCACTCTAATCTCCCCACATTCCGCCAACCATGGCTGATTTTTTCCAGCCCAGCCCTAGCTTCCGAGCACCACATCCTGGGCTGAATAAAATGTCATCTATGATTGAAAGATGGAGCAGACTCGATGGGCTGAATGGCCTAATTCTGCTCCGATATCTTATGGCCTTATTCCCATCAATTCCCCACTCACCCACACACTGGGGGCAATTTACAGCAGCTAATTAACCCATCAACCTGCACGACTTTGGGATATGGGAGGAAACCTGAACACCTGGGGGAAACCCACGTGGTCATGGGGAGAACGTGCAAACTCCACACCGACAGGACTGGCTGTTCGCTGGAGCAGTGAGGCAGTAGCTTTACCCACTGCATCTCAGGGCCACCCAATCAAATCTATTTCCTCACAGCCCAAGTTCCCTTTCCCATTCCTTTTTGGAAAGTTCTGAAGGAATTTGCTTCTGCCGTGCTTTAAAGCAGCACGATCCAACCCCCTGCAGAAGGAAAGCATTGTTCTCATCTCCAGCACCTTCAACTTTTATCTTAAAGGGAAGGGTTTAGTGCAGCTGATTTATTTATTCACTCACAGGATATGGATGCCACCAGTATGATAAGGTGAACTCTTGACCTCACAATCTACCTCACTTGCAGCCTCTACTTGAATATCTGAAGGGGCAGCTCCGCAAGTTTTGGCTGCACGTTAGCTCCTGATCTCTGGTCACCTGGTGTGGAGGGGGGTGGGTCAGTCGGAGGAATCTCCCAGTTGACTTGCTCCTGGGCCTGGCCAAGGTGGCCATTCACAAGTCTAGGCTTCTGCCTGAGCTTATTGTCCGTCCCTCCTGCAGTTACGTCTGTGCCCGTGTGTCCCCGGAGAAGGAGCACGTGGTATCCACGGGTACACTGGGGGCTTTCCGGGGCCAGTGGGCACCACAGGGGCTCGAGTGCATTCTGGAGAGAGATGACCGCCTTATAATCTGAAACTGTAAATTGAGTGAATCATGGAGTTCTGTAATATTGTAATGACGTGATGCTGTACTCACTAAATAAACCTCCTTCGGAATAGGAAAAAAAAACAATCTACCTCGTTATGGCCTTGCACCTTATTGTCTGCCTGCACTGCACTTTCTCTGTAAGTGTAACACTTTATTCTGCATTCTGTTATTGTTTTCACTTGAACTACCTCAATGCACTGTTGTAATGAAATGATCTATATGGATGGCATGCAAAACAAAGTTTTTCACTGTACCTCGGTACATGTGACAAAATAGTAAACCAATTTACCAATTTATTGCTCGCCCTTAATCACCTGAGCTGCCCAGGTTAAGAGTCAACCACGTTGGTGAGCCTGGAGTCGCATGTAGGCCAGACCAGGTAGGATGGTAGATTTCTTTGCTTGAAGTGAGCCAGAGGGTTTGTACAACAATCCAATGATTTCAGAACTATTAAATTCTAGACTGTAATTTAGTGACTTGAACTTAAACTCCCCAGCTGTCACAGTGGGGTTTGAACTCATGTTGCTGTCCCAGCAGTCCAGTAACTTAACCACCACGTTACCAGATGCCCATCCCTACAGCTTTGTATGAGCACTTTAATCTTTGCACCTGGTTGCATGTCTCCTCAGAGAGGCTGCACTCTGGGAGATGTTGGTAAATGGTCTTGTTTCTCAAGCTGCATTCATGTGATGAGAGCCATTAACTGTGCAGGAATTAAACTGGACTGGGGAGCATTAACTACGGCACATTTCACAGCTGCTGAGACTGTTGTCCTTCATTCCTCAGACACGTAATGGCAATCTGTCCATCAGTGGGAACAAAGGTCCTATCATATTCAGAAGACTGGGTGCTGAAATGATACTTCAGCACTTTAAAAGGTGGGGGGGGTGGGGGTCTCATGTTATCACCACAATGGGGCATTTTCTCTCGCTCCCCTCTGATCTGTAAGAAAGAGAGATGAAAGAGATTTAACCAAATAACAGGTATTGTCCGCTTCTGCGGCTTCTGCTCGAGCTGGATTAATCCAGCCTTTCACAGGGGCTGGGAGAGTGAGGGAAGCAGAGGGTCGGTTTACACCAGTTGGACAATCTATTGAGAAGGCCCACTCTGCAGCTCTAGAGCTCGGATCAATAACAGGCTCTCACCGAAGGGTGCTTTTAGTTTTCCTCACTGTGCTTACATTCCCAGTTGTATCCTATCTGATTTTACGAAAAAAGGCTTGATAACAGATCTTGTGGTGTTTGTTCTCTGGAGACGGATGGGCAGTGGGGAGCAGACTGGAGAGGAGCGTTGAGGCCAGGATCAGACTGGTGTGATCTATTCAATGTTGGAACAGAGCTGAGGAGGTGAATGGCCAATTCCTGCTCCCATTATTGAGAGTGTTCCAAAAAGATGAATCAAAGACCACAGATGAGCTTATAGCGCAGTTAGAAATTGGCAGGTACAACGTTGTGGGCATCACAGAGCTGTGGCTGAAAGAAGGTCACAGCTGGGAGCTAAACATCCAAGGATACACATCCTATCGAAAAGACAGAGGCAGAGGGGGTGGGCTGGTTCTTCTGGTAAAAAATCAAATCAAATCCTTAGCAAGAAGTGACCATAGAACCATAGAACCATAGAAAAACTACAGCACAGAAAACAGGCCATTCGGCCCTTCTAGTCTGTGCAGAAACATTCGGCTAGTCCCATTTACCTGCCCCCAGCCCATACCCCTCCAGACCTCCCTCGTCCATGTATCTATCCAATTTACTCTTATAAGTTAAGAGTGAGCCCGCATTTACCACATCAGATGGCAGCCCATTCCACACTCCCACCACTCTTTGAGTGAAGAAATTCCCTCTAATGTTCCCCCTAAACCTTTCCCCTTTCACCCTAAAGCCATGTCCTGTCATACTTATCTCTCCTAATCTAGGTGGAAAGAGCCTACTTGCATTAACCCTGTCTATGCCCCTTATCATTTTATAAACCTCTATCATATCTCCCCTCATTCTTCTCCGCTCCAAGGAAATTGGATCAGAAGATGTAGAGTCCTTGTGGGTAGAGTTAAGAAACTGCAAGGGTAAAAACTCCCTGTTGGGAGTTACATACAGGCCTCTGAAAGTAGCTGGGATGTGAGGTACAAATTACAACGGGAGATAGAAAAGGAATGTAAGAGAGGCAATGTTATGGTGGTCATGGGGGACTTCAATATGCAGGTAGACAGGGAAAAATAGGTCGGCACTGGATCCCAGGAGAAGGAATTTGTGGAATGCCGACAAGATGGCTTTTTAGAGCAGCTTGTGGTTGAGCCCACTAGGGAAAAGGCAATTCTGGATTTGGTGTTGTGCAATGAACCAAATTTGATTAGGAACCTTAAGGTAAAGGAACCCTCAGGAGGCAGTGATCATAATCTGATAGAATTCACCCTGCAGTTTGAGAGGGAGAAGCTAAAATCACTTGTATCGGTGTTACAGTTGAGTAAAGGTAACTACAGTGGCATGAGAGAGGAGCTGGCCAAAGGGGACCCCAGCAGGGATGATGGTAGAGCAGCAATGGCAGGAGTTTCTGGGAGTAACTTGAAAGACGCAAGATCAGTTCATCCCAAAGAAGTAGCAGCATTCTAAAGGGAGGATGAGGCAACCGCAGCTGACAAGGGAAGTCAAAGACAGCATAAAAGCAAAAGAGAGGGCATACAATATTGCAAAAATTAGTGGGAAACTAGAGGATTGGGAAGCTTTTAAAAACCAACAGAAGGCAATAAGGGGAGAAAAGATGACATATGAAGGTAAGCTTGCTAATAATATAAAAGAGGATACCAAAAGTTTTTTCAGATATATAAAGAGTAAAAGAGAGGCAACAGTGGACATCAGACCACTGGAAAATGATGCTGGAGAGGTAGTAATGGGGGACAAAGAATTGGTGGATGAACTGAATAAGTATTTTGCGTCAGTCTTCACTGTGGAAGGCACCAGCAACATGCCAGAAGTTCAAGAGAGTCAGGGCAGATGTGAGTGTAGTCGCTAATACTAAGGAGAAGGTGCTTGGGAAGCTGAAAAGTCTGAAGGCAGATAAGTCACCTGGACTGGATGGACTGCACCCCAGGGTTCTGGAAGAGGTAGCTGAAGAGATTGTGGAGGCATTAGTAGTGATCTTTCAAGAATCACTAGAGTCAGGAATGGTTCCAGAGGACTGGAAAATCACAAATGTCGCTCCCTTCTTGGAGGGAGGCAAAAGACAGGAAACTATAGGCCAGTGAGCCTGACTTCAGTGGTTGGTAAGATATTAGAGTCCATTATTAAGGATGAGGTTTCAGGGTACTTGGGAGCACTTGATAAAATAGGCTGGTCAGCATGGTTTCCCTGAGCAGTTAGGGATAGAGTTATAGAGGCATACTGCACGGAAACAGGCCCTTCGGCCCACTCCTCCATGCTGACCATCAGTGTTCATCTATACTCATCCCATTTGCCAGGACTTGTTCCATAGCTTTCTCTGCCTCGGCGATTCAAGTGCTTGTCTGATACTTGTTAAATGTTGCCAGAGTCTCTGCCTCCTCCATTCCATCAGACAGTGTGTTCCACCTTCCAACCACACTCTGTGAACAAAACTCTCAGGTCACTTCTGAACCTCCTGCTCGTCACGTTGAACAAACGTCCTCTGGTAGTAGACCAGATGTCTGTGCCAAACACAATGCCAAACTAAATCTCTTCTGCCTGTACGTGATCCATATCCCTCTATTCCCTGCACACTCATGTGTCTGTCTAACGGCACCTTTCCACCATGTGGATAAGTTTCTTGCTATTTACCCTGTCGATGTCCCTCATAGTTCTTCATCCACCTGAGGCCTTGGTTTAATGTCTCATCGACAGAGTGGCAGCTCTGACTGTGAAGCGTGCCCATGACAGTGCCTGGAGGGAGGGGGGAGGTGTTGCAGAAAGGGGGTGTCAGCCTGAATTAGGTGTTGCAGTGTTCGGAGGGAGGCTCTAACTTGTGGGCTCCTGACTCAGTGGTAAGGAGACCAGCCACCAATGCTGGACACCCACCGTGAGCCCAGATGGTGAGTAGTGATGAACTATACGACTGCTGTTGGCATCACAGCAGCCCTCCCTCACTACCCACCACCCCACCCTGCCAGCTCCCATTCCCACATCCAAATGCGACAGGTCCCAGCTCGGGATGATGAGGAGGGATGAGATGTGCCTGATGGGCCAGCTGCCCCATCCCAACATATCCACTGACTGAGAAACACTCAGCAGGTCAGGCAGCATCTGTGGAGAGAGAAACAGTCAACGTTTCAGGTCCGAGACTTTTCATCTGAACTGGGAAAGGTCAAGTTGAGTTTATTGTACATGTGAGCACAGGTGCAATGAAAAACTTACCTGCAGCAGCATCACAGGCACATCGCATCAGAGACACAACATTCACAAGAAAAACATAAATTAAACATAAGGAGAGAGAACAAGTTGTTAAAGTAGAAATCCATGTGGGACGAATTGGACCCAGCAACACAAGAGACTGCAGATGCTGGACTGATGCAGGGTTTCATCACGGAACGTTGACAGTTCCTCTCCCCCCACAGGTACTGCTCACCTCACTGAGTTCCTCCAGCAGATTGTTTGTTGCTCTTGAAGCCAGAGACATTTGCTCAGGAAAGAGATGTGGTTGTGGGTACGAGCTTTGGTCAACACCTGTGAAGGGAAAGAAAGACTCTTGAGGGTGAACAAAGAAAAAGGGACAGGTGGAGATCCTTCCAGAGAGCAGAGGAGAACTTCTTCAATGCTGGCATTCCTGGAAGAGGAACGGCAGTGAATTCAACAGCAAATGAAAATCAGTGATCTGCAGATGCTGGAAACCTGGAATAATGATATAATTTTGTAGCAAGGTGATTGTTATTACAAGGGAATATCTTTGGGTGTTTTGACAGCTCACTATTGACTATTGTCAGGACACTGAATGGCGGAGAGTCAATCTTCTCACTGTGGTTACTGTGGCCAAAGTTTTTTCAACAGCACCTCCCAATCCAGCAAACTCGTTCACCGAGGACCAGGGCAGCAGACACAAGGGAACAGCACCACCTGCTGGTCCCTCTCCAATTCCTCAAGGCAATGTCTTGTCGTTCCATCACTGTGGCTGTGCCTGAAGAGCTCCCCGGCCAACGGCACTGCAGGAGCCGTTCACCAGAAAGTCTGCAGTGAGTCACAAAGAGATTGGATAGGCTGGGTTTGTTTTTCTTGGAGTAGCAGAGATTGAGGGAGCCCTGACAGGTAAACAAAATTATGAGAGGCATCGATAGCATACATAGAACATAGAACAGTACAGCACAGGAACAGGCCCTTCGGCCCACAATGTCTGTGCTGAACATGATGCCAAATTAAACTAAATCTCTTCTGCCTGCACATGATCCGTATCCCTCCATTCCCTGCATACTTATGTGTCTGTCTAATGGCGTCTTAAACACCACCATCATATCTGCCTCCACACCACCCCAGGCACCCACCACTCTCTGTGTAAAAATCATACCCCACGCATCTCCTTTAAACTCCCCCCCCCTCACAAATGCATGTCCTCCAGTACTTGACATTTCTACCTTGAGAAAAAGACACTGACGGTCTACCCGTCTGTGCCTCTCATAGTTTTATAAACTTCTACCAGTCTCCTCTCAGCCTCCCCGCCCCAGAGAAAACAACCCAAGTTTTTCCAACCTCTCTTTATAGCTCATACCCTCTAATCCAGGCAGCATCCTGGTGAACCTCTTCTGCACCCTCTCCAAAGCCCCCACATCCTTCCTGTAATGGGGAGACCAGAACTGCTCACAATACTCCAAGTGCAGCCTGACCAAAGTTTTACACAGCTGCAACATGACTTCCTGACTCTCATAGACAATGCGTCAAACACGTTCTTTACCATCCTATCAACTTGTGTGACTACTTTCAGGGAGCGATGGACTTGGACCCCAATCTCCCTCTGTACATCGATGCTGTTAAAGGTCCTGCCATTAACTATGTACTTTCCCAAAGTGCAACACCTCACGCTTGCTCAGATTAAACTCCATCTGCCATTTCTCCGGCCACATCGATAAGTGACCAATATTCTGCTGTATCCTTTGACAGCCCTCTACACTGCCCACAACTCCACCAAGCTTTGTATCGTCTGCAAACTTACTGACCCACCCCTCTACATTCTCATCCAAGTCATTTATGGATATATTCACATATCACAAACAATAGATGGGTAGATGTTTGGAAACGTTTCCACACGGTGTCTAAGAGCAGGGGGCAGAGGTTTAAGGTGAGGAGGAGGAGGTTTAGAAGGGATACGGGGAAGATTTTTTTCATGTGGGGGGGGGGGTTGGAATCTGGAACGTGCTCCCTGAGGGGTGGTGGAGGCAGAGACTCTTTCAACATTTAAGAAGCATCTGGGTGAGCACTTGTGTTGCCAAAGCAGTGAAGGCTATGGACCAAGCTGTGGTTAATGGGATTAGTGTAGATAGGGACGATGGTTAGCACGGACAGGGTGGGCCAAAGGGCCTGTTTCCATGCTGTATGACTGGCAATTAGGGATGGGCGGAAATGCTGCTCTGGCCAGTGATGCTTGCACCACGAACATGAACTTAAAAATAAAATTGCTAAGCTACTTGGTTAAATTCTTGGGGCTTAATCTTCTCGGTAAAGTCAGTGTTTGCAGCTTTATCAAAGCTTTCTGAACATTGCAGTAAGTTCTGGCCCTCATCCGCGCTGGGCTGCAGATCTTCAGCCTGTCCAGCAGCAGTGCTGTTGGCCACGGTTAACCCCAGCACCGGGCGGGAACCAGCACCACCAGCAGGCGGTGAACGTTACTGCCGCCCATGGCACACATCACCATCTGTGTGTGTGTGTGTGTGTGCAGTGTTCCATCCCTCATCTGTAGTGTGTGTGTGTGTGTGTGTGTGCGGTGTTCCATCCCTCATCTTCAGTGTGTGTGTGTGTGTGTGTGTGTGTGTGTGTGTGTGTGTGTGTGTGTGTGTGTGTGTGTGTGTGTGTGTGTGTGTGTGTGCGGTGTTCCATCCCTCATCTGTAGTGTGGGTATGTGGCTGCTGATCTGGTGCAAAGGAAGCTTGAATCTGGATCGGACTGATCCTTGGAGCAGAGAATAGGGTGATAGCTTTTGTTCTGATTTAAAATGATGCATGGACCAGCCTCAAATGGGAACAGTAGTGTAGCGGTTAGCGTAACACTTTACAGCACCAGCAACCCGGGTTCAATTCCGGCCACTGTCTGTAAGGAGTTTGTATGTTCTCCCCGCAACTGCATGTATTTCCTCCGGAGGCTCCGGTTTCCTCCCATATTCCAAAAGACATACGGGTTAGGAAGTTGTGGGCGTGCTGTGTTGGCGCCGGAAGCGTGGCGACACTTGCGGGCTGCCCCCAGAACACTCTGCGCAAAAGATGCATTTCACTGTGTGTTTCAATGTACATGTGACTAATAAAGATCTTATCTTATCTTACAACAAAGTGCTGGGGGAACTCAGAGGATCGGGCAGCATCTGTGCAGGGAAATGGGTTCCAGCATCTGCAAACTCTTGTGTCTTCGGCTGAAGTTGGTTCCAAGTTTCTCTCACCCTCTGCATACAGAAATGTGTCCAAATTTCACTCCTGAAAATCCTGGCTCCAAATTTGATACTAAAGACCCCAGAACCAATTGGTGGCAATGGTTTCTCTCCATCTACCTGCCTAATATAATGAAAGCCTCAATCAAGTCACTCTTGTGAATCTTGTGAATCCCAGGGAATGAAATGATGGTTTGTGAGATTTCTCCATCAGGATTCTGGTCTCACATTGCTGAGCCTCCACCATGGATCCTGTCCCACTCACTAGAGCCTGATGGGACCCAACCACTTGTTGGGCTTGAACCAAGTTGGGTGTGTGTTCAGGTTTGGGTCTGATCCCACCAGACACTGCAAGGGTCTGGAGGGAACACATGCACTGTGCAGAGGACTGCAGCTTGGAAGGTTCCTGTTAGTGAAACATTCAAAGCATTTTAACAACTCCCTAATTATTCTTGTTCTTAATCATTAATCAGTAGTTACGAAGGTAAATGCAATATTGGCCTTTATTTTAAAGGGGAACGTAATACAAAAGAAATCTTGCTACAAGGCATTCTTGAGGCCACAACTGGAGGACTCTGCATGGTTTTGGTCTCTGGGTTAAGGTTATATACCTGCATTGGAGGCAGTTCTGGGAAGGTTTATTGGGCAGATTCCCAGGACAAAGGGGCTGCTTTCATTGTCAAGGCTGTGACAGACTGGCTTTTGGTCTCTCGGGAAAGAAGGGTACTGGAAGCATGCAGCAGAGTGGAGTTCAGGCCAGGATCAGACTAGCCCTGACTAGAGCAGAATCAAAGAGCTGTGTGTCCACTCCTGCTTCTATTGTTCACACTGAGAGGTGGTTCCGTGAAGATTCATTTGGGTGATTCCTGGGATGAAGAACATTTGGGTAGTTTAGGCCTAAATGCTGGAGTTTAGAAGAATGGAAGAGACCTTAATGAGACGTATAGGATTCCAAGGGTGATTCTCCTGCTGAGGGAAACTGGAGCTGATGGGGTTAGTTCCAGATGGAAGTAAGGAGGAAATTCTTCTCTGAAGGTGTGGATATTTGGAATTCTGTATCTGAGAGAGTTGTGAAATGATTGAACGGATCCAAGGCTGAGGTGGACTGGCTTTTGGACTTCCAGGCAGTCAAGGATTATGGGGAATGGGCAAGAAAGTGGAGCGTAGACCAAGATCAAATCAGCCATGGTCTTATTGAACGTGGGAGCAGGCTTGAGGAGGTGCATGGGCAACCTCTGTACGGCCTCTGTACCAACCTCTATATGGCCTCTGTACCAACCTCTGTACGATGTACGGTCAACCTCTGCACGGCCTCTGTACCAACCTCAGTATGGCCTTCTGTACAAACCTCTGTACAGTGTACAGCCAACCTCTGCACGGCCTTCTGAACCAACGTCTGGACCAACTTCTGTACCAACCTCTGTACAATGTGTGGCCAACTTCTGCCCTTTGTTCTTTTGATGACTTCAGTAGATTTTGCAAATTTCTGATAAATATTGTGATCTCGGAGCCTGTAAGCAGTGATTTTTTTAAAATTGTCATCCATTTTTAGGGCAGTTTAATCCAAAATCCAATTTCAACTTTTTCTGTTGCACATTTGTTTTGGGCAGCGGAAACATCTGGAGAGCACAGGTGGAAGACTGGCCAAGTTGGGCAGTCACATCTGGAAGTGAAGTGTTACGGACTCAGTGAAAGTCCCTTTAAGATAGAGAGTGTGTGTGTATGTGTGTGTGGGGCGTGCTTACGTCAATAGAAGATAAAGGACGTAATGACGTTGTTGAAGAAGAAGAAGAAGAAGAAGAGAGAGAGAGAAGGGAGAGAGACACCAGCCTGCTTGTTTTCTCTATCGATGGATGAGAAACAATAACTGTGTTTGCCACTGAAATCCATGTATGGAAGTTGGAAGTAATCCGGTGGAGTTCACTTTGTTGCTGACCTGTAGAAGGAAACAGGTATTTGTGTGTGGACGACCACGGTTCGGATGCTTTTCGGGGTGAGGAAGTCACTACCGAGTAAACACTGAAGTGTCGTTTGGGTTCCATCGTGGAACATTTGGATTTCGTATGTACTCTCTCTATGTTTTTCTACATCTACATCTTATCTTCAGACAACGGTGGTTGTTGAAGAAGCCCTTGCTCATGTTTTCACCTTATGGCTTGCGGAACTGAACTTTAAGAACCATTCAGGAACTGGGAGTTTGGGACTTTGTCACACACACACACGAAGAGTTTAGTTTTGGGGTTAACGTTCGAGGTTTAACATTCTTGAATTCTAACATACTAACATTTTTACTTTTATTTTACGTATTATCAATAGTAGTGATTAATAAAATAGTTTTTAACACTGAATCATGCTCAGTGTGTTTCTTTTGTTGCTGGTTCATGACAGAAGTGATGGCAGTGCTCATCAAGATCACCGCGGCAGAGGGGTCAGGGTTCAGGCAGAGCTGTGAGACGGCAGAGGTGGAAGCCCCGGCAATGGAGAGGGCCTGGGTTTGACACTTGGCTCAGGACTACAGCAGCCGCTGAGGTTGTGAGCAGTCTGGTTCAGCTTGAAGCAGAGCGCTCAGGGAGGGGCAGTCAGTGTTTATATTAATAGCAAGATGACTTATAAACTCCACATAACCAGTCAGAGTTTTGAAGCATTAAGGTCAATTGGTCATAGACGTGTTCAACAAATGGCACATACAATGATTGGGGATTTAAGCTCTGAGATCAGTTTTCAGGTTGATTAAATCCTGATCACCACTACAGTTTGTTCCTTTCTGCAGATCCTGTGTGTGAATTACTAATCTCCAAGTCTAAGCAGACGTGATGAGCAAGGCCTGGTCACAACTTGTTAATAATTTTTCTCTTTTCAACAAGAACACACTTTTCCAGTTTTGACGGAGGATTATTGACTTAAAGTGTTAACCGTGTTTCTCTCTCCACAGACGCTGCATGATCTGCTGAGTGTTTGCATGGTTTCTGTTTTAATTTACTAACACTTGAACAACAGATAAATTATGTAATTGATAAATCATTAAAGAGTTTGAAAATTATGCAACGAAGTGCTTATGTACTTATGAAGTTACGTAATTGATAAACTATTTGAGGATACATGAACACAGGATAAACGATGTCACTGATTGCCGTGGTGAACCTGATCCGTGAATCAGCAGTACCATCGGTGTTGCCTCTCTCGTGGTCTCTGCAGAAGGTGTCAGTGCATCATCCCCTCTCGTGCTTGGGTTGAGGAGGTACCTTCCTGCTTTTAACTGGTTTTGGTCCCCACGCTGCACATTCTGGTCTTTTTTCTACAATGATGGAATCACACGGTGCTGCCTCAGCTAGTGCTGCCTCAGCTCCAGGAACCTAGGTTACATCCCGACCTCGGGTGCTGTCTGTGTGGAGTTTGCACGTTCTCCCTGTGACTATGTGGGTTTCCACCGGATGCTACGGTTTCCTTCCACATCCCAGAGGTGCGATGGTCCATTGGCTACTTCAAATGACCCCTTAGTGTAGGTCAGTGGCAGAGAAACCAAAATGGAGTTTATGGGCTTGTGAGAGAGAATAAATTGCAGGTCGACAGGGAAATGGACCAATGGATATGCTTTGCAGGGAGCCAGCATGGACCACTGGGCTGAATGGCCTCCAATGCTGTAATAAGTTCCACGGGACTGTCAAGGTTGCAGAAAGATTTACCAGTGATGCCAGAGGTAACCGTGAACAGACGGAGGCTCTTTCCTGACCTGACAGAGATCTTCAAAATGATGATTACTGGTGATTATGAAACTGCTGTATTGTGGTGAAGACTCATTTGGTTCAATAGTGTTCTTGAGGAAGGAAACCCACTGTTCTTATCTGGCTCTACGTGTGATTCCAGACCCATCTAAGCATTTGAGTCTTCACTAACGCTTGGTTAAGGGGCGATTAGGGGTGTACAATAAGTACCAGCATTACCAGTGATGTCTTTATCCTGGGAACAAATTAAAAATAGTCAGTTCTTCCAGTAGACTAATTCCTCTGACTTCCTGTCCTGATATAAATTTAGAAAGATTTAACTGTACATCTTTTAATAGGCATATTTAAATAGCTTATGGGGTCAACTTAAAGGAATATTCTTAGGCTTGGAGTGGTCCACTGCTGTTTGAGATTACTTATGGAGCCAGGCTCCTGAGAGGGTTAAACAATTTGTTCAAGGTTCAAAGGAAAACAAAAACTGCAGACGCTGGAAATCTGCAGTAAAAACAAACTGCTGGAAACACTCAGCAGATCAGGCAGTCTCCATGGAAAGAGAATCAGGGTTAATATTTTGGTTCAGAGACCCCTTGTATGAACTTAACAATAACATTTAAAAGACATTTAGACAGGTCCATGGATAGGAAAGGTTCAGAGGGATATGGGCCAATTGCAGGCAAATGGGACTAGGTTAGATGGGCATCTTGGTTGGCATAGATGAGTTGGGCTGAAGGGCCTGTTTCCGTGCTGTATGACTCTATGACTATATGACTCTAACCGGGAAAGAGAGGAAAAAGACATAGGCTGTCTCTGGGTAACGAATGGGTTCTGATTTTACAGACATCCATAAGTTGATTTGTCTGCAAGTCAGAAAGTACACAAAAGTTATGATATGGTAACCACGCCTCCACGGTGTTGTAACGAATGGCATCCAAGGCACATAGGACTGATCAGAAAGAACAATTACTGAAAGTGGGGAGAGGAAGCTAGTTTTGACGTTCATAGGAATGAATGTACGTACGTCGGACATATGGGAACTCAATCGTATGCAAGGGGTGTCTACAAGTCGGGTGTTCATAACCTATGGATGGTCTGTAGTCTTAAATTGCAGATAAGGTTCACCTAAAACACCTCCACAAATTAAAATTACCTGCTTTATCTCTCCTTCCCGGTTTGATGAAGGGGCTCGGACCTGAAACGTTGACTGTTTCTCTCTCCAATGATGCTGCCCGACCTGCTGAGTGTTTCCAGTTTTTAGTTTCAAATTTAAAAGGAACCTGGGATTTGTTGGGGTTTGAGGGGGGAAGACGATGAAGGGAGCAGTGGGCACTCTGTCAGTGTCCAGGAATGTTGACCTTTTCCCTGCTCCCACACATTGGGTTACAAAAGCATTGTGGTTCATTTACTGGACTAAAATCCTGAGCCTGGGCCCTTGCTCCAAAGAAACCTGGTAGCTGGGGAGTTTCAAATAATTAAATGGATGTGTAATAAATAAAACACTCGTTGTAGTATATCTTATTGCATAAATATCTTATTGCATAATAAATTTGATTTTGTATTTATTGTTGAGCAGACATCCATCTGCAGATGAACCTTGATCGACCAAGCTCATCGTCCTGAGACCTCCATCTATCACTCTGCACTCTGAATATCACTAGGATGAGGAATGTTTACTACACTGGTGACGAGGATGGTAGAGAATTGAACGTAACAAGCACACTGAATAAATTGACTGGTCTGGATACACATAGAGGTAGAGTGATTCTGTAAACTAATTACTAATCATCATAAATTCAACATGTGGACTTAAGACAATTGAACTCGATCACAGGACAAGTGAAGAACATGCAAATTGTTGTGTAAAACTTTGCGACTTAAAGCAGAAATGGTGCAAGATGGCAGCTCAGGACCAGTCAGGCTGTTTAGGTACCTTGGTATCATGCATGTGAGACTTTTGGTTCTTTCAGTAGAAAGGGTGGAGATGTTCTTCAGGGCAAATGATATTATTGATCTTGGCAAGGGTGACAGTGTCTGCAGAGATTAAGAAAACAATCTCACTCATAAAGGTAGGTTTAGTTATGTCGTTGTTTTAGCAGACCTGGTGCCATGCAAGGTAAAAGATGTTTCATTCCAGGAACTGATGGAGAGATTGCACTACCTTTGGAGCTTATTGAAAGCTACAAATTCGGAACCAGAAACCAGAGGCCAAATGAGATGATTAAGATGATATGGATCCACCTTGGCACAGTGGTGTTAGAGCCTTTCTGAACTGAGCACTGTGGGACAGGTTTGTGGATGGCTCCACAGCCAAGCAAATACAATCTAAATTATTAAACAGTAGGATTGTATGTTTAACCACACACTGAAGTCAATAAATTGATGGAAATAAAAAAATCTGCAGACGCTGGAAATCTGAAATAAAGACAGAAAATGTTGAAAAAAGACTCAGCAGGTCAGACAGCATCTGTGGATAGAGAAACAATTTCACCCAGTCAGAAATTCCCTCTGTTCCACATCACCTTCCCCCCCACCTTCTCTGGTACCTGGACTAAATTGATTCTTTCTTAATCTGTTTCTCTGTCCACACATGCTGCCTGATCTGCTGAATTTTTCCAACGTTTTCTGTTTTGATAGCTACATTGTCCATAGTTTTCAGAAACTCTGACTAATTTTGGGCTGGTGCATTGTATTAGTGTTAATGTGGCGAATGAGCAGAAGGCAGAGGCATCGTGGGGAGCTCCAACACTTAGCCCAAGTCACAGGGTGACACTGGACTGAAAGGCGAGACTGGTGCGAGAAGCTGCTGCTGACGTAACCAGCATCATCCATCATAAGTGTGGCAGTCAAATGCTTCAACTACAAAAAGAGGGCAGATAGCCCCAGTGTGTAAGGCTAGAACCCAGCATAGCAAGCCAGAAAAATATTAGCCAAGCAGGTTCTTCAAGCAAGGGAAATGCTGATAACAGAAGCCAGGAAGGAAACACAGGACTGAGACAGATGAGCGGAGTGACGGGCAACACTGGAATGGCGGCAATAATGGAGAATGCACTTCTGAAATCAAAATGAAAGCCAATGATCAGTAGGTTGATATGACCGTCTGTACAGTCATAGAGTTATATAGCATGGAGGCAGGCCCTTCGGCCTAACTCATCCATGCTGACCAAGGTGCCTACCTGAACTAGTTCCATTTGCTCGTGTTTGGCCCGTATCCCTCTGAACCTTTCCTATCCATGTACCTGTCCAAATGCCTTTTAAACATTGTAATTGTACCTGCCTCTACCATTTCCTCTGGCAGCTCGTTCCACATTCCCACCACCCTCTGTGTGGAAAACTTGCCCCTCAGGTCCCCTTTAGATCTTTCCCCTCTCACCTTAAACCTGTGCCCTCTGGTTTTAGACTCCCCCACCCTGGGGAAAAGACTGTGACCATTCACCTTATCTCTGCTCCTCATGATTTTATAAACCTGTATTAGGTCACCCCTCAGCCTCCTTCGCTCCAGGGAAAACAGCCCCAGCCTGTCCAACGTCTCCTTATAACTCAAGCCCTCCAGTCCTGGTAAAATCCTCGTGAATCTTTCCTGCACCCTCTCCAGTTTAATGACGCCCTTCCTAAGCTGGGCATCCAGAACTGCACACAAGACTCCAAGTGTGGTCTCACCAATTTCTTGTAAATTTGTAACATAACGTCCCAACTCTTGTACTCCGTGCCTTGACCGATAAAGGTCAGCATGCCAAATGCCTTCTTTGTGGGCCGAAGGGCCTGAATTGTGCTGTACTGTTCTATGATTCTATGATTCATCACCCCTGTCTACCTGTGTTGCCACTTTCAGGGAACGATGTACTTGTACCCCTCGGTCTTTCTGTTCTACAACACTCTCCAGGGCCTGTCATTTTCTGTGTAAGTCCAGGCCTGATTAAACTTACCAAAATGCAACACTTTGCACTTGTCTGAGTTAAACTCCACCTGCCATTTCTTGGCGCACTTTCCCAGTTGATCTAGATCCTGTTGTTATCTTAGATAACCTTCTTCACTGAGACCTATGCCCCAGATTTGATGTCATTGGCAAACTTACTGACCACGGCACCTACATTCTCATCCAAATCGTTAGTATCGATGATAAACGACAGTGGACCCAGCACCGATCTCTGCAGCACACCACTGGTCACAGGCCTCCAGTCTGAAAAACAACCCTCCACAGGGGTTATTCGATTGTGGGCTGAGGCATATTGAGCAAAGTGCTTTTGACAAAAAGTGTGCTGCATGTGAAGACATGTTGTGATGAGAACTGAAATCTCAGGGTCAAAGGCAACGTGTAGTTTTCCATGGTGAAACAGAACAGCAGTGTGGCACAGCTGTTGAAGCTGCTGCCTCATGGCTCCAGACACCCAGGTTCAGTCCTGACCTCTGGTGCTGTCCATGTTGAGTTTGCACACCCTCCTTGTGAGCATGGGCCTTTCCTCCCACATCCCATAGACGTGAAGGTTGGTGGGCAAATTGGCTGCTGTAAGTTGACCCTGGTGAGTGGTAGAATCTGGGGGGAGTTAAAGAGAATGTGGGGAGAATAAAAAAAATGGGGTTAATGTACTGGCTGATGGTTGGAGGGGACTTGGTGATGAAAGGGCACTGTGTTATATCTCTGTGTGATTCTGCAGCTCTATGGCTTAACAAATTTGGGAGGCATCATGAGCAAAATGTGATGCCTCAGAGAGGAAAAGTGCCTTTGGTCCAGAGGATGGACACATGTACTGAAGCTAATCATGGTTGAGGCCTTTTTCAAGGCCAGGAAAGCAGAGAATGTCACCAAACTTTTTCTTCCCTCGGTGGGATCCAATATCAGAGCTCCCTGAAAATGGTGACACAGGTGGATAACATAATGAAGGAGGCATTCGGCACACTTGCCTTCAGAGACTGAGCAGTGAGAGAAGCTGTACAAAACATTAGTTCAACTGCACTTGGGGTCTTGTGTACAGTTGTGGTCATCACACTACAGGAAGGGTGTGGTAGCAACAGAGAGACTGCAGGAGAGATTCACCAGGACATTGCCTGGAATGGAGGGCTGTGGTTATAAGGGGAGATCAGGCAGGCTGGGTTTGTTCTCCCTGGAGTGTAGGAGGCTGAGGGGTGACCTTACGGAGGTTTATAAAATGATGAGGTGTATAGAGAAGTTAGATAATTAGTTTTTTCCGTAGGGTGGGAGAGTCTAGAACTAGAGGACACAGGTTTAAATTTAAAGGAGATCTGAGAGGCAAGTTTTTCACACAGAGGGTGGTGGGTGTGTGGAACTAGCTGCCAGAAGAAGTGGTAGAGGTGGATACAGTTACAATGTTTAAAAGGTGTTTGGACAGGTACGTGGATAAGGAAGAAGTAGAGGGGTACGGGCCTAATGGGGGCAAATGGGATTCGCGTGGATAGACATCACGGTCAGCACGGAGGAGGTGGGCTGAAGAGTCTGTTTCTGTGCTGTACAACTCCATGACTCTATTATACCAGGTTTCTGCCAGACCCCATAATTGTACTGACACTGATACATCCAGTGCTGGAGAAGGCACTGGGGAAAGGAAGTGCATCCGAGAAATAGCATGGCTCTTAGTCCGAGTCAAGAAGGCGGCTCGAATCTACAAATTTATGCTTCAGGCCAAGTTAACCACCTGAGTCTGCTCGGGGAGAAAGCTACTTGGAAGGCATTCAATAGCAGGTTTAGTTCTAGAACTTTATCATCAAATTGTGGAAAGTGATCAAACAGCACAAATATTTTGTAACAATGCGTAATTACAGAAGAAGCAAAAATGAAGAAGAAAGAGGGGCAATCTTAATGAAATATGAGATCCGAAGAAGGTTTGACAGGGTGGATGTCGAGATATTTTCACCAGAGGGAGAGTCTTGAACAAGGGGACATTGTTTCAAAATAAGTGGCCAGTCATTTAAAACATATGTAGAAATTTCATCTCCCAGAAGGTGGTGAATCTCTGGGATTCTCTGCCCAGGGAGTTGTGGAGGCTAGCTCATTAGAAATAGATACAGTGCAGGTATATACATTTTTAATAAGTCAGAGGATCGAGAGCTTTGACAAACTGGCAGAGAGGAGGAGTTGAGGTCTGGGGTAGATCAGCTATGACCATATTGAATGGTGGGCCAGGCATGAGGGACCCGGCAGCCAACTCCTGCTCCTGTTTTCTTGTGTTCTTCATACATCATGATTTTGTACTTGTACCTTGGACGTGTTCTGGAATCCTCTTGAGTTCAACACAGGAAATGATGAAATGCAAACTTTGTACAATTACACTCATTGAGTGCAGTACTGCTGGCTAGCTTGTACGTTTTAACTGCTTCTGCCCCATGTCCCCGGAACAGGGAACTAGAGGCTACCTGAACCTGTTTCATGTTCTCACATGGAACCTCAGTGATGCCATTGTCCGAGAATCTATCAGAGACAGGATAGAGAGGTATGTGGCCTCTCCTTCTGAAAAGGTTTCACGGTTCCCAGAAGTATCCCTGCGACCTTCACTTGACTGGGAGATGTAACTCACCACCTCCCTCCTTTCTGTAGGAAAAGTTGCTTTCTCACTCTGCACTCCTGGGACCTGGTTCTTGCGAAATGGAGAAACTCCAATGGCACCAGTGACCTCTGAGATGTCAGGAGATGCTATTTAGAGCAGAGCGTGTGTGGCCCACATGTTGTTTATCTCAAGGTTAGAGAGTGTTCTGATCTACAAGCTCTGCACCTGTTATCCAGGCCTAACACTTTGACAGCCGTAAGCTTTCTCATACATTTCTCCAGATTCACGAGGAATCCTGAGGGATTTCAGGGAAAAGGTATTCCTGGAGTGGAAGGTGATTAAAAGAACATGTGGCCCTCATGGTAACATTTACTCACTGCTTAGCATTTTAATTTAGTCGTACTCCATGGGGGAATCTAAAGCTCAAGGCCTTAAACATAGGATTTGATATTGGATATTAGTTGTAATGATTTAAGTAAAGAGTAATATAGTGTAATATATCAGGCTCTGCTGACACCCACAATATTGTACACAGGTCTGATCCCACCAGGGAAATAAGAGCAAGGAGAATGAAACTAATGGGGTTGATCCTCTGAGAAGTGGTATGGACCTAATGTGCGGAATGGCCTCCTTCTATTTCATTATAAATAAGTTATCAAAGAAAGGATAGACTTGTGATACATAGGTTGAATGCACACATCTATTTCCCTGGGTTGGGGAATTAAAACCTAGACGGCACAGGTTTAAGGTGAGAGGGGAGAGATTTAATAGGAACTTGAGGGGAAACTTTATCATTCAGAGAGTGGTCAGTATATGGAACGAGCTGCCACAGGAAGTGGGTGAGGCAGGTACATTAACAACATTTAAAAGGCACTTGGACAGGTACACGGATAGGAAAGGATTAGAGGGATATGGGCCAATGCAGGCAAGTGGGACCAGCTTAGATAGGCATCTTGTTCGGCATGCACCAGTTGGGTCAAAAGGCCTGTTTCCGTGCTGTGTGACTCTGTGACGCTACGATACAGGGACTGCAACAGAGATTCACTGAAGTTGAGTCTTGGGGTGGGAGGATTTGTTCTATGCCCAACCCTCATAAGGGCCTTTAGAAGAGTCTAGAAGAATTCAAGGTGATCTTGATGTAAGCTGCATAATAGTCTTACAACTTGGCAGAATAGATGCAAGGGTGGCTGGGGTGCTTAGAACCACAGATCACAGTCTCAAAATAAGATGCCATTCAGGACAGAGATGAGAAGAAACGTCTTCACCTAAAGGGTGTTGGATCTTTGGAATTTCTTTGGAATCAAGAGGGCTGTGAAGCTTCAGGATCTGAGTATTTGTAAAGCAGAGAGTGATGGATATTTTGGATGTTTGGGGAATCAAAGGATATGGGTCAAGCACAGGAAAATAGCATTGAGATCAAGATCAGCTATAATCTTCCCGAAAGGTGGAGCAGGCGCAAAGGGCTGAATGGCTTCCTCTGGCTTCTATTCTCATGTTAAGGAAGTTTCTCTGGTCAGAGGGTGGCTAAAGTTTTACATGGAGCAGTAAAGGCAAATAATGATGGGAAATATATATGACGGTGAGTGTCTTTAAAAAGCTTATGTGTTTCGTGGGCTTTTCTTTTACAGAATCAGCCCAGGAGCCATTGCAGCAGCAGGTTCCTTTCAGGTATGGTGAGTGTATTTAAAAAGCTTAATAAATGGAGGGCAACTGAAGGATTAAACAGAGTGTTGATTGGTTGATTAGAGAGAGTGTGTACTTGAGATAATTGGCAGGGACAAATATAAGGAGGGGTAACTGAAGAGGAGCAGCTAGTGACTGAGTGGTTTAGGGCATGAGGCTTTAATTATGTTAATTAACATAGGAGTAGGTAATGAAGGCAGCAGTTAGGGCAGTCAAGTGCTCTGTATGCAGTATGTGGGAAGTCAGGGACAGCACACTTATCCCTGATGACTACACCTGTAAAAGATGCATCCAGCTGCAGCTCCTGACAAACTGAGTTAGGGAACTTTGGAGCATTTGTGAGGCAGAAATAGACAGGAGTTTCAGGGAGATAGTCACCCCTAAAAGTCAGGAGGCAGGTCACTGGGTCCCTGTCAAGAGAGGGAAGGGGAATAGACAGAAAGAGCAGAGCACCCCTGTGGCTCTTCCCATCAACAGTAAATATATTGTTTTGGATACTGTTGGTGGGGGTGACCTACCAGGGACAAGTTGCAGTGGTTGTGTCTCTGGCACTGAGACTGGACCCTCAGCTCAGAAAGAAAGGGGGGAAAAGAGGAGAGCAGTAGTGATGGGGGATTTGATAGTTAGGGAGACAGATAGGTGGTTCTGTGGGAGAGATTGAGAATCCTGGATGGTCTGTCGCCTCCCTGGTGCCGGGGTCTGTGATATCTCAGTTTGAGTTATCAATAATCTCAGGAGGGAGGGTGAGCAGCCAGATGTTGTGGTCCATGTAGGGACCAATAATGTGGATAGGAAGGAGGAGGAGGAGGTCCTGCAAAGAGTATAGAGAATTAGGTGCAAAGTTGAAGGACAGGACCTCCAAGGTTGCAATCTCGGGATTGCTACCTGTGCCACAAGCTAGTAAGGCTAGAAGCAGGAGGATGATGCAGCTAAATATGTGGCTAAGGAGATGGTGCAGGAGGGAGGGCTTCATGTTACTGGACAATTGGGCTATGTTCCAGGAAAGGTGGGACCTGTTTTGATGGGACGGTTTGCACCTGAACTGGAGAGGGACTAATGGGTAGGTTTGCTAGTGCTGCTTCTGGGGGGGTTTAAACTAGATTTGCAGGGGGAGGGGAACCAGAGTGTTACTCCAGATAGTGAAGTGGAGGAGGTTAAAGGTCATGTGAGGACTGCAGGTATAGACAGAACTCAAAAGTTTGTACATGATAGAAATGTTTTCCTTGCATTGGAATAGATGCACCTGAGTATTGTAGGTAAGGCAGATGAGTTTAGGGTGTGGATTGGCACATGGGATTATCTCATTATTGCTATTAGTGAGACTTCCTTGCAGGAAGGGTAGGACTTGCAGTTTAATGTTCTGGGGTTCTGTTGTTTCAGATGTGATAGAGGGGGAGGAGTGGCATTACTAGTCAGGGAAAATATCACAACTGTGCATAGACAGGACAGCCTGGAGGGCTCATCTACAGAGTCCATATGGGTGGCCCTGAGGAACAGGAAAGGTGTAACCACACTAATGGTGTTGTATTATAGACTGCCCAATAGCTAGAATTGGAGGAGCAAATCTGTAGAGAGATAGCAGACCAAAGTTGTAATAGTAGGGGATTTTAACTTTCCAAGTACTGACTGGGACTCCCACACTGTGAAAGGGCTGGATGGCTTGGAGTTTGTCAAATGTCTTCAGGAAAGTTTTCTAAATCAATGTATTAGAGGTACCAATGAGAGAGAATGCAATACTTGATCTCCTATTAGGGAACCAGACAGGTCAGGTGACAGAAATACAGTATGTGTAGGTGAACATTTTGGGTCCAGTGACCATAATGTCATTAGTTTCAAGTTCCTTATGAATAAGGAAAAGTCTGGTCCTTGAGTTGAAGTTCTAAACTGGAGAAAGGCCAATTTTGTGGAAATGAGAAAGGATCTAGGAAGAGTGGATTGAGAAGTTGTTTTCTGGCAAGGATGTGCTCAGTAAGTGGAAGGCCTTCAAAGGTGACTTTGAGAGTACAAGAGTTTGCATGTTCCTGCCAGGATTAAAGGCAAAGTTAACAGGCATAGGGAACCTTGGTTTTCAAAGGATATTGGCGATCTGGTTTTTCAAAAAAAGATACCTAGCAGGTATAGGCAACTAGGAACAAATGAGGTACTTGAGTATAGAAAATGTAAGAAAATACTAAAGAAGGAAATCAGGAAGGCAAAAAGAAGTCATGAGGTTGCTCTCACAGATAATGTGAAGGTAAAGCTGAAGGATTTCTACAAGTATATGAAGAGTAAAAGGATAGTAAGGGACAAAATTTGTCCCCTAGAAGATCAGAGTGGTCATCTGTGTGTGGAATCTCAGGAGATGAAGATTTTAAACAGTTTTTGCATCAGTATTTACTCAAGAAACTGGCATAGTGTATATAGAAGGAAGGGAAACATGCAGTAGGGTCATGGAACATAGAGATTAAAGAGGAGGAGGTGCTCTTTGCCTTACAGCAAATAAAGGTAGATAAATCCCCTGGGCCTGACATGATATTTCCTCAGACCTTGAGAGAGACTAGTGTAGAAATTGCAGGGGCCCTGGCAGATATATTTAAAATGTTCTTAGCCACAGGTGTGGTGCTGGAAGACTGGAGGGTAGCTCATTTTTAAAAAAAAAAGCTCTAAAAGTAAACCAGGTAATTACAGGCTGGTGAGCCTGACATCAGTAGTAGATAAATTATTGGAGGGTGTTCTGAGAGATCAGACATACAAGTATTTGGACAGCCAAGGCCTGATTAAGGATAGTCAGCATGGCTTTGTGCATGGTAGATCGTGTTTAACAAATCTTGTAGAGTTTTGAGGTGGTTACCAAGAAAGTAGATGAAGGAAAGGCTGTGGTTGTTGTCTACATGGACTTTAGTAAGGCCTTTGAGAACCTCCCACATGGGAGGTTAGTTCAGAAAGTTCAGACACCATTGGAAAGGTTGTAAACAGGATTTGAAATTCTGTGTGGGAGAAGACAGTGGTAGTGGATGGTTGCTCTCAGACTGGAGGCCTGTGACTAGTGGTGTGCCTCAGGGATCTGTGCTGGGACCATTGTTGTCTGTATTAATGATCTAGATGTGGTAAATTGGATCAGCAAGTTTGCTGACGATCCTAAGATTGGAGGTGTTGTGGACAGTGAGGAAGGTTTTCAAAGCTTGCAGAGGGATCTGAACCAACTGGAAAAATGGGCCAGAAAATGGCAGAATTTAATGCAGACAAGTGTGAGGTGTTGCATTTTGGAAGGACAAATCAGGGTAGGACATACACAGTAAATGGTAGGGCACTGAGGATGCAGACAAGTGTGAGGTGTTGCATTTTGGAAGGACAAATCAGGGTAGGACATACACAGTAAATGGTAGGGCACTGAGGAGTGCGGAGGAACGAAGGGATCTGGGAATTCAGATACATAATTCCCTGAAAGTGGCATCACAGGTAGACAGGGTTGTAAAGAAGGCTTTTGGCATCGTGGTATTCATAAATCAAAGTACTGAGTATAGAAGCTGGGATGTTATGGTGAGGTTGTATAAGACATCGGTGAGGCCAAATTTGGAGTATTGTATGCAGTTCTGGTCACCTAACTATAGGAAGGATATCAGTAAGATTGAAAGAGTGCCAAGAAGATTTACTAGAACGTTGCTGGGTCTTCAGGAGTTGAGTTACAGGGGAAGATGGAACAGGTTAGGACTTTATTCCCTGGAGCATAGAAGAATGGGGGAGATTTGATAGATGTTTACAATATGAGGGGTATAGACAGTAAATGCGAGTAGGCTCTTTCCACTTAGATTAGGAGAGATAAGTACGAGAGGACACGGCTTTAGTGTGAAGGGGGAAGATTTAAGGGGAACTTTGCTCAGAGGTGAGTGTGGAATGAGATGCCATCTGATGTGGTAAATGCAGGCTCACTCTGAAGTTTTAAGAATAAATAGAATCAATAATGGATGGGAGAGGTCTGGAGGGTTATGGACTAGGTGCAGGTCAATGGGACTAGCAGAATAAAGTTTCAGAACAGACTAGAAGGGCCAAATGGCCTGCTTTCAGTGCTGTAGTGTTCTTTGGGAAAGATGGATAATTGGAGAGAGAGGATTAGGAGGACGTGTTCAGGTGGGGTGAAGTTAGTGCAGGAGGAGGCCTACACCAGTAGGGCCAAAGGCCTTCACCTTAGATGTGAGTCTAAAGGTTTCATTGGTGCTTCCCACCCTATCTGACTGCTCATTGTCAAACAATGTGGTCCGGGGGGGGGGGTGGAGGTGGAGGTGGAGGTGGAGGTGGAGGTGGAGGTGGAGGTGGAAGAGCCCTCAAAAGGAAAATGACCAGAAGGGCAAACATAGATTCTGTGTTGAACTGTTTAGTGCATTGTGTAGGGCATGGGTTAACCAGACAATTAAACTGAGCTCTGCCAGAGAGGGGAGGACCTCTTGTTTCTTTCAGTTTGTGGCAGTGGGATTGAACTGCTTGTAGGAACAACAGTGGGAGCCATTGGGCTCTGTCTGCTCAATCCATGTTCAGCTCACTAACCCTGATCTTTGGCTGGAACTGAAGAATGAAGTGGTGGCAGCAAGCTTCATTGCTGAATGTGCCTCAAGGCCCAGTTTATTTCAGAATGTTGGCAGTCTTTCAATCGGACTGTTGAACTCCCCACCCACCCATCATTTCTACCCTCTGTCCCTTGTTTGGGATGTCAATGTGCCTCTCCTCTCCTCTCCTTCTGCCTGCCTAACTCTTGTTTTCCTCCACAGATACAATGGCACTCTCTCATGTGCTTCTGACTTTTGTTCTGAACATGGCTTGTGTTTGGGAGGCTCAGGGTTGCTGTGTGGGACATGGGTGAGGGTCTACAAGCTGCAGGTTGATTCTGTCTCGGCCAACACATGGCTCATGGGCAGAAACCACCCCATTCCTAAACTTATTCAGTTTACTTTCAGCTGGAAAGGTGGCAGCCAATCTCTGCACAGCAAGATCCCACAAACAGCAATGTGACATTGGCCAAATGATGGGTTTCAAGGCAGACAGGATCCCTGGGTTATGGATGACCTGACTTACAGAAATCAAACCTTGCAAATTCTCCTATACTACTTCAAAGCATCTTTTTCAAGCTAGTAAAAATAATGTTTCATGTATTCATTAATGAGTGGAGACAGTATGTTCCATTATTTCAATTCTGGGTAGTGTTAGGGTAGTCATTCAATGAGATGAAAGGACTGCAGCAAGTATATGCAAGACAGTACAATGTGGGTTGCTGTAGAAAACAGACATTCCTGACAATGGGAAATCAGCTAATGACAGTTCTCAGGAATGAAACCCTCCAGTGACCTGCGGCTGCCTGCATTAGTTGGGGGGGGGGGTATAGACCAGGACTCCCAAATACTGTGGGATCCATCCAAGGGGGCAGCTGTGGCCTTGGCTTAGCATCACATCTGCAGAAAGGTACCTGCAACAAAGCTGCACTGCCCTAGTGGTGCAGTGAGGAGTGTCAGTCTGGGTTCTGTGTTCAAGTCAACAGGTGAGGTCGGGGGCTCCTGTCTCAGGTGACCCCCTCAGTCAGCAGGTCTCCTCTTCAGCTGCAGTGATTGAAGAAAGAGGCCCAGCACCACCTTCACAGGGCCAATCTGAGAGGACTTCTAAATGCAGGCATCAAATCCAGGCTGACACATTCAGTGCAGTAGAGTCAAAGGGAGTTACAGCACGGAAAGAGACCACCAGATATCCCCCACCCACCATCTGACCATTAACCACCTTTTCACACATCCTACATTAATCCCATTTTATTCTTCCCCACATTCCCATCAACTTCCCCCAGCAATCACCCACACACCGGGCAATTTACAGTGTCCAGGTAACCAACCAACCTGCACATCTTTGGGATGTGGGAGCACCTGGGGGAAACCCACGTGGTCACAGGGAGAACATGCAAACTCCACACAGACAGCACCAGAGGTCAGGATGGGTCTCGAGTGTTACGAGGCCACAGATCTACTAGCTGTGTCCCTGTATTGCTAGAACACTACCTCCTCAGCTGTCAGGTACAGCAATGAACAATCCACTCTCCCAGGTGCACAGGAAAGATCCTGTGGCAATGTTTTGTGTTTATCCAATCGATTTATCTTCAGCAATGGTGCTGACCTTCTGTGTAATCCTTTGGGGTGATTCATTTATTAACACTCACCTCATGGCAACAGTTCTGGTCCCGTGCAAAGGATTTGAGCACGAAGTCCAGGCTGGCACTCAGCTGAAGAAAAGCATCATTGAATCACTAGGTCAACCCCACCAGAGTCAGAAGTCCATCGGTTTCTCTCGCTCTTGGGATTTGAGCATGTGATCCATGCCAACACACCTCTGTGTACCACTGAGGGAGTGCTGCCCTGTTGCAGTTGCCTTTCTGCCCATCAGGTGGACATAAGGTCCTATAATGTGGTACTGTGGGGGGGCTGCATTGGTGGTGGTGCAGTCATTGGACACAGACTTTAAACATGGTGCTTGTCTGATAACTCAGGTGTGCGGAAAATGATCAGGTTCTGAGAAGCAAGGGTGATTGTCCCGACCCCTGGACAACATTCAACAACTACCCTCACCAATAACAGACCCTCTGTCATGGTACGGCATGGTAGAGTAGCTGTTAGCATAACATTATTACAGCCCCAGTGACCCGGGTTCAATTCCCGCCATTGTCTGTAAGGAGTTTGTACGTTCTCCCCCTGTCTGCATGGGTTTCCTCTGGGTGCTCCGGTTTCCTCCCACATTCCAAAAGACGTACAGGTTAGGAGCTGTGGGCATGCTATGTTGGTGCTGGAAGAGTGGTGACACTTGTGGGCTGCTGCCAGCACATTCTCAGTAACACAAAAACATGCGTTTCACTGTGTTTCGAAGTACATGTGATTAATAAATATCTTATATGGGCTTTGCTATTGTGGGATATTGCTGTGCACAGTTTAGCTGTTGTGTTTGCAACCCCACACCAGTGACTACACTTAATCACTGGAAAGTGCTTTGGGATGTCCTGAGGCTGTGCAGACTGCTATAGAAATGCATGCTGGCTTTTGTTTTAGTGAAGTGTACAGCTGGTAGGACCACTGCCTCCCAGCATTAGAGACCAGGGTCCAACCCTGACCTCCGGTGCTCCCTGTGTAGAATTTTCTCCTGTGACTCTGGGTTTCCCACGGGTTTTCTCACAAATGTAGGATTTGTGCAAGTGGGTGGTTGATGCTCAGTGCAGACCCGTTGGACTGAAGGGCCTGTTTCCGTGCTGTGACTCTGTAGGAAAGCTGAGTATTCGCTTAGGTCAGCTGCATCCAGCTGAGAAGGTGCTGCACTGAGGGAATTAAGGTGACTACGGCCAACCCTCTGAGACAATCAGCCTGCTTCAGCTCTACCTCATGCCCCTCACTCGAGCCTCCAGGTGACCAAAGTCAGGCAGAGAAAACCCTCTTCGTTCTCCCTCCTGGTCAGTTCTAATTGGAAAAACAGAACGTTTCATTTCTCTGTGAATGAGCTACTGCCAAGAGAGAAGTCCTGTGGAACTTCCTGTAGCTAAAAATAAAGACAAGAATTTTATGCTCTGGGGTCGATAGGAAGCCCCGAGTGATCATAAAAGGTCTTTGGCCATCGTTCTGCACCCTGGCAGCTTTTGTTGTGGGGACCGAGAGACAGGGTGAGTTCATCGTCTATATATACAGCAGTGGCACGGCGAGGGATTTGCCAGCTGCAGTGAGAGAGTAGTCTGTGGAATCCGCTCAGAAATATTCACTGCTCTTCAACAGGGGTAATAATTTGTCGTCTTAGTTTGAAGCAATCAATGGCCTTACTGAGGGATGTCTAACAACATGTTTAAAATGAATGCTCATGAAGAGCTTTCCACCTTGTAACCTCAGAGCAGACACAAGCAATGCCCTGTGCTCCCGCATAGTACTGCCCTACAAAGTCACTCTGCCCCACTACTTGAGGAAGTTACCAAATGCCACCCTGTCTGAAGCTCAACATGGGGAGCCTTTAGTAACAGACAGCAATAGTCTCAGGGCAAAGAGGGTAACTGAGGACCAGAGAGTCCCCTGCCACCTCATGGTTAAACTGCAGTAACAAAGGTAACAACTTGCATTTATATAGCACCTTTCGTGACCCGAGTCTCTTCAGCATCATTGAACTGCTTGTGAAGAGCAATCACTGCAGGAAAATGCAACAACCAGTTTCTGCTTTAATGAGTTCCCACAAACACTATCAGACAGCTTGATTGATAATGTGCTCTGACAGAGAGATTCATCCAGGGCACTAGAAGAACTCAGGATCCTTTTATAGGCAGTCTGTTGAATGCTTAACCCAAAAGGGTTGAAGCAGTAAGTCCCTTATGTAGACTCTTAGATGTCAGGGATGTCCCTCATTTTCCCAATTCCACTTTAAAACTAATTAGTTTTCTCACTTTCTCAGTTCTAATCACCCTGGCAACCCTAGTCTCACCCTATCAGAAATCTTCCCTTTGTCTTTTCTATCTCCTCACCACCCTCTCTACAACTTAGAGCTCTTTCCCAGTTCTGATGAAGGGTCTTCAACATGAAATGTTGACAGTTTCTCTTTCCACAGACGCTGCCTGACCTGCTGAGTGTTTCCAGCTTTTATGGCTGTCTCAGGGTCGGAAGGGTTATGGGTTCCATATTTCCTTACACACAGGAAGTTGTATTGGCCCATCCAGTCTATGCTAGCTCAGAGAACAACTCCAATCCCTAGCAGCAGATTACAGCTGTCAGATAAAATAAGATTTCTTTATTAGTCATATGTACATCAAAACACACAGTGAAATACATCTTTGCGTAGAATGTTCTGAGGGCAGCCCACCAGAGAGAACATACGCAGACACAGGGAGAACGTACAAACTCCTCACAGACAGCAGCCGGAATTGAACCTAGGTCGCTGGTCCTGTAATAGTGTTACGCTAACCGCTACACTACCGTGCCTGCCCCCTAACAACCCGCACACCTTTGGGATGTGGGAGGAAACCAGAGCATCTGGGGGAAACCCACGTGGTCACAGGAAGATTGTCCAAACTCCACACAGACTGCACCCGAGGTCAGGTCTGAACCCAGGTCTCTGGAGCTGTGAGGCAGGGGCTCTACCAGCTGTGTCGCTGTTCTGCTCAAGGACATGATTTCTCCCTCAGTTAACATTATCATTAAACCCACCTGAACTTGAGCACCAAACCCAGGCTAGTGAGGAGGCGCAGCAGGGCCAGCGGTGTGTTTTGAACGAGGGGTTAAACCTGGGCCCTTTAGATCTGCTCTCAATGCACATGAAAGACCCTGTGGCAGTATCTGAGGGAAAGCTGGCTTGTGACTTCTGGTTTTCAAGCTGGTATTTATTCCTCAACTACAGCACCAAAAATATGGTCATATTCACATTGCAGTTTGTGGGATCTTGCTGATGCAACAAGGTGTGGTGTTTCCTTCACTGCCACGTGACCAAGCTTCAGAACGGCTTTCATTGGCTAGACACGTGCAAGACTTCCTTCTTGGAATTTACAGAGATCTAAAATTCCCTCTTCCACAGTGTGATCTCTACGTTGCAGCACGGTATCAAACCAGATAGAGTTTTTCTTTAATAGGTGGTGGATTTCGGTTGCTAGGTGATGAAGGGTTCTTATTGCGAGGTGTTGTTGGTAATCAGCAAGCAAACATGAGCAAGCTGCAGGTGCCAAGCAAGGCTCATGCATGGAAAACTCAGCTGCACCAATCCAACGCCCTGCTGCTTTGGCAGACCCCACTGCTGTCTCTGCCTGCCCCCTTCTCTACACTCTGCTCTGCCCCTCTTTACTCTGCCCCCTTCTCTACACTCTGCTCTGCCCCTCTTTGTAACCCTGCCTTCATTTTGAGTTTTCCTCTGCCCTCTCTGTGTTCCTCATACCTTCTCTTTCCTTGCCCCCACTCCCTTGTACCCTCTGGTGTTCCAGCACCTCAAGTAAGATGTCATTTCCTCAGTTTACTAGGCCCAAGTGTGGGATTGATAGAATACTCTCCATTTGCCTGGATGGAGTTTAATCCAGACAAGTGTGAGGTGTTGCACTTTGGGAGGTCAAATATAAGAGGAAAGTATACGGTAAATGGCAGGAACCTTGGGAACATTGATGTACGGAGGGATCTGGGGGCGCAAGTCCACAGCTCCCTGAAAGCAGCGATACAGGTAGGTAGGGTGGTAAAGAAGGGGTACAGCATGCTTGCCTTCATCTGTCAGGGCACTGAGAGTAAACATTGGGAAGTTATGATGCAGCTGTATAAAACTTTGGTTAGGCCACACTTGGATATTGTGTGCAGTTCTGGTCACCCCATTGCAGGAAGGATGTGGAGACTTTGGAGAGGATCTAAGAGGTTGTCTGGATGTTGTCTGGATTGGAGAGTATTAGCTATAAGGAGAGGTTGGACAAACTTGGATTGTTTTCACTGGAGCGTCAGAGGCTGAGGGGAGACCTGATCGAAGTTTATAAAATGATGAGCAGGGTAGATTGGAAGAGTTTCAAACAGAGTGAGAGGTGCCTGGAACACACTGCCAGGGGAGGTGGTGGAAGCAGTGTTAGACCGACACAGGAACAGGCCGGGAATGGAGGGACATGGGATCAGGCAGGTGGGATTAGGTTAAATTGGCATCATGGTCGGCACAGACATTATGTTCCGAAAGATTTGTTCCGGTGCTGAATATGTTCATATTTTCGATAAAGCAGTTTCAACCTCAAGAAACTTAACACCTCGCTTGATTGGCATCCCAGTCACCAGCCCACGTAGGAGGTGTGTACCATCTTCAAAGTGCACTGCAGTTACTCACTGAGGCCAATGCAACAACATCTGGCAGATTCCACCACCAGGAAAGACTAGGGCAGCTCGTACATGAGTATGTCATCTAATGGTCCCCTTCAAGTCACACACCATCCTGAAAATGTGTCACAGTTCCTTCATTATCTCTAAGTTCCATACCCACTTAAACCCTGCCCAACTGCATTGTGGGAGTATTGACACCAGGAGGACTGAAGCTCACCACCACTGTTAGGGACAGGCAATAAATGTCCATAGTTGGCAGGGCTCCAGCAAGGTTTTGCCATTTCCCACACACATGCTCCTACCCACCTGCTTCCCCCAGCCAGAATGACAGGATTCCCTGTTTCCATTCCCCACTCCAACAGGCTCCACGTTCAGTGGACCAACCTTCAACAGGGCTTCACCACCTTCTCCCCTTTCAGCATTCTGAAGGGATTGTTCTTTCAACACATCCGTGGCTCGCTCTTCCATCCTGACTGAACACTCCCTTCACACATCACCTTCCCATGCAACCACAGGTGATACAACACCCGCCATTTTACCATCCAGGTGTGCAAGCACTCCATCTGGGTGAAGCAGCAATTCACTTGTAGTTGTTCCAAGTTAGTTTATTGCATTTGGTGCTCACAATGTGGTCTCCCCTCCTGCTGCATAAATTCTTTGTCTACCCCCACTGTGACCGCTCTGTTTTCAGCCTCCTACTTTGTTCCCCGACATAAATTTGAGGCGTAACATCCCACCTTCAATCTGGGTCTGTTACAGCCCTCAACGTTCACTGTTGAATTGAACACTTTCAATAACCGTATTTCTCTCCACATGTACGGTGCACCTTTCCATCTCAATTTGCTGTTTCTGTCTCTGATTGTTAGTTGCCTTGATGACATTGGTGGAGAGAATGGATATTCATCTTCTCTACAATTTAAAACATGCTCATTTTCTCACATTTCCAGTTCTGATGAAAAGTCCTTGACCCCAGATGTTGACAGTTTCTCTCCCCGTGGATGCTGCTTGAGCTGCTGAGAGCTCTCAGCATTTTCTCTTTTTGTTCTGTGCAGTAAGTGCTGGCCATGATTGCTGCTGTGCTGTACTGAAGAGCTGTTGTCTCACCCTTCCAGTGACTTGGACTCAATATTGACCTCGGGCGCTGTCTGTATGGAGTCTGCACGAAGATGTTGGAGTGAGTTCAGCCCTGATCTCACGGAATGGTGAATCAAGTTAGAAGGCCTGCTCCTGTCCTCCTGTTCCTGTATAGGATCCCGTTGTTCAGTAGACTCCTCTTTGGAGTTGGAGAACTCGCTCTGTAAGTCTGTAATATCTCACGCTGATGTACTAATTCTGGAGCTGCACAAATGGAGGTTTCAGTAACTTCAATAATCATGCAAAGTATCAACGGTGCTGCTTAGAATCATTCACTCAAGTCCCACAGGAGAAAAATTAAATGACTACCTTAGTGACTAGATAAAGTCAATAACCGACTAGAAACAAGGATTAATGTAGGATTGGTGGAAATGGGTGGCTGATGGCTGGTGTGGACTCAGTGGGCTAAATGGACTGTTTCTGTGCTGTATCTCTCAATGATTCTAAGATGATCATGAGGAGATTCTGCAGCTTGACCAGCTGAATTTCTGAGCTTGATTTATTCACTTCCTCTCTGAGGCTAGGATAACTGTCTCACTTGTCACTGGTGCGTCCCTTGTCTATAGAAGTTCTGGGAAAATATAGAACATGAAGTTAAATCCTCTCACTAGGATGCCATCTAAATATAAAGAGACCCAATATTTATGAAGGAAGCTGGATAGTGAGATTTGAAGAATGTATCAGTGACCTGGTCCCAAGAATACCTCCTCACTGGAGACATGGCCACGGCTGGCTCCAGTGGGCCAGTTAACAATTGCAGATCAGCTGTCTGAGGAACACACATAGAGACAGGATTCCTTTCAACCCGATGTTAACACTGTTTGGAAACACCAGAGACTGCAGTTGGATGCGTGGGCTGATGGGGTGGTGGGTGAAAATGAGTGGAACTCTGCCCCTGTTATGCCCGGGGGGATGGGCCGAGGGCAGTCATGTGGAAGATAGAAGAGATGCGGGTGAGGGCTCCATCCATATCAGTGGGGGGTGGGGGGGGGCATCTCGGATGTCCTGGAGTGGAGAGCTTCATCACCAGATTGGATGCGTAGGTGAGGGCTAGGGGAACTATTTGCAAAGTTTGTAGAGCTTGGTACAATATTATTCAGGAACAAGAAAAAATTAAGAGGAGAGAATCAAGTGCAGCATCACCTGGAGAGACAGCCTGTATGAACAGGCCCTGATAGTGGGGCAATGTAATTGTGGATCAACACAGCTCCTATGTGTCCAGTGCACATACTACATCACCTAGTTAGTCACTGAACAGACTGATGCAATAAATGTATCAGCTCCCTGCTAGGGAACCTAGCACAATACACCAGCCAGCTCCCATTGGACAACCTGAGGCCCTGCGCTCCCCATTGGGCAACCTGAGGCTCTGGACCAGTCAGTTCCCTATTCGACAAATTGTACGCTGAAAGCAATAACCTGCAGATGCTGGAAATCTGAAATAAAAAACAGAAATGGAGGAAATACTCAGAGGCTAACCTTTCAGGCTGGTGAGCTTTCACCAGAGCTGGAAATGGGGGAAACCGAATATGTTCTAAGTTAGAGAGAGAGGGGAGAGGTGAAGAGAATTGGGGATGTCTGGTAATGGAGTGGAAGACAAGAGTTCATGTGGCATGTGTGGTATCCGTGCCATCCAGGAGGATGGAGAAGGCCGGGTAATCTGTCTTGAGGAGGTGTAAATGGATGGAGGGGAGTGAAGGAAAGAGTGCTGGATCTGTGAGGTACAAAACGTAGTCATTGCTGGAAACCTGAAGTACAAGAGAATGCTGGAAATTCCCATCCAGTCAGTCAGCAATTGTGCAGCTCTTCTGTACCTGATCTGGGACGTATGTGATCCCAGATCCACTTCTCTGGTTGATCTGGGATCACATTACTCAAGTATAGTAATGCTAAGAAACTCATCCTGACCTGAATAAACTACTGAACTGAGCCAACAAGGCCCAGCCCGAACCCAGATGTGTTACCTCAGCACACAACAAGCTGACCTGAACTCATTGGTGTACTTCCCGTTGGGCTGGGGTTAGGCAGCTAAACCCCACTACTCTGCTCCCCATCAGAGGGACTAATAACATAGTTCAAATTCAAGATTATTGTCATGGGCATACGTACCCAGGGTATAAATGCCACGGAAAATAACAACATCAGTGAAAGCTGAGGGGAATATAGTCTGAGGTAGAATCAGGGTTTTTCAGGTTGGTTCGAGAACTTGATGGTAGTGGGGAAGAAGGTAATTATTCTCATCAGTGAAGGGAAATAAATTGATTTAGCGGATTTGTTCCTACAATGAATATTACATCAGTTTCTGACATTCAGAGGTGAAATAGACCCTGTGGCAATAGACCCCTTTATTGCATGTCTGTACTATAACAGGACATTTTATACTGAACCTTAGCATGAACTTACTGGTAGAAAGGTGCATATAATGCGTTACTGAACTGAGGAAGAAACTAGTAACGTGCTGGCAGTCTGGTCCTTGGAGGGGTGGAGGCCAAGTACTTGTCTGTGCCAAGGAGCTTCATTATCCATCTGTCTGAAGTGTTCATTGTGCAGTTTGAATAAAGAAAGAACTTGGATTTTTATGGTCCTTTTTATATTTCCTGGGAACTTAAATTCAAATTATTAAGTAGATTGAATTTAACAAAAGCTAGTCTTAGTAATGGTGAAACCACTGGATTGTCATAAAAATCCATCTGGTTCACCATTGTTCATTGGGGCTGGCAATCTGACATGAAACCTAAACATAGAGCATGGAACAGTACAGCACAAGAACAGGCCCTCTGGCCCACCATCCCTGTGCCGAACATGATGCTGAATTAAAGTAATCCTCTTCTGTACCTGATCTGGGACGTACGTGACGCCAGATCCACCACTCTGGTTGACCCTTTCTCCACCATTCAGGAGTACCACAGAAGGATGACAGATGGTGGTTTCACCAGCAACCTTCACATCCCATGAACAAGTAAATAAAACTCCTGAATATCAGTTGCGTGGCCTGTCTTTGGCCATCTTCAACCTCAGGCAGGGAAGAGTTACTCTCTGCTTTCAACTGAGTCTCTGTCGAACAGAACTAATTTTAGTGTCAGAGCGGAAATTCTCCATCATACTCACTCATCATGTGTCTGCCAGTTGTCTGCCTTTCCTCACCGTGAAGTCTGACTGCAGACGTGGTGAGATTCACATTATTTCTGTGATATCTTGGCCACTGAACCACTTCCTCCACTCTTTCAAGAGAAATAACTTTTACGGTGCTTTTCAGATCTTGGTGGTATTGCTGACAATTTTACAACCAACTAAGTACTTTTTAAAAACAGTCACAGATGCAATATAGAAGATGTGGCTGCCAATTTGTGCACAGCAAGTTCCCACAAACAGCAGTACGATGTTGACCAAACAGTCGACATTGACAATGTTGCTGGATGGATATTGGTTGCAGTACCTGCTCTTCATTGAAATAGTGCCGTGGACTTGTTTACATCCATTTGAAAGGGCGGCTGTGGGTGGGGGTGGCCAGGATGTAATCCCGCCTCCGTCGCACCCATGACAATGCAGCACCCCTCAGCACTGTGCTGTAGTGTCAGCTGGTGTTCGTCTTCTGGAGTGGAGCTTGAACCCACAACGGTGGTAGGGATGAGAATGTATCCACAGTAGTGCTGACAGCTGTAGTCTGCATCTGATGTTGACACAGCTTATGCCGTACGCTTCATGAGGCATCCTGAACCACAGGAAACTGTGGCCCTCCCAGACATTTCCATAAGCACCAAAGTCATGGCAATTGACATTTGTTGATGTCATATTTCCTTCAAGTGCAGCCCTTCGAGATCAGGGACTTGCTTCCATTCTGGTTTTGTGGGTGCTGCATTGTCACGGGTGTCACCTTTCAGAGGCGGGATTACATCCAGGCCATGCCCACCCCCAGCCCCCCTTTCAAGTGGATGTAAACAAGTCCATGGCACTACTTCAATGCAGAACAGGTGTCATGGCCAATGTCCATCCAGCAATGTCGATTGTTTGTCAACATTGTACTGCTGTTTGTGGGAGCTTGCTGTGCACAAATTGGCAGTCATATTTTCTATTTTACAACAGTGACTGCATTTCAAAAATACATTGTTGGTTGTAAAATGGTTGGCAATACCACCAGGACTGATGAGGCCAGTGTGGAAACGAATGACTCTCCCACAGGCGGGGCAGGAGGTGACTGTGGGGGCAGGTGGCTGGGTAATTGGGGGATGATGGCCCACTTCTCAGTGCCATCCTGAACATTACTTTTTCTGCTGTTCACGAGCCAGGGATTTGCAGAAGTAAGTTGGGATGTTGCATTTTCTCACAGACTTTGAGAACAGCCTTACATCATTTCCTCTGTTCACCTGGTTATCTCCCATTATGCCAGAGCTTGGAACAGAGTGCGTGTTTTGGGAATCCGTTGTTCTGTTGTTCGAGAAAGGTAATAGGGATAATCCTGGGAATTTTAGGCCAGTGAGTCTTATGTCAGTGGTGGGCAACCAATTGAAGGGGATTCTTAGGGACAGGACTTACAAGCATTTGGAGAAGCATAGTCTTATTAGGGATAGTCAGCATGGCTTTGTGAGGGGCAGGTCGTGCCTCACGAGCCTAACTGAGTTTTTCAAGGAGGTGATAAAACAAACTGATGAAGGTAGAGCAGTGGATGTGGTGTATATGGACTTCAGTAAGGCATTTGACAAGGTTCCCCATGGTAGGCTCATCCAGAAAGTCACGAGCCATGGGATCCATGGAAATTTGGCTGTGTGGATTCAGAATTGGCTTGCCCACAGAAGGCAGAGGGTGGTCTAGAGCATATTCTGCCTGGAGGTCGGTGACCAGTGGTGTTCCTCATGGATCTGTTCTGGAACCCCTGCTCTTTGTGATTTTTATAAATAACTTCAATGAGGAAGTAGAGGGGTGGGTTAGTAAGTTTGCAGATGACATGAAGGTTGGAGGTGTTGTGGATAGTGTAGAAGATTGTCGTAGGTTACAACAGGAAATAAACAGGGTGCAGAGTTGGGTGGAGAAGTGGCAGATGGAGTTCAATCCAGCAAAGTGTGAAGTGATACACTTTGGAATATTGAACTTGAAGGTGGAGTACAAGGTTTCTTGACAGGATTCTTAACAGTGTGGAGGAACAGAAGGATCTTGGGGTCCAAGACCATAGATCCCTCAAAGTTGCCGTGCAAGTTCATAGGGTGGGTAAGAAGGCGTATGGAGTGTTGGCCTTCTTTAGTTGGGGGATTGAGTTCAAGAGCCGTGAGGTAATGATGCAGCTCTATAAAACTCTGGTTAGACCACACTTCGAATATTGTGTTCAGTTCTGGTCGCCTCATTATAGGAAGGATGTGGAAGCTTTAGAGAGGATACAAAGGAGATTTACCAGGATGCTGCCTGGATTAGAGAACATGTCTTGTGAGGATAGGTTGAGCGAGCGAGAGGTTTTCTCTTTAGAGCGACAGAGGATGGGAGGCGACCTGAGAGAGATGTATAAGATTATGAGGGGCATAGATAGAGTGGACAGCCAGCACCTTTTCCCCAGGGCAGCAATGGCCAATACCAGAGGACATCAGTTTAAGGTCAGAGGAGGAAAGTTTAGGGGAGATGTCAGAGGTTGGTTCTTTACACAGAGAGTGGTGGGTGCCTGGAACGCACTGCCGGGGGTGGTGGTAGAGGCTGATACAATAGGGTCGTTTAAGAGACTCTTAGATGAAGTAAGAAAACATGGCACATGGATGTAAGAAAAATTGTTATGGGCTGTGTAGGAGGGAAGGGTTAGATTGATCATGGAGTGGGTTTATATAGGTCAGCACAACATTGTGGGCCAAAGGTCCTGTACTGTGCTGTACTGTTCTAGGTTCTATGTTCTAATCTGCTGCCAGGCCAATGAATGTAATTAGGGCCTTGACTGTCGTCCTGGGGGAGGATGCCAACATTGGTTTGTTTATCCTTACTGTGGATTTGGACGACTTTGCAGGATAACACTGGTGGTCTTCAGTGCGTGTAGATGCTACTGAAGGTAGCCCAGGAGTGAGAGGATCTGGGACGGCAGGGACCACGACTGCCTGGTAGACCATGCGTTTTGTCCTCAGTTTGAGGTCTTAATCTACAAAGCCCTTTTCCTCGAGCGACAAGGGCTGTGCTGGCACACTGTGGGCGATGGTGACTTTCATTATCCATATCTGCCTTTGTTCAGAAGTGGTCCCCAGGTGTGGGGAAGCATTCCTCGTTTCCAGGGTCTCTTGTGAATCTTTATTGTCAGAGGGCAGTGTTGTACAGCAAGGGGCAGGGTGGGAGAGGACCTACATCTTGCAGGTGTTAAACACAAGGCTAATCCTTCAGAGAATAGGTCGACAATGCCTTGGATTCAGTGTCTGAACGTGTGCATCAACAAACATTATCTTTGTACTTCAGCTCAGCTACTGAGGTAGGGGTGACCTTGGTTCTGGAGTGGAGATGATGTAGGTTAAACACCACCTCCATCACCTCCATCCAGGGACCCAAACAGTCCTTTCAGGTGAGACAGAGATTCACCACCACCTCCCCTAATATCATTTACTGCATTTGGTGCATTCCACTACATTGGCCAGACCAAACGCAGACTAGGTGGCCGTTTCGTAGAACACCTGCACTCTGTCCGTAACCGCGACCTGCATCTCCCCATTGCCAGTCTCTTCAACTCCCCCTCCCACACTATCACAGATATGTCATTCCTCGGCCTCCTCCGCTGTCGGGAGAATTCCAAATACAAATGGAGGAACAGCACCTCATTTTCTGTCTTGGGGCCTTGCAGCCTAATGGGATGAACATCGAATTCTCCCACTTTAAGTAAACCAAACCACTCCCCCCCAACCATGCCCCTTCTTTTCTTCCCTTTTTCCTAGCCTGTCTCTCCTTTTTCTTCTCACCTATTTTTTTTACATCTCCCTTCCACCGCCCCATGGGGCACCTGCCTCCTTACCTTTGACCCATCCCCCAGTGGATCTGCTCTCCCCTCCTCCCCTGCACCTGCCCATCACTGTCTCTTACCTGCATCTACCTGTCACCACCCTGTGCCCTCCCCACCTCCCCTCTTTTGTCCACCTATCGCTGCTCTGTTTTTCCCTCCTATATATCGGGCTTCGCCTTTTCCTGTCTTCAGTCCTGAAGGAGGGTCCTGACCCAAAACATTGACCGACTGCTTTTTCCCATGGATGCTGCCTGGCCTGCTGAGTTCCTCCAGCATCATTGTGTTTTTCATCTAGATTCCAGCATCTGCAGTCCTTGTAAGACTGAGAGGCCTGACAGGCTGCACAATGAGAGGATCCTTCCCCTGGAGAGGGTGAGCTCTAGAACAAGGCCTCTAGGATAAGGGACGGCCATTTTAAAAGAGAGTGGGAGAGTGTCTGTGATTTCCTGGGCCAATCTATATGTCTCTACCAATCTCACCAAAACAAATTATCTGCTCATTTTCGCATTGCAAACCCCAGGCAGCCCAGAACCTGAGGTACTGGCACTGTGAGGTAGCAGCCCGACTGGCCGCACCACTGCACCCAGAAGTACAGAGAGATGGGGAGAGATCTCCAGAGTACTGGGCACAGCAACTGAAGGCATGGTTGTTGGAGGAAGGTCAGTGTCTGAGGAACAGTGTTTGGGAAGCTGAGAGGAGGTACAAAGGGGCAAGGTCATGGACTTAAACAAGGATGAAACTGGCGATGGGGCATTTTCAAAGTGGGCATTTATGCACGGGATTCTCTGCTTACCTGTTGGATTTACAGTGATGGCTTGACTTACGTTGGAGGGAGGTTATCCTTGAGACAAGCCTCTTTGGAGGTGGATCTGTCTGGAACAGTAACTTGGCATTTCCCTGCTTAATTCACTCCCTTTTATTTTAATCTTTTTCTTGAGGAAAAGACAATTAACTGAGCTACTTAGAGCAGTAATGGAATGATTGCTGACATCTGCACCTTACCAGTAGCTACAGAAGGTTTGGCTGTGTTGCCGCTTGGAAGGATTGATCTAGAAGATGATGTGATTAACATTATTGAACTTTGCATAATTCTGCACTAGTTTACTTTAATTAATTACATTGCTGATGTTTTTCAAGGAGCTTATGGGAAATTATTTGCCTTAAATTAATAAAAGCGGGGAGGGGACAACATGGTCAAAGATGAAAGAGAGATACTGCCTCCAGTTTTAATCAGTTGCATTTAACTATTCCATTCCCCAACTCAAAATCACTGACTAGGCCTTGATGTAGAGCACAGGTACTTGGGTGAGGTACCTGAAGGTCATGTTAACGGTCCCTTGAAAGCACAGAAACTGAGCCAGGAATGTCTCCTGGTGTTCAAGACAGACTCATCACAGCCAAGCCTTCATAAAAGAGATTGAAGTACAATCCATATTGCATGAGAAATGTATGACTTTCTAACCAGACACCAATATAATTCAGTGACCAACTGAGCAAGTATAATTGCTAAATAAATAGCATTGATATAGAGACTTCAGAATATCTGAAAGCACTTTCCAAATGTTGGATTGCTTTCAGTGTCTTACGTTTCCTGGGTATCTCCAGTCCAGTAAAATGGCCCCCAAGGTACTTGATGGTACCCACTCATTCATGACCAAGTAGAATGTGTCCACGAGCCCTGTCTTCTCAGGAATGTGGTCGTGGTGATGCACCATGTGTAAACATAGGCTGGAATGAGCAACAGTGTCCGCTTTAGCTCTTGGTTACCATGTGTTCATTTCCTCAGCCAGACTTCACTCATAAAGCCATAAAAATATATGACACAGGAGGAGGCCATTCTGCCTCTCTTATCCATGCTGGCCAACTTTCTTTTACTCATTTGTTGATGGGATGTGGCTGTGGCTGGCAAGGCCATTTGTTGTCCATCCCGAATAGTGCCCGGGGCTACTTCAGGGAGCAGTTAGGAATTAACCACATGGCTGGGTCTGGTGAAGAAGCTGGATAATTATGGCATTCTTCCATCTCTGAAAGGCAATAACGGACCTGATGTTTGCTTTCAGTGACAGTTCGGGAGTTTTATAGTCACTACTATTGAAACTCACATTTTATTCCAGATATAATTAATTACTTGAATTACTTGCCATGGTGAGATTCAAACTCTGGATCAATGGCCCTAACCTCTGATCACAGTCCAACTACTGAATCACTTTGCTGTAGCGCCAGTAAAAAGCCCTTTCACTTCTCAGCTCTCCGTCCGTAGCCTTGGAGCTATGGCCATTCGTTCAGGTGTTCCCGACTGGTCTTCACCAACATTGTCCCTTCTTCTGAAATGCTAAATTTTGCCACTGGAGAAGATTTGTGTTCATACAAAGATTTTCCCACACGGTCAATTTTCAGCCTATGAAATGCTACCTTAAATTGTTGTAACTTAGGAAACACCACGGCCGATTTGCACACAATAAACCGGAGATCTTGTGGTGGTTGAGTGAAAAATGTTGGTCTCATCACTGGAAGAAACATCCCTACTCTTGTGTAAACAAGAGACCTGTAACGTGATCTTCAGGTACCTCACCAAAACGTCTGTGCTCTACGTCAAAGCCTAGACAATAAAACTGAGTGAAATAGTCAAACCAATTCAGTCCTCACTGCCTGTACTAAGAATGATAATTCAGAATTTGAATGGCTCCCACCTTCCTCTTCCATAGCCCACAAGGGTCTGAGTTTCACTTTGCACAGGCTGGGATTTGAACCTTACGCTTGGGGCCGTGTGGACTGATCTCAGGTGCGTTCACTAGCTGAGGCACAGAGGTGCGCTCTGTTAATGTAATGGAAGATTGCGATTTAATCATCGGCCCTTTCTGTGTGGTCTCTTGAATTGATGATGGTCCCGACCAAGGTTCATGGATCTAGAGGTGAGGAAGTAAACTGGTCCTAGAAACACAGGTCTAAATGCCAGAGAGATCCTTTCCAATGAAGGATGAATTTTTCTAACGTAGAGAAACCTGGGCATGGTGTCCCACACGTCCCCATGCCCTTTCAGTGATATTGACTTCTGTCTTTCACTTAAACCCTCAACCAAATCATTCGGTGGACCTGTTTCCCAAATGGCATACTGTTTCTGCTTTTTTTCTCTGCTAAGTTATATTATTTAGATTGTAAGACAAGAGACGCTTTGTGTGTTATGGTTTGCAATATTTTACATTCTGGAGAAACAAATGACAAATTCAGACAGGTAAAAATCACAACCTGGGGGATGAAAGATTGGCTCAGACAGAAATCACCATTCAGTAGGTTCTTCAGGGAATGCGTACGGATGTCCAGATGAGGACAGGAACAGGTTCGGATTTGATGCACCTCCCTCAATAGTCACGCATTTGACAATCTCATTCATTGCCCCCCCCCACCCCCCCAACTCCCCCATTTAGGCTGCCTTGCTGCCTTGACCACAATCCAGGGCTCAATATATGCCTCACTTCATTCAGGAGAAAGTGTTGTAAATGTGTGCGGGTGTCACTGGCAAGGCCAGTGTTTCTTGTCCTTCCCTGATTATTCTCAAGAAGGTGGTGGTGAATTGGCGACATATTTCAGAGTCATGGTTGTGTGTGACTTGGAGAGGAACCTGCAGGTGGTGGTGCTTATCTAGTTCTTGGTACAGAGACCACGGGTTAGGCTGGTGTTGTCATGGTAGCACAGATGAGCAACTGCACTGCGTTTTGCAGATGGTATTCACGTCAGCCACTGTGCGCTGGTGGTGGAGGGAGGGAATGTGTAGTGCAAATGGCGTCACACTCAGCGAGTGTTGTTGGAACTGTGGACAGTATTCCTTCACACTCCTGACATGTGCCATGTAGATGGTTGAAGGGTTTGGAGGGTCAGGTCTTGACTCACCCAGTGCAGGATACCTGCTCTTGTGGTCACAGTATTTATGTGGTTAGGCCAGCTGAGTTTCTGGTAACTGGGTGATGTCCAAGATGGGAACTCAGCAACGTTAAGGCCATTGAAGATGAAGGGCAGGTAGTTAGATTCTGTCTTGTTGGAGATAGTTATTACCTTCCCTTTCGTATGGTGCACATGCTACTCATGCGTGCCCTACAAGTAACCACTTTTCAAAAGCAGACAGGTTTCAGTGTAACTGCAAGAGATGAGATGCAGGTGGGTGACTGGATGAAGGCAGATTCTTGGGAAGTCACCAATGTAGGATTTGACATCACAGGGTCCTGCAGAACTGCACACCAAAGGGTTAATGTTTGCTTAGGTCAGTGTGGCTCCCGATGGTCCCAAGCTGCAGCTGTTCCTGCAGTGTTTGATCTGCCAGTCAGCAGAGTGCTCTCTGACCTGCTTCAGCTTTCTGTATGGGAAAGTCAGTGCCTGTTTTTGTACCAATATCTTGTTTTGCACAGCCTTTCTCTTCACTGTCTTGTATAATTTTATGTATAATTTATGGATAATTCATGTTCTGTGTGTGGTCTGTACTTACATGCCTGTGATGTTGCTGCAGGCAAGTTTTTCACTGTACCTGTACCTCACCGTACTTGTGCATATGACAATAAACTCAACTTGAATCGATAAACTCTGCCTAACGGAGCATTGTGATGAACGAACCCTTGAATTTGCATCTTTTTAAAAGCTTTTGAACCTGTTGATCTCCCTAATCAATTTGATAATCTTCGGTTGTGTTAGTTCCTAGCTACCCTCCCTTGTATTCTATCTGGGCAAAGCAAAGGAAGAAGGAAATTAAATTTAAACAGCAACAGGTTTAAATTTCAAAACAATCTTTAAACAATGGATTGTTTTTGAGGTGCAGTCAGCAACAACAATGTCTTGCATTTGTTTCGTGCCTTTAATACATTAAAACATCCCAAGGTGGTTCTGTGAGATCAGACCAAAACTAAAACCCAAGCCCAAAGAAGGAGCCATGAAGACAAGTGACCAAATGGTAATTTTCAAGCTGCATCCTGAAGGGTCAAAGATAGTGGATAGGTAGAGAAGTTTGGAGAGTTATATTTAGTTACTGTTATTACAGAAGCAAGTGAGCACTCTCATCTCCCATCTAAAATTAGTCACTGTCATAACAGAGGTTAAATGAACTGTTGATATCCTCCCTAAAATAATCACCTAATATTTTATTCCTAAATACTGTTTAAGACATTTATTCTCATTTCTAACTCTTCACAGTGTCAAAATTATGACACTTGGTGCCACCTCTAAGGCATTTGTTCTCGGTGCCTTACTCCAGACCTCCTCGTTTTGCCCTTTCCCTCCTCCGATCCGTAGACTCGACCCACCGGGTTAACCGTCACAGCATTATCATTTTTCAGCTCTGGTTGTGATACATTGGGAAAGATGAGAGGGATGTGGACAGGGTGCAGAGGGATTTCTTGCCATGGTTCTGTGGGTGAGGGTGGTCACTTGTATGGAGAAGGTGTTCTTCTCAGAGCAGAGAGGATGGAGGGGAGATTTGAGAAGGGGGTTCAAAGTGATGACATGTTTGGACAATAAATAAGTAGAAAGTTAAGAATCTAAGGGAGCAGGAGAAAGGCCACAGCCCCTCAACCTTGCCCCAACATTCAATATGGCTGATCTGCCGCAGGCCTCATTTTCTCTGTTGTACCAGTTCCCCTTTAGCTCTCAATTCCTTGACCTTTCAATGATGAAACTGTTGTCTATAACCTGAGGTACACTGGAGAAAACCAAAGTTGGCTGTGTGGGGATGCAGCACTAACTGGGTGATGGGAGCCTGAGGGCAGTGCTGGAAATCCATAATGTGGGGTCCTGCAGGGATGGGGCTGCAGCCTTTGCTGTTTGCCAAATATGTAAGTGGTGGGTGAGAATTCTGCGGTATGCTTCGCAAGTTCACCAGTGATACAAAACTTGGTGGAATTGTAGTTAATGAGAACGGTCGTTTAAAGTCAACAGGAAAGTTGGTTGAAGCAGTGGTAGATGGAATCTAATCCGGAAAAGTGCAAGGGAATGCATTTTGGGAGGTCAAATTCTGACAGGACATCCAGAGTAAGTGGCGGGGACCTTCGGAGCATTGATGTACGGAGGGTCCTTTGGGTACAAGTCCACAGCTCCCTGAAAGTGGTGACACAGGTGGGTAGGGTGGTGAAGAAGGCATTCGGCACTCCTGCCTTCATCAGTCGAGGTGTTGGGTATTAAGATTGGAACGTCACGTTGCAGCTGTACAAAACACTGGTTAGACCACATTTAGGGTATTATGCACAGTTTGGGTTGCCACACTACAGGAAGGATATGGTAGCAATAGAACAGAAAAGATTCACCAGGATGCTGCCTGGAATGGAGGGCTTGAGTTGTAAGGAGAGACTGGACAGGCTGGGACCATTGTCCCTGGAGCGAAGGAGGCTGAGGGGTGACCTTAGAGAAGTTTACAAATTTATGAGGGACATAGATAGGGTGGATAGAATCCTTTTCCCAGGGCAGGGAGTCTAGAACTAGAGGGCACAGGTTTAAGGTGAGAGAGGAGAAATTTAGAAAGATCTGAGGGGTACATTTTTCACACAGAAAGAGGTGAATATTTGGAATGAGCTGCTAGAAGAGGCGTTGGAGGCAGATACAACTACAATATTTGAAAGGCACTTGGACAAGTACTTGGGTAGGAAAGGTGCAGGGGGATATGGGCCTACTGCAGGCAAATGGGGTTAGTGGAGATTGGCATCATGGATGGCATGGACCAGATGGGCTCAAGGGCCTGTTCCTGTGCCCTCTAGTTCCAGACTCCTTTGTTATTCTATGATACTATGAAACCACTTTTTGCCTCAGTGAACTGTGCCCTGACATGTTGTACCTTCTATTCTGTGAGCTGTGTCATGAGGTAGCCAGGACTCCCAGTGTTTTGGTTTGCTCTGGGTCCAGGTAAATCTCAATCTGACACAGGGAGTCTTGTGTTCCGGTGTCTGCAGTGGTAGTTGAACCCACAACCTTCTGACCCAGAAGATGTGGCTGGGCCATGCAGCCTCTCACACCTGCCCTGCCATTCAGTGAGATCATGCCTGACCTTTCACCTCCTCAGCACCTTCCTGCATTCTCACATCCCCCATTCCTTCATATCCAGAAATCTATCAATCTCTGCCTTCAAAACCCACCAGTTTGAGCCCCCACGATTCTCAAGTCAAGACCTCCAAAAATACACAACCCTCTGGGTGAAGAAATTCCTCCTCATCTCTGCTCTGAATAGCTGACCCCCACGTGAGCTGTGAATGGGCTGCTTTTTGAGGAGGCTGCCTGTATCCCGCAGCAGAGCTGAGTAGAGTGAGAGTGACAGAAGCAACAAACTACAGATGCTGGAATTCTGAAATAAAATCAGAGATAACTGCAGGCTCTTGGTAGGTTGGGGAAAGAAAGAGAATTAAAGTCTGAGGTCACTTGGGTCAGAAGTTCATCTTTTATTGCCGATGAATCCTTTGAATCAAATGTCTGCCTGCAATAATTTAACTGCTGTCATCTTTGCAAACCCTGTGCAATGTTTTTTCAGGGACAGAACAGCATTAAGAGCTTTTTTGAATTATGTGAGTAAGTTGACTTTTTTTATGTGTGAAAAATTTACTTTATTCAATCTGTCAAGGTTGCAAAAAACTGGCAAAATCATTGTCGATAATCTAAATCAGCTAAGAGATGTCTGGAGTTTAATCAGCATTAAGTCCCTGAATCAGCATCAATGATGTACTTCAGTTGAGTATCCCTACGGCTGGATTCAGTCACACTTCAACTCAGCACTCAGTAATGTCATCAGCACCTTTGCCAAAGCTACAATATTTACAAGGTGGGCAGAGAATCCACAGGAAGCTCAGACTGCTGAGTGTTTGGGTCTTTGTCTCATCGCAGAGGAGGGGCCATGAGAAATTAGGAAAGCAAACAAACATTAATCAGTGGATCAGCTTTGACACGGCAGACGTCCTTGTCGTAGGTGTCTAAAGATCAAGACCTCAGGCCCGGCACAAGACTCATGGTGTGTTGGGCACCAGTGAGCCCTGCCCTCCCATACCTGAGACCTGGACTAGCCACAGCAAGGCACTGGGAAAATATCACCCTGCAAACTCCTCCCAATTCTTTGGAAGGGTAAGCAAGCCAACGTCAGCGTCCCTTTCCGGGCTCACATCCCAGCACTGAGGTCCAAGTTAAACTCAATCAGCTCCAGTCAGCTGGCCACATCCTTTGTATGCCCCAAACTACTCCCCAGATGGGCACAGGCTACCCAGACATGATTCATCTTCTGCTCCAACAATGGAACGGCAATGCAGTTCCCACATTGGCTTCACCAATTCCCCACAGAACCGGAGAGGAAGCCTTGATCCTGAGGGACAAAGGAGAAGTAGATGTAGTGTCTCAGGATGGAGACCCTAGCGGACGAATGGAGTCTGGGTTTTGTTATAGATTCACAAAGGAGACTACCCACTCCGAGGCAAGGGATGATCAGGAGACAGAATTCAGTACACTAAAATGGAATAAATACAAGTGATTTACTGTTTCATTTGGACCAACTGTTTGGGTCTGTGGATGGTGGGAAGGAAAGCGATAACAGGGCAGGTATTGCAATCTTGTTGAAGTGGCGGAAATTCTTCAGATATCGAGGCTGCAGGAGTGAGACATGGGAAATAGATAAGACACGGTCAAAGAGCCAGGGCAGAGGAAAAGCCACAGGAAGGGAAAATGCAAGTCTGGTCATCAGAGCAGAGAAGGAGGAACGAAATGCAGTCCTTGCAGGAAGCAGGGTGGAAGGAACTTTGAGAATCTAGGAGTTTGCAATGGATATTGGCTGCTACACTGTAATCCATAGAAATGCCCAAACCTGAAGTGGGGACAGAGAGATCCAGGGTGGAGGGGTGGGGGGGTGGGTGTGGGGGTGGTAGTCAAAGAAAGTGAGAGTAGGGTGGAAACATCAGCATAAATAATGAAAGTTTGCAGTCTGGAGCAGCACCTTTGCAGTTGTTCATGTATTGGGAGAAGGACTGAAGGAGTCTGTGGTCTGTGTACAACATTACCCACCACTTTCCTGCCACCGTGAGACTGCAAAAGGGCTCTCACCTGTCATCCATACAAATGTCCATCCCTAGCAAGGGGACTCAGCCAGTTAATAGGAACTTACACAGCAAACGGCTGTCAATCCTTCAGTGAAGACAGTAAACACTGTTATGAAAATGAATCTGGTAGTTTAGTGGTTGAATTCCTGGATTAGAATTCAAAGTCCTGGACCATTAATCTGGAGGTGTGAGTTCAAATCCCATCCTGGCCACCAGGGATCTTAAATTCGAGTAAAGAGCTATTGTTGGTTCTGGTACCAGGAAACTATCAAATTATTGTAATTTGACCATGCCTTTTAGGATTTCCTCTGGGTGCTCTGGTTTCCTCCCATATCCCCAAAACATGTTGGTTGTTAGATTGGTAGGTGCATTTTTACCATTTTAGTGTACTGAATTCTGTCTCCTGATCATCCCTTGCCTCGGAGTGGGTAGTCTCCGTTGTGAATCTATAACAAAACCCAGACTCCATTCGTCCACTAGGGTCTCCATCCTGAGACACTACATCTACTTCTTCTCCTTTGTTGTTGACTCTTCATTTCCCTCCACAGATACTTCCTGACCTGCTGAGTTCCTCCAGCACTTGTGTTGCTCTGGGTTGGTAGGTTAATTGGTCACCATAAAAAAATTGCTCCCAGTGTGTAGGTGAGTGGTTGAATCTGGGGCAGTTGATTGGATTGCAAGGAGGATAAAATGTGTTAGGGTAGGATTGATGTTGTGGTTACCTGATGGTTAGCATGGACTCAGTGGGCCAAAGGGCCTCTTCCTGTGCTGTACCTGTTTGTGCCTCTCTAACATCACTGCAGATGAGTGTCGGCAACAACATGTCAAATAACCCAAAGCGATATGAAATACTGAGCCACATGAGGAGGTATTAGGACAGTTCAACAACAGCTTGGCCAAGGCAATGGTTTAACAGAAGATCCTTAATGAAAAGGCAGTTTTAGGGAGGGAGTTATTCAATGAAGGCATGGCTCCAGTGGCAGGAGCTGAAAGAGCCAACAAGTCCCAGTGCTGCTGCATGCTCCATAGTACATAAGCACAGCGCAGCTGCCTACAGATTAAACTGATTCTCAGTGCGGTAGTTCCTAACTTGTAGCATTAGTTCGTTGTGGTGAACTTAGCTTCCCCATTCCAACGCAGGAGAAGGTGATTCGGCCCATCGGCTCTAAGCTCTTCCGTTGTCCCAGCAGAACAATCCCATCAGTTCCGTTCCCCCCGCTGTTCCTCTGTTGTTCTACAGCCTGTTCCCTCTGTACATCCACTCCCCCTTGCTTGTCCTGTCACTTTGTCTACTCTAGGGGCAATTTACAATAGTCAATTATCCTCCCAGCAAGTTATTGAGGTGTGGGAGGAAACTGGAGCATCCAGTCACAGGCAGAACGTGCAGGCTCCACACAGACATCCGCGAGGTCGGCATCAACCCTGGGATCCTGGAGCTGGGAGGCAGCAGCACAAATCGTTGGGTCACCGTGCTCCCATATGCAATGATGAGATTGGATGTGGCCTGAAATGTTTCATCATGTGACCTCCCATCCCAACCCTGCTGTCCACCCGTTGGTCACCCGACACGTCCATCCCAAGGTATCAGCCTGAAATGTAAACTCTGTTTCTCCCTCCATGGATGCTGCCTGACCTGCTGAGTACTTCCAGCATTTCCTTACGTTACATCCGTCCTCATGTGCACCACTCTACCGTGCTGATTAGAAACCTGATGCTTCCCAATGATAGGATCATACAGCAGAGATACAGGCCCCTACGGCCCATCTCGTCTGTGCTGACCGTGATTTCTGCCTATGCAAATCTAATATGCCTGCATTAGGCCTGTCTCTCTCTACGTCTGTCCTATCCGTCCAAATGTCTTTTAAACATTGCAATTGTACCAACCCCTGCACCTCCTTGGCAGCTTGTTCCAGAGAGCTACCACACTCTGTGTGAAAAAAATACCCCTTAATATCTGATTCAGGACCCAACAACAAATCTCCAACATTTTCCACTGACCATTTTTCTCCTGGAATTATTTGCAGTGGAAATCAATCATCATTTATTTCTTAGAGAGCCCAAGACATCCCAGGAGGACAGGAACCTCTGTGCCCCAGGCATCTATCATTTTATGGCCTGCAGATGAGGTGCCTGACCACACATTGACCCCTGATTTCATGACCTGGTTCAAGAATTTGTCACGTGCTGAAATGTGGTTGTAAAGTTGCATCCTCCTGCCTATTGAGGCATAGCTACGGGGCTTGTTACCAACCAGATCTTAGTGCCAGGTTTTCAGTCAGTTCACAGAACTTCCCCACTGAAGTTCCTTCAAACTGCGTCACACAACAGCTGAAACACCTACTCAATCAATGTCCGTGTTTTGTCTGTTTATGAGAAAACAGTGACAGACCTTATCAGCAATAATTCCAGGATTTACATTACCGCGTTCAAATTAAACTCTGGCCGTTAATTTTATTTAACGGGCTGTTGCACTGCTCCCTGAGGTTTGTGCCCACCGTGTAGCCACCCCCAAACCACGCTGACCCACAAACCACAACTTTCTCTCCTACGCTGTCAAAGGATGGAAAAGTGACAGTAAACGCTGGGCCCACAGCAAGTCTTTGTGAAAAGAGAAAAAGTTATTGTTTCAGGCCGAAAACCTGGGATCTGTCTTTCAGCCTGAGACATCAAATCTACTTCTTTTGCCACAGATGCTGCCTGGCCAGCTGAGTGTTTACAGCATTTTGTAATTTTGCTTCAGATTTCCAGCATCTGCAGATTATGATGGATTGGTGCTAAAGACCTTGTGGACATGTCTCAGGAATGCACCTAGCTGTCCTTTAAATGAATTTATGTCTGCATTCATGATGATCGCAGCTAATTTGCTCTGCGGACTCCAGAACTTGGGAGAAGTTTTGCCTGAATTAACTTCTCATTCCCTATGTTTCTAAGCTGAAACCTTTGCTGCAGTTTCCTGCAATCTTGATTGATATAGAATGCATCAATTTAGTATGCTGTTAAAATGTCAACATCTACTCCCAACCACAACAACTTGCATTTGTATAGCACCTTTAACACTGTATTAAGTCTCATGGCACTCCGCAGAGCTGTAACACCAATCCACTTGAGGAATTGTCAAGGGAGATGAATGAAAGCTTGGTTAAAGAGAGGTGGAAAGGCAGAAAGGTTTAGAGAAGGAATTCCAGAGTTTAAGGCCTTGGGAGATGAAAGCCCAGCTACCAATGGGGAGTGAGTAAATTCGGGGTTAAGCAAGAGCCAGAATTAGAGGAGTGCAGAAACCTCAGTGCAGCAATGGCAAGGATTCTGAGGGATCTGAAAACAAGGATGAAATTTTTAAATGATGCCATGGCTCAATAGGGCAGGAGGGTTTAGGATAACCTTAGATTTACAGAGGGACGTTAGCCAGCACTGCCTGGGATTGGTCTGGTTTAGAGATAACAAGGGTGTGCATGAGGTTTCCCACAGCAGGAATGTTGAAGCGGGAAGGAAGTTGGATGATGTTACAGAGGAGAAAATAGACTGTTCACATTTGCCTCCTGGCCCTGTGCTGTGAGAACAACTTTCCACTGATGCTGCTTCATGTGATGTTTTATCTTAATTAAACTAAAATGAGATGCATCAATCTATGATTTATTGATGTCCTGCTGACAATACAGTCTAATAAAACCATATAATTTGTCACAGCTTGTATGTAGTTATGTAGAATCCAATCAGAAGATTGGAATTTGCCCATTCCATAGGACTGTGAATCTTTCAACCAGTTCTGGTCACCTAACCTCAGGTAGCATGTGAAGCTCCTGGAGAGGGTGCAGAGAAAATTTACTTCAGTGGATCCAGGGATGGAGGTTTTCACCTGGAAGGTTAGACTGGAGAAATGAGATTATTCCCCTTGGAGCAGAGGTTGACAGGAGATATGCTAGAGATGAGGAGGATCATGGTAGGTCTGGACAGGATAGCGAGTGTTAATCTGTTCCCAGTGACAGATGGTTCAGGGATCAGGGGACATAGATATAAAGTGGTAGAGAAAAGATACAAGGGGGATGTGAGGAAAATCTTGGTGCAGAGAATGGTTTTGATCAGAAAATCACTGCCTGCAAGGACGATGGGAACAATCAGGAATTGAGTAGGCACTTGATGAGAATAATTTGCAGGACTGTAGGGAAAGAACAGAGAAATGGGATTACCGGGATCGCTCTACAAAGGACCAGCATGGACATGATGGACCAAATGGCCTTCAGCCTTACCATAACAATTCTATGACTCTGTCGTCTTGCTACCTGAATCCCATTTACCTGCCTTTGATCCAAACCACTTCATATCTTTCTCAACAAAAACGTACTGAATGTTACAAAATTTCCACTTGGTCTTTGGAAGTGACTCAGGAGCTGCCATCTTCTACACAAACCAATTAAATCTGAGGGTGACAGAGTCAGAGGGTCATCCAGCACAGATTGGACATTGGACATGTTTCCCTTGAGCGAAGGAGGCCGAGGGGTGATCTGATAGAAGTATACCAGACTACGAGAAGCGGACCTTTTTGCCCGTCAACACTAATCCCACTTGCCCACATTGGGTCTGTATCCTTCTCTGCCTTTCCTAGTTAAGTGTCTGTCCAAATGCCTCTTAAGCGTAGTGATTGTATCTGATTCTCCAACCTCCTTCAGCAACAGGTTCCCGATATCAGCCACTCTCTGTGTGAAAATACCCGTCAGATCACTTTAAAACTCCTTCCTCGCACGTTAAAACTATGCCTTCTTATTTTTGATGTGCCCACCATGAGAAAAAGATTATGGCTACCACCCTATCTGCACCTCTCATAATCTTGTTATTTCTATCAGATCACCCAGGGAAAACAAGCCCAACCTATCCAATCAACCCCATAACTAAAGTCCTCCAATCCAGGCAACATCCTGGTGAACGTCCTCTGCACCCTCTCCAGCACAATCACATCCTTCATAGAGAGATACAAGCAGTCGCTAGAATCTGGAGTAATCTGCTGGAGTAACATCTGTTGGGGGGCAAGGGAAATGTTGATGTTTCAGGTCAAAACCCTGCATCAGGACTCAGGTCTCAGGGTCCTGCAGGGTTTTGACCCAAAACGTCGACAATTCCTCTCCCCCCACAGATGCTGCTCGACCCGCTGAGTTTCTCCAGCAGATTGTTTGTTGCTCCAGATGCTTCCTACTGTGGGGGTGAACTGCAAACAACACTCCACGTGATCTCAGCAGTGTTTTGTGAAGTTACAGCATAACATCCCAACCTTTACATTGAATGCCTGACCTATGAAGGCAAGCATGCCATATACCTTCATCACCATCCTATTGACCTGGGTTGCCATTTTCAGGGAATTATAGACTTAAACCACTTGGTCTGTCAGTTCATGAACATTCCTTCCTGCCCCACCATTTACACCATCAGTGTATTTCAAGAGTGGAGAGAGATGGAGACCGTTCATCAGGAACAGAAGTTTAGAATCGTTTGCTTAGAATCGTTCAGGTACCCAGAGGCACAGCTGGAGAACTAATTATTGTAAAGATCTTTCGGATGACATGTCTTAAATTTCCTCTGGCTAGAAATGAAGATTCAAATGAAATCCCCTCTCCCACCTCTGATGAAAACATTGCATGTTTTTGACAAATGTTGGGTGAGAGGAGTTCAGATCTCACCATGGCAGCAGTCGTTGGTCATAGGGCATCTCAACCTTGCTTTGCCATGTTTGATCCAAGTGTTGACCTCAACACCACCTTTCTGCCTGAGTAACAAGACCTTAAATACATCTGCAATCCAAAATCTGTCCTTCAGCAACTGGGGTCCACCTGCTTTCTGGTTCCAAAGATCCACAGCCTGCTGAGAGAAAGATGTCCTCCTCATCTCCATCTTAAATGGCAGCTGTCTATCCCAAGTGATATCCAGAGCCTAATATCCTGTTGAGATGGAGACACGAGAGTTTGCAGATGCTGGAATCTGGAGCAAAAATCTGGAGAAACTCAGCAGGTCAGGTGGCATCTGTGGAGGGAAATGGACAGTCGACGTTTGGGGTCGAGACCCTTCACCTGGCCATTCTGTTGAGAAACTATGTAATCCAAATCAGCCAAATGGCCTCAGTGCCATCTTAAACCTTGACTAAAGGGCAGAAGCCAAAGAAGTTTCTGCCACCTTGTGACTCTTCACAGGGACTTGTGTGCAACATGGTGGTGGGGGAGCAAGCAGGGGGCAACTACAGACCAAACAAAATATGTATTTTTCATTTTTACCCAGAGAGCCATTGAGCATCACAACACAGAAACAGCCCCTTTTCCCATGATGTCTGCATGGACCCTCAATCACCCATTTTCTACTAACCCTACACTGACACAAATTACTCTCCCTTTGGCCACAGATTCCACCACTCCCATCCACATTATAGGGGCAATTTACAATGGTCAATTCATCTACCAACCTCATGTCTTTGGGATGTGGGAGAACACCCGGAGGAAATCCATGCAGTCACAGGCAGAACATGCAAACTCCACACAGACAGGGTCAGAGGTCAAGATTGAACCCCTGTTTCTGGAGCTGTGAGGCAGTGGTTCTACCAGCTGAGCTACTGGGCCACATTTACCCATCACAGTAAGAACACATGAACACCTGGTCATCCATGATGTCATACAGGACTGAAACCTCTGGCCACCACACCTTGCTGACTATCAGGGATCTATCTCGACAAATCCTATTTACAACCCACTTGCTCCATCACCTCTATGCCTTGGTGATTTAAATGCTCATAGAGTCATAGGGTAATACAGCACGGAAACTGGCCCTTCGGCCCAACTGGTCCATGCCAACCACAGCATCCTCCCTGCTAGTCCCAGTTGCCCACATTCAGCCCATAACCCTCCAAGCCCCTCCCCTCCATGTACCTATCCAAATGCCTCTTAAATGTGGCAATTGTACCCGCCTCGACCACTTCCTCTGGTAGCTCATTCCAGGTACTCACCACCCTCTGTGTAAAGAAGTTACCTCTCAGGTCTTGTATCTGTGCCCTCTAGTTACAGACTCCCCAACCCTGGGGAAAAGACAATGACTTATCCATACCCCTTGTGGTTTTATAAACTTCTATGAGGTCACCCTACATTCTCCTGTGCTCCAAGGAATAAAGGATCCAGCGTGGCCAACTCTCCCTATAACTCAGTCCGGGCAGTATCCTCATAAATCTCTTCTGCACCCTCTCCAGCTTGACAATGTCTTTCCTATAACAGGGTGACCAAAACTGTACACAATACCCCAAGTGTGGCCTCACCAACGACTTATATAACTGCAACATAATGTCCCTACTCCTAAACTCGATGCCCTGACTGATGAAGGCCAGCGTGCTAAACGCCTTCTTCACCACCCTGTCTACTTGCGCGGCCACTTTCAGCTAAATGTGCACTTGTACTCCCAGGTCCCTCTGTTCCACAACACTCGTCAGTGCCCTGCTATTCATCTAGATACTTCTTAAGTACTGTGACAGCCTCTGACTCAAGCAGTACGTTCCAGAAACCAGTACATTTAAATGCCTGCTCATCCACCATTATCAATAACCTGCTCTGCACAATCCCATTACTTCAATTATTTCAGATTATTTGATTAGATTCAGAAAGAGACTAAAATTAGTAGCTGATTTCAAGAGAACCACTGTTAGATCAATGGGGAATTATTGTTCATCGAACAATGTGGAGTTCACTGTTCTGAGGTTGAACTGGGACAAGTACAACAGGATAAGTGGGAGAAACGCACCCGGGAGAAAGGAGTAGCAGGATATGAGGATGGGCTAGTGGGGAGGGCATTTGTGTCAAGCACAGGAATTGGCCTGGACAGGCCAGCCCAAATGGTCTTATTTTTGTCAGCTGTTTAAGCCTCTGCCTCACAGCTCCAGACATAGGGTTCAATCCTGATATCCGGTTTTGGCCGTGTGGAGTAGGTACATTCTCCCTGTGGGTTGTCTCTGCGTGCTCTGGTTCCCTCCCACGTCCCAAAGCTGTGTGTGTCGGTAGGTGAATTAGCTGCTGTAAATTGTCCCTTGTGTGTAGGTGAGTGATAGAATCTGGGGAGTTGATGGGAATGAGGGGTTTATAAAATAGGATCAGTGTAAATGGTTGCATGATTTCACTTGGAAGAATTATTCCTGGAATCTGTCCTAAGTATAGTTTGGTTCGCATACACATTATGATGTGGATGTTTCAATCCCAGAGTTGGCCACAAGAAGAGTTATTTCAAGAGCAAGATGTTACGTATTTTTAATTGTACCGATGCAAATCTGTTCCAATATGTGAGCTTCCTTTGAAGCAGTTAGTGTTCCTGGTTTATCTCCTCTGTACATAGGTTAATAATTTAGTTACTCTCGTGTTTCCTGGCACCGTTTTTGCTGGTTGTGTGTTCCCTAGATGTGTCTTCAACATGCAGACTAACCAGAGAACCATTCCCTTTGAGTAAGACTTCCTCTAACTTTTGGTTGATGATTGAATTCCAAAACCTCATCTGTCTTGTATCATCACCAGAACTGTGCTCTTGATGAATTTCCTTGATCCAAAAGATTTATCCTTGGTCTCCCAGCCAATAATTAATTCTAAAATTAGATTTTCTGGTCAGTGTCACATTGCCAGTTGTGGTAGCCGTGCTACTCAAAAATACTTCATTGGTTGTGACTCACTTTGACGCTGTAAAAGTGATACAAAAATGTAAGTTCTTTTCAGTTTGAGATGTTGATATTTCAAGGTTTAACACCACCAAGTCGTTACAAAAAAAAACCAGTTCCATTTGGCTCAGCACGCATCTTGTCCTATAAATAAAACAATTTCTGCAGAGTAACTTGTACCCCTTCCAAGTGTAGAACAACCTGCCATGGCATTTCTGGACTGTGTGGGAAGACAGGTTCCAAGGGTTTAGATGCTGTGGTTGGGACACTGTCCCAGTGCCACCCACCTATTTACCTGAGAAAACATTGCACTTCAGTTACCACTGGGGATACAGTGGCTAAGTTACTAAACAAGTAATCCAGAGTCCAAGGCTCATGAATTCAAATATCAACGTGGCAGACCAGGAGAAATCGGAGCAGGATTTGACCATTTACCCCATCCTGCCCACTCTACTATTGAATGGGATCACAGCTGATTTGATCAGTGGCATTAAATCCACTTACCCTCAATTCGGGTAAGTTGTAAGGTATCTCTGGCATCACTGTTGCCATCAATGCACTCACTGTCATAAACACTGTTCAAATCCTTCAACTCAGACCTCCGTATGGCCTCGTTCCCTCCCAAATTGTGCTTCCTCCTCTGGTCCAACAGCCCCCAAAAGTCTCTGTGTTCGTTCAGTTCTGGGGTCCTCGCTGACTTCCACATTCCACCAGCGCTGGCCTGCTCCTCAACAATGGCAAAGCTCATCAATTCCATCTCTGGAGCTCTCCCCCTCTCCGACACTCCCTAACCCACCTTTCCACCTGCCCACAGATCTCCGCAGGACCCAGACTTTTTGTCTAATTACACTGTTGGGTCATTTCAGCATGTTCACTATGTAAATGCCCTGAGATCTAGCCACAGACAACAGTGAACAAGGCTTGGTCACTATCAGCCTCAAGTATTGCTACTGTCCACACTACTGCTGAAGTCCCTTCCCTGCTTTCTGGAACATAATGGGAGAAAGCTTGTCCGTTGTTTTAAAAGCTTCAAACAGTGTGTGCGGCTACAGGGTATGTGCACCGGTTTAATATTTAAAGAAATTAGAAACTTTCATTGCTCCTATTTTAGTCTCCGAGATGCAGGAACTAGGAAATGCTTCCATGATTCGATCGAGGGAGAAAGAGAAACTAGAGTCGAGAAAATGAAGAGGATGGACAAGGTCACGGAACCAGAGGAATTTACAACACGGGAGTCCATTTGATCCATTGTGTTTATGCCTGCCAAAAATGGAGTTTAGCTTAATCCCACTTTCCAGCTCTCAGTCAGTAGCCCTGCAGCTTATGGTTCTTCAAGGTACTTTATAAATGTGGGGAGGAGACTCCACCATCCCCTCAGTCAGTCCCCCTTCTCTCGCAGAGTGAAATCCTTCTTCCAGTTAATTGAAATCCATGCCCTTAATTACTGACTGTTCCACTGAGGTCTTTCTCACTGCCTGAGCTTGTAATAATCTTATACACTTTAGTTAAATCTCCTTTGTTTCAACAAATATACTCTCAGCTAACTCGGTCTCTCCTCATAATAATTCTCCAGCCCTCAAACAGCTTTAGGCACCTCCCCAGGACTCTCCCTGTTCGATACAACACAGAGGGAATCCGTTCTGCCCACTCCTTTCTGAAAGAACCAGTGAATCCCATTCACGAGCAACAAACAATCTGCTAGAGGAACTCAGTGGGTCGAGCAACATCTGTGGGGGGTGCAGGTTCCAGCTTCTGCAGTCTCTTGAATCCCATTGCCTGCATTTCACCTTTCAACAAGTCACTTGTTGGGATAGTTAGTCCTCTGAAGCTGTAATCAGTTCTGATGCCATTACTGTTCTTAATTCCATTGACAAACAACCCTCCATGGGATGTCCAACCTCTCCCTTTGTATATGTTCAAGGCTGAGATTTTGGTCTACTACAGGTTTTAGTTATGGAGACCAGGTAGGTAAATGAAACTGAGGCCAATGATCAGAACAGCCAGGTGTTACCAAGTGATGGAGCAGGGCTCAAGGGGATATATGCAATCCCAGTGGAAGCCTTGCTGGTCACCCCAATCACCCCCAGCACTACCACCTCTTTACCTCTTACTGATAAAAACATTGCATATTAGTTATCAATGAGGCTACAGTGAATGGTGGCTAATTTTCTGGACTAATAATCTAGGGGTCTAGACTGATGATTGGGAGGGACAGGAGGAGGCAGGGACTCAAATATCAACAAATGGAACGTAAGAAATAGGAGCAGTATCAACCCAGGAGCCCTCTCTCCTTCTCTGTCATTCAATGGGATGGTGGTTGACCTGATCATTGGCTTTCATACCTAGTTCCCACAATCTTCAGTTCTCCAGTAGTCCAAAAATATAGCTCAGACTTGAGTATACATAACATCTACAAGTCTCTAAAGTTGAGATTTCCAAAATTTCATAAGCCTCTGAGAGAAGAAATTTCTCCTCATCTCAGTCTTAAATAAGCACTCCTTCACCCTAAAACCATCCCCTCTAGTTCCAGATTCAGGGAGAGAATCCCCTTGGCATTTACCTCGTCAAACCCCTCAGAACCTTCGATGTTTCAAGATCACCTCTTATTTTTCTAATCTCCTGTAACTATGCTCTGCTTAATTGTTCTTCATATGACAACCCCTTCATGACAGAACTGTTGGAACTACCTCCAAGGTGGATACTGCAGAGGGACATTGATAAGATGCAGAGCTGGACTGAGAAGTGGCAGATGGAGTTCAGTCTGGAGAAGTGTGAGGTGGTACACTTTGGAAGGACAAACTCCAAGGCAGAGTACAAAGTAAATGGCAGGATTCTGGGTAGTGTGGAGGAGCAGAGGGATCTTGGGGTCCATATCCACAGATCCCTGAAAGTTGCCTCACAGGTGGATAGGGTAGTTAAGAAAGCTTATGGGGTGTTAGCTTTCATAGGTCAAGGGATCGAGTTTAAGAGCCGCGAGGTAATGATGCAGCTCTATGAAACTCTGGTTAGACCACACTTAGAGTACTGTGTCCATTTCTGGTCGCCTCGTTATAGGAAGGATGTGGAAGCGTTGGAAAGGGTGCAGAGGAGATTTACCAGGATGCTGCCTGGTTTAGAGAGTATGCATTATGAGGAGAGACTAAGGGAGCTGGGGCTTTACTCTTTGGAGAGAAGGAGGATGAGAGGAGACATGATAGAGGTGTACAAAATATTAAGAGGAATAGCTAGAGTGGACAGCCGGCACCTCTTTCCTAGGGCACCAATGCTCAATACAAGAGGGCATGGCTTTAAAGTAATGGGTGGGAAGTTTAAGGGAGAGATCAGAGGAAGGTATTTTATCCAGAGAGTGGTTGGGGCATGGAATGCACTGCCTGGGGCGGTGGTGGAGGCAGGTACATTGGTCAAATTCAAGAGATTGCTAGATAAGCATATGGAGGAATTTAGAAAAGAGGGATATGTGGGAGGAAGGGGTTAGATAGTCTTTGGCGAGGTTTAAAGGTCAGCACAACATTATGGGCCGAAGGGCCTGTATTGTGCTGTACTTTTCTATGTTCTATGATTCTATAACTTTACTTAATAAGGTGGCCAGAAATATTCTGGCTTTGCCGTTAATAGCCACACACTAGGAGAGAATGGAAACTTCCCATGGCAAAACACAAGGAAGGAGAACCATTATTGTGAAGAAGTGATTGAGGATTGAGGATGGTCGGATAGAATGCCCTTTGCTTTCGTTCCTCGAGCCCATCAAAGGAATGGGAACGGAGGCTGTCAGGCTTGCTCCCAAAATATGTGTGAGGATAGGCGTAAAAATCTAGCCTTGTTCAGAAAGATATTTTTCACCGGGATTCTCAGATGGAAAGAAATCTGTTATTTAAGACATTGCAATGAGATTTGTGTGGAAGTAAAGTCTTAATCCTAAGTGGCACCTATCATGACCCCAGGATATCACAACCAAATGTTTCTGGTGTGACCACGATTGTAATGTAGACACTCCATTGTCAATTTGGGGCACAGCAAGCTCCCAGAGACAGCAATGTGAGAGTGATCAGAATTCGGTATACAAGAGATGGCAGTCGCTGGAACCTGGAACAAAAAAAAACTGCTGGAGGAAGATGTTGCTTCAACGGCTGAAGCAACATCTGTGGAGGCAGGGGGATAGTCGAAGTTTCGGGTGGAGACACTGCATCAAGACTGAGAGTGTGGAGGGAGGATAGCTGGTATAAACGGGAGAGGGGGGGGCTGGTAGGTGGTAAGTAGAACCAGTGAGGTGGGGGGTTGGTGGGCAGATGGAGCTAAGTGAGGGAAGGGGACAGAGTGATGGATGGAATCAGATTTAGAGATGTCATGGGGGGGGGGGGGATAAAGATTGGCCAGCGCACCAGGAAAATCTCCACCTCTCTGGTGAGATAGGACCATGGGATCCTTTACATTGACTGAGAGGGCAGGTTAATCTCTCATTCAGAAGGCAGTACAGCACATCCTCGGTACAGGCCAGGAGAGGGGCATTAACACTATGTCAGAGGATAGGAGGCAACCCCCTGAGTTCTGGCTGACACATTTGTATTCTAAAGCATGGTAACCTGCAACAGGATGGGACCATGAGCTGCACTCACACTAAATTGTGGCTGAATTTGGTTAATTGGGTAACATCACAACGGTGTACGGGGGGCTGAACCATCACAAGCAGAGTGCACGGAAGATGATCACATCCACTGTTGCCAGTTAGAAGTTAGAAATACTACTGTCAGCAACCTGCCAATCCCTCTTTTATTCTGGAGAAATAAATATCAGCAAATACCCATACATTTTGCGTGCTTTAAAAAATTGTAATAAATAGACTGTGAGGAACAACTGTTGCTGATTTCCATACAGTTTCTTAACCCAGCCTGTCTTCCTACCTTGAAGAGAAACATTGACTGCTCCAACAGCTCCCTTCCCAAAACGAGACACAGCTCAAACACTCTCCTTTGAACTTTTACAAGCTTGTTCCATCTTTCCTTAAGCACAGTTTATTGGCTGTAGGGTAACGGACAACCCCACCCCACCCACCATCACCACCCTCCCCAAATCCCAGTGCATTGCTGGAGGTAAATGACAAACTCCAAGTTAACTGTGGTTTAAGTAATGCATTTGTCTTTTTTTCCTGCATTGAGATTTAAGCAACTTTGAAAGGGGAACCAGTCAGACTTGGGTGACCAAGGCTTTGCTGTTCGGTGAGCTGGTGGATTCATGGTGTCCACTGTCAGTAGGGCAGAAACCATCCAACATGTCATTTTGTAGGGGTGTGCAGAAACTGTCAATAAGGTCGTCTTCCAGCTCTGTACTTTTCCCAGTCAACGATTGGGCTTTCAGGCTTGGAGGCAGGTAAGGGCATGTCGTCACGTGTGAGTATTGCGTTTGATCCTCACTTTCGATCTCCCTGTGGTAGAAGTAGCTGAAATTGGAGACAATCACGGGTACAGGCAAGGAGATGGTAAGCACACCAGCAATGGCACAGAGGGATCCCACGATCTTACCTCCAAGAGTCAAGGGGCTCATGTCGCCATATCCTACCGTAGTCATTGTGACAACAGCCCACCAAAATGCTTCAGGGATGCTGGTGAAGATGGTGTTCTCATCTTCTGATTCTGCGAAGTAGACAGCACTGGAGAATAGGATGACCCCGATGAAGAGGAAGAAGATCAGGAGGCCCAGTTCTCTCATGCTTGCTTTCAGAGTTTGCCCAAGGATCTGCAACCCCTTGGAGTGCCTGGACAGCTTAAAGATTCTGAAGACTCTGACCAGACGAATGACCCTGAGGATGGCAAGGGACATGGCAGGCTGTGCCACCCCTCGCTGCCTGGCAAACTCAGTGCCCAGGGCCACAAAGTAGGGGATGATGGCCACAAAGTCGATGATGTTCATGATGTTCTTGAAGAAGCCCGGCTTGCTGGGGCAGACGATGAACCTCAGGAAGAGCTCGAAGGAGAACCAACAAATGCACATGGTCTCCACCACGAAGAAGGGGTCCTGGAAGGTGTTGCTCGGAACCTCGGAGTGGGAGCTGTTACCTCGGTGGGTGTGCACCGGCAGGGTGGGGTCCAGGTCATCCCTGAATTCGGGCAAGGTCTCCAGGCAGAAGACCACAATGGAGATGAGGATCACCAGGACGGAGATAATTGCCACCACCTTGGCCGGGGATGAGCTCTCGGGGTACTCGAAGAGCAGCCAAAGCTGCCTCTGAAACTCATTGTTGGGCATCGGCCGTTCCTCCTCCTTGATGAAGCCTTCATCCTCACGGAACCGGGTGACTGCCTCGTCCCCCAGCTCGTAGAACCTCAGCTCTTCCATGAAGACCTCCAGGGACACGCTGTTGGGCCTCTTCAACCTGCCCCCCGACTGATAATAGTAGAGGATGGCGTCGAAACTCGGGCGGTTCCTGTCGAAGAAGTACTCGTTTCTGAGCGGGTCGAAGTAGCGGATCCTCCTCTGCGGGTCCCCCAGCAGTGTGTCCGGGAACTGGCGCAGAGTCTTCACTTGGGTCTCAAAGCGCAAGCCCGACACGTTGATGACCACCCTCTCGCAACACTCGTGGTGGTTGCCCAGGTCGAACTCCTTGTCGTAGTTGCACAGAGGTTTGTCCATGGTGTCGGAGGAGGGCAGGGGACGCGGGCAGTGCCCTTGCTGCGGCGATCAGAAGTCAAGGGGCAGCTGAGCGGGCATGGTCTCGGTCTACATGTCCCACACACAGCAGCCAGGTCCGCGATGCCACCGCTCCTTGTTTTTTTGCGATATTAAACAGTATCGCTTTGCGGCCAGCCCCTCCCTCGGGATCAAGTTCAAATCTTCAGCCAACTCGGCACAGAAATAACCCCGCCAGGAGCCGCCTCTTTAACACTGTCGATGCTCGATCCCACTGCCGGCCAGGAGCGGGGAGCCGCAGGTAACGCGGCATTCCCCTCGCACTGGTGTGGCGAAACCTCCTCACTCCATCCCCTCTCCATCCCCGCCCTCCGCTTTACCCTCTCCCTCCCACCCCCCGGGGGTTTGTACAGTCTATTCTGCGCTTGAAGTTCCGTCTGCCTCTCTCTCGGGTTTCCCCCTCCTGTCAACTGACCGCTCTGCTATGTGACAGCCAACGTTTGGATCCAGTTTCTTTCTTGCTGTTTATTTCAGTTGTGCGTACACCTGCATGCAATGCCCTCCACATCAGCGCGGTCCGTCTCTCCCCCAACGCCGCCCAGACACCGGCTTGTCCATGACATGCCCCACACGCGGCAAATCCACCTGCTGTCACCGGTCCTCCCACCGTCTGCAAGGAACAAGCCCGACTGGCCGGGATGTGCTCATTGGAACGTCCAAAGTTCTTACCGGCCTTGGCAGTGTAGGAGCAGTGTAGGGGCAGTGTAGGGGCAGTGTAGGGGCAGTGTAGGAGCAGTGTAGGGGCAGTGTAGGGGCAGTGTAGGGGCAGTGTAGGAGCAGTGTAGGGGCAGTGTAGGGGCAGTGTAGGAGCAGTGTAGGGGCAGTGTAGGGGCAGTGTAGGGGCAGTGTAGGGGCAGTGTGGAGACAGTGTAGGGACAGAGTAGGGACAGTGTAGGGGCAGTGTAGGGACAGTGTAGGGGCAGTGTAGGGGCAGTGTGGAGACAGTGTAGGGACAGAGTAGGGACAGTGTAGGGGCAGTGTAGGAGAAGTGTAGGGACAGAGTAGGGACAGTGTAGGGGCAGTGTAGGGGCAGTGTAGGGGCAGTGTAGGAGAAGTGTAGGGACAGTGTAGGGGCAGTGTAGGGGCAGTGTAGGGGCAGTGTGGAGACAGGGTAGGGACAGAGTAGGGACAGTGTAGGGACAGAGTAGGGACAGTGTAGGGACAGTGTGGAGACAGTGTAGGGACAGTGTGGGGACAGTGTGGGGACAGTGTAGGGACAGTGTAGGGACAGTGTAGGGGCAGTGTGGAGACAGTGTAGGGGCAGTGTGGGGACAGTGTGGGGACAGTGTAGGGACAGTGTGGGGACAGTGTGGGGACAGTGTAGGGACAGTGTGGGGGCAGGGTAGGGACAGTGTGGGGACAGTGTAGGGGCAGTGTAGGGACAGAGTAGGGGCAGTGTATGGGCAGTGTGGAGACAGTGTAGGGACAGTGTGGGGACTGTGGGGGCAGTGTGGGGGCAGTGTGGGGACAGGGTAGGGACAGTGTAGGGACAATGTAGGGGCAGTGTATGGACAGTGTGGGGACAGTGTGGGGGCAGGGTAGGGACAGTGTGGGGGCAGTGTGGGGATAGTGTAGGCACAGGGATGAGCTTTCCCCAGGCTCGACTGTCTACAACAGGGCTCACTATCAAAATAAGGGCTCAGGCACTCAGGTCAGCGATGAGGAGAATGTTCTTCACCCAGTGAGGGTGAATCTTTGTAATTCACTCCCCCAGAGGCTGTGAGACTGAGTGGTTGAGACAGATGGATATTTGGACACGAAGAGTTGAAGGAATGTGGGCTTCATGCTGCAGAGTGGTGCTGAGGTAAACGAGCAGCCACGGCCTTGTTGTGGGCCAGGGCAGCTCACGAGGTTCCGATAGGTGTTGTGCTTTTGGTTCATCTGCTGTCCTGTTGGGACACAGCTTCAGTAACGCACAGGAATTTCAGCAGCCCCCTGACTTGGAAATAAATCACCATTCCTTCGTCCTCACACAGTCTGAACACAGGAAGTCCATCCCCATCAGCATGTTGGTCAGAAGAGCTGCAGTGGTTCACGGAGACGGCTCACCACTACCCTCCCGTGGGCAACTGGGCAGTAAACGGTGTGTAGCCAGATCCCAAAACATTAACGACAAAATGGCACAATTACATACAATATACGGCACAGGAATAGACCATTCAGCCCAAATGGTTGCTGCTAGGATGAATGTCCCACATAAACACCTTCTATCCCTTTCATCCTTCATGTTTTTTTCCTGAATCCCCTTAAATGGAGCTCAGTTGTTCAAGGGTCTGATGGAAGACATGGAGTCACTCAGCCCAGACTCAGGCCCTTCAGCCCCACTGTCCTTTGCTGTGCATCCAACACCCAGTTACAATTACCCCATTTTTTTATTGTCCCCACATTCCTGTGTTACTGCTCCAGATTCTACCCCTCACCGGGGCAACTTACAGTGATCAATTAACCTATCAACCTGAACATCTTTGGGATGTTACAGCGATCAATTAACCTATCAACCTGAACATCTTTGGGATGTTACAGCGATCAATTAACCTATCAACCTGAACATCTTTGGGATGTGGGGGGAAACCGGAGCACCCGTGGCAAACCCCACACTGCCACAGGGAGAACGTGCAAACTCCACACAGACAGCACCAGAGAGAAGGATTGAACCTGGTTTGCTGGAGCAGTGAGGCAGTAGGTCTGCTGGCTGTGCCAATTTACCACCCTGTTCCATATTCTGACCCCTGGGTGCAGAAATTTCTGCATTAAATTTATTGGTGATCCTCTTTTACTTCTGGGCTCTAGGGTTTGTTTGTTTTTTCTCAGGAGATCTCAACAACTTGAACATAGTAAAATGGCTCAAATCCAGGAGTCTCATCTGTCAGAACTTGACACCTGACCACATAAGGGGAAGGTCAGTCATGCAAATGACCACACGTTTGGTGTAAGATCTTAAAGGTTGAGAGGTTTAGGAAGAAAATTATTGAGTTTGGTTGTTTGGCAGCTGAAGCCACAGCTGTTACCGGTGGAGTAATTAGAAGAAACCAGAATTGGAGATGCTCCAAGATCTAGGTGGATGAAGAGCTGAAGGACATTACTGAGATCAGAAGGAGCTGAGCCTACGGCTGGATTTAAAAACAAGGGTGAGAATTTTAAAATCGACATTGCAAATACGTAGGTCCTGGTAAGTGAGAGGTACAACTGAATTTTGAATGAGTTAAGTTTAAGGTTATGTTCAGTGGTGCTTTGGAACAGCCCTCCAGCCAGCTTGGTCTCAAATCATCATCTGTCCACAAAGCCTGGCCGGTTAACAATGGAAGGGACTCTTAGTTTCTCTACAAAGAAACACTGAGACCGGTTTGGTGAGAACGACCTAACATAGAACATAGAACACTACAGCACAGTACAGGCCCTTTGGCCCACAATGTTGTGCCAACATTTTATCCTGCTCTAACATCTAACCCTTCCCTTCCACCTAGCCCCCTATTTACCCCCTAATGAAGCAGGAGCTAATCAATTGTTAACGGAAGGGGTTCTTGCATTGGAAACACCATCACGGTTAGAGTGGGGAAGGAAGGATCTACAGGCATCTACTGGCTGAGGTCCAACTAAGTATTTGTGATCTAAAGGACGGATGGTTGTTGGAACGAGTGGAGGAGATCCAGTGATCACCCGACGACCACGGCATGCACGGCTCTGCAGTACTTTCAAGATCACCTATAGCCCCAACACTCAAGGGGCAACCAGCTGAGGGCCAAGAATGGAGATTTCCTTCAAACAAAACTCTTTGTGGCAAACATCCCTGTCCCTGTTCCATAAAATGTGCTTTGCCACAATATCGTATCAACATATGAATTAGGAGTAGGATATTCAGAATTGCATTTGATAAGATCACAGATCGGACTGTAACCTTTCACCTCTGCATCCCATAGACCCTCAGTAACCTTTCACTGCTTATCTTGCTTATCAATAAAACTCTATCCCTCCTCACTCAGTCCCTCCTCACTCAGTGCTGCCTCACTCAGTGCCTCCCACTGTCCCTCCTCACTCAGTCCCTCCTCACTCAGTCCCTCCTCACTCAGTGCTGCCTCAGCTGGCCAGGGGTTGAACAGCTGAGGAACAGAGAGGCAGCTATAAGGGATACGTATAACATGGTGGAGGAGCAGAGGTTCACCTGATGTGTTGCATTCAGTGTTCAGAATAACGATTCCTCTACATGGGAGGAACCAGTGCAGGTTGTGTGACCTCCGTTCAGCACACAGGGTGACCCTAAACTTCCAGTGATTCTGCATCCCAGTCCCACACTGACCCAGCCATCTGTGGCTCCCTGCACTGTTCCTACAAGGTCTAAAGTGAGCCTGAGGAACAGCTCCTCATCTTGCATCTAGACGTGTTACAGCCTTTCATCACTCAACATTGAATTCAACAATTTCAGAAAACTTGCTTCTTCCAGTGGTATCAGAGCTGGTCTGTTCTGCATTTAGGTTATCCCTCTATAACATTAGCTCTATGTTTCTCTGTCCACAGACACTGCCTTTGACCTGAAACAGTAACTCTGTTTCACATTCTCGACCTGCCGAGTGCTTTCAGCATTCTCTGTTTCAATGACAAAGGAGTGTTTCTGATTTCTCCTTCACCTAAGGAGAGGAGAGTCTGCTGGAGGAGACAGCTGATTCCAGTAATTATAGAGGGGTCTCCCACGGTGAAAGTCATCACAAAAATTCTCTTCCATCGTCTCCTCCTAGTGGCCAGAGGTCCTCCCAAAGCCGCAATGCAGACTCCATCCAACCAGAAGGATGATACACAGAATGTGGGGAGCAGCATCGACCAGTGTACATGGCCTCTGACCTCACAAAACCCTTTCATTCCATCAACCAATGAGGATTTTGGAGGATGCTTTTCAAAGTCATCTGTTTCCAGGAATTCACCATCTTCACCTGCTCCAATGACGACACGATCCTCACCAATCTAATTCCATCTACAAGTTTGCAGATGACACCACCGTACTGGGCCGTATCTCAAATAACGATGAGTCGGGGTACAGGAAGGAGATGGAGAGCTCAGTGACATGGTGTCATGACAACAACCTTTCCCTCAATGTCAGCTAAACAAAAGAGCTGGTCATTGACTTCGGGAAAGGGGGGCGGTGTACATGCACCCATCTACATCAAAGGTGCTGAGGTCGACAGGGTTGAGACCTTCAAATTCCTAGGAGTGAACATCACCAATAGCGTGTCCTGGTCCAACCACATAGACACCACAGCCAAGAAAGGTCACCTGTGCCTCTACTTCCTCAGGAAGCTGAAGAAATTTGGCACGTCCCCTTTGACACTCTCCAATTTTTATCAATGCACCATAGAAAGCATCCTATCTGGATGCATCATGGCTTGGTACGGCAACTGCTCTGCCCAGGACCGTAAGAAACTGCAGGGAGTTGTGGACACAGCCCAGCGCATCACAGAAACCAGCCTCCCCTCCATGGACTCTGTCTATACCTCTCGCTGCCTTGGTGAAGCAGCCAGCATAATCAAAGACCCCACCCACCCGGGTCATTCTCTCTTCTCCTCTCCCATCAGGCAGAAGATACAGGAGCCTGAGGGCACATATCACCTGACTCAAGGACAGCTTCTATCCCATGGTGATAAGAATATTGAATGGTTCCCTTATACGATGAGATGGACTCTAACCTCAAAATCTACCTTGTTTGACCTTGCACCTTATTGTCTACCTGCAATGCACTTCCCCGCAGCTGTGAAACTTTACTTTGTATTCTGTTATTGTTTTACCTTGTACTATCTCAATGCACTCTATACTAAACGCAATGTATCTGCCCTGTGTAATGAATTGATCTGTATGAATGGTATGCAGGACAATTTTTTCACTGTACCTCGATACATGTGACAATAATAAACCAATACTAATACCAATATCAATACCAATACCAATAGATCCGCCACAGAATCAATCCTAGTTCAGACTGGGGTCCACCAAGATAGTATCATCACCCAACATCTTCTCAACCTTCTTCACTGCACACCTCGCATAAGTTCCCTGCTGGAATGGAGTTAATCTGCAGGAAGAGTGGAAAAATGCTCAGCCTCCTTCACCATTCCAGAATCAAGGTCATACTGACTTCAGGCATCACATTACAGCACACAGATGATGCCTGCATATGTGTGTACACAGGGGCCAGGCTCCAAACCATTGTTGACTCTTCCATAGAGTACAAAAATATGGGTCTCACTCTGCACATCTGGAAGACAAGGTCCTTCACCAACCATCCCCCCTGTAGATCATTGCCTCTGATAATCAGATCAATGATGAGTTCCTGGTCAACTGGGATCACTTCTCCGATCTTAGGAGCCACCTCTCAGTGGGGGAAGACATCAGTGATGAAATTCACCACTTTCTCCCGTATGCCACTTGGACTAGGACCTGAAATCCAGCACCAAGCTCATGGTCTACCGGGCAGCAGTGTTTCTCAGCCTCCTGTATGTGTAAGAGCCTTGGACAACCTACAGTGGGCCTCTCAAAGCACACCTGTGATCCCCCCAATGGTACCTTCACAAAATCATCCAAATAAACTGTAGGTTAGGTGACTCCAGGTCAACATTCTTTCCCAGGCCAACATCATCAGTCTCGGAGCTCACATCATCTTCATTGACATGTAGACCACGTCATCGACAGGTAGATCACGTTGTCGACAGGTAGACTACATTGTCGACATGTAGACCACGTCATGGACAGGTAGATCACGTTGTCGACATGTAGACCATGTTGTGGACAGGTAGACCACGTCATTGACAGACAACATCGTCGACAGGTAGACCATGTTGTCAACATATAGACCACATCGTCCACAGGTAGACCACGTCGTCGACAGGTAGATCATGTTATCGACAGGTAGACCATGTCGTCGACAGGTAGACCACATTGTTGACAGGTAGATCATGTTGTTGACATATAGACCACGTTGTTGACAGGTAGACCATGCTATCGACAGGTAAACCACGTTGTTGACAGGTAGACCACGTCGTCGACAGGTAGATCATGTCGTCGACGGGTAGACCACATCACCGACACATGGACCACGTCGTCGACATGCCTAAGATCAGACTCCTGAAACAACCACTGTGCTCTGAGCTCCAACACTACAATTGATTCCTAGTAAGACAGAGAAGATATTCCAATGATAAGTGTGGCCTCCTCACCAACTCTTGTGAATTCCTGACTCAGGAGCTTCCAAGGTCGAACTGTTGGATTGCCAAGTTACCATGGAGGGGCGACTCACTTCTAATATTCTGACACCAGCCCTGCGATCTTCCAGCTGACTGGTCCTGCTGAAGTCCGTTCCAAACAGGATCACTACTAGATAATTGCATGAACTTGGTAAATTGGTTATTGTCACATGTACCAAGGTACAGTGAAAAGCTTTGTTTCCATGCCATCCATACAGATCATTTCATTACAACAGTGCATCGAGGCAGCACAAAGGAAAACAATAACAGAATGAAGAATAAAGTGTTACAGTTACAGAGAAAGATGAGCTCTGCTGGCCAAACAGCAGATAACCATTGCTCATTGTGAACAACATGCAGATTAGCACAGCCCCATCAAATAATGTGCCAGCATTGTTCATCCCACCTATGCATGCTCCACAGCCCAATGGGAAGCCTGCAGAGCTGCAGCAGCAAACACTTATCGTTCTGTAGTTTTGTTATTAAGCGTTGAACCGTGGATACACCAACATGTGATCACTCTGCTGGCTTCCATGTAATGCCGTCTATTGGTCACTGCACCACTCTGCAATGCTCCCAGTTCCTTGGTGGGAAGCCTCGACCAGTCCATGTGATGGGACATCTTGCTTTCCTTTCCGGCGTGAGCAGTTGTACTCTCTCCGAAGCCGGAACAGCTCGGCTAACAAAGAACACAAACGAAATGCCAGGGATACTCAGAAAGTCAGGCAGGATCTGTGGAGAGAAATGGTTCAGGTCAATGACCTTTCATTATCTGAATAATCACCATTGACTTGGAACATTCTCTCCAATGAATTCAACAGTTTCAAACAATCAGCCATTCTGGTTGATTCTCTTGTAATTTCAGATTTCATTCAACTCCCCTACTTACCCTTCCCCAGACTGACCTCCTGCATCCCCATCAACAGCCGTGTCAGTCAACAGCCCCGTCCCATCTTCCCTCCGTCTTTCCCACACTCACACACACTCACACACAATCACACACACTCACACAATCACACACACTCACACAATCACATGCTCACACTCACACACACTCACACACACTCACACAATCACATGCTCACACACACACACTCACACACGTGCACACTCACACGTGCACACTCACACACTCCCACACACATGCACACACTCACACACACACACACACACACACGTGCACGCACACACACGTGCACACACTCACACACGCACGCACACACACTCACACACACACTCACACACACACTCACACAGAGTTATTCACTCACACACAAGCACCACTTTCTCTGCAAATTACCATTTGTTTTATCTCTAGCTGTTTGCAGTTCTGATGAAAGGTGAAGAACCTACCCCATTGTTTCTACCCCCACAGATGCTGCATGACCTGCTGCGTAACTGCAGCATTTCCTGTTTATACGTCACATTTCCTGGATGACCAGCACTCTGACAGATCCTGGTCTGTTTCTGCTGAAGCCTCTCATGTGGCAGGCTCATGGTGCCAGCCCTTATACCCATACCCTGGGAAGAGCAACCAACCTTCGGCTGAGGGCCAGCACTGGGAAACCACCGCTGGCACTCGGAGATGGTCACACCTGTAGGTAGTACCCGTGCTGGTTACCACCCCTCACCCATTGGTGGAAGTGCACTCATGTTGATCCCAGTTACTTCTGATTCATGTGTAGAAAAGTTTAAAAAATACAAATCAACGACAAATTTATGATCATTGCATAAATTATACCTAAACAAAGGTTACAAAATTGTTCTAAACATGCGATTATTTGCATCTCATGGGTCTAATCCAGGTAACAGCAACAACTGTGTCAGTGTACCATTTCTAACAAAGTAAAATGCTCCAGTAAAGGAGCACAGGCAAAGAAAAATTAATATGAGGTGTGTAAGAATATATCAGAAAAAATGATCAGAACTTGGTCAGAGAGGAGGATTTAAGGAATGTCTTAAAGACAAGAAACGATAGTTCTCATACCCATTCAGCCTCTAACTCTAGTTTCCTTCGTTCGGCCAGTTTGAACTCACAGCAACCTTTTCAAAATGTTGGAAATACTGATCAACCTGATCTTCCTCAAAAGGAGGGACTAATCGAACCTCCCTGCTGGCTAAAAACCCATCATCAGAATCAGATTCCAAACTCTTTTGCTTCATTTTTAACTCATGCTGGAGTGTAGGAGGCTGAGGGATGACCTTATGGAGGTTTATAAGATTATGAAGGGCACAGATAGGGTCAGTGTCTTTTTCCCAGGGTAGGGGGAGTCTAAAACTAGATGGCATAGGTTAAGATGAGAGAGGAGAAGGAGAAGAGATCTGAGGGGCAATTTTTTAGAAGGTATATGGATCGAGATGCCAGAGGAAGTAGTAGAAGTGGGGACAGTTACAGTGTGCGGAAGGCATTTGGACAGGGACATGGATAGGAAAGGAGCAAGGGATACGGGCCTCGTGCAGGCAGATGGGACGAGTATAGTTAAGCATCATGGTTAGCATGGACCAGTTGGGCAGCAGGGCCTGCTTCTGTGCTGGTTGACTCTGGGACTCTATGATAGTAGAGGTTGCCATTTTGGAAGGTGCTGTCAGAGTGGCCTCCGTAAGTGAGTAACTGCACAGCACTTTGGAGATGGTCTGCACTGCAGCCATGGTGCGAGTGGGGAATCCTCTGGTAACTAAAATAAGAAGAGCTTTGTTCAATAAAAGACAGCCTGTCCAGTGAGAGATGGATGTCCATCATGTGAGGAGAATAGAGAAGCTGGGATTGTCCTTCTCAGGGCAGAGAAAGTGTGAGATTGAGAAGGGGTGTTTAAAATTATGAGGGTTTTTGATTTAGGAGAGATCGTTTCAACAACATCGTGAGTCAGTGACAAGAGGAACTGATCTAAGAGAACTCTTACAACTCTCAGGGAAAGGACAGCATGAATAAAATGGGCTGAATGTCCTCTTTTAGTGTGACTAGGACTAAATCCTGGAATTGCTTATCCAATAGTGGTGTGTACCATGGTCTGCAGTGGTTCGGAAAGACAGTTCACCAGCACCTTCTCAACGGCAAGTAACAACGAAAATAAATGCTGGTCTTGCCAGCAGCAAATCACATCCCATAAAACTCATAAATAAAGAAATACCACGGTACAAGATTCCATGGTTCTTTATGTGAAACATACTTGTCTGACGTGGTTTAACCCAGCTGTTTAATTTGTCACATTCTCACTGAATCCTGACTGCTAGCTTGCACATGTATTAGATCTGATAACAGTGCTATCTTCCTTCACACATCATTCACAGCTAGTGTGAATGTTGCTTCCAGGAGAACTGGCAACAGAATTCCTCTTGACTTTATCCCGATACCCAGTCCTTTCAGTTCTGTTGTCTGCAGCCAGGCCAATTTTCTGATTGATTTGCCATTAGTATCATGGACATTTACCATCTCTAAAAAGCCTCAGTAATTAATGAATCCCACTTTAAAGATTTCACTTATTAACATTTTAGTGTTTTGTACATAACATATTGGATTATAAACCATGCTGAGTAACAGTCTTTCTGATTTTTAGATGTATTTTGGTAGCATTTGGTAAAATGATCCCACTTTACCCAACTGATGTTTCTCTTTGTTGTACTGTGATAATTTTCCATCTCATATTGTACTGTTTTTTTTGTAACGTTATTACAATTTATCAGCTTTGGTACTGCCTGGAAATCCCGAATATAAGGGATTCAGACATACACAGCCAGCATACGTCTCACAGTGCTGTGGTAGCTGTGTGTTGGTAACTGTGAAAGAAAACGTAGAACACAGAACAGCACAGCACAGGAACAGGCCCTTTGGCCCACCATGTCTGTGCCAAACACAATACCAAATTAAACTAAATCCCTTCCTGCACATGGCTCATATCCCTTCATTTCCTGCACATTCATGTGTCTGTCTAAATGCCTCTTAAACCCCTCTATCGTATCTGCTTCCACCACTGCCCCTGGCAGCCTGTTCCAGGCACCCACCAAGCTCTGTGTGAAAAACCTGCCCCACACATCTCCTTTAAACTTTCCCTCCTCACCTTAACGCTGTGCCCTCTGGTATTTGACATTTCTACATTGGAAAAAAGACTCAGACTGACTACCTTCCCCATGCTTCTCATAACTTTATAAAGTTCTATCATGAAGAACAATAGGTTAATCTATGTGTTTATAACATAGAACAGCCCTTTGGCCCATGATGTTGTGCCAACTGACATAAACCTAGTCCTCATTCAATCTCTCCCCCTCTCTACTTCACCTCCCATAACTCTCTATTTCTCTTTCATCCATGTGCCTATCTAATAGTCTCTCAAATGACCATATCGTATTGGCCCCTAGCACCCCTGCCCCCCCCCCCACATCCCCAGAAGTGCATTCCAGGCACCCACCACCCTCTGTGTAAAAAACCTACCTCTGACATCTCCCCTGAACTTTCCTCCATGCACCTTAAATGGGTGACCTCTACTATTGGCCATTTCCACCCTGGGGAAAAGATGCTGGCTGTCCACTCTGTCCATGCCTCTCTTCATAATCGTATATACCTCTATTATCTCCGCTCATCCTCCATCACTCCAAAGAGAAAAGCCCTAACTCGCTCAACCTCTCCTCATAAGACATGTTCTCCAACCCAGGCAGCATCCTTGTAAGTCTCCTCTGCACCCTCTCCAAAACTTCCACAACCTTCCCATAATGTGTGACCAGAACTGAACACAATACTCCAAGTGTGGTCTAACCAGAGCCTTATAGAGCTGCAACATCACCTCACGGCTCTTGAAATCAATCCCCCGACTAATGAAGGTCAGTACACCATACGCCTTCTTAACCACCCTATACATTTCTGCAGCAACTTTGGGGGATCAGTGGATGTGGACCCCAAGATCTCTCTGTTCATCAACACTGCTAAGAATTCTGCCATTGATCATGTACTCTGCCTTCAAGTTCGTTCTTCCAAAGTGTATCACTTCACACTTCTCTGGATTGAACTGCATCTGCCACTTCTCCACCCAGCTCTGCATCCTGTCTAAATCCCATTGCAACTGACAACAACCGTCTGCACTTTCTACTACACCACTAAGCTTTGTGTTATCTGCAAACTTACAACCCATCCTTCCACCTCCTCATCCAAATCATTTATAAAAATCACAAACAGCAAGGGTCCCAGAACAGATCCCTGCAGAACACCACTAGTCACCGACCTCCAGGTTGAATACTCCCCTTCTACAGCCACCCTCTGCCTTCTGTGGGCAAGCCAATTTCAAATCCACACAGCCAATTTTCCATGGATCCCATTCCTCATGTCTTTCTGAATGAGCCCACCATGGGGAACCCTGTCAAACGCCTTGCTAAAATCCATATATACCACATCCACCACACTACCTTCATCAATTTGTCTTGTCAATTCCTCAAAAAACTCTATTAGCCTCGTGAGGCATGACCTGCCCTTCACAAAGCCATGTTGACTATCCCTAATAAGACTATGCTTCTCCAAATACTCATAAATCCTGTTCCTAAGAACCCTCTCCAATAGCTTGCCCACCACTGATGTAAGACTCAGTGGTCTATAATTCCCAGGCTCATCCCTTTTACCTTTCTGGAACAACATTTGCCATCCTCCAATCCTCTGGTACCACTCTTGTGGCTAGGGAGGACTCAAAGATCATTGTTAACGCTCCAGCAATCTCTGCCCTTACTTCCGATAGGAACCTGGGGTATATGCTGTCTGACTCTGAGGACTTATCTATCCTAATGCTTTTTAGTAGCTCCAACACTGCTTCTTTCTGTTTTGATACTGGATCTCTCCCTAAACATTAACCCACATTTTTCTCTTAACGGATACTTTGGGTCATTCTTTGTAATTTCAATATCCTCTCATTTTTACTGTTAATGATCACAAAAACTGAAAGGAATTTCTTTTTTCGATTACAAAACCCAAATTAAAGTTGAGCCTATGAATCAATTCAAAGGGCATTCTCTTCAGACCTGAATGTCATCATTGTATTAACGAAACATATGTGCCCCGGATTGATGGAGTAGAGTTCTGTTTTAATGCACTGAGTTGAATTCCTTTTATACCAGGCTCATTATGGTGAATTATAGTCTCCACTATAGAGCAGAGAGGCAGCTTTTGTTTGCTGGAGTTAAGTGTTGTTTCAAGCCCCAACAGTTTGTAAGGAAGCAGGACTTGTACAAAACGTCCAAGAGGAATGATTGCTTGGATACGTTTCCAGAATTCAACTGGCAAGAGTGAATTCCGTTGTATTTGAACAGAGATAAATAGAACAAGAATCCGAGAAAGACTGCAGTGCTGGTTTAACAGTATCAGGTTAGTGCTGTAGCAGTTGGTGCTACATCCGCAATAGTTAGTGCCGCTACTCGCAGCCACTCACACCACTGCCTCACAGCTCCAGTGACCCAGGTTCGATCCTGACCTCCGGTACTCTGGACTTTGTAAAGTCTCCCTATGACCACCTGGGTTTTCCATTGGATGCTCCAGTTTCCACCCACATCCCAAGATACGCTGGTAGATAAATAGGCTACTGTAATATTATCCCTCATGTTGGCAAGTGGCAAAAGAGTTTTATCTGAAGTTCTGAGGACAACATCATTTCCCTATTACATACTTCTACTTGTGCCGTGGTTCATCTTTCTATACAGTCAGCCTATCCGACATCTCTCTGTCTCCATGATCCACATGCAAATGTTGACTAATGCTTAGCACGTTACTCTTGCCTATATTTTCTCTCCCTGCTACATCACATTCACCTACCTGTCCATCTCCAACCTGAAGCTGTCATTTATTGATAATGGACAGTTTATAGTTCTAAGTCTGATCATTGTTCATCACCTTCCAGTTGTCACTGACATTCCAGTGCCTCTCTTAATAGCTTTTGCATCATCCATCCTCACTAATATGGGGCCTTCAAATGGCTTAAAGGACCTATCTTTGGAGAATGTTTCTCAGTTTTGCCAACCTCCTGTGTCTGACAGAGCGGAAATAACTCATGGCGTTGTTATGATGAAAATGTTAATGTGCCTGTATCAAGTTCATCTCCACTACTTTAATAGAACCATTCACTTATTTTAAATAAATAAATTTTAGACTTCTTTTTAAAAATAAGAGGAAGTGGATTTAAGTACAAGAGTGTTAAGGTCACTAACATTACTTGCCCAGCATGTCATCCGATGGAACCTACTTCCGCTGTTAGCTCACTTTTCCACCCTTCCTCTCAAGCTTTTGTCCAATCTGCAAGTTACAGCTGTGTCCATCATATTAATCCAGGGGCGCACAGGTATGTTTGCAGGGAGGGTCAGGTCGACAATCTGAACACTTCAAATGTAGATGTCCCAAACCTCCTTCGAGGTCATTTCCACTCTCACTCACGCGGTCTGAGTTGGACTGCTCCTGTAGTTCAGCCATGGACCATCAACTTCCCACCAGCTGTACTGGGACATCTGCCCACAGAACCTGTGCCAGTTTAGATGAGATCTGTCAGGAGTGGTGGCAAGACTGGATCGAATCATGCTTCAGGAGGTCTTGGAAGTGTTCCTTCCAGAGGGTGTTGACTGCCTCTCTGCTTTGATAGGTTTGCTCCTCTTCTTGACTCTCAGTGGGGTGTTTGGGCCATAGATGACCTTGACAGCACTGAGGATCCTTCACCTGTCAGCGAACTGCAGGGCTTTCTTCCACCCATCATCTGTTCTTCAGGTCATGTATTTTCTGTTGGACCTCTGGCCAGGTCTCCATAGATCTGTCATTTTTCCCTCAGGGCACGGTGGAGCATCCTTTACAGGAACTCTTTACGTTTGCGGGTAATTAGCTCCTGGATCTCCTGGTCATTCTCACCAACCCAATCCTGGTTATTCTTGGCAGAGAACCCACCAGTTCCATCGCAGGTGCCAGTTATTGAGGACTTCAGGGCAACTGTGGACTCTCTGAGGCTCCCACTGGTTAGGAATCAATGTGTGACTGTGAAGCACTGTTGGAGAAGAGCTACTCTTGTGGAGTGCCTGACAGCTTCAATGTTGTGGCAGCATTTCTGTTGATGTTGGTATGTTGGGTCCAGGTTACTGGAGGTAATGGAGCGGATCACGTGGAGCTCAGCGGTCATCAGCATCCGTTGTGGCACGGGTGATGCGGACATTCTTGCTGCCCCCTCAGAAGAAGATAGTGTAACAGGTGCCAATGTCAGCTGCAGATTCACTGGCCACACTCACTCCATGGAGAGGAATGGCTACAAGGGTGAGAGGTAAGTTTAATTACACCTTTGGGGAGAATTAAGTTAAATGCCATTAATCATGTTTAGGTGTTTCTGGTATTTGAAGTGAGGTCTTTCTGACGAGGTGTTATCTGAGACACTGACTACTCAGGGAGGTGTAAAGAATTACAAGACATTTCATGAAACGTCCTTCTTCTGTCCTGGTTTATGGTGAACCAACAATCAGCACCCCTGAACACAGGCCAGCTGGCGCGATCACATCACAGTCTATGGGATCTTGCTGTGCACAAATCACTGCTGCGCTCCCCTACATTGCACAATAGACCATGTCTGGTCAAAGGAGGTAATTCTTACTACATTTAGCAGTGACAACACCATAAAGTACTTCAACTGTTGTGAAATATTTGACCTCCTGAAATCTAAGTTCCCTCACACACATCCTTTCATACTCAGAGAACTTTGCATTGTCTGAAGTGCTGAGCCTCAGATGGTCTGCCTCTTTTGTGTTTTTACTGAAATTTTAATCAAAATTACCACAGGGTTGGTGCTCTGGAAGGACCAGACTAAAAAAAGACTTCATACAATTCATGTTAGCATCATAATGTAGAAATAAAACTTTGAACCAAAGCCCCAGTTGTTCCTTTGGGAGTCCAAATGGACGTTAAAGATCCTGGATACTTCTGAAGAATAGCACAGAGTTCACCCCCGATCAGTGTTCTTCCCTCGCCTGTCCTTAACCTGTTGCCTATGGAACAAGTTTTCCTTCCCAAAGACAACCGTTCCAAAGTGCGTTCCATGCCGTATGTGGAGGAGCAAGGCCCTTCTACTCATGACGTAGTGCAGCATTTATCCCCGTGACCAACACCATTGTAAACTAAGAACAGAAAATCCTCACTCTGCAGGTCAGACATGGCCCTGAGGGTCTATGCACCCAAATTTTAACACTTGGTCTCTAACCTTTGTGTGAACTTGATGATTTATAAAGAGCCACATGATGCTGACCTGGCCCTCGCTGGCTCCATCCAACCCAAGCTCGAGATGGGCAATACTTGAATAGCCACCTGCCCTGAACCCAACACATAGACCGATCCCGTCAGGCTCAGATTGGGCAGTGGCGTTTGACATTGGTAGGGATGTGTTGGAGACACACGAGATTCTTCAGATGCTGGAATCTGGAGCAACACACACAAAATGCTGCAGGAACTCAGCAGGTCAGGCAGTATCTATGGAGGGAAATAAACAGTCACCGTTTCAGGTCGAGACCCTTCATCAGGACTGGAAAAGAAGAGGGCAGAAGCCAGAATAAAATCGGGGGAGGGTAAGAGCACAGGCTGGCAGGTGGTAAGTGAGTCCAGGTAAGAGGGGGAAGGTAGGAGGGGGGTGGGGGAGGGGGGAGATGTAAGAAGCTGAGAGGTGATAAGTAGAAGAGGCAAAGGGCTGAAGAAGAAGGAATCTGGTGGGAGAGGGCAGTGGACCATGGAATAAAGGGAAGGAGGTGGGGGACAGATAGGCAGGTCCTGAGGGTGGGGGAAGGGGAAGGAGAAGGGGAAAGAGGGGGCCACAGGAATGAGAGAAGACAAAGGAGAAATAAAAAAAGGGGGAGAAGGGGGGAGGGGTTACAGGAAGTTAGAGATATCGACGTTGAGACCGTCAGGTTGGAGACTCCCAAGGCAGAATTTGAGGTGTTGTTCCTCCAACCTGTGTCTGGCCTCAACATGGCAGTAGAGGAGGCAGTGGATAGACATGTTGGTATGGGACTGGGATGTGGAATTGAAGTGGGTGGCCACTGGGAGATCCTTGTTTTTGCGGCGGACAGAGCGAAGGTGCTTGATGAAGCGGACACCCAATCTGTGTCGGGTCTCACTGATGTACAGGTGCACCGGATTCAATAACTGACACTTCACAGATGAAGCACTGCCTCACCTGGAAGGACTGTCTGGGGCCCTGAATGATGGTGAGGGAGGAGTTGTAGGGGCAGGTGTAGCACTTAGTGCGGTTGCAGGGATAAGTGGCGGAGGGTTATCTGCAGGAAGGGACGAGTGGACAAGGGAGTCGCAGAGAGAGCGATCCCTAGGAAAGTGGAGAGAGGGGGTGAGGGGAAGATGTGCCTGGTGGTGGGATCCAGTTGGAAGTTACGGAGAATGATGTGTTGGATGCGGAGGCTTGTGAGGTGGTAGGTGAGGACAAGGGGAGCCCTGTCCTGTTATGTCGGGGGGGGGCGGAAGGGGAGAGGCCAGACATACAGGAAATGGAGGAGATGCGGGTGAGGGCAGCATCGATGGTGGTGGAAGGGAAACCCCATTTACTGAAGAAGGAGGACATCTCAGATGTCCTGGAGTGGAAAGCCTCACCATGGGAACAGATGCGGCGGAGGCAGAGAAACTGGGGGAAGGGGATGGTGTCCTTGCAAATGACAGGGTAGCAAGAGGTGGAGTCAAGGTAACTGTGGGAGTCAGTGGGTTTGTAAAAGATGTCCATGATTAATCTGTCTCCGGAGAGATCAAGGAAGGGGAGAGATGTGTCGGAGATGCACCTTTGAGGGCAGGGTGCAAGTTGGAGGCAAAGTTGATAAAATTGATCTCAGCATTTGTGGTGGGGGGCCCTAAAGTGGCAAAGGAGGCTGGGTTTTATTCCCCTTTTCATTGGGAGGACATTGAGGAGGGTCCCACAGAGCCTGAGATAAATTAAGGGCACAGATAGGGTGATAGGGTGGACAGTAGGGAAGTTCTTCCCAGAGCAGAGGTGTCCACAACTGGAAGGAATGGGTTTGGGATAAGAGAGGGGATCTGAGGGGGAAAAGTTTTTCACCCAGAGGATGGTTAGAATCTGGAATGTACCGAGTGGTGGAGGTAGCGACTTCCACGGTTAAGAAGTATTTAGCTGAGTGCCTGAACCGCAAGGTGTAGAGTGTGGTGGTGGAGCAGCTGCTGGTACATGGGATAGGCATGGGTGAGAACCTGTGGGCAGCAGGGATGTGGTGGGCTGGAGGTCCACTTCTCTGCTGTACAACTCTAGGACACTATGAAAATTAAAGTTTTTTTCTCCTTCGGATGAAAACTCCTGCCCTTGTGGTAAGTTATCTCGAAGACAGTGTTTGGAAGTGGCAGAAGTTTCCACTTAAATATTCAGTGTCTGACTATCAGGTCGGAGTGAAACTGGAAGCTCCTGCCGTTGCCCTTCGTTGTGTGCACTTCCACTCTCCAAACTTTGGCTTTGCTCTGCACTTGGGAGGGAGAAAGCCCATTCAGAGGTGGTGGGGATGGGAGCTGTGGCTGTGTGTGTTGCCCAGCTCCCCTAGTATACCATTGTGTCTGCAGGCATGCTCTCCCTTCTCAGATAACGTTTGCTCAACGCTTTCCATGGCTGCTTTATGCCAAAAAATTTGTCCTGCTACAGTTTCCATGTGTGCAGTGGGCCTGAGTCTCTCGCGCTCTCTCAACGTGGTGGATAGTTTCCATGGTCTATTCTGCCATTTCCCCCGCCCCACCACTGCCCCGGTTAGACCGGCAGTGGTTGGGGTTGGGGAGTGAAATGAGAGGTTGCACTCGGAGAAAGGGGAGGAACTTGTTCGTCCAAACACTTTTTCTGGAAATCGTAAACCCGACTTGGAAGTTGAAGGGTTACCAGCGCTCCAAGCCAAGTCTATATTTGTGAGACTCTTACATCAAACGTCTTGAGGTGATGTATAGTTTATCTATACTGATTCATGCTGTTACTAAATTAGGCCATGCAAAAAGTTTAAAAGGTGTAACTGTATAGGGTTGTATACCAGCAGCCAGCAGTCTCTCGCAGCAGAGGGGGATCGCATGTCCCCTTCTCCTGCTACAGGAATCTGCTCGCGCACCACACCAGCAGATTTGGCTTTTAAAGCCTATGGCCCCGATGAATATAATAGCCTTGGCAACCTCTGCGAATCCTCCGCCCCTGGTGGGTGAGGTGCAGGGCAGCTTGGATGAGGAACAGCAACACTTATATAACTCCATTAACATAGTAGAAATCTCTCGAGCCTCTCTGCTCTCCCTTGCCAGACAATGCTTGACTCCGAGTCACATGAAGAGACGTTAGATGTGAAGGAACATCTGACAGGAGGAGGGAGAGGGAAAAGGCTCACTGCAGGAATCCCAGAGCTTGAAGCTGCCAATCAGAGACCAGTGGGCGTAGAGGTGTACCAGAGGACAGACTTGCAGAAGTGGAGAAGTTTTGGAGGAATCTAAGTTCAGAGGAGGTTACAGACACTGGCAGTGTGACGAATGGGAGTTTTGAATGAGGATTCAACAATGAAATACAATACTAACAAAATTATCAGTGACGTTGGCGCATAAATCAAGCAACAGTTAGGGTCAGTAATTGGCACCTCATCAGTTTGGAATTTTGGAGACTAATGTTCTCTTTGATCATCTGTCCTGAGGGAGATGATCCTCATTGGGCTCCAGTTCTGTCGTGTCTCCCAGGAATGAGGGTCCAGCTGGTCAGCAGAGACCACCGTCTGGTTAGAACCATAGAATCGTCCAGCACAGAAACGGGTCCTTTCAGCCCACCTTGTCTGTGATGCTGATCTACACTCTCCATTTGCCTGCACTAGGCCTGTATCCCTCTACCCCTTTCCCATGCAGGTACCTGTCCAGATGCCTTTTAAGCACTGTAATTATACATGCCTCTGCACCTCCTCTGTTCCAGATTCCCACCACCCTCTGTGTGGAAAAACTTGACCCTCAGATCTGCTTTAAATTTCTCCCCTCTCATCTTAAACCTGTGCCCTCTGGTTCTACAAAAGCTTGAAAGCACGTACCACCAGGATCTATCAGGGACAGCTTCTACCTCGCTGTTATAAGACTCTTGAACAGACCTCTTATGTGTTAAAGATGGACTCTTGACCTCACTATCTACCTCGTCATGGCTTTGCACCTTATTGTCTACCTGCACTGCACTTTGTAACTGTAACACTTTATTCTGCATTCTGTTACTGTTTTCCTGCAATGTACTTATGTTTTGAAATGATCTGTATGGATAGTATGCAAGATTAAGTTTTTCACTGTACCTCGGTACACGTGATGAGAATAAACCGATCCCAATTCCCTGGCCAGAGAAAAAGACTCTGATTATTTCTGCTCCTCATCATTTCATAAACCTTTGTATGGTCACTCTCAGCCTCCTACGTTCCAGGGAGAACAATCCCAGCCTGTTCGATCTCTCCTTGTATCTACAGCCCTTCGTTCTAGGCAGCATCCTGGTGAATCTCTTCTGCACCCTGTCTATTGTTACCACGTCCTTCCTGTGGTGTGGTGACCAGAGCTGTACACAAAACTCTGTGGTCTAACCAATGTTTCATACAGCTACAACATGACGTCCTAACTCTTAGACTCAATCTCGGCTGATGAAGGCAAGCGTGCCAAGCACCTCCTTCACTTCCCCATCCTCCTGAGCCACTACTTTTAGCAAGCTGTAGATCTTGGCTTTGTTTGACCCTCACATACGCACTTTTTATCAGGGACCTTTCGATGATGGTTCCTTATTTGTCTTCGTCTCTCCCAGCCAAAAAGTCCCATTGGAACACTCCTTTGCAGCTCAGGATGACACCTTTTTCAGGTAACAGGGGTAGGTGTAGGTTGTTCATCAGACCCTCTGTTGATTGGGCAGGAACTCAGAAACATTGTTAGAGTGTAGGAGTGTAGTAATAGGAGCTCGAAAGACATGTGATTACAGGTGTTCCCCAAGTTACGGCAGGGTTCTGTTCCTGTGAACTGTTTGTAACCCAGAAATGTGGCCGTGAACCAAGTTCCCACCTGGCAGAAGATCCCTGCAGCCCCACAGCAGCCGGCAAATCCACCCCACTGGTCTCCGTGCTCATTCGTATCCCTGGGCTGTACGTAAATCAGCCGATTATAAGCTGGGGGAACCTGTATTAGCTGTGATTAGGTTATAGTAATTAAAATTATTGTGGTTACTGTCACAACAGCATATTTTATGTAAATTAGTTTATCTATTTTATTCAAAGATCCAGTAGAAACACAATGGGTCAAACAGGTACCCTTTGACTTAAATTGTACTGATGTTCACAGAAAGGTCAGCACTCACTGTGAATGGATTTAGTGACACTGTTTGGAGAGCTATTGGGATGGATCTTCATGTGAATCACGTCAAACTTACAGAAATCAGAGCTCTCACTTGATTGTTGCGGTGATGTAACTGATGTTCACTCTCTTTAGGTATTGGGTTAGACCCTGGTAACCTCTTGTTCTCGTTGCTTTGACTTTTATTTAAGAGTGGACATGGTTAGTAAACGCGTACGGGTTCTTCACATGTAATGATAATGCAAATGCTTTGTCCACAACTGCACACAAGTGTGTGCTTACACGTAATGTGCACAACCCTAATATGTAGACATACATGCCACAGATTGTTCATAGTATGCAGGTGATATCATTATAATCTCCTGCAGTTCCACTTTGTAGGTAACAGTGGAGTGTGAAACGACGTGCACACAAGTATTCAGCAAGCCCGTCTGTTCAGGGAGACTCCTAACCAGCAGCAGTGCTGTGACGTGATGTGATCAACCAAGTGAGGTACAGAAACAATTCTCACAGATAACAACCTCAGAAGCAAAAACAACATTTTTGATTAACTTTTTTAAACATTAAGCAAACTGCCAAAGAAAGTTCTCCCAGAGTTTGTTTTCGTTCATTTTTTGAACTGTGGCAGAGCCAAGTTTTGTTCCTGATCACTAACTTCCAGTGAGAAGGGGAGGGTGAGCTGCCACCTCAAACTACTGCCGCCCTTCTGGTGAAGGTGTCCCCACGGTGCCGCTGTGGAGGGAGATCATGGACATCGATCCACTGACAATGAAGGAACGGCGATGTGGTTCCAAGTGCGACTGGGAGAGGAACCTGTGGGTAGACATATTCTCACGCACCTGCTGCACTTGTCCATGATGGTAGAGGCCGTGAGTTTAGGAGGGCCTGTCGGAGTAGCCTTATGAGTAACGTATGTCACAGTCAAAGTCGAGTTTATTGTCACATGCACATCTACATGTGTGCACAGGTGCAACAAATAACTTACCTGCAGCAGCATCACAGGCACATAGCATCAGAGAAGCAGCATTCACAAGAAAAACATAAACATAAATTATACACAACTTTTATAGGAAAGAACACAACTAGAACAAAAGAAAACTTATGCCATTTTAGTGCAAAGGGATCAAAGTGGTCATAATGTTGCTGAACTGTGGTGATTAGGGTTGTGCCGGTTGGTTCAAGAACCAAATGATTGAAGGGAAGTCGTTGTTCCTGAACCTGGTGGTGTGGGACTTCAGGCTTCTGTACCTCCTGCCCGATGGTAGCTGTGAGAAGACGGCATGGCCTGGATGGTGGGGATCTTTGATGATGGATGTTGCCTTCTTGAGGCATCACCCTCTGTAGATACCACTGATGGTGGGGAGGGATGTGCCCATGATGTATTGGGCTGAGTCCACTACTCTCTGCAGCTTCTTACGTTCCTGAGCATTCAAACTGGCGTACCAGACCGTGACGCAACCAGTCAGGATGTGTGTTTTGTAACTTGTTGGTAGTTCCATGGAGTCATGACACAGCATGCAGAAACCCTGTGTAACTGGCAGAAGGAGCACTCCGCCTTACAAACAATCCATTCCCACTCGAGCAGGCACCTCCTGCCTAACCTGCAGAACCGTCTGCCGCTCAGTCACCTGAGAACTCACGCAACCAGAGTGGAAGCAAGTGGACAGTGTGAATGCGAGACCGTCGCAGCAGCAGCAGGAGGAGGAGGAGGAGGAGGAGGAGGAGGAGGAGGAGGAGGAGGAGGAGGAGGAGGAGGAGTGAGGGTCTCGGGAGAGCGCTGAGTGCTGGGAAGCAGCTGAGGAGCTGAGGTGAGCGTGCTTTAAAAGCAGCATGCAGGGCAACTGAAGGGTTAAACAGAGTGTTGATTGGTTGATTAGATGGGAGTGAGTACTTGAGATAATTGGCAGGGACAAAGATAAGGAGGGGTAACTGAAGAGGAGTGGCTAGTGTGTGAGTGGCTCAGGGTGGGAGTGGAATTTTGACTCAAGAGGCTTTGGCGAGCAGAGGCTGAGGATGAGCTTGCTCCCACAGAGGTAAGGCCGGGTAAGTTCCTTTAATTAATTTAATTAACTTAGGAGTAGGTAATGAAGGCAGCAGTTAGGGCAGTCGAGTGCTCTGTATGCAGTATGTGGGAAGTCAGGGACAGCACACTTGTCCCTGATGACTACACCTGTAAAAGGTACATCCAGCTGCAGCTCCTGACAAACCGAGTTAGGGAACTGGAGTTGGGTGAACTTTGGATCATTCGTGAGGCAGAGGCAGAAATAGACAGGAGTTTCAGGGAGATAGTCACCACTAAAAGTCATGAGGCAGGTAGCTGGGTGACTGTCAGGAGAGGGAAGGGGAATAGACAGAAAGAGCAGGGCACTCCCTGTGGCTGTTCCCATCAACAGTAAATATACTGGTTTGGATACTGTCGGTGTGGACGACCTACCAGGGACAAGTTGCAGTGGTCGCATCTCTGGCACTGAGACGGGACCCTCGGCTCGGAAAGGAAGGAGGGAAAAGAGGAGAGCAGTAGTGATGGGGATTCGATAGATAGGGGGACAGATGGGAGGTTCTGTGGGAGAGATCGAGAATCCTGGATGGTCTGTAGAGAGATAGCAGCAGACTGATGTAAGAAACAGAAAGTTGTAATAGCAGGGGATTTTAACTTTCCACATATTGACCGGGATTCCAACACCGTGAAAGGGCTGGATGGCTTGCAGTTTGTCAAATGTGTTCAGGAAAGTTTTCTAACTCAATATATAGAGGTACCAACGAGAGAGAATGCATTACTTGATCTCCTATTAGGGAACCAGACAGGTCAGGTGACAGAAGTATGTGTCGGAGAATATTTTGGGTCTTGTGACCATAATGTCATTAGTTTCAAGTTAATTATGGATAAGGACAGGTCTGGTCCTCGAGTAGAGGTTCTAAATTGGAGAAAGGTCAACTTTGTGGAAATGAGAAAGGATCTAGGAAGAGTGGATTGGGATAAGTTGTTTTCTGGCAAGGATGTGTTCAGTAAGTGGAAGGCCTTCAAAGGTGCAATTTTGAGTGTACAGACTTTGCATGTTCCTTCCAGGATTAAAGGCAAAGCTAACAGGCATAGGGAACCTTGGTTTTCAAGGGATATTGGTGATAAGAAAAAGAGAGGCCTATAGCAGGTATAGGCAACTAGGAACAAATGAGGTACTTGAGGAGTATAGAAAATGTAAGAAAATACTGAAGAAGGAAATCAGAAAGGCAAAAAAAAGACATGAGGTTACTCTGGCAGATAATGTGAAGGTAAACCCAAAGGGTTTCTGCAAGTATATGAAGAGTAAAAGGATAGTAAGGTACAAAATTGGTCCACTAGAAGATCAGAGTGGTTGTCTGCGTGTGAAGCCTCAGGAGATGGGGGAGATCTTAAACAGTTCTTTTTTTGTATCAGTATTTACTCATAGTATATATGGCAGGAAGGGAAACAAGCAGTAGTGTCATGGAACATATAGAGACTAAAGAGGAGGAGGTGTTTGCTGCCTTGCAGCAAATAAAGTTAGATAAATCCCCCGGGCCTGACATGATATTTCCTTGGACCTTGAGGGAGACTAGTGTAGAAATTGCAGGGGCCCTGGAAGATGTATTTAAAATGTCCTTAGCCACAGGTGAGGTGCCGGAGGACTGGAGGGTAGCTCATGTTGTCCTGTTGCTTAAAAAAGGCTCTAAAAGTAAACCAGGTAATTACAGGCCAGTGAGCCTGACATCAGTAGTGGGTAAATTATTGGAGGGTGTTCTGAGAGATCAGATATACAAGTATTTGGACAGCCAAGGACTGATTAAGGATAGTCAGCATGGCTTTGTGTGTGGTAGATTGTGTTTAACGAATCTTGTGGAGTTATTCGAAGAGGTTACCAAGAAAGTAGATGAAGGAAAGGCTGTGGATGTTGTCTACGTGGACTTTAGTAAGGCCTTTGACAAGGTCCCACATGGGAGGTTAGTTCAGAAGATTCAGTCACTAGGTATCCATGGAAAGGTTGTAAACTGGATTCAAAATTGGTTGTGTGGGAGAAGACAGTGGTAGTGGATGATTGTTTCTCAGACTGGAGGCCTGTGACTAGTGGTGTGTCAGGGATCTATGCTGGGATCATTGTTGTTTGTTGTCTATATCAATGATCTAGATGATAATGTGGTAAATTGGATCAGAAAGTTTGCTGATGACACTAAGGTTGGAGGTGTCGTGGGCAGTGAGGAAGGCTTTCAAAACATGCAGAGGGATCTGGACCAACTAGAAAAATGGGCCAGAAAATGGCAGATGGAATTTAATGCAGACAAGTGAGGTGTTGCATTTTGGAAGGACAAATCGAGGTAGGACATACACAGTAAATGGTAGGGCACTGAGGAGTGCAGAGGAAGAAAGGGATCTGGGAGTTCAGATACATAATTCCCTGATAGTGGCGTCGCAGGTAGACAGGGTTGTAAAGAAGGCTTTTGGCATCCTGGCATTCATAAATCAAAGTATTGAGTATAGGAGTTGGGATGTTATGGTGAGGTTGTATGAGACATTGGTGAGGCCAAATTTGGAGTATTGTGTGCAGTTCTGGTCACCTAACTATAGGAAGGATATCAGTAAGATTGAAAGAGTGCAGAGGAGATTTACTAGAATGTTGCCGGGTCTTCAGGAGTTGAGTTACAAGGGGAAAGATGGAACAGGTTAGGACTTTATTCCTTGGAGTGTGGAAGAATGAGGGGAGATTTGACAGGTTTACAATGAGGGGTATAGACAGAGTAAATGCAAGTAGGCTCTTTCCACTTGGATTAGTAGAGATGAGTACAAGAGGACATGGCTTTAGGGTGAAAGGGAGAAGTTTAGGGGGAACTTGTTCACTCAAAGTGGTGGGAGTGTGGAATGAGCTGCCATCTGATGTAGTAAATGCGGGCTCACTCTGAAGCTTTAAGAATAAATTGGATAGATACATGGATGGGGGAGGTCTGGAGGGTTATGGACTGGGTACAGGTCAATGGGACCAGCAGAATAAAGTTTCAGTTAAGGGCCGAATGGCCTATTTTGTGCTGTAGTGTTCCAAGTCTTCTTGATCCTAAAGATCTAAGAATGAGAAGGTTACATTTTAAAGTATTTGGTGGCCATAGCCTGTGATGTTTCACAAGACCAAGGACGTGTGCAGTGGTGTGCATCTGCACAGTGTAGAGTGTGGAAAGTGTTGCTGTTGTCCTCATTAACAATGGGAGTGCTGAAGTTGGCAAGGAGCCTCACACACAGACCAAAGAAATTGTGAATCATTTAACTGAGGAGCACACCAGCAGCGGTGGAGAAAAGCTCCCTCCTGATTAGTTTTTTCACTTCCCTTTTATTGGGTTTCCATTTGTTCTTTCATGCTTGATGTGTTTTTCTTGTCCTGCCAGAAAGTTGCTGAAATGAAGTGATCTATGTCAGTCTGGAAGTTTCATTTCACAAGAATACAAGAAAACAGGAGCAGGAGTAGGCCACTTGGCCCCTCAAACCTGTCCTGCCATTCACTGTGATCCTGGCTGTCCTACCCCTCCGCTGTCCCAACTCCACACGACCCTCAGCTCCCTAAATCCTTAAATCAAAAAAATTATCTCCCTCCTCTTTAAAAACTTCCAGTGATCTCATCTCCACAACCCTCTGAGGTAGAAAATTCCAGCTTCACCAACCTTTGAGAAGTTGTTCATCTGCACCTCAGCTTCAGGTGACCATCTCCTTATTTTGTAACTAGGTTCCCTTGTTCGAGACCCTCCCACTAGAGGGAACATCTCAATAGCTTCCCTGTTGTGCCCCTTGGAGACTTCGGTTTCAATAACATTGCAACTTCTAAACTCCGAAGAACATAAATCTATTTATTTGTCCTGTTAGGACAACTTTTCATCCCAGCAATTAGCCAAATGAATCCTTCCTGGACTGCCTCCAATGCTAGTATATTCTTTCTTAAATAAGGGGCTAAATATCACCTGGAACTCGGGGTGTGGTCTCCCCAGTACCCTGGGCAGCTGTAACAATACTTCTCACTTGCAAACTCCCAATTCCCTTGCAATAAATGTCGATCTGCCGTTGCCTTCCTAACAACTTTCTGCATTGACATTGAGATCCCTCTGTCCTCGGCTCATTTCCGATCTCTTTCCATTTAGCTAATGCCTTTTGATTCTTCTTACTGAAGTGTGTGGCTTCACAAATATAATAAAAATCACTTCATCACTCAGGTATCAACCAACTAAAAGTTGCTGTTAAGAGGCAGCTAAGTTCCTCAGTCTGTAACATGCCTGGCAGGTCACACTATACAAATGAAAGAAAGGAAAAATGGGGTTGGCAGGAAAACATGGCAAGCCTTGGTACAAACAGTGAGTAATCTAAAGTCAGGGTATTTGACACTGACTCCTGCAGGCTGCAACATACCCAGGCAAAAGATGAGGGTGTTGTTTCTCAAGGTGAAGGAGTTACTGCCTCCTGACTGCTGCATTATTTCATCCTGTCTGAAAAATTCCCTCTGTTCCACCTTTCTGACACCTAGACTAATGGTTCTCACTTTCTCAGTTCTCTGCAGGGTCTCAGACCTGAAACATTAACTCTCGAGCTCTCTACAGATGCTGCCTGACCTGCTGAGTATTTCCAGCAGCTTCTGCTTTTTTAAATTTCAGATTTTCACTTCTGTTGTTATTGTTGATTTTCGTGGGAAACTCGTCTCAGCTTCCTGGACGATGTTAATCCCTCAACCAACACCTGAAACAACTCTTCACAGAATGTTAGTAGGATGCCACTCAGCCCATCTCTCCATGCTGGCTGCTTGTACAGCAATCTACTCAGTTCCAGTAGCTCTCCCTTTCCCCACTTACACCCTTGTGATTTTCCCTCAGTGGCCTATCCCAGTCTGTTTTCCCCCATCCTTTCAGGGAGTGCGTTCCAACCACTAACACTCTCTGTGTACAAAATGATTTCCTCGCACTTTGACCTTCCAATTTGGTTTTGAGTCCCTTTGTCTTGAATCGTCCCTTTGCCAATACCTTAGTTGTCTCCACCTGTCCGTGTTTCTGTCCTACAGTACACTGGTCAGGTTGACCCCATCGGCTGCAGCCACCTGGGCGACTGCTGCAGCCTGATGTTAGCTGCACAAGCCTAACAACTTCTGCCATCTTGTCAAGTGCTGCATTCCCAGCAAATGCTCCTGTCCTGTCCAATGCTGCACTCTCTTCACCTCTGCGGTCCTGCATCTATTGCAACCACATGGACAGCTGCAACTCCCTCAAATGCTCCAAACTCACTAACAGCTGCAGTCCTGCATCCGTTGCAATCCCATTGACTGCTGAAAGCCCTTCACCTTTTGCAGTCCTATCACCTCCTATGACCCTGTCCGCTGGTGAAATCACACTGACTGCTGCAATCCCCTCGCTTTCTGCAGACCTGTCACTTACTATAATCCTTGCAGCAACCTGTTGACTAGTGCAAAACCTGTCACCTGATGCAATCCTGCCACCCGTGCAGTTTCATCACGCTGAGGTCTCCTCCACCATTGCAGGCCCATCACCAGCTGCAATCTCAGATCTTCTGAAAACTGTCAACTGCTGCAGTCCTGTTGACTCCCACAAGCCCATTGACTCTGCAGTCTTGTCACCAATGGTGATCTTGTCGACTGCTGCAATTGTATCAGCTGCTGCAGGCCTATCAGATTCTATCCCACCGACCTGGAGACCTCACCAGCAGTTCCCTCTTCACCCTTGCCTGGAAATCAATGACAGAACACTTGTTTATCAGTGATATGAGTGTCTCAGACATGCAACCTCTTGCACCTCAGACACATCAGTGTACACTCCCTATGAGACACTCCTTTTGAAGTACTGAGGAGCATGTTAGACCACATTGTCCTGGGTACAACCAGTGCTGGGCTTTCTCTGGACAATGTGAACTTCCCAAAGCAGCACAGGGCAGAAGGGGCATCAGCACAGGTTTGAGGTGAGAGGAAGGAGTTTAAATAGGATCTGAAGGGTAAGTTTTTTTACACAGGGGCTGATATCTGGAACACACTGCTAGAGGAGGTGGCGTATCAGATACAATTGCTACGTTTAAGAGGCATTTAGACAGATACCTTAAATAGGTAAGGATACTGTCGTAACGGGGGCAAGGGGGATTAGTGTAAATGGGTAAGGAGGTCAGCATGGAAGCGGTGGGCCAAAGGGTCTGTTTCTGTGCTGTACAAACCTATGACTCCATGACATCCCTCAGGTAAGCAGGTTACACATCATGGACCCCTGTCAATCATCCATCTCACAGGTCCCTCGAAGTCCACAGCCACACAAGTCCTGATCTGCAGCCCCCAATGAATTGATCCCGATCATTGTATCTGTTGACCCACGATACACCCTATCCTCCCCTGTAGCTGTCAGTTCCCAATCTCCCCCTTTTATTTGTCATCCTTTTGATCCTTGCTCCTTCCCTTGTATTTTCCAGCTGTCCAGTTCACCCCCACACCCACAGCTCTGCTTGTTCCCTATTTCCTTCTCCCTCCCCATTAGATCTTCTGACTCTCCACCAAACCACCAACCCTCTTTGTCCTAAACTGCTCACTTCCATCCCCTCCCTGACCTGTCTGAACCCACCCACCTGACGTAGCACCAGGCACCTGAACAAATTTGGGCAATTTTCTCAGCACTTGTCTGCTTCCTTAACTTTCATCAGGTCACCCCCTAACGCCTGGTGAGTGTTGCCTTTCACGTGGTTGAGGTAAGACCATAGGATTGCGGAAGATCTGCCAGCTGCATTTCTGGGATTAGTGGACCAAGTCACAGTTGTTGGTGAAATCACACAGTCTGTCTTTCTGGAATAAGTTAGGGGAGATGCAGGAGACTGCTGTAATGTGTGGAGTGAGAGGTGGTGCAAACAATTCCTCCCGGGGAGGTGCATCTGCTATTAGCATTATGTTATTACAAGGTATGAGTGTCATGTTTCCTGATTCTTTGTAATCTTACCAGCGACACCAAGATACAGAACAGAACCAGGACCGTCAGCTCCCAGGTCTGTGCTGACCATCAGCCACCCATTGGGACTGTTGGGTGAGACTCCAACTAAAGTTCATCTTGCAGCACTGGTGCAGGTTGTGTGCTTATGGACCTGCTGTTGGTGCTGCAGTCATGGTGCAGACCTTCCAACATCCCTGGCCTCCTGCACCACTGCCACACTCTTCATCCCAGTGGAGCCTCCAGGCATGGAGAACCCAGCTCCTAGACCTTTGGTTTGGTCACCGCAACACATGGCCAACTGCACCCACGTAACTCCTTGGACATGTAGTGTAATGCACAAAGTTTGTCTGCAGTGAGGTTGTCACCATTAGTCTGAAAATGGCAGTTTCTCTATTAGAGAAAGCCATTATAATGGGGTAAAAGGACACCATGCAGATCGTGACTCCATTGTTATAATATTGACCGAAAACCTTGCATTCAAAAGACAATTCACACTTTTGGAGTTGGATGGGAAATACTGATGTTCTCAGAACCAATCAGAGCCCAGGAGCATTGGTATCAAGGTATTGGGTGGGAGGGAGGCCAGCTTCTGATTGGTGAATGATAAGATACAAGATAGGATCTTTATTAGTCACATGTACATCAGAATGCATCTTGAAGGTGGTTGAATGAGGATTTGGTGGTGATGAGAGGGGCATCAAGCTGAGTGAGTGGGGCCTCAGGATCCAGGAATCATAGGCTGGAGGTAAGTGGATACCTAGGATAAGATTTATTTATTAGTCACATGTACACTGAAACACAGTGAAATGCATCTTTTGCGTAGAGTGTTCTGGGGCAGCCCGCAAGTGTCACCACACTTCTGGCGCCAACATAGCATGCCACAACTTCCTAACCTGTACATCTTTAGAATGTAGGAGGAAACTGGAGCCCCCGGAGGAAACCCACGGAGACACGGGGAGAACGTACAAACTCCTTACAGACAGCAGCAGGAATTGAACCCTGGTAACTGGTGCTGTAATAGTGTTACGCTAACCACTGCACTACCATGCTGTGCCAATGGACTCCATGAGGGGACTAGAGGCACAGCTCAGGGGCCGTATAACGTGAGGCAGCACCAAGACAGAAGCTGCCAACCAACAACTTTGTTGGGCACCAGCTCTAGAACCAGGACCTCCCGGTAAGTGAAGGCACTGAGGTGCATGAAGCCTTGACGTTGACATTGTGCTCCCACTCCCACTCCCACCCTGAGGGTCTGGGACAGAAGATACATGGACACACTCATGAATCTGATAAAGCTTCTGCTGGCACTGGCAGAAGACCGCCAAAGAATTGCCCTGAAGTGTCGGGGGCTAAGGGGGAGACCTGATAGAAGTTTATAAAATTGAGAGGCACAGATAGGGTACAAAGTCAGTCTTTATCCCAGGATTAGAAATGCCAAATGCTAGAGGACATGCATTTAAGATGAGAGAGGGGAAAGTTTAGTGATGCAAGTATTTTTATACAGAGAGGTGGGTGCCTGGAATGGGCTGCCAGGTGTGGTGGTAGAAGTGGATGTGACACACACAAACATGCAGGGAATGGAAGGATACAGATCATGTGCAGGCAAGAGAGATTTAGTTTAATTCTGCATGGTGTTTAACACAGACATTATGGGCCGAAGGGCCTATTCCTGTGCTGTACTGTTCTACGTTCTGTGTTCCATGCATACTCTGACAGGGTGACCAAACCTTTGAAGTCACAAGTAATAATATTTTGGAGTTCAAGACACAAGATATTCAGTCTCTGCTTTCCTCTTGCTCATTCCTGAATTAATCTCTCCACCCCTGCACTTTCAGCAGATGGGCCCAGATCCCTGGAATTCCCTCACTGAACTCCTTCACCTCTTTTCATAGAAACATAAATAAAGCATAGAAAACCCACAGCACAATTCAGGCCCTTCGGCCCACAAAGCTGTGCCGAACATGTCCCTATCCTAGAAATTACTAGGCTTACCCATAACCCTCTATTTTATTCAGCTCCATGTACCTAACAGTCTCTTGAAAAACCCTATCGTATCCACCTCCTCCACCGTTTCCGGCAGCCCATTCCACGCACTCACCACTCTGAGTAAAAAAAACTTACCCCTGACATCTCCTATATCTACTCCCCAGCACCTTAAACCTATGTCCTCTTGTGGCCACCAATTCAGCCCTGGGGAAAAGCCTCTGACTATCTACCCAATCAATACCTCTCATCTTATACACCTCTATCAGGTACCCCCTCATCCTCTGTCTCTCCAAGGAGATAAGGCCGAGTTCCCTCAAACTGCTTTCATAAGGCATGCTCCACATTCCAGGCAGTATCCTTGTAAATCTCCTCTGTACCCTCTATGGCTTCCACATCTTTCCTGTAGTGAGGTGACCAGAACTGAGCACAATACTCCAAGTGGGCTCTGACCAGGGACCTATATAGCACCAACAATACCTCTTGGTTCCTGAATTCAATTCCCGGATTGATGAAGGACAATACACCATATGCCGCCTTAACCACAGTCAACCTGCGCAGCTGCTTTGAGCGTCCAATGGACTCGGACCCCAAGATCCCTCTGATCCTCCACACTGCCAAGAGTCCTACCATTAAGACTATTCTGCCAACATATTTGACCTACCAAAATGAACCACTTCACACTTATTCGGGTTGAACTGCATCTGCCACTTCTCAGCCCAACTTTGCATTCTATCTATGTCCCTCTGTAACCTCTGACAGCCCTCCAAACTATCCGCAACACCCCCAACCTTCGTGTCATCCGCAAACTTACTAACCCACCCTCCACTTCCTCATCCAGGTCGTTTATAAAAATCACAAAGAGTAAGGGTCCCAGTACAAACCCCTGAGGTACACCACTGGTCACCGACCTCCATGCAGAATACTACCCTTCAACAACCACTCTTTGCCTTCTGTGGGCCAGCCAGTTCTGGATCCACATTGCAATGTCCCCTTGGATCCCATGTCTCCTCACCATCCCCATAAGCCTTGCATGGGGTACCTTATCAAATGCCTTGCTGAAATCCATATACACTACATCTACTGCTCTCCCTTCATCAATGTGCTTGGTCACATCCTCAAAATTCAATCAGGCTCGTAAGGCAGGACCCGCCCTTGACAAAGCCATGCTGACTATTCCTAATCATATTATACCTCTCCAAATGTTCATAAATCCTGCCTCTCAGGATCTTCTCCATCAGCTTACCAACCACTGAGGTAAGACTCACCAGTCTATAATTCCCTGGCTATCCCTACTCCCCTTCTTGAATAAGGGAACAACATCTGCAACCCTCCAATCTTCCGGAACCTCTCCCCTCTCCATGGAAGATGCAAAGATTATCGTCAGAGGCTCCGCGATCTCCTCCCTCGCCTCCCACAGCAACCTGGGGTACATCTCATCTGGTCCCGGCGACTTACCTAACCTGATGCTTTCCAAAAGTTTCAGCACCACCTCTTTTCTAATATCTACATGCTCAAGCTTTTCAGGCCGTTGCATGTCCCCACTACAATCCCCTAGATCCTTTTCTGTAGTGAATACTGACGTTAAGTATTCATTAAGTACCTCTGCTATTTCTTCTGGCTCCATACACACTTTCCCACTGCTGTACTTGATGGGCCCTATCCTTTCACATCTCATCCTCTTACTCTTCACATACTTGTAGAACGCCTTGGGGTTTTCCTTAATCCTGCCCACCAAGGCCTTCTCATGTCCCCTTCTGGCTCTCCTAATCTCTTTCTTAAGTTCCTTACTTTTCGCCTTGTACTCCAGATCTCTAACATTACCTAGCTCCCTGTACCTTTTGTATGCTTTTCTTTTCCTTTTGACTAGATTTATTATATCCTTCGTACACCACGGTTCCTGTATCCTCTCGTGACTCCCCTGTCTCATTGGAACATGCCTATGCAGAACTCCACACAAATACCCCCTGAATATTTGCCACATATCTTCCATACTTTTCCCAGAGAATATCTGTTCCCAATTTAATCTTCCAATTTCCTGCCTGAGAGCCTCATAATTCCCTTTACTCCAAGTAAACGCCTTTCTAGTCTGTTCCTTTCCCTCTCCAGTGCTAACGTAAAGGAGATAGAATTATGATCACTATCACCAAAATGTTTACCCACTGAGAGATCTGACACCCGACCAGGTTCATTTCCCAATATCCAATCAAGCACAGCCTATCCTCTTGTAGGTCTATCTAAATACTGTGTCAAGAACCCTTCCTGAACACACCTAACAAACCCCACCCCATCGAAACCCCTCACTGTCTGGAAATGCCAGTCGATGTTTGGGAAATTAAAATCCCCCATCACAACAACTCTGTTATTATCACACCTTTCTAGGATCTGCTTCTTTATCTGCTCCTCAATATCCCTGTTACTATTGGGCAGCCTATAAAAAAAACACCCAGTAAAGTTATTAACCCCTTCCTGTTCCTAACCTCCACCCACAGAGACTCCATAAACAATCCCTCTACAAATCCACCTTTTCCACAGCCGTGATACTATCTCTGATCAAATGCCACTCCCCCACCTCTTTTGCCTCCCTCCCTGTCCTTCCTGAAACATCTAAAACCCGGCACTTGAATCAACCATTCCAGCCCCAGAGCCATCCAAGTCTCCATAATGGCCACCACATCATAGCTCCAAGTTCCTCTTTGAGGTCTCCCTTCATCTGCTCCGCTAATCATTCAGAGTTAAATTTGTTTAAATATTCACTCCTGTGATGTGCTTTGGGACGTTGTGCTGCATTAAAGATGATAGGTTAATGCAGGTTGTTGTAGTAGTGTGATCACGTGATGAAGTAATGTTGGATTGGAGCACATCTCCCTGCTTTGTTGATCTGCTGAGCATTGTCCTCTGCTGGTGGATAGATGTATTACTGTTGCTGTGTTAAACTCCACCGTGAGCATCATCAGTAACACACAGACTGACTTATCCCATTTTTTTAAAAAGAAGAAATTTATTTTGCATAAACTAGTCCGATCGTTGATCAGTCTTCCTGATACCTTCTATTTTCACAGCTAGAATGGAAATAGTCGCAGAGGTACAGCACAGACTGTCCCTTCACTCCGAGTCTGCACTGACTACCAACCACCCATTTACACCAATCCTACATTAACCCCATCTTCTACCACAGCTCCTACCAACAGACTAATATCAATTTACAGTGGCCAATTAACCTCATCCCTCATAACTCATAACTGGAGCACCCAGAGGAAACCCACGGGGTCACAAGCAAACTCCACACAGACAGTACCCAAGGTCGGGATTGAACCCTGGTCCCTTCAAGGCAGCAGCTCTACCTACTGTCCTGACTGAGCCCTCTTCTGCTTTATAATCATATCCCTTTTCTTTCATCTGATGTGAAAAGCCTCCAACTTGGATGTCCAGTTTGACGATCTGGTCACAGCCTGTGCAGAGATACTGGTGGAAAACTGAGGTGCCTCCAACGGCAGAGCTTTGACGTGATGTGTTCCATGGATCAGTGCCAGTACTTTGTAGAGAAATCCAGTTCAATCTTTCCCCATGTTCTGAAGTTATTTCCCATTGAATGCCTCTGAGGGGCAACCTGAGAGAAGTTTATAAAATCAGGGTAGATACAGTCTTTCCCCAGGATGACAGTGTCAAGTACTAGTGGGCATAGGTTTAGGGTGGTGGGGGGGGGGGGAATGTTAAAAGGAGATGTGTGGGCAAGTTTTTTTACACTGAGATGGTGGGTGCCTGGAACATACTGCGGGGGGGGGGGGGGGGGGGGGCGGGGGGGGTGGAAGCAGATACAATAGCAATGTTTAAGGAGCATTTAGACCGACACATGAACAGGCTGGGAATGGAGGGATACAGACCATGTGCAGGCAGGTGGGATTAGTTAGATTGGCATCATGCTCAGCACAGACATGATGGGCTGAAGGGCCTGTTCCTGTGCTGTACTGTTCTGTGTTCATTTCTCTTTTAAAATGTCTGATTCCATTTCCTCTGCTCTATAGGTGGTGAGTCCCAGATCATCAGCCCTGTGTAAAAACCGCCCTTCCTTCCATGCCTATTATACCCATCTGTATCCCTGGCAGAGAATATTCAGTGAAAACCAAAGTGAACCCGTGGGTGGTGGAAATCTGAAATAAAAACAGAAAAATGTAGGTCAGGCAGCATCTGTGGAGAGAGGAAAATGGAGCTGTCATTAGGGGTGGATGATCTTGCAGCAGAACTGGCTCGTTCTGACAAACAGGAAGTTCAACGTCGAGCACTGACGGCTGGCATGGAAGATGAGGTGCAGTTCCTTGAGCTTGCACTGGATGTTGTTGGTACAGTGTCAGAAGCCCAAGACAGGCATCAGAGTGGGAGTGGTATATAGAATTAGTGACTGAGAGGTGTAAGCTCAGGGTTGCCTTTTTGGACTGAGTGGAGATGTTCTGCAAAGCAATCACCGGTGAGAAGAGCACATTGTGAGCACCATGTGTGGCACACTAAACTGGAAGACATACAAGTAAATCGATGCTTCACCTGGATGGCAGAAAGAAGAGGAAAGGAGTAGGTTTTGCATCTCCTGGGAAAATGCCTCAGGAAGGAAGTGGCTGGTGGGATGGAAGAGTGAACCAGTGGGTTGTGGAGAATGGTCTCTCTGGAAGTCTGAAATGGGAGGAAGGGGGAAGTGTTTGTGGTGGAATATCATTGAAGGTGCCAGATGTTATGGAGGATGATCTGTTGAATGTGGAGGCCAGTGGGTTGGAAGGTGAGGACAAGGGGATTCCTGCCCTTTGGCTTGGAGAGGCAGTGAGAAGAGAAGGCAGAGGTAGAACAGACATGGTTCAGAGACCTGTCAACTTTGCCAGACAACAAGCCAGGGTTAAGGGGAAAGGAAGACGCACTGGTGGGCAACATTTTGACATCAGAACAGGTATGATGGAGTCAGAGGAAGTGGGAGAATGGGTTCCTTGCAGGAAACAGAGTGGGAAGGAGTGTAGTTAAAGTGGCTGTGGGTTTGTAAGGGATATAACTTAGAATATGTTATGAAAGGATAAGATGAAACAAAATGGGAGGAGGCTCATTGAGTGATACATGCTGATCGGGACCATATTTAACATCACCTGGTTCTTGATCCCAGTCTTCTGACTCAGAAGCAGGATTGGTACCAGCTGAGGCAAGGGAAGAGACCATGAAAGCACAACAGTCTGTTTCCTGCCCTTATCTGGTTCCACCTACCAGTCCTGATGCAGGGTCACCACCAGAAACATCCACCATTCCTTTCCCGCACCCCCACCTCGTTCCCCCCCCCCCACCGCTGCTTGACCTGCTGAGTTCTTCCAGCAGTTCAAGCTTTACTCCAGATCCCAACACCCGCAGACTCTTGTCTCCTTAAATATATGGGAACTTGCTTTTATTAGAAATGCACATTAAAAGATTGTTGTAGGACCTTGTCATGGCCAATCTCACCCACTTTTTATAATTTGTCCCATTCTCTCTCCCTCTAGGTTTCCCCTTCCACCTGACCCCACACCCAGACCCGTGAGCTCCGACAGGTTGAGAACATGCAATGAAAGTGGCTCGACCCTTCTGTCACTGCTGACCTTCAGATGAGCTCTGGAGAAACCAGCAAGACTGGCCAGGATGTGGACTTGCTGCTCTCTGTGGCAAGGAGGCTGCAGAGCATTTGTGGGCTCAGCTATGGTACTTACATCAGGGATTTAACAAGTAGCTTAATTGTTCAATGTAGAAGGTCCAGTTGACTGTCCCACCTCACTCTGTCTGGCTCTTCCAACATCAACCCCTTGGAAAACCTCATCACTCTACGTCTGGCTCTTCCAACATCAACCCCTCGGGAAAACCTCATCAGCATTTCCTTCATCACACATTGACTTTTTTCAACTCATTTATTTCAGCTTTGATTTTGCCACTTTGAAAAGCCGACTGAGATAGAACCTGAAATTATTAACTGACTGTCTAGTATTCACTGTAACTGAACAGACTGCCCAGTACTGACTCCATCTGTAACTGGACGACTGGTTGTACACTACTGACTGTACCTGTAACTGGAATGGTTGTACGCTACTGATTGTCTGTAGTTGGACTGACTGTCCAGTGCTGACTGTATCTGTAACTGGACCAACTGTCCAGTACCACCTGAGTTTACACCTGTCCCAGAAATAAGACAGGTGACTTTCTAACAATTTCCTCAATCTCACACTATCTCAATCTGTCTCCGCTGTGGTCTGTGGTTGGCTCCATCCAATCAACTCTTCCTTCTTTATCTTCTCTTCCAAGTGGTTGGAACAGGGAAATGTAAATACTGGGTCTGTTAAATAATAAAAATACACTTTACAGAATTACACCAGATTTTCCGATCGTCAACTTTCCTGGTTCCAGGCTCCCGCAGCACCGAAACCATTTGGAAGGTGCCAAATGTTGAGAATAAAACTGTCCAGGAAGTCTGCTCTGCTCCTGGTGATGAGAACCCACAATATGACTCACCTTGTGTGGGTACATAGCTCTTGGCCAGTAGGTGGGGTAAGCTTACAGCTTTTGAACTAGTGAGTATTATTATTTTATTTTCCGAATTTTGTTAGATTTGGTTATAAGAACCATTGAGTCGTCTTGTGTATGACCTGAGAATCAGAAATATCATTGCAGCTTTAATTTAAGACCTCCCGGATAGTTCAATGTCCTTCTAGAGACCATAAGACACAGGAGCAGAATTAGGCCATTCGGCCCTTCGTCTGTTCTGCCATTTGATCATGGCTGATTTTATTTTTCCCCCTCAACCCTATTCTCCTGCCTTCTCGCTGTAACCTTTGACACCCTTACTAATCAAGAACATATTAACCTCTGCTTTAAATGTGCCCAATGACTTGGCCTCCACAGCTGTCTGTGGCAATGAATTCCACAGATTCACCACCCTCTGGCTAAAGAAATTCCTCCTCATCTCTGTTCTAAAGGAACGTCCTTCTATTCTGAGGCTGCGCCCTCTGGTCCTAGACTCTCCCACTCCTGGAAACATCCTCTCCACATCCACTCTATCCGGGCCTTTCAATATTCCGTAGGTTTCAATGAGATCCCCCCTCATCCTTCTAAACTCCAGTGACTACAGGCCCAGAGACATCAAACAATTCTCATACATTAACCCTTTCATTCCTGGGATCATTCTTGTAAACCTCCTCTGGACCCTCTTCAATGCCAGCACATCCTTCCTTAGATATGGGGCCCAATACTCCTCACAATACTCCAAATGTGGTCTGACCAACACCTTATAAAGCCTCAGCATTACATCCTTGCTTTTATATTCTAGTCCTCTCAAAATGACTGCTAACATTGCATTTGCCTTCCTTACTACTGACTCAACCTGCCAGTTAACCTTCAGGGAATCCTGCACTAGGGCTCCCAAGTCCCTTTGCACCTCCAATTTCTGAATTCTCTCCTCATTTAGAAAATAGTCTACACCTTTATTCCTTCTACCGAAGTGCATGACCGTACACTTCCCTGCGCTGTGTTCCATCTGCCACTTCTTTGCCCATTCTCCCAACCTGTCCAAGTCCTTCTGCAGACTCCCTGCTTCAACACTACCTGCCCCTCCACCTATCTTTGTATCATCTGCAAACTTGGCCACAAAGCCCTCATTTCATCATCCAGATCATTAACATATAACGTGAAACATAGCGGACCCAACACTGACCCCTGCAGAACACCACTAGTCACCAGCAGCCAACCAGAAAAGGCCCCCTTCATTCAAAGATTCCAAGATTCAAAGATAAGGTGTTGCCCTCAAACTGGTGAACCATTATTTTGTCCCATTGAAAGGATTATGTCAGCATTACAAGGCTCGGGTGAAAGGGGATTACCTCCTTGTAACATACACCTGGTAAATGTGGTTCACTTATTGATGTCACTGGTGATATTGTTCCTCATTGTCCAGAGACCCAGGTTCGATCCTGCCCGTGGTGCTGTCTGCATGGAGTTTGCGTGTTCTTCCTGTGACCATATAGATCCCCCTCGATGCTTTGGTTTCCTCTTGCTAGGGTCATAGAGTCGGAGAGCTGTACAGCACAGAAACAGGCCCTTCGGCCCAACTAGTTCATGCCAACCAAGTTGCCAAACTGAGCTAAATCCATCTGCCAGTATTTGGCCCATATCCCTCTAAATCTTTCCTGTCCATGTACCTGTCCAAATGCTTTTTAAACATTATAATTGTACCCACCTATACCACTTTCTCTGGCAGCTCGTTCCACACACCCACCAACCCCTGTGTGAAGAAGTTGCCCCTCAGGTCCCTTTAAATCTTTCCACTCTCGCCTTAAGCCTACGCCCTCTAGTTCTAGATTCCCCAGCCATGGGGAAAAAGACCAGCTGATCTGCGCTCCTCATGATTTTATAAACCTCTACAAGTTCACCCCTCAGCGTCCTTTGCTCCAGGGGAAAAAAGATGTGCTGGTAGATTTCTGGGCTTCTGTAAACAACCCTTCATGTAGATTTAATGTCAAAAAAGAATCAAAGGGAAGTCGAAGGGGATGTGAGAGAGAATGTTGCATGGGGACAGGGAAATGAGGAGTAGGGGACAAGGTCCAATAGGATTGACCCATATGAGCCAGCATGAATGCACTGGGCTGAATAGCCTCCTTTGGTGTCACTATAAGATTGTGATGTTCTGCTGGGTAGATTGAATCAGAACCCAAAACCAGACACCCGACACAGATTTGCAGCTTAGTTACTTGAGGCAATATTGACAGACCAAAGAGCTGGTGGCATCAGCAAGCTCTGGGGCAAGTGGTAGTTGGGGGATAATTTGCACTTCTGTGCTGTCACATTCCTTTCAAGGCTCCCCTCAGCACGCTTCAGAAGAACCCCGTTGGCTATAGTCCAGCCATACTGGTGATGCAGGAAACACTGAAGTCAGTTGTGCACAGCAAGCTCCCACAAGGTGCAATGCAATAATGAGCAGACAATCTGTTTAATTATGTTCATTGAGAGAGAAACATAGACCAGGACTCCAGCCCTAACCCCCCTTCTTCGAAGCAGTGTCTCTCATCCATCTGGGAGGGCAGGCAGACGGTAGATCCTCTGACACAGCTGCCCCCTCTTGAGCTGCATCAGAGAGTGAACTTACACTGAGATGGGACTTCAACCCAAACCTCCTGACGCAGTAGCAAGAGTGCTACAAACTGGTCCAAGCACTAAGTTTACTGCAGGGTGATGTGACTTCAGGTGCCCTTTGCTACCTCTTATCCCTTCCAATAGGTTGTACTGACTCCCTTCCCCCTCCCCCCCCCCCCGACTTTACAGTATCATTGGCAGATGAACTCACCCCAACAATTAGTGTGCCAAGTTGTATCACAAAGGTCTGTGCATTGCAAAGTCAGTGTGATCGAAGGATACAGTAATGGGTTGTTAAACTTGTACTCTGTTAAGCTGATGAATCTCAGGAATCCAGTAATTGGGGAATGAAGCAGCCTGTTCCCTTACATCAGCACTGAGTGCTCCCTCGGTTGCCTTTGGAAGGGGTTAGAATCAAAAGCCTCCTTTATACTTCCAACAATGAGTCCAATTGTAGCAGCAACAACTGCACTAATGTGACCACTGTTGGGATACTGTTTTATTGACTCTTTCACAGGGTTCCCAGCACTTATTGTCCCTGATCCAAGGACTTAGTTAAGAACTAACCACATTATTGGGTCTGGAGTCAGAGAGGCTAGACTGGATACAGATGCAGATATCCCCCCCAGAAGGTCAGCAATGAACCAGTTGGGCTTTCCTGATCCATTAAATGTAATGGTTCATGTCTTTGGAACTCTGGCTGTTGGTACAGTGACTTCCCTACTAGATACCATTGCCTATTTCTGGCCCTGTGGGGTACATCACTGCTTGGGGAACTATTTCAAGCTTAACCTTAAATGGAGAGTTTCTTGCTCCATTAGAATGAGACAAACTGTTCATGTCCCGAAGGGGTAGATCCAACCTACTGAGGTGTCAACAACTACATGGTCAATTCAATGTAGCAAGATGCTTCGTAGGAGGGAATCAGACACAGAACCCTGTAAATGTAGCAATGCTTGGTCAGGGAAGAGGGTTTCAGGCAGCTTCTGAAAGAAACAAACAGCAAGAGGCAAAAGTTTTAGGAAGGGAATTCCAAAACTTGGAGCTGAGGACAGTGGTGGAGTGGTAGGTTGTTTTAAATTATTTTGATGTGGGCATCACTACGTTCATCACTTGAACTAAGTGAATTGTTCAGCCATCCACAGAGGAAATAGGAGTCAAAGCAAATGGATTTGGACACACAGAAGCTGAGACTGGGTAAGCAGAGCAGACTTCCCTCCCTGAAGATGATGGGGTTTCTCAAGACATTGAGTAGGCTGAGCTTCTATTCTTTCAAGTTAAGAAGAATGAGAGCAGATCTCATTGAAGGTTACATCATTCTTAGTGGGTTTGACTGGTTGGATCAGGGAAGATACTTCTATTGGCTGGGGGACAAAGGACAGGAGTCAGACTCACAATAAGGGGTAATCCATCTGGGATAGAAATATCTTCACTCAGCAGGTGGTGAACCTTTGGAATCCTCTATCCCGGACATCTGGTGGCTCAGTTGATGAGTTCACTTAAAACATAGTTCAACAGATTTCTGGACATTGAGGGAATCAAGCGATAAGTGCAGGAAATGGCTGTGAAGTACATCAGGGGTGACAGTGAATGCAGACCAGGCTAATGGGGTCAGATGCCTTCCTTCTGCTCTTCACTGGTGGTTTTGAACTATTACTGGTTCTGGACACTTTCTATTCTAACCTTTGTTTAAGGCTTCCTCAGATGACAGTGCCACAGTCAGAGGATGAATGGGTAATTTCCCAGTCACTCGAATTCGGGTGACTGAGAGTGATTTTACTGCATTCTTCTGGAGAAGTTACCCTGCTGTTCCTAAGAGGTTGGTGCAGTTTGGTCTTTAAAGAAACTGTAAATGGACTTTGTTGGCTTTATGTTCAACTTTTTGCTGTGGCCGTTTATATATGGCGTTAACACCTCAATCCAAGTCATTGGCTAATATGGTGTTGGCAAAAAATGCTTTGTTTAACAGATTAACTAAATTTAAACTGTGCAGCCATGTGGCGGGACTTGAACTCACTTTGCTGGATTATCAGTTCCAAGGCCAAGGACATAACCATTGCTGTAGTGTCTCCTGTACTGGGAGCACGAGGTCAGCGATGGTAGAGATGTCATACTGGTGGCAACTGGAGATACCTGAAAGAGAAAAGCAGAACTGGACTTACTCAGGATAAGGCAGTGGGTGAAAGGTTACTGGGAGTAGGCAGGAATGTGGATTGACATTACAATCAGATGGCAGAAGAGGCACGATGGGCCGAGTGGTATACTAATTCAAACATTTATATAATGACTCCACCCAGATCTTCTGAGGAGTGCAAATATTTTTATAAAACTGCTCAGAGATATCAAGCAGTGTTTCCTCAGTTTATTGAGCCCATGAAGTGTGGGAACTGAGCTACAATCTCAGTTTTCGATGAGCAGGTTGCAAGTGGGCTCCTTGTCTACAGCAGCTGCCTGAAGTAGCCGTTGCTACGGGCATCGATTTTCATACCGTGAAGATCAGGCTGTTTTAGAGTGCTCTAGTTTGTGTGGGTTTTCAACATCATTTTTCAGAGAATAATGAGACTTGGAAACAGAGAACTCCATTAAACTGAAAGCTTCAATTAATGTCATGGCATTAGAGAGATCAAAGCAATTTTCTGGCTTGTCACTTTTATCCAGCACTGTAATAAAGCGTGTAGACTAATTACACCGTCAAAGCCCTCACCTTCCAACAGCAGTTCAATTAGTGAGTCGGGAGCATTCCTCTCTTCAAAAGTGTGTGCAGGGGAGGAGAGAAGGACTAAAGTAAATCCAGCCCAGGGCATGGAGGGGGGAGGCTGCCCCTCTGTGCCTGAACCATTCATGGAGGGAGGGAGTGTTGGAAAGAAAATCTAAATCCAGTTTTGAGCTGTGAGTTAAGGAGAAATGAAAGTTGGCTTCTGTGCATCAGAGAAATTAGCCATGGAATTTCAATTGTAATAATCTGGAATTTTAAAGAAATGCAAATGGGTGGTGACATCAAAGCACCAGAATTGCTGCAGAAGCCTCCTGGTTCACTGATGCCCTCTGGGGAAGGAGATCCACCATCCTTACCCATCTGACGTAAACTCTGCAACGTGGCAGATTGGTAAATGCCCAATGAAACGGATGATCATGGGGCAATTGGGGATGGGTAATAATTGCTGGCCTGCCAGTGATGCACAGGTTGCTCCAAGATGACCACATTGGTGGAACTGGACGGTGATGGTGACAGAGTAGGGTGGCAGTGTGTGATTAGTCCACTCTCCTTTGTGGAGCAGGCTCTGCTCAGTCCCTATGGTGAAGACTGGATGCAATTGCTTCAGCAGTGATAGGTACACCCCAGTACCTGGCACCAGTTGGAGTGGCAACGATGACCAAACCAAGGCCTGTTCTATAAGGGCTGCTGTTCTGAGGCTGCAGGTAGATATTCTGCAGCTGGGGGAAGATTGCAGCTGGAGATGTGGACCATGGAGGAGAGGGATCCCCCTCAGTAAGTAGAACCTGGGACAGATACACAATGCAGCAGTGTGGGAAGGCTGGATCAGTGAGTGGGGGATTTCACAACATTGGCACACTGAGCTCAATAGTGCAAAAGGGCCAGTTTAGTGAGTGTGGCAGACCTGTATTGGTGTCCACAAGTTGTATTTGTGAGTCTTACAAAGCTGGGTTAGAGAATCCGTCAGAGGTGGGTGGGTCTGATAGAGAAAGAGCTGGTTTGTGAGATTGGTATTTGTTGATTATTGTCACTAGTCCTGAGGTACAGTGAAAAGCTTGTCTTTCATACCATTCATACAGATCAATTCATTACACTGTACATTGAGGTAGTACAGGGTAAAACAATAACAGAATGCAGAATAAAAGGTTACAGTTAGAGAAAGTACGGTGCAGGTAGACAATGAGGTGCAAGGTCAAAATATGGTGGATTGTGAGGTCAAGAGTCCATCTTATTGTACTAGGGAACTGTTCAATCATCTTATAACAGCAGGATAGAAGATGTCCTTGAGCCTGGTGGTACATGCTTTCAGGCTTCTGTACGCCTTCTGTCTGATGGGAGGGGGGAGAAGAGAGAATGTCCAGGGTGGGTGGGGTCTTCAATTATGCTGGCTGCTCTACTGAAGCAGTGAGAAGTGTAGACAGAGTCCATGGAGGGGAGGCTGGTTTCTGTGATGTGCTGAGCTGTGTCCACAACTCTCTGCAGTTTCTTGTGGTCACGGGCAGGGCCGTGATGCATCCAGATAGGATGCATTCTGTGGTGCATTGAATAAAATTGGAAACTGGTATGGGTATAGTACTGATAGTGAGAGTGTTGTGATGGAGTTTGAAGGTGAAAGTCAAGTCCTGACACAGGGCTTCGAACTGGCATATTCACAATTCCTTGCCTCCCACAGATGCTCCTGACCCGCTGAGTTCCTCCAGCACATTGTGTTGCTTCACATTCCAGCATCTGCAGTCTCTGGTGTCTCCATTGATGGTCAAAGTGTGGGATAGTGAGTCTGTCGGTCAGTGAGTGGGACGGTGAGTGTGTCCTGGTGGGACGGTGGGTGTGGGGGACGGTGAGGCTGTCGGTGTGTGTGTGTGGGATAGTGAACCTGACAGTTCTGGGCTTGTTTTCTTTGGAACCAAGGAATCTGAGGGATGATTTAATGCGGGTGTATAACATGATGGGACAGTGTGATCAGGAAGGAGCAACTTACCTTGGCAGGGAGCACAATAACAGGACACTTGGTGGTAAAAGGATGAGAGGGGAGTTGAGAAACAAATGGTTCCACTCAGCAAGTGGAGGGGTGTAGACCTCTCTGGGAGCATCCACAACACTTCTGGAGGGTTCCTTGAAGATCCACGACCTGAGAGGCTGTGAACCAGAGCTGGGAAGTGGTAGTGACCTCAAACCTGTATTTGGTTGGGATGGATGTGATGGGCTGAATGGCCTTCTCCTGTGCCAAAACATTCCGTGTTGAACTCTGAGTGGGCTACATGAACATGGGGTCTTTTACCTGCATCTTTGTTTCATGTAGCCTCTGAGATCGGGCATTCTCATCAACATGATCAGCTCGGTTCCCTGCTGTGATCTCTCAAAGCTGAAGCACACACCTGTCTCGGGTGTGGATTCTGGAGCTGAGCCAAGTCCACAGAAGGTAACTAATGTGGACATGTTGCCAGAAGGAACTCTGGCCTGAGGGGCATAGACAGGGTGAACACACACAGTCATATTCCAAGCCTAGGGAATCAAAAACTATAGGGAGAGGAGAAAAATTCTTCACACAGGGTGATCCATATATGGAACAAGCTGCCAGAGGAAGTGGTTGAGGCAGGTACAATAACAACATTGAAAAGACAATTGGATAAGCACTTGGACAGGAAAGGTTTAGAGGTATATGGGCCAAATGGGACTAGCTTAGATGGGCATCTTGGTTGGCATGGACGAGTTGGGCCGAATGTCCTGTTTCCATGCTGTGTGACTGTGACTCTTTGAGGTGAACAATTTCCATCCAAATTAACAGTAAGGGACTCAGTTTTACAGGTCACCTGAAGGCTAGCAATAATAACAACAGACCATTCCCTCTGGGCACCAATGTCACTTTGCATTACATGCTCGTGAGATTTGAACACAAATATGCTATTTACTAAACCAAACTGTTGCTAATTCAGTTTTCTTTGGATTTAATATTACTTATGTGCAGCAATATTGGTAATCCTGGAGTACAGAGGAATTCAATGTAATAACCAAAGAATTATTTTCAACTAATATTATAATCATTTTATTAATTGATACCTACATTTCTACATAACAATCCTCAATGTATTTAACGAATGCTTTAATCATCAGATGCAGCAGGTTCCATTTAATTACTTGCTATTCTGGGCAGTATGGCTCTGTAGTAATGTGCTCTTTATGAGCAAACTGGGTACAATAGAAATTAGCAGCACAGAAGGAGCCCATTTGGACAATCGTGCCCATTCTGGGTATTATTGATAAGATAAGATCTTTATTAGTCACATGTACATCGAAACACACAGTGAAATACATCTTTTGCGTAGTGATTTTGGCGGGCAGCCCGCAAGTGTCGCCACGCTTCCGGCGCCAACATATCATGCCCACAACTTCCTAACCTGTACGTCTTTGGAATGTGGGAGGAAACTGGAGCACCTGGAGGAAACCCACACAGACACGGGGAGAACGTACAAACTCCTTACAGACAGTGGCCGAATTTGAACCCGGGTCTCTGCCGCTGTAAAACGTTATGCTAACCACTATGCTACTGTGCCTGTCCTGGTTTATTATTGTCACTTGTACCGAGGTACAGTGGAAAAACTTGTCTTGCAAACAGATCGTAAAGGTCAATTCATTACACAGTGCAGTTACATTGAGTCAGTACAGAGTGCGGTGATGTAGTACAGGTAAAAACAGTAACAGTACAGAGCAAAGTGTCACAGCTACAGAGAGAGTGCAGTGCAATAAGGTGCAAGGTCACAAGGTAGATCGTGAGGTCATAGTCCATCTCATTGTATAAGGGAACCGTTCAATAGTCTTATCACAGTGGGGTAGAAGCTGTCCTTAAGTCTGGTGGTACGTGTCCTCAGTCTCCTGTATCTTCTACCCGATGGAAGAGGAGAGAAGAGAGAATGACCCGGGTGGGTGGGGTCTTTGATTATGCTGGCTGCTTCACCAAGATAACGAGAGATAAAGACAGAGTCCAAGGAGGGGAGGCTGGTGTCCGTGATGCGCTGGGCTGTGTCCACAACTCTGCAGTTTCTTATGGTCCTTGGCAGAGCAGTTGCCTTACCAAGCTGTGATGCATCCAGATAGGATGCTTTCTATGGTGCATTGGTAAAAGTTGGTGAGAGTCAAAGGGGACCAACCAAATTTCTTTAGCCTCTTGAAGTAGAGGCACTGGTGAGTTTTCTTGGCTGTGGCATCTACGTGACTTGACCAGGAAAGGCTGTTGGTGACGTTCACTCCCAGGAACTTGAAGCTCTCAACCCTCTCGACCTCAGCACCATTGATGTAGACAGGTGCATATACGCTGCCCCCTCTCCTGAAGTCAATGACCAGCTCTTTTGTTCAGCAGAGATTCCTGTCTAATCCTTTTGCCCATAAGGCGATGACCCTCGGCCACCCCCGGAAGTTATTGGTACTCTGCGCAGGAAAATATGTTCTTCTGCACCCTCTTGAATAATTTAATGAGGAACTGCTCTGCCCAGAGAGCAGGGAGAATGAGGGACTTGCTCCCATAGGAAATACTACAGGCAAATTGTATTGGAGGCTGTTGAGAATGGAATAGTAGACTGCTCTGAGTAGGTTAGATGAAATGGAGTGGGAGAAGGATTATGTTGAGCACCAGCATTGGCCTGGTTTACTATTGTACCTTTGAACTTTATTGTAACATGACTCTTAACAGCATTCAGACTTCAAGAGAAAGCTCATCAACTAGCAAAGGAGAATCTCAATTTCTCCTCATCTTTCATCTTTTATACATAAAATTTTGCTTTCTTTCTAAACTAAGTACGTAATCAGATTGAAATGCATGTGTGTGAGAGAGACACATTGACTGCAGGAGATGGTGTTTAAATGGGTGAATGTTTACACATTTCAATGGGCAAGTATTTTCAAAATGACTGAAGATGAGGGCAGAGCTGTAATTAATTGTTCCGGTAATTTTTGTTTGTGTCTTGTACTGTTTTATACTTGATTGAATTCCAGGGTGTTGATGTGACTCACAACTGCTTGAAGATTATTGCAGGCAGCTCTGTCATTAATTATCTTGTTTTATTAGCTGCTGCCTTTGGATGATGAACTAACTGGACCCTGAGAAAGGAGAACACAAGAGCCAGATTTAAGCCTTAAATCACCAAGGCACCGATTTGGTGTTGATAAGGTAATTATCTACAACACAGCAACTGGAAAACCCAGAGCATTTTAGATCAAACTGTGGTAGTCTGGAGTACTTGAGAGCTGCAGTGAGAAAGGATTGCTCTAAGGAAGACAGATGAAAGGCTCTGTTTTGTGGTGTAATCTCTATTTAAAGAGTTTAATCTACATATTATTTACAAAATGATGTACCATGTGAATTAGTTCACTCCATCTATCGTTGCTTCACTTCCATCCCTGCTCATTCCTTGGAGATTGCAGCACCGGAAACCTGTTCTTTTTGAATTAGATGTTAAAAGTATTTCAGTGCTACAAATGCTCAGCTATTTCCAGTTTAGGTCAGGAACTGTGAGCAAACATTTGAAGTGCAACTCACTTTGGCCAACAAATTTGGACAGTGGGGTCTGTGTGCATAAGAGACACGTGTTCAAAGCGCACAGCCATCAACTTCAGTCCTGCTGCAACGTGGTCCACACATTGAAACCAGGCATTTAGCAGCAGAAAGACCACCTACATGACGTGTTACCTGTGGAGACCCTCAACTGCTTGCAGCTTTGTGGAGACTGAGTGGCCTAGACTTGGTTGCATGAACTGCACTCAATTAGCATTTGGCAGAAGGTTGTGACGCTGTTGGGGGTGCAGGGAATTGCTTTGAAGAAATGTTTCTTGCCAAGAGTCTCTCAAGGCACTGGAGCAAAGAGTCCAAAGACCAGGCCAAGCTTGCATACACTCAACTCCCCAACCTACCACCTGTCTCTCTGGTCCACCCCTCACCACTGCCCTGGCCATCTGTCTCCTCTCTGGACCACCCCTCACAACTGCCCTGGCCATCCGTCTCTCTGAACTACCCCTCACCACTGCCCTAACCATCTGTCTTGCTGGACCACCCATCTCCACCACCCTGGCTACATGCTGGTCTCACCAAAGCTGTCACAGTGGGCAGCAGCCATCAGATCGAGGGAAGGTGGGTTCACTGTCCCACTGCTCAGCAGCCAGAGCATGGGCAAGGAGTTTGAGTCTGTCTGACAGAAAACAGCCCAAGTGAAGGGCACAGTGGATGTGGAGAGGATGCAAGGGGGTGGACACCATTTTATACGTCAGGAAAGACTGTGGGATGTGATGTGTGAATGAGTTCTTAATGCTGCATCACCTCCAACATCTCTATTGTCAGTGGACAGGGCTCCAATCAAGGCTAGATCTTTCTTTGGGTTAGCAAGCTGCTGGGAACAGGCTCGTTCATGTCAATTGTGGGGCATTTTGTGCAACGAGAGAGGCGAGTGTATTGGTCAATTTGCTGAGCATGCTCAGATAGGTGGATGTGTGTGGGCTCTGGGGGGGGGATGTGAGTCTCAAAGTTATGGTAAGGGTGGTAGATGAAGATCCAGTTATGTGAGGATTGAGGGATTGTTGGGTGAGTGATGGAGACGTACAGCCATGACCAAGTCGTTGAGAGATGGATGTTGATCACAGGTGGAATCATTAACCTTTCTCTGGTGTTGAACTCATTGCTGGCATTGATGTATGTTCACCTCATTACCAACTGCCTCCCTCTGCTACTGTTCAGTAAGGATTCTCGAGCACTCCCTGCATGAGAGCTCCCCCCTTCTGCCCGCCTCACCCACTGGGATGTGCAGAGCTACAACAAAAAAAATGTGAGTGTACCTGTGACAATGTGGTGTGACTTCTGATACACTGCTGTACCAGCCACTGTTGTTAGTTAGTGGTTGACATCCTTCAACAAAGAGTTACTGGTCACACCATCCCTGTTACTTGTCTTGGTGAACAGCCTCCAGACATTTCAACAATGGCTTCCCATCATCTTCTGAAACCAGTATGACTTCTGGTAACGATGAGGAGACAATTAATCCTTGCTGTGTAAGAGGTGCAGGAACACCTTTAGCTAGTGCACGTTATTCACAACATTGCACCCTGTGGATGTGTAGATGTCACTGGCTGATGACATCATCAGGATAATGAGTTGGGACCATAGGTTTATATTTGGGTAAAAGTGGCCCAACTTGTGCATTGTGGCTCCCTGTCTAATCCAGTCCATCTGTCCCTTGCAGGTCACTATTCAAAGGTGAGCGGGGAGCTTCTCCCTGTTGCTCTGGCTAACGTTGATCCATTAACTGAATATTACTGAAACATTGAAATCTGTTCAAAGTTACTTTCTACAAAGCATCTGAGTCAATCATTGTGAAAGGCCCTTTGAAATCCTCTATGTTGCACACCACGACCCATGACTCCTGAAGCTTTGCCACCATCTCTGTGCCAGTGGGCAGAAAGTCAAAGTCAAACCAGCGTAGGACTTGTACTGTGAATGGTAGGGCACCAGGGAGTGTATTGGAACAGAGGGACCCAGGAATACAAGTGCATTGTTTATTGAAAGTGGCATCACAGGCAGATAGGATGGTGAAAAAGGGGTTTACCACACTGGCCTTGAGTATGGGAGTTGGGACATTATGTTTCAGTTGTTTAAGTCATTGGTGAGGCCGCATTTGGAGCACTGTGTACAGTTTTGGTCGCCCTGTTAGAGGAAAGATGTGATTAAACTGGAAAGAATACAGAAAGATTTACGAGGATGCTGCCAGAACTAGAGGGTCTGAGATATAGGGAGAAGTTGGCCAGGCTAGGTCTTTATTTCTTGGAACTAGGCGAATGAGGGGTGAGAGGTTTGTAAAATCATAGATAAGGTGGACAATCACAGTCTTTTCCCCAGGGTAGGGGAGTCCAAAACTAGGGGGCATAGATTTGTGAGAGGGGAAAGAGTTAAAAGGGACCCGAGGGGCAACTTTTTCATGCAGAGGGTGAGTATATGGAATGAGCTGCCAGAGGAAGTGGGTGAGGCAGGTACAACAGTATCATTTAAGAAGCATTTGGATAGGTACATGGAGGTTTGGGGCTTAGAGGGATATGGGCGGAATGCAGGAAATTGGGACCAGGTGAATGGGTGGCATGACTGGTTGGGCCAAAGGGCCTGTATCCATGCTGTATTGCACTGTGACGCGATGACTTGATGTGTACACTGTTTTCAAATATCCACAGGAAGTGGCTGTGCTGTAGGTTTTCCAAGTGCTGGTTACAGTGAGGTGGTTTGCACTGTGTGTGTGTTTGTATTCACTGAGCGGGTCAGGAGATAATATCCCAGTGGCAGAGTCACTTAAGCAGGCAATAAGGAAGGGGAAGATAGCTTATGAAAGTAAACTAGCACAAAGTATAAAAACAGGATGTAAAAGTTTTTATAATTATATAAAACAGAAAAGGGTGGCTAAAGAGAAAGTAGGTCCCTTGGAAGATGAGAAGGGGGAATTAATATTGGGTAATGTGGAAATGGCTGAGGCCTTGAACGACTATTTTGTATCAGTCTCCACAATGGAGGACACGTCTAACATGCCAAAGAGAGATGTTATGGATGCGATGGGAGGTGAGAACCTCTATACAATCGCTGTCACTAAGGAGGCAGTGATGAGCAAACTAGTGGGTCTAAAGGTAGACAAGTCCCCTGGTCCTGATGTGATGCCTCCCAGGGTTCTGAAAGGAATGGTGGAAGTTAGAGTAGAGGTGTTTGTGATAATTTACCAAAATTCTCTGGACTCTGAGCAGGTCCCGGTGGATTGGAAAACAGTGAATCTCACACCACTGTTTAAAAAAGGATGTAGGCAAAAGGCAGGTAACTATAGGCCAGTTAGCTTAACGTCTGTAGTTGGGAAAATGCTTGAAGCTATCATTAAGGAAGAAGTAGTGAGACGTCTGGATAGAAGTGGTTCCATCAGGCAGACAGCATGGATTCAGGAAGGGCAGGTCCTGTTTGACAAACTTACTGGAGTTCTTTGAGGATATAATGAGCACAGTGCATAGAGGGGAACAGGTGGATGTTGTGTACTTGGATTTCCAGAAGGTGTTCAATAAGGTGCCGCATAAAAGATTCATCCATAAGATAAGGATGCATGGAGTTGGGGGTAATGTATTGGATAGAGGATTGGGTAACCAACAGAAGGCAGAGTTGTGATTAGTGGGTGTTTCTCTGGTTGGCAATCAGTGGTGAGCGGGGTGCTGCAGGGGTCGGTGATGGGCCTGCAACTGTTCACAATATACATTAACGATTTGGAAGAGGGGACCGAGTGCAGTGTATCTAAGTTTGCTGATGACACCAAATTGAGTGGAAAAGCAAATTGTGCAGAGGATGTGAAGAGTTTGCAGAAAGATATAGATAGGTTAAGTGAGTGGGCAAGGGTCTGGCAGATGGAGTACAATGTTAGTAAATGTGAGGTCATCCACTTTGGAAGGAAAAATAGAAGACCAGATTATTATTTAAATAGTGAAAGATTGCAGCTTGCTGTTGTGCAGAGGGACTTGGGAGTGCTTGTGCATGAATCACAAGGTTGGTTTGCAGGTGCAACAGGTTATCAAGGCGGCGAATGGAATGTTGGCCTTCATTGCTGGAGGGATTGAATTTAAGAGCAGGGAGGTTATGCTGCAACTGTACAGGGTACTGGTGAGGCCACACTTGGAGTACTGCGTGCAGTTCTGGTCTCCTTACTTGAGGAAAGATATACTGGCTTTGGAGGAGGTGCAGAGGAGGTTCACCAGGTTGATTCCGGAGATGAGGGGGTTAGCCTATGAGGAGATTGAGTCACCTGGGACTATACTCGCTGGAATTCAGAAGAATGAGAGGGGATCTTATAGAAACACATAAAATTATGAAAGGGATAGATAAGATAGAAGCAGGAAGGTTACCACTGGTAGGTGAGACTAGAACTAGGGGACATAGCCTCAAGATTTAGGGGAATAGATTTAGGACGGAGCTGAGGAGAAACTGCTTTTCCCAGAGAGTAGTGACTCTGGAATTCTCTGCCCAGGGAAGCAGTAGAGGCTCCCTCATTTAAGACAGAGTTGGATAGATTTTTGCAAAGTAGGGGAATTAAGGGTTATGGGGAAAAGGCAGGTAGGTGGATCTGAGTCCACGGCCCGATCAGCCATGATCTTATTGAATGGAGGAGCAGGCTCGATGGGCCAGATGGCCGACTCCTGCTCCTATTTCTTATGTTCTTATCTCTCTGATATTCGGAAGGATGGGCGAACGGTGAGATTGCTTTACTCCCTATAATTCAGTAAACTTGCACATCTCAGATTGAGCTGTCACTTTAGATTTGATAGAGTTCTGCAAGATCATGACTGAACAATGGGAATTGCTTCCCCCAATCTAAATCAAAAGTACAGGTCCAAGGGGGATGTGAGGAAAGGTCACACAGTGGAGGAGAACTGGGACTGGGTGCCTGTAGGGGTGGGTACGAGTGAAAATAATTTGCTGGGCTGTAGGGAAAGTGTGGGAAGTGGAATGCGGGGTTACTCTACCATTGATGGGCCGAATGGCTTTCTACTTTTCCTTGACAATTGCACACGTCTCAATTCAGCTTTAAAAGATAAAAAGTTGCAGTAAATCTGAAAGTAAAATCATTGCTTGAAGTACTCAGACGCAAGAGATTCTGCAGATGCTGGAATCTGGAGCAAAACACAAAATGCTGGAGGGACTCAGCAGGTCAGGACTGATGGAGTCCTGGTGAAGGGTCTTGACCCAAAACATCAACTGCTTATTTCCCTCTTCAGGTGCTGCCTGACCTGCCGAGTTCCTCCAGCATTTTGTGTGTTGCTGGAAGTACTCAGCGGAGATGTCAGCATCTGTAAAGTGTGAAGAGGGGATGGTGCTGTAGAGGGGAATGTTTACCTGTTATCAGGGGTGAAGGGTCTCCAACAAACGCACAAACCCTCCTTCAGACTTGCTGCACCCCTTGTCTTCCCACTCAGAGCCGAGTACCTCCTCTCACTAGTTCTGATTATTTAAGAGTTTTCATCTTTTGGCAAATGGATTTTCTTGGAGAAGGATCGAGCTTCACGTTTGTATTCCTTTGTGAGAGTAATTATTAACTTAATGGCATTTACCTATGGACAGTAATGTAATCGAGTAATCCCTGTTTAAACAGTCCACTCTACTTAAGTCTGGCTCTGGGGATAATCCCTTCACGATTCGTGTTGTGCCATTTTTTCGGAAGTTGATGTGCTTTACAAAACAGGTTGCTGCTATCTGTAAGCTGTGAAGAGGACTGAAACATCTCCAGCAGAAGGAGGGGGTGGCTGCTTCATTGCTTCTCTGCTGCCAGCATCCCGAGTTCATTCCTCCTCCCATTTCCGCCCTCAGGAGGATGGTGCAGTCTAAAGGATGAGCTGCCTCCTCCCAGCCTCTCCCTCCACCCTGGAGGCAGATGTTACTCTGGATGCTGGAGGACCCACCAGGGTGGATTTGCAGCTCTGGGTAGCTCCAAGTAGAGTCAGCCCAGCTCCTCAAGAGGAAGAAGCACCATCCTACCTGTGGCACCAGCAGCTCTTTGGGAAGAATTTGTGGAAAGACACAATATAAAACTCCACAAGGTAAGAGATGGGCCTTTTGTATTAAGCAGCTGCCTAGCAACCAAATTATTAACAGCAGTTTGTTGTTAAGCAAACAGCCTCTTTATTCTGGAAAAGACAGTCAGCGATGCTGCGCTTGTTGGTTAGTGCACAGATTTAAATTTTAAAGCTATAGAATGTACTGTTTAATCGGACACTCCCTCAACTCAAGAGTCCTTTGTGAGAGTGTTGGCAAAATTGTATGGTTGTTATTAATACTGTGATTTAGCGCAAGCCTTCCCCTCACAATATTCTGCAGACCCAGGAATAGAGCAAAGCAGATTAGCAAAGAGGTGCTGAGTGCAATTATATTCAGATTTGCTTTGTACCGCAGGGGTGGAGCTCTTGTACATCACCTGGGCATTGTTCAATTTACTTAACCCACATTGAGTCACATGGACAGTCAGGTAAGGTGCTCTCAGGGTGAGGCTTACTGGGATAGGGCACCGACAATTTGAATTTATATAGGACCCTAAACCTAGCTAGGTACCCAAGGCATCCAAGGGTGGTGTTGTTAGTGTGGGCAGTGCTGTTGGCATGGAGATGTGCTGATAGGCATCATGCACTGTTTTTGTTGAACGCTAGGTTGGCAGAAGAAGGCAATGAGTTCAGGGGAGCTTTTTTACTGAAATAATAGCTTTTTTTTAAAGATCTAAATCCCTCATTAAATAATTCAGTGTTAGCTGGATTGCAGACTCTGCCATCTGTGAACTTTGAGACTGAATGGTATCAGCACAGCATTGAAAACTGGAACGAGGCTCTGACAATTTCTCCGGGAGATAAGTGTCAGAAATGTCGGAGTCAGGTTATTTATCTACTTCAACCTGACTTTTCAATATCCCGAGACTGCACTTGATATAAAACATTGTTTTGTGATTCTCTGTTTTGCACCTGTTTCAAGAGTGTTTAACCATTTCACTGCCAAGTTCTTGCGCACTTTGACAAAGTTCAAATAGTTCTTGCCTCAGATCACAACTGAGGGATCTCAGCAGGATCCCACCTAGGTGATCCACCAGGGTTTGGAAGTGATCAGACAAGGTGAATCCCAATTGTGTCCGGTGTTGGAGGTAAGTGAATATGCTCAGAAAGAATGTCACCAGGCTTTGTGTGATGCCTTCTATTGTGTATCAGCCAGCTGGCATGCACGTTCTATACTTGCAAGGGATGTATATGGACAAAGTATTGGGAGAGACCTATGTAACCAAACTCCAGCTTTTTCAGAACAAGAGGCTAATAAACGCAGTGTCCAAGGACAAGGGTCGTGTGGGCCAATGGCCTGTTCCTGTGCTGTACTGTTCCATATTCTATGACAACTCCACAATGCCAAAGGCCAAAGTCTTCCTTGACGAAATGCTTTATTAATCATCCTTCATCAGGGAACACATTACTACCAGGCTCAAGGACAGCTTCTATCCCGGTGTTATAAGACCATTGTACGGTTCCCTGGTATGATAAGAATGGACTCTTGACCTCACAATCTGCCTCTATGGCCTTGTTGTCTGCCTGCACTGCACTTTCTCTGTAACTGTAACACTTTATTCTGCATTCTGTTATTGTTTTCCCTTGTGCTACCTCAATGCACTGTTGTAATGAATTGATCTGTACAAACAGTATGCAAGACAAGTTTTTCACGGTACCTCGGTACAAGTGACAATAATAAACCAATTTAACTATTTACTAATGAGTAACAGTGAACTCCTGACAGCTTAACATCGTCTTCACCAGAACTAAAATTCTGGGCAATTATTATTGTTTATGGAGTCATTCTTGCAACGTAAATCAGTCTTTTTACATTTAGCAAGGGAAGGAATTAAAATCCAAATCCTTGTGTTTGAATCTATCCATGTCCCTGCTTCTCACTGTCTCTGTAACCTCCCTCCGATCTCCAGCCTCGGGAATCTTTGTGATCCTTAGTCTCTGGTGCATTGTTCCCATTGTTCCACCACAGATGTTGTCCTTCCAGCTGCCTGGGGATAGCTGTTCCTTCTCTAAATCTCTGCCTATCTCTCCTCTAAGTCTCTCCGTAATACCTATGTCTTTGACCAAGCTATTTGTCACCTAATCCGATATCTCTTGTGGCTCAGTCAATGCTTATTAAATAACATTTGCTGTAAAGTAACTTGGGATATTTTTACTAAATGCCAGTCATTGCTGGACTGATAGCATTGTGCATTGTCTCAGGCACATTTCCACTGTTGGAATCATCTTCATTGTCCAGTTACCAACACATCATTCCATGTTGTAATTAGTGGTAAGATTGCCATGTTTAAATTGACTGGTGTATAAGGCTTTATGATACTGAGTGGTGATGTTCCAGTGAAGCAGAGAGCTACAGAACATTTCAGGGAGATCATTCCCAGTGACTGTCAACACTTCCTAGGAGATGATTTTGGAATGGTATAGTTGAGATTCCATGTAGAATCAGGTTTATTATCACTGACATATGTCATGAAATTTGTTGTTTTTCAGTAGCAGTACAGTGCAAGACAAAGGCATAAAAATTACTGCAAGTCACAAAAATAAATAAATAGTGCAAAAGAGGAATAACGAGGTGGTATTCATGGACCATTCAGAAATCCGACAGCTGAGGGGAAGAAGCTGTTCCTGAATCGTTGAGTGTGGGTCTTCAGGCTCCTGTACCTCCTCCCTGATGGTAGTAATGTGAAGAGGGCATGTGAGATGAGATGATGAGATCTTTTAGTCACATGTACATCAAAACACAGTGAAATGCACCTTTTGCATAGAGTGTTCTGGGAGCAGCCCACAAGTGTCATCATGCTTCTGGCGCCAACATAGTATGCCCATAACCTCCTAACCCATATGTCTTTGGAATGTGGGAGAAAACCGGAGCACCCAGAGGAAACCCACACAGACATGGAGAGAATGTGCAAACTCCTTACAGACAGCGGCCAGAATTGAACCCGGATCGCTGGCGCTGTAAAGTGTTACGCTAACCGCTACACTACTGTGCCTTCCATGGTGAGGGTCCTTAATGATGGATACGCCTTCTTGAGGCACCACCTCTTGTAGGTGTGTTGGACAGTGAACCCAAGTGACAGGAAAAGATAGGATTGCCAAAAGGAAATGCAATCCTTCCAAGGGCATATTTAGGAAAATTCTGCTCGTTACCCTGTTGGATAAACACATACTGGCCACAAATACAGGAAATAATTGGTAACCTATTGACTAAACGCTAAACTCTATGCAGTTACCCAATAAATAATTTTAATTGTAATGAGGAAACTAAAACATCACGCAGTAACATTTGTGAATCAATAACAGCATGATGTGGTAATATCAACATTACATTACCACATTAAAAACATGATCTAGTCATTGCTGAATGGCAGATGGCGTTTACTCCAGCCGAGTGTGAGGAGTGGCACTTTGGGAGATCAAATGAAAAGGGACAGTACACTGTTAAAGGCAGGACCCTTAATGGTGCTGATGTACAGAGGGATCCAGGGGTCCAAGTCCATTGTTCCCCAGAAATGGCTGCACAGGTAGAAGAGGTAAACCAGGATGCTGCCCGGATTAGAGGGTATGTGCTATAAGGAGAGGTTGGACAAACTGGGGTTGTTTTCCCTGGAGCAGCAGAGGCTGAGGGGAGACCTGATAGAGGTTTATAAGATTGAGAGGCATAGATAGGCAGCTGGTATCTTTTTCCCACGGTCAAAATGTCTTACACTACAGGGCATTCATTTAAGGTGAGAGGGGTAAGTTCAAAGGAGATGTGTGGGGCAAGTTTTTTTTTACAGAGTGGTGGGTGCTTGGAATGTGCTGCCAGGGGTGGTGGTGGAGGCAGATACAACAGAGGAGTTTAAGAGTCACATGGATGTGCAGAGAATGGAGGGATGTGGACGTGTGGAGGCAGAGGGGATTAGTTTAGTTGGGCATTTGATTACTAGTTTAATTAGTTCGGCACAGACATCGTGGGCTGAAGGGCCTGTTCCTGTGCTGTACTGCTCTATGTTCCATGTTCTGTTTGTGGCAAATTGCTGTGTAAAGGTTTCCTGCTTTTCAACAGTGACCACACTTAAGAAAATACTATTCTGACTGTGATGTGCTTTGGGATATTCTGAAGGTGTACAAACCATTGCAGAAATTTATTGCTTTCATCTCTGTACAGAGTGCTGTGCAAGGACTGGAATCATTGTTAGCTGAATGACTAGAGAAAACAGATGAATAAAAGGTGAGCATCTGGGAAAGTGCCAGGTATATCCTCCATATCTCAATTTCAACTCTTCATTTCCCTTTCCAACCGAAACTGAAATCCCATCTTTGGGCTAAAGAGCAGGCTACTGTTACTTGTAGATTTTCTGATCGTTGCCTGCACCAGGAGAGGTTCCTCAACACAGGTCAGGATGTATGAAAGCTAACCTCTTGTTTTCACTCTGAATATGAGGTGTATCCAGTCCTTATCAAGTAGAGAATAATTTAAGAGGCAGAAAAAAATTCATTTGCTCCCCCATCTACAACTAAAGCTTCTCACCTGTAAAATGTAGACCTGTGATGTGACTCCAACTCAATTGCTTTCATCTCAACACTGGTAAACTGAGAATGGTTCAGGTCAGAAACACAATAGTCCAAAATGTCTGGGAGAAAACCACTGCAATCACCCCATGCCTGAACGTAACTAATCCTCACATGGAAAGCCAATCTAGCTGGGCAACAGGGCCCAAAGCAGCAGGCTCCCTAAGGTATGACCACCAGCAAACTTTGACCCCAGCTGTCAAAATTGTCAGAATTTTTATAGTTTTGAATGTTTCTGCCATTTTAAAAACTATTAAAAATTAAATTAAAAATAAAAAATGGAAACAAAATATCAGCTAAACAATCAGCTTTGAACAACCAATAAAGAAATACACAAATAACTAAACAAAAGAAGGTACCTCATACAACCCTTTCCTGATCAGTACAGCTCCCACTGAGAAGACATCACAAATCATTTGTGTGATCCAGCATGGCGCAGGGTCCATGCAGAAATGTTGGTGGATTTTAATAAGATGGAGGTCCATGGGGAGTTTGGTACCAGAGCACATTTGAACATTTAATGCCAATGATTGGGCCATTGTCCTGCATTGCTTTTAGATACTCATCATTCATGTTTAACTGAGAGGCAGAGGGTTTGGAGTCCTGCTCAGTCCTGGGATGAACAGTAAAGCCTATAGCCAGGCCTTCACCAGCACTGCTCTGCCTTAACACCACCCACGCTCTGAACGGACATTACCCTTCTACACTGATTTGCACCTTTGTAACTGCCAAACTTCACTTTCTGTTACTGAATTCCCAAACTCCAACTTAAGATTGCTCTTCTCACTAGGTCTAAATTTGGTGGTTCAAGGCTCCAGTCAGGAGCTTCATAACAAAATCTAGGCTGATCCTTGAATGTTTCCTCCCACATTCCAAAGATGTACTGGTTAGGAGCTGTGGGCACGCTATGTTAGCGCCGGAAGAGTGGTGACACTTGCGGGCTGCCACCAGCACATTCTCAGTAACGCAAAATGATGCATTTCACTGTGTTTCGATGTACATGTGATTAATAAATAAATATCTATGTCTAGAACCGAGAGAGGGTGTTTTTACCACTACCTTGTGTGTCTGAGAGGTTAAACCAAGACGCTGTCTGCACCCTGAGAGTACGGAAGTAACTCGTGCCCAGTTAGTATTTACTGCTCAACACATAGATCAGGCTGGATGTGTTACCCACCCGCAGCCCCTGTGTAGCTACACTCACCCGTCAGGATGCAAAGGGCTGAACACCTCCAGCCCACTCAGCCGGTCAGGTGTGGTGAGAGTTTTGGTGACAGACAGCTCAGGCCCCTGTGCTGGAACATATCGTAACAGTGTCCATCTTCCTGCCTTGTCATCATATGGTCCCCAAGATGTATATCTCTCTGTGGATAGAACAGAAACACCAGTAATGTCAAACACATTCAGACAGCAGTGGGCACCTTGGCCAGTTCGTACATTACTGATTTTTGCTTGCGCTATGCCACTCGAGGAGATTTCTCAGCTGAGGCTGGTTCTGCAGTGTACACTCTGGACTGCCCACTGCAGGCTCCAGCTGGGAAAGTGACCAGCCACTCTGGGCTGCCCTGGCTTCACCAGAACTCTGACCATCTGACCAGCCTCGAGTGACCGCCCACCCCAGGCTCCGGCCAGGTGTGTGATCACCTGACCCAGGCCCCCACCAGGTGTGTGATCACCTGACCCATTGCAATGGGAATGTCGGTCCGACGACGACGACACTGTGGGTGACAGGGCTGGGGTGGGATGGTAGATCAGTAACCTGCATAATCCACTGCCAGGTAATGGGCAGTTGCTGTATAGTTCAGACAGCAGGATGTAAATCACAGCTTTGACAAAAACCTGACTTTGAGAACATTATACTGAAGACAAGAAAATTGCCGGACGCTCTTTGCAATCATCAGGTTAAAACAATTATTTTGACATCCTTATCAAAAGTATTGATGCAATCCTAACCAAGGAAGTACTATTGGTGATTTTATTGATCAAACATTCATAAGACATTCTTATTTTAGAGAAGGCAGCAATCCATTTAAAATAATTGGGTCAATGTCTGCATCAGGAACCAGAGGGTAATTTTCACTGGAAGCTCTTCAAATAAAAGTTGGTGACAAAGTACTCCGAGGATCAGTGTATGGTTCTCGTTACCTCACGTAGCTGTACAGGTGTCAGTGACAGGCTTTGACAGTTCAAAGGTTATGCTAGGGTTGAAGGGAATGGCCTTGAAATTTCACGCACTCAGTACCTTGGAGTGTATTCCCACATCAGTGTTCCACATCTCCTGGCAGCACACAAAGGAAGATGGGCTTGCCCAGACCTGGAACTGATCTGGGCTTAGGGAAGAGAGGAATTGTGAGCCCAATCCTCCAGTGTGAGCTTGAGAGTTGGGCTTGTCTACTGTGATTCCGGGGCTGGGTGTGGGGTATCAGATGACCACAGCCAGGATGAAGGAAGTGGAGATTAGATGAGGCGGGTTTGGGGTCTGAAAATGGGGTCTGACCTCTGGGTTCTCTTGCAGGGGGGTGGAGATCGGAGCCTATCCTCGATGGGTTTGGGGAATTCAGTGAGAACAATCAGAGGACTGGGACAAGGGTGGGGGCTAGGGGCAATTCAATGGATTGGGTGAGAGTGGTGGGCTGGGGGTGAGCAATGAAATATTTGTGAGTGGGATCCCAGTAGAACTTGTGTGATAACTGCATGTCTGTCTGTGAGAGTGATTTAGGAGACTGTTGAGGACTCAGGCCTGAGTTATAGGGAGAGGTTGGGCAGGCTAGGGCTTTATTCCTTGGAGTGTAGGAGACTGAGGGGTGACCTTACACAGGTGCATGAAACCATGAGGGGCATAGATAGTGAATGCACACAATCTTTTACTCAGGGAAAGGGAACCAAAGACTAGAGGCCAGAGGTGTAAAGTGAGAAAGGAAAGATTTAAAGGGGACTTGAGGGGCAACTTCTTCACACAGAGGGTGGTGAGTATATGGAATGAGCTGCCAGAGGAAGTGGTTGAGGCAGGTACATTAACAACATTGAAAAGACATTTGGACAGGTACATGGATAGGAAAGGTTTCAAGGGATATGGGCCAAGCATGAGCAAATGGGACTGGCTTGGTGGGGATCTTGGTCAGAACGGATGTGTCGGGCCAAAGGGCCTGTTTGTATATAACTCTATGACTCTATAATGATGGCGGCTCCTGGAAGCCGGGTTAACCACTTCATCAGTAAAGGGACCTTTGCACTGGGAACGTTGTCACTCACTGGGCACCGGGTGCTGGACACCTGGGAACAACTCCAGCAGATGCCCAGTCGGACTGGCAGGAAGCAACTGTGAATGATTGCTGCTGCATATCTCTCTGGGAAAGGTCCACTGTGAGCATGTGTAGTGCTGAGATGAAGGGCTAAAAGTGACTGAATTTCCACTTTCATCTCTTTAAATCACAAAGTATTTGTTCAAATTACAAAGCACTTGGTCGATGCTTGGCTTTGGTTTTAGTTTGTCAGAACCTTCCTTTGATATCGGACACGAGCACCAAAGAAGGATGAGCGTTGTGGCTTTGGATATTGAGAGACTCGGCGGGTGAATGTGGAAGCTGCAGAATGTGGGTAAATTAACTAGATCTCAGGCATTGAGTCTGTGCAAGGTCAAGGAGTCGTACAACCTGCAGGCTGAGGAAGGGTTAAAAACAGGAAAAAGCTCTGCAGGTCGGGCAGCATCTGCGGAGAGAGAAACTTCGTGTTCATGTAACAGGTTGATGACCTTTCGTTAGAACAGAAATTCAGGTGTTGCATGGAAAATGATTGAAACCTCCAGCCAATTGCGTGGGTGAAGACAAACAAGGTACATGACTACAGCCTGGGGGATGACAAGCCGTGGCAAACCATGGCCTCCTCTGTTCCTTTTGCACTTTCTACAGTTTCCCAAGCCACCAATTCACATCTCTTGCTTCTCAGTGCATTCATCAGTAATTTCCTTTCAATGTTTAATGTTCTTGCGGCTGTGTTACGTAAAAAGAACTCCACGGCATTTACTGGCTGTGTGTACTGTAACCAGATGTAGCTGGATTCCCTTCAGCAACTCCCGATTACACCCATCAAATCCTCACTCACTCTCTTTCATGTGTCAATTCTACCTCCTGTCACTTTCTCACAGCCTCCCTGTACATCTGTGCTGTCATATTCTGGGATTGTTCCTCCTGCAGGTTAGGAGACGTGAGAAGGGATTTGTAAAGGAGTTTCATTTTCAGATGGTTAATTCTAGTTAATTACGGATTATTACATTTCACTGATTTGCATTGAGCAGTATTGCTTCTGAAGGGGTAAAAATTGAAGATAAAATGCTTGTCGAGATCTCACACCAGTTCGTCATGTGTGGGCGCTCCCTGTTGTGATTTCTTCATTAATCCTGGCTGTTCTGTGTAAGATATTCTGGCAGGCAGCCTGCACTCAGCCCCAGCACTAATCTCACAGCCATTCTTACTTGCTTCAATGCCCACAGGAACCTTCCTACTGGAGACCTTCCTATTGCCGCCCTATGACCAGGTGTAACCACACCTCAGTGGGCTAACCCCGGGCATGGCTCCCCACTGCCCCGGTACCTGCCACTCTCAATCACCTCTTACACTTCTCAAACATCTCTCATATTCAGAAGCACCTCAAGGCAGTTTAAATTAATTTAAATAACCTAAGATTATTTTTAAATAATTTAAAATAAAAATAAAATATCTTAAAACTTGTAAATTAATTTAAACATAAATATTAAGTGAAATAAAGATGCATTTTACATGAGGGTTGTCAGCCCGTTCTCATGTAGAGCGAAGGGGCAAGATGGGGAGTGGGAGCAGGAGGTTAGATGCACAGTGCCTAAGCTCCAGCGCAATTCCAGATGTGGATGTCCGGGAGCCTGAAGACCCACACCTCAAGGTTCAACCACAGCTGAACCCACCTGAGAAACCCCAACACCACCTCAGACTGTGTTTCTTTTTCTCTCTCTCTACCTGCACAGGTGTATTTATGTTTATTTTGTTGTGTGGGTTTTGTATAATTTAATGTATAATTTAAACTGACGTATGTAAATGTGTTTATGTTAATTTATGTTTGCCATGTCTGTAATGTATTGTTCTGCTGCTGCGAAAAGCTAACTTTCATAGCATTTATACCTGTGATTGTATTCCCAAGGCAATAAACTTGAACTTGAACACCTGTGGAGCACCAGTGGGCTGTTCCCTTTGGAACCCACTCCCACACCAGAGCTTGAACTGGCATAGTAAGAACCAGCACTTGTCAGCCTGGTCTTTGCAACCAACTGATTGGAGTTATAATCCCCATTGCACTGCAGAGGGAACGACTGTGTGCAGTATCCTAGACATTGCATTGAGATCTTAACACAACTGGTTAACAGATGCAGGTACACCCTCCTTATTGGATCAGTGTTTGGCTGCAGTCCTTTCATATTCATCTCTTCATCTTGTAGATTGGAGGTGTCGATAAGTTCATTCTAACGGTTCTGTGGCTGTTTGCTGTGCTCCTGGTTTTGGAACAAGAGCTTTAGACTTTTTCCTCTCTATGTTATGGCCTTTGTATTGCCAGTGTGAAAACTGTCCTGGTTCACAAGAGAGCTGACCTACTCCATTCCCATTCCTCACCAGGGTATGTCCATAACCAAATCCCCTCTTTCCCTCAGCTCCCATTCTGGAAGATGATTATGGAATGGGAGGAGATGCATGAAATTCAGGAGTCATGCTATTTGAATGTCCTATGAGATTTTAATTCTAAGTAGCTGCAGGATTCAGATAGATCACAACCTACCCAGAACCAAGAAAGGAAGTGTTACATTTCTATAGCTGGGGTTATAGAGATCCTGCAATCAAGTGCTGAGATCTTATTGAAAGGCAGAGCAGGCTTGAGGGGACGAATGGCCAAATCCTGCTTTGATTTCTTCTGCTCTTGTAAATTGCAGCAACCAATTTTGACAAGGAAATTTCCTGCTTTTCAGTAATTGGTTGAGGAGGAGATGCTGACCAAGACACCAGGTATAACTTCTCTCCCCTTCAACAACTTTGACATCTCCCTGAGAGATCAGACAGAGCCTCAGTTTAACCTCTCACCTGGAGAAACCGACTGCCTTTGGTGCAGCACTCCCGGTTAATATTTTGTGTCTAAAATGGGAATTGAACCCACAACCTTCTGACTGTGAGGGTGCTGCCAACTGTGGCTCAGAGTCTGTGACCTACAAAACAACATTGGAGGTCACAAGTTTAGCAGTAATTCAAAATTAACAAGAAGCCTGAATGCTAATTAAAGATCATACTGCCTCTAATTAATTAAGACTGCATCTCCTTTAGTTCAAACATTGTGACATCCCAATGTTCAGTGGAGGCTTTGACTTGTTTGAAAATGATTGAGAGGGGCCTGACTAATACCCTCCATTAGTTCCTATTTACTCTGAGATGTCTCCAACAATTTAAAAAATTAACTGATAAATTAAAACTGAAACATCTCCGATTAACCCTATCTTGCTCCCAGGTAAAGAGATCTTGCTCTAAAAGTTTTAAGAAGAATTACAGCCATATCTCTTTTGAGAAAATGGTTTTATTATGCACCCTCTTATTGGAGCAATAATTGTGAAAGATGAGTGGGGGAGGGTGGCAGGGGAAATGGAGACACTTGGTGAGGACAAGTGCTCTGCTGTTTGTTGGTCTGCCTCTGATATTCTTATCTAAACCTGGCGTAAAAAATGACACACAGGAAGTAGATCACTTATCAAGGGAGGCAGTCATTAATGAGATATAGAGACACTGTTGGATTATTTCTAGATTATGCAATGTTTGCATCATATGCCTCTGCTCATTTCCTTTTCCTACAGACAGGAAGGGGTCGATAATGGTGCTGGGTGTCTTTTTATAGGCCGCCCAATAGTGACAGGGTTATTGAGGAGCAGATAGGGAACAGATCCTAGAAAGGTGTGAGAATAACAGAGTTGTTGTGATGGGGGATTTTAATTTCCCAAACATCGACTGGCATCTCCAAACAGTGAGGGGTTTAAATGGGGTGGAGTTTGTTAGGTGTGTTCAGGAAGGGTTCTTGCCGCCGTATGTAAATAGACCTACAAGAGGAGAGGCTGTGCTTGATTTGATATTGGGTAATGAACCTGGTCAGGTGTCAGATCTCTCAGTGGGTGAACATTTTGGTGATAGTGATCATAATTCTATCTCCTTTACATTAGCACTAGAGAGGGATAGGAACAGACAGGCTAGAAAGGTGTTTACTTGGAGTAAAGGGAATTATGAGGCTCTCAGGCAGGAAATTGGAAGATTAAATTGGGAACAGATGTTCTCTGGGAAAAGTACAGAAGATATGTGGCAAATATTCAGGGGATATTTGTGTGGAGCTCTGAACAGACATGTTCCGATGAGACAGGGGAGTCACGAGAGGATACAGGAACCGTGGTGTACGAAGGCTCTAATAAATCTAGTCAAAAGGAAAAGAAAAGCTTACAAAAGGTACAGGGAGCTAAGTAATGTTAGAGATCTGGAGGAGTACAAGGCTAAAAGGAAGGAATTTAAGAAAGAGATTAGGAGAGCCAGAAGGGGACATGAAAAGGCCTTGGCGGGCAGGATCAAGGAAACCCCAAGGTGTTCTACAGGTATGTGAAGAGTAAGAGGATGAAATGCGAAAGAATAGGGCCTATCAAGTGCAGCAGTGGGAAAGTGTGTATGGATCCGGAAGAAATAGCGGAGGTACTTAATGAATACTTTATGTCAGTATTCACCACGGAAAAAGATCTGGGGGATTATAGTGGGGACTTGCAGTGGCCTGAAAAGCTTGAGCATGTAGATATTAGAAAAGAGGTCATGCTGAAACTTTTGGAAAGCATCAAGTTAGATAAGTCACCGGGACCTGATGAAATGTACCCCAGGTTGCTGTGGGAGGCGAGGGAGGAGATTACGGAACCTCTGACTATGATCTTTGTGTCGTCCATGGAGACGGGAGAGGTTCCGGAAGATTGGAGGGTTGCGGATGTTGTTCCCTTATTCAAGAAGGGGAGTAGGGATGGTCAATGAAATTATAGACCGGTGAGTCTTACCTCAGTGGTTGGTAAGCTGATGGAGAAGATCCTGAGAGGCAGGATTTATGAACATTTGGAGAGGTATAATATGATTAGGAATAGTCAGCATGGCTTTGTTAAGGGCAGGTCCTGTCTTACGAGCCTGATTGAATTTTTTGAGGATGTGACTAAGCTCATCGATGAAGGGAGAGCAGTAGATGTAGTGTATATGGATTTCAGCAAAGCATTTGATAAAGTACCCCATGCGAGGCTTATGGAGAAGGTGAGGAGACATGGGATCCAAGGGGACATTGCAGTGTGGATCCAGAACTGGCTGGCCCACTGAAGGCAAAGAGTGGTTGTTCAAGGGTCATATTCTGAGTGGAGGTCAGAGACCAGTGGTGTACCTCAGGGATCTGTATTGGGACCCTTACTATTTGTGATTTTTATGTGACCTGGATGAGGAAGTGGAGGGGTGGGTTAGTAAGTTTGCAGATGACACGAAGGTTGGGGTTGTTGTGGATAGTTTGGAGGGCTGTCAGAGGTTACAGAGGGATATAGATAGGATGCAGAGTTGGGCTGAGAGGTGGCAGATGCAGTTCAACCCGAATAAGTGTGAAGTGGTTCATTTTGGTAGGTCAAATATGTTGGCGGAATATAGTATTAATGGTAGGACTCTTGGCAGTGTGGAGGATCAGAGGGATCTTGGGGTCTGAGTCCATAGGACGCTCAAAGCGGCTGCGCAGGTTGACTCTGTGGTTAAGAAGGCATACGGTGTATTGTCCTTCATCAATCGGGGAATTGAATTTAGGAGCCGTGAGGTATTGTTGCAGCTATATAGGTCCCTGGTCAGACCCCACTTGGAGTATTATGTTCAGTTCTGGTCACCTCACTGCAGGAAAGATGTGGAAGCCATAGAGAGGGTGCAGAGGAGATTTACAAGGATGCTGCCTGGAATGCGGAGCATGCCTTATGAAAGCAGGCTGAGGGAACTCGGCCTTTTCTCTTGGAGAGACAGAGAATGAGGGGGGACCTGATGGAGGTGTATAAGATGATGAGAGGTATTGATAGGGCAGATAGTCAGAGGCTTTTCCCCAGGGCTGAATTGGTGGCCACAAGAGGACATAGGTTTAAGGTGCTGGGGAGTAGGTACAGAGGAGATGTCAGGGGTAAGTTTTTTACTCAGAGAGTGGTGAGTGTGTGGAATGGGCTGCCAGAAATGGTGGTGGAGGCTGATACGGTAGGGTCTTTCAAGAGACTGTTAGATCGGTACATGGAGCTGAATAAAATAGAAGGCTATGGGTAAGCCTAGTAATTTCTAGGGTAGGGACATGTTCGGCACAGCTTTGTGGGCCAAAGGGCCTGAATTGTGCTGTAATTGTTCTATGTTCTATAGACATGTAGAAACTGTGAAACATCAGTTTCTTAGAGCAAAGCAAAATAGATTTTGCAAATGTGATTAAGGAATTGGACTTTCAGTCTCAACGGAACTATTCCCAATTACCTGCATGTTTTAAAGCAAGGGACAGATTGATCTGTTGTGGAGGTTGGTGGCAATGAGAATGAACTGCATTAGTTCTGAGGATGGAGTCATGAGCAGGCCAGATGGGTCACGGGGGTAGGTTTTCGGAGGTCTACCTACTTTTGGGATCATCCAGATATCCAGATATAGGACGGGCTCATGCTGAATGTGTTCCTCTAGCAGTGGTCTAGCAGAGGAATAGATAGAGTAGACAGTCAGCGCCTCCTTTCCAGGGCACCAATGCTCAAGACGAGAGGTCATGGCTTTAAGGTTATGGGTGGGAGGTTCAGGGGAGATGTCAGAGGGAGGTTTTTCACCCAAAGAGTGGTTGGTGCACGGAATGCACTGCCTGGGGTGGTGGTGGAGGCAGATACATTGAACAGGTTCAAGAGCTTGTTGGATAGGCATATGGAGGAACGTGAGATAGAGGCATATGTGGGAGGAAGGGGTTAGGTAGTGTGAGGGTGGTCTGATGGACGGCACGACACGGTGGGCCGAAGGGCCTGTTTTGTGCTGTATGGTTCTATGGTTAACCCCTGCACGTACCTGATCGTGATGTTGAGTGCTGATCTTGCTGGTGGGGAGGCCTCAGGGGCAACAATTTGCAAAGGGTGTGTCCTTGGGGCAATGCCTGGACATCTTAAAGCTGCCAGTACCTCTGACAGCTATTAACGTTGACGTAATTAATTTTTTTAAAAATGGATGTTTTTAAAGCACAAAAAAGTTAATTGAAAACACAAAGCCTTGGAAATAATTTTGAAAATTAATCTGAAATATTTTTGTTTAATTTCTTCCATCGCCGTGCTCCCTGGTTCATGGGCCGATATTCCCCACTAAAGTCATTGGATCTCAGTTGGCACAGGCTGTGTGAGCAGTGTAATGTTGGGACTCCCAGCAACACTGGGCACCACTGCTGCAATACACCTGGTGTGACAGGAACAGGGGGTGTGGCAGATGCAGTGGCACCTGTCCGTCAGGCAGCCGAGACCTACTGAAGGTTCTGCAGGTCACATCAGAACCGTTAAATGAAGTCGGAGAATGTTCCCATCGGATCTGGATTGTAACCAGAGTGTGCAGAACTCCCTGTTCAGAGTACTGTTGGAGAAGGAATTCATAAAGTAGGTATGGGAGGAGGGAGAACAGAACATCACCAGGAATAAACATTCCAGGAGGTTTGAGAATTGAAGGAAAGGCACCTTACCTTCTCTGTGTCTTTTCTCCAGTTTTAGTGGCACCACCGCTGGCAGTCCAAGGGCCTCACTTCTGGAATTCCCTCCTCAAACTTCTTAACATTTCCCCTCTGGCTTGTTCCCGAGAACACGGCATTGCTTTTGGCTGTGTATCCCAACATTGTCTTCTGTCTGATCACACTCTTGTGAATCACTTTGTCACATCTTCCAGCAATGTTTCACATAGATCTGGGGTGTTGTTATTGTTGCTTGCTGCCATTGGAGTGTAGATTGTGCCCCTGGAGAGGAGCTTCTCAGGTCACTTTTGTAAACATCTTGCAGCAGAGGAAATCTTTTTTCCCTTGGGGAAGTCCTTCCCCTTTTCACAAATAGACTAAGTGTGGTGTCTGTTGTGGACTGAGTAATGATCCTTTCATAACACTGTGCTTGTATTGTGTGACTCTTAGCTCTGGATAGGGGAGAGGATGCACTACAGAAACTGAGAGGTCTTTCTGCAACTGTACTGGGCTGTTGGACTACACCTGGAGTACCGTGTGCAGTCCTGATCTCCTTATCTAAGGAGAGATACACTTGACTTGGAGGCGGTGCAGGGAAGGTTCAATCGATTGATTCCAGGCATGAAGAATGATTGAGCAGCTTGGGGTTTAGAAGGTTGAGAGGCATCATACCAGAGTCTGAGGGGTGTTTGACGGAGTGGATAGAAACATATAAACATAGAAAAACTACAGCACAATTCAGGCCCTTTGGCCCACAAAGCTGTGCCGAACATGTCCCTACCCTAGAAATTACTAGGCTTACCCATAACCCTCTATTTTATTCAGCTCCATGTACCTATCTAACATTCTCTTGAAAGACCCTATCGTATCAGCCTCCACCACCGTTTCCGGCAGCCCATTCCACGCACTCACCATTCTCTGAGTAAAAAAACTTACTCCTGACATCTCCTCTATATCTACTCCCCAGCACCTTAAACCTATGTCCTCTTGTGGCCACCAATTCAGCCCTGGGGAAAAGCCTCTGACTATCTGCCCTATCAATACCTCTCATCATCTTATACACCTCAATCAGGTCCCCCCCAACCTCCGTCTCTCCAAGGAGAAAAGGCCGAGTTCCCTCAACCTGTTTTCAAAAGGCGTGCTCCGCATTCCAGGCAGCGTCCTTGTAAATCTCCTCTGCACCCTCTCTATGGCTTCCACATCTTTCCTGTAGTGAGGTAACCAGAACTGAACATAATACTCCAAGTGAGGTCTGACAAGGGACCTATATAACTGCAACAATACCTCACTGCTCCTAATTTCAATTCCCCGATTGATGAAGGACAATACACCATATGCCTTCTTAACCACAGGGTCAACCTGCGCAGCCGCTTTGAGTGGCCTATGGACTCGGACCCCAAGATCCCTCTGATCCTCCACTGCCAAGAGTCCTACCATTAAGACTATATTCCGCCAACATATTTGACCTACTTGGATGTTGAGAGAATGTTTTCCCTAATGGAGTCTAAGGGGACAAAGTTTTAGAACAAGGGTCTCCCATTTAATTCAGGGATGAGGAGAAATTTCTTAGAGAAATACAGCACAGAAACAGGCCCTTCAGCCCAACTTGTCCATGGTGACCAAGGTGCCTACCTGAGCTACTCCCATTTGCCAAGTTTGGCCCCTGTTCCTTTAGACCTTCCCTATCCAGGTACCTGTCCAAATATTTTTTAAATGTTGTAACTGTCTACCTTTACCACTTCCTCTGGCAGCTGGTTCCACACACCAACCACCCTCTGTGTGGAAAACTTGCCCCTCATGTCCCCTTTAAATCTCTCCCCTCTCACCTTAAACCTGTGCCCTCTGGTTTTAGACTCAAACCCTCCATTCCAGAGATTTGCACATCTTTGGAGTTCTTTGGCCCAGAACGTTGTGAGTCAATGAAAATATTTAAGGACAAGATTGAAAGATTTACAGGGGGAATTAAGAGTTCAGGGGAGCAGGCAAGGAAGACTGGATTAGCCATGGCTTATTGAATGGTGGAGGTTCTCCTGCTCCTGATTCTTGTTCTTCCCAGTTAACCCTACGGAATAAGTTTACACACCATGCCTTTCTCCACTTCCAGATGGGCACCTCTTGGAGTGACAAGTCCGCATCACACTGTGCTCTGAGGTTTTCCAGTTCCACTGGTACCTTAGGACTCTGGAAAGCACTGGATGGCAGAAGTGGTCTTGGATATTATAGGTTAGGTAGTGTGAGGGTGGTTTGATGGACAGCACAACATGGTGGCTGAAGGGCCTGTTTTGTGCTGTATGGTTCTATGGAACTAACGTCAATTCAGAGTTTGAACAGTGAACTTTTTCAGAGTAAAGTGTACCCCAGAGAGCAAGTCACATGCATTCCTGCTCTGGTCATGTATCCAAGGCTATGCAGTGAGGTAACATGTAGCTGGCCTCCGATCCCATCGGAACCTTGACCAATACCCATATTATATTCTCCAAATAGAGGGATATTCAGAGTCACACTTCTGTACCCAGGGACTCGTGCTTCATGTATAGGGTGGTTAGGGGTCAACAGAGATGAAAACCTCTGTCAAAATGAGAAATTCATCTGCTAGACCATGCAATGGATGGCATGAACACAGGGGTTGAAAGGGAGTCAGTGGAAGGCATTGCGTGGTATACCCACTGCAGTCGAGACCAGAGCACAAAACTGTTCATAATCCTGAACATGCAAAATCATCTCATGCCCCTGAGACAACTTGGAGATTCATTGAAATTTACAGCACAGAAGGAGGCCACTCAGTCCATTGTACCCATGCCCACCAAAATTGGACTTTAGGTCTACCTCATTTCCACACTCTTGGTCATAGCCCTGCAGACAGTTCCTTAAGTGTTCACCAAAGTACTTTATAAATGCGGTGTATAGATCTGGGTCCAGGGCATTTTCAGGCAGTCAGTGCCAGATCCCACCACTCATTGAGCCCACTATTAACTGGTTTTACATCAGAGACCAGCATTTACAACCCTTATGCCTTCACCTATTACTCCCAGCCCCTGCCTCCCAACAACACCCCTCCCCTTCCCCCACCTGGCTCCATCTACCCATCATCCCTCCACCTAGATCCACCGATCACCTACTGGCCCCTGTCCCTCCCCTTCCCCTCTCCCCTTTATTCTGCCTATCCTCTCTCTACACTCTCAGTCCTGTTACTGGGTCTTGACCTGACATCATTGACTATTCCTTTCCCTCCACAGATGCTGCCTGACCCTCTGAGTTCCTCCAGCAGTTTGTTTTCTGCCCCGTCTATTCCAGATATTGGTCTAGTGACCCTTCTCTGAACTCCTTTTAATGCCTTAACTCCCTTCCTTAAGTAAGGAGACCAGTATTGGACACAATATTCCAGGTGTGGTCTCAGCAACACATAGAAACGTCATTTTCCTGCCACTGCATTCATTTCCCTGACAACAAACAGTAACACAACGTGCAATTAGTAGTACTGCTTCCTAACAATTCCAGAGACCCAGGTTCAATCCTGACCTCCACTGCTGTCTGTGTGGAGTTTGCACGTTCTCCCTGTGACCACGTGGGTTTCCCCCGGGTGTTCCAGTTTCATCACCCATCCCAAAAACGTGGGTTAGTAAGTTAATTGGCTGCTGTAACTCACCACTTGTGTATTGAGGCGAATGTTGATGGTAATATGGGGAGAATAAAATGGGGTTGGTGTAAATGGGTGGTTGATGGTTGGCAGTAACTTGATGGGCCGAAGGGCCTGTATCACTCTCTGACTCTATTGCATTGTGTTCATTTTCCTAATTACTTGCCACACCTGCACACTGGCCTTTTCTGAATCATGGACCAAGACACCCAGATCCCTCTGTGCCTCAGATCTCTGCAATCTCTCACCACTTAGATAATGTATTTTATTAATTTTCCTGCCAAAATGAACAATTCCACATTTTCCCACATCATACTGCATTTGTCCTGAGGCCGAAACATTGACAATTCCTTCCCCCCACCCCCACAGATGCTGCTCGACCAGCTGAGGTCCTCCAGCAGATTGTTTGTTGCTCCAGATTCCAGCGTCTGCAGTCTCCTGTGTCTCCATCTGACAGATCTTTGCCCACTCATTTAATGTATCTATATCATAGACAGTTATATATGCATATGTAATAAAATCAGAATCCCTTCTGTAAGAAATTCATCAGTGAGATTTTGGGCTTAAGACACAGTCCTGAAGCAGCATCAGGCACTTTTGCTTTGTTACTGTTTTGTTTTTCTTTCATCTGAGATTTCTCTGTAAGATCGGCTTAAAAGACGTGTAAATATTTCACATCACAGGATAGTGAACAGGAGGCAGAGAAAAGAGTGAATTAGGACGTGGATGTTGAGAGAGGAGGAGGTAAGGAGGGAGGTGGGAAGATGGAAGGATCCAAGCAGAGTTTTTCAGAGACCGCAGCATAGTGACTGAACAAACAGAAAGAGTGCTGAGGAATGGAAGGATCCCAGGTGCGTTGGACATCACTGATGTACCACATGAAGCATTTGAGCTCTGGAAAGTGAGGGCAGAGATTTTGTATTGAACTCTCCAGGGCAGAGGGATGTGTTGGAATTTGGGAGCACAGAAACAGGGAGGAGAGTGGAGAGCAACATCAAGATAGAAATCGGCTGCTGTGTGTGTATGAAAATAATCGCAGGAGGCAGCTTAGTCAAGAAAGCGAAAGTAACGGTCTTGTGATTAGCTCAAGAAACATCCGGTGGGAGATGTCTGTGCCTGTGGGAAGGGGTGGTGATGTCTCCATGTCTTAGGATCTGAGCTGGTGGAGTGACTGAGGCAAGAGGCAGAAGGTCATCTCCAACCAAGCCTCCCGATGCTGCTGCGGGGATTGTGTGGCTGGGGCGTATTGCTCTACCTCTGTGAGCACTAACATTTATCGTAGAAAAACTATCCATCAAACAATAGCTAAAGGTCACAGCAGAATGAAATCATTTCCCATCTCAAGCATATTGCAGCTGACTCATGTAAGATTGTGGAAGAAATCTGCCTCTTTTATTAAAAAAAGGTACATTTGGCATTAACTCCCAATTTCTAAATTACTGTCAGCATCAATTAGCTCCCAGACATGGAATCCTTCCAGATGAGGATTCCCACTGGCCGGAGTCAGTGCCGAGGGTGAGGTCGAAGGTCGGTCAGGTTCCATTGTTCTACAGCCTCCAACCTCTCCCCACCTTGTCGCTATGGTGATATATGAACAGCCAACCCACAGCCACGTGGGTGTATTCAAAGCCTGTTATTAAGCTCACCCGCTGAGCCTGAATGTACCACATCAGTGTCAGATGAGCTTTGGCAAGCCCCGGCATTAAGGGAGAACACATCCAATTCCTTTGGGAACGGTTCGGGGCTGTCAGGATGAGAACGTCGGACAAATGCCACCCCCGCATTAGCCTGATGCATCATCGAACAAAAAACAAAAGCAGATGATTGGACCTGTGTCATTGTTTTGTTGGGGGCAGAGGGGTGAGGGGGAAGTTGTGACAAGAAGTCAGCGGCAGATGGTGAACAGGTTGCAGAGAGTGGGGAGTGTAACTCGATAATTTGCAACAGAAAGGAGCCTGTTTTTGCCAAGAATAAGTGAGAAAACATTTTTGTCAAGCATCACTCTGTCTGCACAGTGCACTTGCAGCCCATCCGATGGGATTGTGTGAAAGTTCCGTACCTTTTCTCCACCATCACGTGCCCCACTAACAAAGTTATCTTGATCACATTCCCATAAAGCACGTTGTCGTGATGTTTGCTAGGTTAAAGATGTTGTATAAGTGTCAGGATTGTTGCTTTACTAATGTGTTTAAACTTGGATCGTGAACAGCTTCTTTCTCTGCTATGGTGACTTGTCCCCCACCCACCCAACAGACCCACACTGTCGAAAACCCTGAGTCCATCCAAAGCTTTGCTGCTTGTACCCTCACATGTTCCGAGTTCCTTTCACCTCTCACCCCATGCTTGCTAACCTGCACTGTCTTTCAATCCAGACAATGCTTTGATTTTAAAATTACAACCTCACCCCTCCCTATATCAGTAACTTCCTCTAACCGTACATTGCTGCACGATCTTTGAGCTCATCCAATGTTAGTCTTCTGAAGACCCCCAAATCCCCTCCTTCACCCGGTCGCCCCCACCTCCAGTCGACGCCTTTGACCAGACTTTTGATCATCCACTGTAATTTCTTAAGTGGTTCAGCACAGCTTGATTACACAACTGTACAGAATACTGAAATGTTTTACTGCGTTAAATGCACATTTAAACACAGATGTTATTATTTGTTTATTGAGGGCTGAGTACAATAAGATTAAAGTTCCTTCTTTCCACAGACGGAGATAATTGCTGCAATTATTGGGTCTCTCCCTCATGTGAGATTGCTGGACTGTGAAAGGAGTTAAGCAGCTGATCTTGCCTCCCATTCATAACATGACGGGTTTAGACAGGGCGGTTAGAAGGAAGTGAAATGTCCAGGGATCAGCGGACACAGATTCAAAGTGAATGTGTAATAAGTACAGTGGGGATGTGAGGAACGACTTTCTTCTCAAGGAGTGGTGACTTGGATTCTCTGCCAACGAGGGTGTTGAAATAAAACATAAGTCAGGGCTTTCAACAGGGGTTTGTAAAGGCACCTAACTAGTGGAGCGTGGGTAAAGAACAAGGGAAGTGATGGGATTGTTCTACATTCAATGGGCCAAATGGCCTCCTTCTGTGCCACAATGGTTCTATGCCAACCCCCACCCCCGACACCCCACCCCCGACCTACCACCCCAGTAGCCATGTGTCTGCTACAATATACACTGGCACCCGGATCTGCCCTGATTTGTTCCAGAGCCCTTGGTTCTTCAGTCTGAGTGCTGAGGGCACAGACCCCATGGCACTTTAACAAGGACATTAGCTCCTCTTGCCCACTGCTGAGTCAGGGACCTGCAGCAAACCCCTGCCGGTGCTCTCGTAGCGAAGAATTGCCTGGGACTCGGTGTGGGAGGCTGCCACTGGGGCTGGTGTTGGGCTGGGCTACGTCAGCTGTACGGCCACTCGGCACTGAGACCTGGGGCTCAGGGCCATGGTGAGTGTGAGCTGGGTACTGACCGACAGCCCAGATCCCACAGCTCCTCCATCACCACTCTCTGTGCTTGACCTATCACCACCACCGAGCTTGTCACCCTACGGAAATAGCACCAGGTTCCCAACACTAGGCGCACTGAAGTAGAGAGCGTGGAGGTGCGCCGGATCCCATCTGTAAGGAGGGCGGGGAGGCGTCAGATTCCATCAGTTCCTGGGCCCGAGCAAGTCTCAGTTTCCCTGCTGGATGGTTTGAACCTTTGTGCTGCTAGTTACTGCTGATTTTCCAGCGAAACTGTTGGTTGGAACATTGGGCAATGGTGGAGTCCACAAGGCATTTTATTGTCTGCATCGACTCAGTCTGAATATAATTCGCTAAAGTGTAGGGTTACGTACCTGTAACCTAAGACAAAGATGCCCTGAGGGTTTCTAAAAAGTTACACTGAACTCCTGGGCACCCCTCTGGTGCTGCAGCTGACGTTATTCATTTGTAACTTGTTGCCTGTTTGGCGATGACATTTCTAACGTTTCAGCAACAGAGGAGCCATCTGTTCTGCATAGCTTTTGATTATCTATTTGTACTTATCTTTATTGCCCACCATCCCACTCTGAACCACTTATTAATCTGGTGCCATTTAAAGGTGTTAACATGCAAAGCAGACACAGCTTTAATTGGAGAGTTCAGTTTCTCTTTGCACAACAAAGACAGCTTTGAAAATCACCGCCTTTGTCCACTGTTTGTTAATTTAATGCTCACTGCCTTTAGCTCTGTATTAGCTCTGGTTAGAGAACATACTTGCGCTGAAGTATTGACCCTTTTATCCTTTGGAATCAGTTTCTTGATTGAGAAATGATCAATGTGTTTTGGGACATGCCTCCGTGAGCTGATTCCCTGTCACTCTCCTGAGCTGCCCACAGTGTACCTGTGACCCTTGTCACGGTGCGATTATGAGATCACATAACAAGAGTGGGATTGTGAGAGAGGTAAAGGATCGCACTGCTCCCTCAATATCTTTAAGTAAATTTTAAAAATTGTCTGCCATTTCTGACTGCATCCACTCCATCTGTGTAATTCTCTTCAACACGATTGGCCTTTTGTATTCACCATTGATCCACTGGGTTTGACATTGTCTGTAAATCTTACAACATGACATGTAACTTCCCTTTTCGATCCATTAGTTTAATGGGCTCACATCTCAAGAGCCCAAAGGACCTCCAAAGGGTGAGGAAAGCAATGTATGTCACATTGGGGCAGCTTATATATAACTTCCACAAAATAACGATGCTCCTGCCAGGATAAAACAGTGAGTGTCTTGAGGTGAGAGGCACTGAAGGGGATTTGAATGTATCATTGAATGGTGTGAGATCCAGGCCAGAATCCAGCAATGTTGCCAGATAGAAGTGAAGAATGTAGGAGCGAGACATTTCCACCCCTCCTGCCTGCTTTCTCATTCCATAAGTTTGCAGCTGATCTTTTAAGAGCCCTTGATTCCCTCACTCCACCATTCACCATCCTGAATATACTCAGCAGCCAAGCCCCCACTACCTTCTTGGGAAGAGAATTCCAAAGATTCACAACCGTTTAAATGAAACGTTCTTCTCATCACTGCCTGAGTGGCTGACACCTTATGTGGCCCCTGGTTGCAGACCCACCAGCCAGGGGCTTCTGCCCTGTCGAGACCAGTAAGTACTTTCTGCATTTCGATGACATCACTTCTGATTATTCTAAACTGGAGGGAATGTGGGTCCAATCTGCTTCTCCTCTGCTCACAGATCACACCTGTATCCTGGGAACAAATCTGTGCTTTTGACTTCCTGATCCTTGAACCCCATTCCTTTCCCACAGCCTTGTGGAGTCTGCCTGCTGCTCCAAACTTGGAGCTTGGTCATTGTCGATTTTCAGTGTTTCCATGGTTTCAACAACAAGGTCAACTGGTTGGAAGTCATGTGTGCCGTGGATAAAGGGAGCCGGTGGATATGCTGTCAGATGGCAATAATGAGGTGCCTCTTCAAGGGTTATTGTGGAAACCAAAAGCTCATGGTGTGGGAGGCCGTGTATCGGTGTGGCAAGAAGATTGGCCAGCTAACAGGAGGCAGAGATTCAGCAGAAATGGGTCTCTGAAAATAAGATAAACTGCAGACGCTGGAAATCTAAAATCAAAACCGAAAATGCTGGAAACACTCAGCAGGTCAGGCAGCATCTGTGGGAAGTGAAGCAGTCAACGTTTCAGGTCTTAAACCCTTCATCACCTGCTAAAATTTCCCAGCATTTTCAGTTTATATTATAAAGGGGTCATTCTCTGACTGTCAAGGTGGAGTGAGTCGTGTGCCTCTGTTAAAGGATAAGGAGCAGACACCCCAGATGTAATGAAAATGGGTGACAATTTTGCAAGTGATGTGTTGTTTAACTAGGAGCCAGTGCGGATCAGTGAGTGGTGAGTAAATGGCACCTGGTATGAATTATGACGTTGGCATCAGATTTGTGGATTTCATTCTCCCCACATTCCCATCAACTCCCCCAGATTCTGCCACCCACCTACACACTAGAGACCATACACAGTGGCCAATTAAACCCACCAACCCGCATGTCGTTGGGATGTAGGAGGAAACTGGAGCACCCGAGGGAAACCTGCGCGGTCACAGGGAGAACGTGCAAACTCCACACAGGCAGCAGCCGAGGTTGGGACTGAGTTGGGTCTCTGGAGCTGTGGGGCAGCAGAACTACCCGCTGCCCTACTGTGCCTCCCTCACTCACACATATACAAGGAGGCTGAGGTCAACTGGATTCCCTTGGTCACATGCACAGGATGTGGAAACCTGTTGAAATTTTCGGACGATGCAGGAATGAGAAAGCTGAGAGCAGATTTATGGAAGCAGCAAGTTGCTCAGTGACTCCAGAGAGCAACGCCAGGCTGAGGATCGGTTGGTAATTTGCAGGGATGAGGAGGTTAAGAAAAGTGTGGAGGTTGAATCATTGAATCAAGACTGAGGTAAACTTCTGGATTTCTGGGAGTCAAGGATTATGGGAAAGGGGCAGGATAGTGAAACCAAGGCCCAGATGTCAGACAGACTTAGGGCTCTGTCTGGCCCATCCCTTCTCATATTTCTTTTGTCGTGTTAGTGTTTGGGAAGGCATGGTGGTTACAGGGAATGGAATGGTACCTGAGGAGGGAGAATTGTGAACACCAGCTGGCAGTTGGAATGGCAAGTACTTCAGTGGGATCGGAGCAGTGGAGCAGGAACTGGTCTCATGGCCAAGGTCAACTCAGACAAGGTAGGACGGGATCAAGGAAGGGAATGTCTGGGGTGGGCTGGGGAAAGGGAAGCAGCTGATTGGATGGTCTCAACGTCAGTAACAAGGAAGCCTCTGACCTGCCTCCCAGGTGTTGGAGGAGAGGGTAATCCCTGTATGTATGAGCACCAAGTTCTCAGACTCCCTCCCTACACATCCCCATAGGTTTACCTCTCTTTCCTTTCCTTAAAACACTCCCTCAACCTCATTGACAAAGTCTTGTTACCTCTCGGTATTTTTCGGTATGTGGGGATCACTGGCAAGGCTGCTATTGGATGGCTATCGCTATGGAAGATGGGGGTGAGACATCTTCCTGATCCACTGCAGTTCTTCTGCTTGAGGTGCTCCCACAGTGCCAGTGGCTAGGGTCCAGCAACAGTGAGGGACCAGAAAGGTAGCATCACTGATGTCTACCTCAGGGACAGCCATTGCCGGTCCTTCTAATCCCTCTCCTCTGAGTGGCTGAAGAACCGTTCCCCGAATCTCAGTGTGGATTTCGAGGTACCGTGGGCATGATCTTTACCACACAACAACTTCAGAGAAATGCAAGGAGCAGCCTCAGCCACTTATCTGACTTCACTAAAGCCATTGACGCTGTACCAACAGAGCCTGTGGAAGACCCTCTTCAGTTTTGGCCACTTGTGGAATTCCAGTCATTGATCCTAACCAGTGGATCCACAGCAGAGACAATCTCAGTGCAGACTGGTGTCAAACAAGGCTGCATCATGGCCCGACACTTCCTTCAGTCTATTCTGCACCAACACTGCGCCCCTCCGCCAGCAAGCTTCCCACCAGAGGGGATCGAATCCACAGAACTAATGGGAAAGTGTTCTGTTTCCATCCCTGAACCAAGATCACATCAAGCTCAGCAGATGAGCTACACTGCACAGACTGCTTGCATTTTCATACGTTTGGAAGCTGAGCTCCAGGTCATCACTGGCCTGTTCATGCAAGTGGATGGATCAACCTCTGCAAACCAAAGGTCCTGCATCAACCTGCCTCCAACGCCAAGACCCAGGAAAATCTCCCAGGCCTCAGGCACCTTCCCTCAGTGAAAACAGACATCCATGATATAATTGCCTTCATCGGACACAGCATTGAGTACAGGAGTTGGGGAATAAGGTCACAGTGGTACAAGGCCACATCTGGAGTACCGTGTACAGTTCTGGTCGCCCTGCTGTAGGAAGGATGTCATTAAACTGGAGAGGGGGCAGAGAAGGTTCACAAGGGTGTTTCCGGGACTGGAGGGCTTGGGTTATAAGGAGAGGCTGGACAGGCTGGGATGGTTTTCTCTGGAGTGTTGGAGACTGAGGGATGACCTTATAGAGGTGTATTAAATCACGAGGGGCAGAGGTAAGGTGGATAGCAAAGATTTTTCCCCATGGTAGGGTAGGGGAGTCTAAAACTAAGGGGCTTAGGTTTAAGGTGAGAGGGGAAAGATTTAAAGGGGAGCTGAGAGGCAACTTTGTCACACAGAGGGTGGTGGGTATATGGAACGGGCTGCCAGAGGAAGTGGTAGACGTGGGTACAATTATGACATTTAAAAGACACTTTGGACAGGTACACAGATAGCAAAGGTTTAGAGGGATATGGGCCAAACACGGGCAAATGGGACTAGCTCAGGTAGGCAACTTGCTCAGCACAGATGAGTTGGGCCGAAAGCCCTGTTTCCATGCTGTCTGAATCCATGACTAAATTCACCATAGCTTTCACTGCACACGTAGTCTTTGCCTGCCTGAAGTAAAGGGTGTTTGAAGACCAACACCTTAACTTGGTGAACAACAGGTGGTCTGCTGGATAACAGTGACCCCTGCCCTCCCGTACACTCCAGAGACAACAGGCGGCTCCTCAAGGTAATGGAGAGAAACCACCAATGCTGTCTCCACAGATCTCCTCCAAACCCTCCCGAAGGATAGAAAACTAACTTCATTCAGTGTCTTCTCCCAGGCCAAGGCTCAACACTGGGGCCTGATTACACTCTGTCCACCCCTGTTGGATGGGCTACATCACTGATGCCAGACTTCTGAAACAAACAGCATATCCCAAGCTCTGTCGTAGGAACAAATGACCCGACAGACAGAGGAAACGAGTCAGGAATGTTCTCATTGAGAAAATGCCTCTGACTCCTGAGAATTCCTGGCCCAAGAGCACTCAAAGTGCAGCAGGAGCATTCCAAATGGCACTGAGTCCATGTGTCTGGAGTACACAAGTGTCCTACGTCAACGGCAGAAGGATAAAATAAGAGATAAGATAAGATATCTTTATTAGTCACATGTACATCAAAACACACAGTGAAATACATCTTTTGCGTAGAGTGTTCTGGGGACAGCCCACAAGTGTCGCCACACTTCTGGTGCCAACATGGCATGCCCACAACTTCCCAATCCATACACCTTTGGAATGCGGGAGGAAACCGGAGCACCCAGAGGAAACCCACGCAGACACGGGGAGAACGTACAAACTCCTTACAGACAGCGGCAGGAATTGAACCTGGGTCACTGACGCTGTAATAGCGTTACGCTAACTGCTACACCACCGTGCCGGCCGTCTCACGGAATCCCCACCCACCCATCACATCAGGTACCTCATACCCCCTGGGGAAGTCCCACATTGACCTCATCAGCCACCTCAGGACCAGAGTGGAAGTAACTCATCCTCAAGCCCGAGAGACAGCCCAAGGAGTACAACAGTAATTCATATCACTTGGATGTTAAATGTTAACTGACCAAACCCTGTGAAATCAACAGCACCCTATGTATAAGTGCATGTTTTTGTCCAAAATCTTTTCTGTGTCTACAAGTTCTGCTTTTTCAGTAAGAGGGTTAAATTGACTTTTTCAATGATTTTGTGAAATCTTATCCAAGTAAGAGTTAGCACACACTGGTTATGGGTTTTATATAAATACAAAAGCCTGAGAATTGCAGGCTCTAATTCGCCAAGGTTGACATTTCCTGAAGTGTTATCTGTGTTATGAGGAGACAGTGACTGACCTCCATGGCTCTAGGTTAGATTACAAACGAATTAGAGGGATCAGTCTCACTGACAGCTGGACTAACATCATTATATACAAGAAGATAGATTTGTTTTCCACGCAGCTTTGACGTAAAGGCTATGGGGCCAGCTGTGGTTGCAAGTGGTAATGGTTGTTATTTGTTGGGTTCCTGAGCCTGTCAGGAAGTTGTCTCAGCATGGTTTGTTTGGGGAGGTCTATCACTGCACGGTGTGTTTGGGGAGGTCTATCACTGCAAAGGATGTGCATTCATTTGTTCTCAATGAGGTTCAGGCTGTAGATGTGCAATAACGTTATAGAACAACATAACCTGTGACCCGACTGATTCAGCAGGTCCCAGTGAGTAGCAGTGTGCAAGATTCCAAGCTGAACCTTAACTGGGTCCGTGAGTGGGGGCTGGTGGGAGCGAAGAGGGGAATGAGGGCTCGGTTATAACCTGGTGGTGTTCACAGTAATTATTTATACCCTGCTCTCCTGAGATAGAGGGAGGAAGTATAGACAGGAGTGTGTGTGTGCGCGCGCGCAAGTACGCACCTGCGTATATAGACGCATCCAGATATTTGCATGCGTGTGTGTATAGTGTATGTGTTTTTACATTGTCCATATTGTGGTTATTGTTTTTTGTTTGTGTGTGGATTTGTGCATGCAGCTTGCGTGTGTACATGTGTATGTGCACAAGCAAATCAAATGCAGGCCATACTGAGTTGCCAAAACCGTGTCCATGTCTGAATCCCTGCACAACTATCGGATACTTGGAGCACACTGAGGTACGCACCAACTAACCCAGCCGCCAGGCACAGGACAGGCAAGTGACTGAGCCCAGGTCTGAACCACATTGCAGTTAAAGTATTTCTGCACCTCTATGTCCAGCTTATAACACACGGGCAGGGACTTCTCTCAGAATAACAGCTGCTTCCCTTTCACTCTCTCTTCACAGCCCCACTATCAGTAAAACCACACCAGGTTTCATTGTGAAAACCCACACTTGTTTTTATGTTCCTCCTTGTTGGTTGTTCCAACACCAAATGTTCAACGACAGATACAATAAACATGAGTGGAACCGGGAACCCACAGTTGTATCATCGACTGCCCCGGCTCTCGCCGGTGCTGATGCAGTTGACACAGGTTTAGTCAGAGAGTGGACCCACAGAATCACACAGCACACAACAGGAGACAATTCAGACCCTTGCACTTGTGCTAACTTTTTAACCGTCCAATTCATCCCACTTCCCCTGATCCGTCCTCCGAAACATGGAATCACAGAGTCATATGGAAACAGGCCCTTCAGCCCAAATGGTCCATGCCGACCAAGATGCCCATCTGAGCCAGTCCCACTTGCCCATGTTTGACTCACATCCCTCCAAACCTTTCCTATCCGTGTACCTTAAAAATGTCTTTAAAATGTGGTTATTGTACCTGCCTCTACCACTTCCTCCATAGACTGACCACCTTCTGCGTGAAGCAGTTGTCCCTCAGGTCCCTTTTAAATCTTTCCCTTCTCACCTCAAACCTACACCTTCTGGATTTTGATTCCCCAACCCTGAGAAAAAGACTGTGTGCATCCACCCTATCGATGCCCCTCGTGAATTTATACACCTCTATAAGGTCACCTCTCAGTATCCTACGCTCCAAGGAATAAAGTTCTAGCCTGGCCAACCTCTCCCTATAACTCAGGCCCTTGAGTCCTGGCAGCATCCTCATAAATCTTCCTTGCCTTGCAAATTTTCCCTTTCCTGGTCTTCACTTTGGAAGCAGTATTCAACCCTCCCCCTGGCTGAGCATTTCAGATCATGACAGCACATTGTGTGAATCATCTCTCCCATCACCATGGGGTTTTTCTCTCTCCATGCAGTAAGTCCGTCTCCTCTGGTTACTGAGCAGTAATTAGGGATTTCTTTTGTCTGAAATTGAGGCTCTGAAAGAAGTTGTGAATAGTGTGTTAGCAAAGAGCAGGAGCCAGAGTGGGAGGAGAGCGAGCTACTCATTTACAATGATGTGTGAAGAGATTCACCAGACCCGCAAAAGAACTTATCAACTGCATCTGGCTTTGCAAAAAAAATGGATGGGGGAAACCTGAAACAAAAAAACGCTGGAAACATTTAGCAAGTCAGGTGGTGTCAGTGGGGAGAGACACAGAGTCAAGGGTCTGGTGAAGGAACAGGAAAAGTGAGAAAACGAGTGTGGTTTAAATTGTGGGGGGAGGGAGAGATGGAGAGACGGGGAGCGTTTGTGCAGAACGAACTTGTCAAGGTAACAATTACTTTAAAAAATAGCCATTGGAGATAAATGTTGGGAAGAAAGGTACAAACAATTCCCTGGGGAGCGAGAGAACAAGGAGGGGGTCTGAAATTGTTAAGTTCAAAGGTTAGTTTGCCTCCACTGTCTCTGGTCTGAGACTGACTGCTGGGATCGTACTCTGCAGGTTAGATCAGTCCTGCTCTTTCTGAACAGGGCACATATGGGGAATGATCAAAAATCAGTTTGGCAGAGGTGGTGGGTCAGTGTGTGAGGAGGGGTCAGTGAGGGGGCAGTGAAGGGGGTCAGTGTGTTGAAGGGTCAGTGTGTGTGGGAGAGAGGGTCAGTATGTGAGGGAGGGAGGGTCAGTGTGTTGGAGGGTCAGTGGGGGAGGGTCACACTGCCAGAAGTACCAGCCAGTCAGGCAGCTTCTGTGAGGAGACAAACAAAGTGAATGTTTCAGGGCAATCACCCCTCGTCGGGTGAAAGTTCATTGAGCTGAAACGTTGACTCCCATTTTTCTCTCCACAGGCGCTGGCTGACCTGCCGAGTGTTTCTGGCACTCTGTTTACTACGTACAGGACAGTCTTGCTTTCGCCAGTATGTTGGAGCAAGGACTCCTTTAAGAAGGGTGTGGAGCTCGTCCTTCATATCCGTGTGGGAGTCTGGCATTTACATATCTGCGTGGGCGGCTGTTCTTTGTGAGTGTGGCTGTATTAAATCGGTTTCCATGACTTCAGTGGAACTGAAAATTAAAAGAGGTATATAATGGGCAGCTGAATCGATTTTGCACCCTCACCTAATGTCAACATTAACCTCTCAGCTCCCACACAGGTTCAGACACAACTGGGACCCAGCTCCTGCACAGTCACCTTGTAAGTCAGGACTAATTCAGAGAAACCTGAGGATGATTTCTCCGCCTGTTGGTACCAAGCTCTCATCCACAACAACATCCGTTCACCTGTCCATTTACCTGTCTGTCTACAGATTCGTACTTGAGGTCTAATACTTGTTGACTCAAGAAACATGATGCAGAAGAGGGACATTCAGCCCATCGTGTACATGGCAGTCAGAGAAAAGCTGCCCAACCTAATTCCACCTTCCAGCACTGGGCCTGTAGCTCCCAGGTCCCAGTTCAGCCATTGTTTAAACGCAAGGAGTGTTTCTGCCTCAACCACTCTGGAGGCAGTGAGTTACAGCCCCACAACCTCTGGCTGAAGCCTCTAAACGTCTAAACCAGGAAGTCCAGGTGGAGCACACCTGGTGAGGCAGGTCTGATTAGACAGAGCACAAGCCCTTGCCATACCTGATGAGGACTGGCTCACACGTAGAATTATTGAATCAGGGAATGGCTGCAGCTCATCAGGAGACCTCTCAGAATGGGACAACATGGATTGCCCTTGCAATATAGACTCAATGGGCCGATGGCCTCCTTTCACACTGACACCATTTTGTGAAGATTAATCCCACATCCACATTCTTTTCCCAAGGCACTGCCAATTGCTTTTTTAACTCCCAGCTCCCTTATGAAATTTATTGTTGAACATTTCTGTGCTTCTCCTTGTTCTATTTGCACCAACCCCCACAGTCCCCTGTACGACTGACTTCTCACTCCACCAGCAGAAAGCAGCGAGGTGGCTTCCTGTGGCTGTGGGATTGATTGAAGCTGAAGTGATAGTCAGGAAGCAGCCAGTGTCTCCTTGGAGCTGAGGCTATGAACCTGTCCCCTGTAGGGCAGGTCCCAGGTCCCAGGTTCCTGGGCTTGGTGTTGGCTGCACCTCCCAGAGCAGTCAAGGTCTATCTGCTATTATTGGCAGGTGAGAATATTGGTAAAGTTAAGTAAATCTGGAATTTAAAAGCTGGTGACCATTACCGATACCTGATTGTGATAAACACCTTCTAGTTCAGTCTGTCAGTCTAACCTGATCTGACTCATGTGAAACTCCAGACCCATAAATGTGGTTGACTTTTAACCCTTCTCTGGAATGGCCCAGGAAGCCCCTTAGCTGGGGACAGTTGGGGATAGACCACACACTGGGCTGGTCAGTGAGATCATGTCCTGGAACAAATAAATGCAACAGAGCCTGAGTTTGTGACACTGAATCACAGCACAGAAGGAATCATCGCTGCCCTTTGAAGATCCACCCAGTTAGTTGCCTCTCCTCCTGCCATCCCCCTTGATGGCAAGTTATTTCCTCCTTTCAAGTATTGATCCAGTTCTCCTTTGTTATAATTAGATAATTTCAGGCAGTGTGCTTCAGATCACAACTAACTGTGTAGATTCATTTTACATCACCCCTCCATTGTTCACCATAGGTCTGTGTTGTCTGGTTATAGACTTTTCTGCCACTGGAAACAGTTGCTCATTATTTACTTGATAGGTATTCATGGATATTGGAGACATCAGTAGGAGAGAGGCAATAGAAGTGTTAAGATATTCCATTTTATCACAGCCACCAGGTAGCTGTGTTGACCCTGCCTTCACTGATGTTCTTTGGCACTTCAGACCAGGGGAATATGTACAGTCCCAAAGACAGGGCCCTAATTTACACCACTGAGCCTGACAGCAGTGACTGAACCTGTGGCAATCCTGGTTCAATTCCCTTCACTTCCACCCACCCTCCAGCTGGTGTTTCAGATCCAGTAAACTGAGGGCACTCGTTTTGTGAGTTCACATAACTGCTCGGGGGCTCGGGAGTAGCGAGGGTGGGGGTGACAGATTATGCAGGTAGCTGGGAACAATCAGATCATACGATCTTGTTAAACAGCGGGTCAGGTTTGAAGGTCTCGAACTGTTCCTAGTTCGTACATTTGTGTGTCTGTTCGGTGGTTGTGTCGGAGAAAGACCCAATCAGGTTCTGTCCTTGGGGCCGTTCTTCGTTAGGGTGGGCCACTGTTAGAAGAGTCCACGGCCACAATTCATTAGTCAAGTGAGTTGCCCTCATTTTGTCCCAGACGTGGTGCTGTGATCTCCTTGCCCTCCAGTGAGACTGCTTTCCCAACAGCTGTTCAGATGATGGTTTAGTTCTATTTGTCTTTTCATCTTTTTCATCCTTTGTATTTTTTCTCCATTGCTTGCTCTGTCTCATTCTTTTTCCTTCTCTCCATTTCTCTCTCTTTCCCCCTCTCTGCTCCCATTTCTCTCTCTCCCTCCTCTCCATTTTCCCGACATCCTCTCACTCTCCCTCACTCTCTCTGTTTCTGTGTTTACCCTTCACATTAAAAACCGCAACCCTTGGAGAATAGTCCCAGATCCCCTTTGAAGTTGTTGTCTGTGCTCTGAACTGTTTCATCTATGCCAATACACAAGGAATTATGGGATATTTGTTGCTAGGTAACTCCTACTCCCTGTTTTCAATGATGCATTGGCAACCTTCACAGGAATCGATTGGATGAAGTGTCCATGAGTTAACTCCTGCGATGCCAATGGCTCAGCAATGCTGATATACTTCTCCACAGACTGAAACGGCTGCTTCATCAGTCCCACCATTCCTTGTAAGAGTGTAGATCAGAGACCATTAAATGCGGAGAGGGTGGAGAATAGATGTCCCTGTGTATATGTCAGTGCAGGCTGAGGCTTTACTTGGCTCCCACTCTGAGAATGTTTGACCACCCTGGCCAATCAGACACAGGTCATCATGGTAGGCCAGTTTCAGCTGCCCTCACCTCTGCCAGTATTTCCCGAGAGGAAGAGCCCTTCATCTACACAGCAGCATGGTCAGACACAGCCCATGCGAAGCTGTCAGTCATGGGTCAGCCCAGAGTGAACTCACTGCCCCAATAGAGAGTCACCACCATTGAGGGATATGGGTCAAATGTGGGCAAACGGGGCTAGCTTAGATGGGCATCTTGATCAGCATAGATGAGTTGGGCTGAAGGGCCTGTGTCCATGTTGTATGACTCTATGTCCATTTGGCAAGGCACCCAGTGACGGGACCTGACAACGGGCACCCTGGAGGAAGTGAGGATTGGCTGCTCTGTGCTACCACAAGGTCTGTGGTGGGAAGGGGACTCTCCCCACCTCTGACCAGAATCTGCTCTTGGTGTTGGTCTCCATTCATTGCAGCAACTCAGCAGGGACCAACAGATGTGGGAAGACCCTCTGCTCTGTCAGAGAGTTCTGGTGGTCCACCTGCAACCCACTGCTCTTCCAGCAGGAGGAGCCGTCCCAGGCTGAGGGTAGCTGACCACCTCTCCCCAGATGTTCCTTGCTGACCACCACCTGATGGACTTGTGGTCAAAGGTTTTATCCTGGTGGAAGTGCTCACCAAGCTTACATCAAGAGATTCTTTCCTCCTTTTCATCAGAGGAGGCCTTGGATTGCCTTTTCCAGGGTGACGTGAAAATCTTCTTCCTCATTGACTTTTGCATGGATTCCACTTCTCAGAACACGAGATATAAATCAATGCAAACTGAGGACGTGAATGTTAATCAAACAACTCTAACTACACTGAACACTGGCAGATACAGTAGGTGCAGATTGCGGGCATACCCCATCACAATGAGTGTATGTGTACAACTAATCAGTGAATAGTTAACATTGAACTTTGACTGATGTGGGGCAGCACAGTGCCCTAGGTGTGGTGTGTCACAGTGACAGTGCTAGTAGAACTGCTTCCTCAGAGTTTCAGAGACTGGGGTTCGATCCCGACATCGGATGTTGTTCTGTGTGGAGTTTACACGTTCTCCCTGTGACCACGTGGGTTTCCCCCGGGTGCCCCGGTTTCCTCCTACATTCCAAAGGTGTGTGGGTCGGTGGGTTAATTGATCATTGTAACTTGATCTTAGTCTTTAAATGAGTGGTAGAATCTTGGGGTTCGATGGGAATGTGGGGAGAATAAAATGGGATGAATGTAAATGGGTGGTTTCCATGCTATGTTGTTCTAGGGCCCTCTCAGGACTTGAGATGTTCCCCTCTTCTCCAATGGATGCTAAGGCTCCCAGTTACAGAGATATTGTCCCATCCCATGCAGAGTCATCCAGCAGATAGAAGCTTCATTTGACACCTATATCAAACCTCAAGTGGGACAATCTTGGTTCCACCTTCTAGAAAAATGTAAAATGGATGATATAGGATCAGCTGTCAGTGAAGGGGATGTTAGAGCAAAGTCGGCAAGAACTTTTTCACCCAGAGGGTAGTTGGAATCTGAACTGCGCTTCCTGAGGGAATGCCGGAGACAGAGGCTCTCACAGCATTTAGACAGGCACTTGAATCACCAAGGCACAGAAGGATATGGGCCAAGAGCTGGAAAATGGGATTAGTACAGAGGAGTACTCAATTGGGTCAGCATGGAACTGGTGGGCCGAAGGGCCTGTTTCTCTGCTCTTTGATTCTAATAGTAGCTGGACAGAGGTTATCTGTTTTATGTCCATCTGATGCATCAGCCCACAGCCAGTAGTTGAACCTAATGAGGGAGAAGATGGACCCACTGACCAAGAGATGAAGAGATTTTTTACCCAGTAAGTTGTGGAATTTGGCTCCTGAAAGAAAAGTGAAGTAAATACAATTGTGGCCTTTGATAGGGGACTGTATAAACATTTGAACATTTAGAAGGATACAGAGAAAGAACAGAGCTTTTTTTGTGCCAAAGGAGCGGTGGACATTTCAGGTTGAGGTGCTAGATCTGATGAAGGGACCTGAATCGAAACGTCAACCATCCCTTTGCTTCCACAGATGCTGCCTCACCTGCCGAGTTCCTTTTTGCTCCAGATTCCAGCTCCTGCAGTCTCTTGTGTCCCCAGAGTCTTTCTTGACTTATTCCTTTTTAGGATGAAGTCACCACGAGCAAGGCCAGAACCAATGGCCTTACAGAAGTAATGGTGAAGGTGCTGCCACAATGTGTTCCATAATAGTGTCTCAGCTGGAATGGGACATATTTTCAAGTCAGGATAGTGTGTGACTGACAGCGGGATGTGGTTCCAGATGCCTGCTGCCCTGGTCCCTGGTTTGGAAAGTGTTGACAGAGCAGCCTTGGTGAGTACCTGCAGTGTAGATGGACACACTGCAACATAGTGCAATGGTGGAGGAGGGGGTGAAGGTGCAGGCTCAGGTCTGGGGTGGGAGTGAATTGGGATGCTCTGTCCTGGTGTTGGGACAACAGATGCACGATGGGCTGAATGTTGTTGGACTCATTGACTTTCCCACAAGGTTGCCCGCCGTTGAGCAGGTGGGTTCAGGGAGCTCTCTCTGTCTGACTCCTACACTAAAAGTACCAACTGAGCCAGCCTACTGGCTGGGAGAGGGTTAAGATCAGAATTTTCTTGGTTGAAGATCAAGAACCCAGGTGCGTTCCTGTTGCTGTTGCCAGCACAAGGAGTGTTGGGAAACTCGAACACATGGAGAACACGGCACACAGTTGAGGATTGCTGTGTGAAGGTGTGCGATCTGTACCGAAGGGATTGTCGGTCATTACAGTGAAGGCAAAAATTTTATTCAGAATGCAAGTGAAATTCGAGACCAACACACCAGATGCTGGAGGAACTCAGCAGGTCAGGCAGCATCTGTGGAGGGAAATGAACAGTAGACGTTTTGGGCTGAGACCCTTCATCAGACTTCAAGTGAAATTGTCTTGTCCAGTACCAAGGTATTATCTGTCGAAACAACACCAGGAAATAACATGGCAGTGAGGTGGATTTGACTGATAACAGTTACTTGAGTGTTTACTGGGTGACAATCAGCTAGACTGTCAATTGTGTAATATTACTGAGAGCACTGACACAGGAGCTTGTTATAACACAAGTTCTTGCTCGATTCTAAACAGAATTAATACAGTCTTGGATGGAATGCTAAAGGGATAGACTGCCTCTGTTTAAACATGATGAAGTGTAAGAATGTGCAGCAGGGAATCTGGGCAGAAATAAGTCATCTGGAGTCAGATTGAGGAAGAATGAAAATAAATTGAATCTCAAAAGTGCCTTCAGAGAAGTACAACAGGACGACAATGTCATTTTCACTGGTCTGCATGAGAAAGATTGAAATCAGAATTTATTCAACGTGATCCTGATGATTGCAACTCTGGGATGTGTTCAAACTGAGAATAGCAAAGGCCAAATATGGAGATGGTGCACTGTTAACCTGACTGAATGTAAATCCTATTAACCCCCTCCTTTCTGGCAAATGTGATTCAGACACAACCTGTAAGCATACATAAGGAGCAGCAAACGTTAGACTTCATATTGTCCAGTTCAGCCAATCCATTGACAATGAACAGGACATGTCACCATTTATCGCCTCTCTGTATGCTGGAGGCACGGGCTCCCATGGTGGCAAACAGTTCACCTAACCTTTGTAGGATCTGCCTGTGCACTTATTTGCCTGCATTTTACTTGGAGGATAATTTATTTCAGGCATCTTTAGAGCTAGGATCATGATTTTTTTATATTGGGACTGAAATCCAGTAGTCAATGAGAAAGGAGAGATGGAATTTGGACTACAGTTGTGTGGTTTTCAGGAGAGGATGGAGAGGAAGAATTGGGCTCTGTGGTGTTCTGAGAAAGGATGAGAGGAGGTGAAGCATGGGGTGCTCGCAGCTGAAGGTTGCACTGTGATTCAGCTGAGGGCACTATCCTGAGTCATGCCCACATTCCTTTCTAATGGCTGGAGCACTGCATTCATTTCTGTAGGGAGGATGCAAAGTCAAAGAGAGACCAAGAAGAGATTTACTGGAACGGTTCCAGGGAGGATCTACAGGATTGGACTGGAGACGTTGGGGTTGTTCTTCTTGGGGCAGAGGGAGTTGTGAGGAGGTGGACAAGATCATGACAGGTTTCGACAGAGAAGTTGTTCCCAATTACAAATGGTTTGTGGGGCATGAGAAACAGATTTGAAGTGATGATGGAAGAGGGATGTGTGAAAATACTATTTTATGCAGAGACTGCATGATGTAGGATTCACTGACGTGTGTATGATGGAAACAAAGACCATCAGGGCTTTCAAAAGAGAATTGAATAGGCACAAGGGAAGATTATTTGTGTGACTCCAGGGAAAGTATCGGGAATGGAACTGTTTGGATTGCTCTACAAAGAGCTAGTATGTTACTTGATGGGCCAAATGCCATTCTCTGAGCTGTAATGACTCCATGCACTGTTGGCTACACTACAAATCAATAAGATCCTTTGCTTTGTTTGTAGTCTCCTTTTATGTGAGCTCTGTTCCATTCTATTGTCTCATTAAAAACTTCCCTTTGATTCCCTGTTATCCATTCTAAAACCTTTTAATGATCACCACCTCAGAGAGAGAATGCCTTCCCGCAGTCGTGCTTTCCAGCACAATCATCAAACATGGAAACTTTGCTTTAATCCCTTGTCACTGTCACATACATCGGAAAAACAGAGGCTAAAGGATTGATCCCCCAGGATATCTCTAATCATCCTTCTCCGGTTGAAAGAATTCCCGTGCAACCATCCTTGTGTGTGGAATGCTTTGCATCCAGATTTTCTCCATCAACATCAACCACCCTTCTGCCCCATCCCCTCCATCCTCCCAAGTTATCGTCCTGGTGTCCTGCTGAAGGTGCCATAACCCACATTCCAGAGTAGTGCTCCCAAACAACAGTTTGCATAATACACACAAGAATGTTCCACTCTATAAGTTATAAATAGATCAACATTTCAGAGCCTCTCCTCTCCCGTGCACAGGGCTGGAAACATGTTTTGGAACTTAGTCATCACATTCGACAATGTCGCATTTCAATCCACACCTGTGAATTTGGCACCCAATTAATCTCCGTTCCAAGGGGACGCTGTCATTGTCAGTGAGGAAGGGGTGTCACATGACATTTCATTCAGCATACACTTGCACAAGTAGAGCTGCTGCCTCACAGCTCCAGAGACATGGGTTCAATCCCGATCTCTGGCACTGTCTGTGTGGAGTTTGCACGCTTTCCCTGTGACCGCGTGGGTTTCCCCCGGGTGCTCTGGTTTCCTCCTACATCCCAAAGACGTGCGGGTATGTGGGTAAATCAGCCACTGTAAATTGTGAAGCTGAGTGGTGGGATTTGGGGGTGTTGATTGGAATGTGGGAAGAATAAAATATGGGTTAGGATAGAATTAGTCTAAATGGGTGCTCGATGGTCAGCACAGACTCAGAGGGCCAAAGGGCCTTTTCCCATGCTGTGTCTCTCTATGACTCTATTGAGCTCCCCCAGGGAAGCAGAACCCTCACCACACCTCCACCTTCTTCCCATTGTCAGTCGTGGCTCAGTTGTTTCCCCTTCACCCTCGGATTCATTGCTTGAGTCCTAATGTGGCCTCAGTGTCCTCTCCCTCCACAACCCCCTCTGAGGGGTCTCTATCTACCAATTCTGGCCTCTTACCAGGGTGAAAGTGAAGTTCCTACTCCCTGGTCGAATTGCTAACATTGCCATTGTACCCAATGTGTACCAGTAGCGATGGCTACTTCCTTCCCATTCTGGCCCATGGTAACTTACTGTCACCTCTGCCTCTACCTTTCTGTAATCTGAGTGGCCAGACCCAAAGCTTGGAATTCTCCAATTTTCTTCCCACACAGGAGGAGGTCATACAGCCCATCAAGTCCATGCTAGCTCTCAGACCATTCCCATCCGTCCCGCTGGTAGCCTCTTCCCTCTCTCCTGCCCATCAACTCTCCCACAGTGCTCTTGTCAGTCCCTACACTCAGGATAATTCACAGTGCTCCAAATAATCTATGACCAGAGCACATCTTTGGGATGTGGGAGGGAACCCCTGGAGTCACAGGGAGAATGTGCAAACTTCACATAGACAGCACCGGAGGTCAGGATCGCACTGGTGTCTCTGTGCCCTGAGGCAGCAGCACCAGTGCTGTCTGTGCTGCCCTAGGTCATTCCCCAAACCTGTCTGTTTCTCTTTCCTCACTTAAGTGGCTTCTTAAGCTCTTTGATAAAGCTCTTGTACTTTTGTATTCTTATCACGTTGACAGTGGACCTCGCATGGGAAGGCGCCTAGTGTTTTCAGGAAGCTGTAACCAGGAAATTTAAGGATGTTCCTGGCCCAAGCTAATCTGCGTGATAATTGAAGGAACAAGTAGCCAGTGTGAGGCAAGGCCTTCCTGTCCTTCTGCTCTTTTCTGCTAATTACTGCCATTCTTTAGTCACACGTAATGTTACGGGGAACTCACAGTACACATGGCACAGAACAACAACAAGTAACCCTTATTAAGTTGCCTTCTGATGGATGCTGGACCGGCCTTAGGCAATGGACCGCGTGCTGGTGAGTACAGCTGTGATTACCCGCTGACCTGGTGTCTGCGAGAGTTTGTTTTCACTGTGTATGTTCTAACAACTCAGAGATCTGACTGCAGTCTCCAGTTACTTCAAATCTAAGTTGGAGGTGTCAGATGTGTGTGAAGCTTGAACTTCAAGTGTTTTTTAAATGGCTGAACAAACTTGGGATGTTTTCTCTGTAGCATCCGAGACTGTGGGGAGTCCTGATAGAAGTTTATAAGATGATGAGAGGTAGAGATAGAGCAGTCTTTTCCCCAGGGTGGAAATGTCAAAAATTAGAGGGCATAGCTTCAAGGTGAGAGGGAGAAAGTGTAAGGGAGATTTACACAGAAAGTGGTGGGTGCCTGCAATGGGCTGTCAGGGGAGGTGGTGGAGGCAGATACAATAACAATGTTTGAGAGGCAGTTAATCAGACACACGAACAGGCTGGGAATGGAGGGATGTGGATCATGTGCAGGCAGATGGGATAAGTTCAAATTGACATCTTGGTCAGCACAGACTTGGTGGGCCGAAGGGCCTATTCCTGTGTGGTATGTTCTATGATATCAACTACTGCTTGAGGTAGGATTGGAATAATTCCATCAGCACCTCCAAGGGCAGTGTCTGATTCCCTGGCGGTGCACTAAACCCACATCATTGGCCGAGAGAACAGTTGCTCAGATTAACCCAATGCCCCTCCAACCCCGGTAGTGACCTCCCTCCACAGTTTGTGGCCTGACTGAACCTACCAATCACCAATCTGCAGAACACCAAACCCACCTGCCCTCCCCCCTGCTCCCCTCACCTCCCCAGCCATAGATTTCCCTCCGCAGGCTGCTGGCTCCTGACCTCCAGCAGCTAACGCAGGCCCCGACTCCTCAACCAACCCTCTGGCAACCTCTGGCCTCTTTACCGATCTGCCCTGACCACTCCTACTTACCCAATGAGCCCATAAGACTGGAAGCCAGCAGTAGTGGGCTAAAGGGCCTGTTCCTGTGTTGCACTACTGTATGTTCCCTCGGGCATTCCCTCAGAGATGAGGATGACTTCTGAGGTGACGGATGGAGCCCACCAAGCCTGCACAGGTTGACGGGAGGTGCCCAATAGGACAAGTAGCTTCCTGTAGGCTGACTTCTGCATGCTCCTGACCGTAGCCTCGAGCTTCTCAGCGTCACCCCATAAGTCCTGGGCCAGAGTTTCCCACATGTTGGGGGGAAGCTGTATCTTCTCAAGGAGGCTTTGAGGTCATCCTTGACTGTTTCTTCTCTCCGCCTGCGAATCCCAGTGTCTGAGCCGGTGTAGGGCAGTCAGCACATGGGTGAGGGGCAATGGGATCTGGGGTAAACCTTGACAACAGAGTGGAGACGCCAGAGACTGCAGACACTGGAATCCAGAGCAAAAAACAGACTGCTAGAGGAACTCAGAGGGTAAGGCAGCGTCTGTGGGGGGAAAGGGTGCAGGGTCTCAGCAACCGTCCCTCTGCCTCCACAGATGCTGCCTGACCCACTGAGTTCCTCCAGCAGTTTGTTTTTTGCTTGATGGTAGGATGCTGGATCAGTGCAAGATGTAGGGCCACCATGGGACTGACTGACTGAGGAACAGAGTTCATATCCCTGGAATCGTTGAAGAAACAATTGGAGATTGTTCAGAGCCTCAGATTTTCAGAATGTCATTGTTTGTTCTGTTTGATTAATTGTGTGGGCCAATCAGTCTTTTATATAAGAATTATCTCAAGGGGATAAAAGAGGTCTCGCCTGCCTGCCTCCCTCACCAAATCATTGCAAAATTATTAAAATAAGATCTCCTTTCCGTTGACAGCTAAATATTTAATGCCAATTAAAAGTCAGATGTTCTTTCACAGTTTCTGCCAGGTAGCAATTCTCTGTCAATACTCACTCTGAGCAAGTCCTGCTAATTATCAGTAATTGGCCTCCTAATGTTCCTGTTCAAACTATCCCTTCTGTTTTGAGTCCTTGTGACGTGCAGATGTGTCTCGCTGCTCCGCACTCCCACAGCCTGTCAGTAGAAAAACTGAGCTGTCTCAGGTTTTGGAATTTTACATCTTCACAATCTTGGTTCTCACTCATCGCCTTCACTAGACGGTGAACATAAGGCCACTCAGTCCCTTGAGCGGGTCATCCTGCCCTCAGTGAGCTCATGGCTGACCTTCTGAGGCAGTCCCTTGGCTTCAAGGATGACTTGATCCCACTCCATTTCTGTGGGTCTAAGGTAGCTGATGGAACCTGCAGACTCAGCCTCAGACGGGACAGGGGGTGAGTGGGGGTAGTTTGGGAAAGGGTACATTCCCTCAGCCCTTTTAACTTGGCACCTGCTTGCTTCTGTTGAGGAGACTCGAGGTGCCCAGTGCCTTCTCCACTTCTGCTTCTGCATCTTGCGTGGGCATGGTTCAGGGATCCCTGTAACTATAAAACATTGGCTAAGACCCCATTGGAGCATTGTGCCTAGTTCTGGACATGACACTTGGGGAGAGATGTGAAGGCTTTGGAGAGGGTGCATAGATGATTCCATGGTTGATGGACCTTGGTTATGTAGATTGACTGGAGAAGTTGGGGTTGTTCTCAGAAAAGAGGAGGTCCTGAGGACATCTGGCAAAGGGTTTTAAAATCATAAAGGGTATAGAGAGAGCAGATAAAAAAGAAATGATTCCCATTGGTGGTGGGTGGATCAAGAACTAGTGGAGATTTAGTGAAGGTGACACGGTGAGTGGTTGGGAAGTGTGTGTTCAGCCAGGGGTAATAGTGAAAGCAGATCCAATTGTAGCACTCGAAGGGGTCACAGAGTGATACAACATAGAAACAGGCCCTTCGGCCCACTAAGTCCATGCTGATCATTAAGCCCCCATTTTTACATGAACCCTGCACCAACCCATTTTATTCTTCCCACATTCCCATCATCTCCCTGGAGATTCTACCCCTCACCCACATGCTGAGGGCAATTCACCTATCAACCAGAGCACCCAGGAGAAATCCACACGGTCACAGGGGGAACATGCAAACCCCACACAGACAGCACCCGAGGTTGGAATTGAACCTGGATCCCTGGTGCTGCGAGGCAGCGGCTCTCTCTGCCGTGCCATCCAGCTGGAGAAGAATGTCACATTTTTCTCAAGGAGATTTTGTGGTTTCCGCTTGCGGAGCTGTGCTGGTAGGTTAATTGGCCTTTGTAAACTGTCCCTGAGGGTAGGTTAATGGCTAAAAGTATCAAAGGGAAGTCGATGGGAATTTGAGAGAAAATAAGTTTCAGGAAGACAGGGAAATGAGAGAGGCTCTGGGACTGATGGGATTGGTCAGCTGGGAGCCAGCATGGATTGTGGGGCTGAATGTCTGGCTGCCTTCTGTAATAAGTAAGTAGCTGAACTGTTGATCTGGGGAAGGTTGCCCCTGTAACTGCCTTGAACTCTCCTTGTCCTATCAACTACCTGCCACTCCCAGACCTGACACCACCATGGGATCCTTCATGGGAGAGAACATCCATGTCTTACATCACACTGTGTGTGACAGGCTTGCAGGTTTTGCTGCAATCTTGAGCGTGTGTAGGTGGAAAGTTTAGGTTGCCAACGAGTGGGGAGTTCCACTGAAGAGGTTCTGTGCATGGGCAGAATGCAGGACAAGCACACCGTGAAACGGGATAATCACCCTGTGTGAATCAGTGGTCCGCTGACACAAGAAGGGGGCCCTAGTGTGTACAAGGGGCCTGTTCCCACAAAACCACTGGAAGAGCATAGTGGGCCAATCCATACAGCTCGTAAGTGAAAGCTGGGAAGAGTTGGAGCTTGGCTAACAGCACAGAGAGTGGGCATGTTTGGTGCTACAGTGGTGGGACGGTCCCGAGGGGAATGGGACTAGCTCAGATGGGCATCTTGTTGGCATGGACAAGTTGGGCTGAAGGGCCTGTCTCCATGCTGTATCACGCTATGACTCTGTGAGGAGCGGGTGTGTGAGGGATGCCAGCTCTGGTCTACCACTGGAGGGATGTTGTGAGAGTGCCCAGCGGTAGATGTACATCAGAACAATGTGGTCTCACTTCCAGCAATGCTTTCACAGAATGACCCCATTCCCTGTGCCCCTGAACTGCTCATCAACTCGAGCACGATTCAAAACCACAAGTGCTCGATTGTCAAATTCTTCAAGTTGTTCCATTCACCCTGGAAGTTGTCACCGTACTCTGGAAACATAGCTGAAAATAACCAGCACTGTGCATAGTAATATCTAGGCCAGCAGATAATAGTTGGGAACTCAAATCCAATTACAGTTACACAGAGAGATGGCTAATAGGTTTAAAAGCCTATGAGAGTATCACAGGCACTTGAATCATCAAGGCATAGAAGGTTACAGACCAAATGGGAGTAACAGGGACTATTACAGTTTAATACACTGGTCTGCACAGACATGGTGGCCGAAAGGCCTGTTTCTGTGTTGTACAACTCTGTTGAGGTGGTCGGAAAGAACTGTAACCACAGTTGCTGAGTGACCTCAGTGTATTTCCAACATTCCTCCTTGCTTTCTTTCAGAGCTGCATCGACACTGATCTACAGAGTGCTTCACTGGGTTGGTGCAGAGGGAAGGTGAGAAAAGCAAAATAACATTGGTCTTAGTTATCGTCACACGTACCGAAATACAGTAAGCAGCTTTTGTTTGCATGCTATCCAGACAGATCATGCCGTACATAAGTAAATTGACATAGTAAAAGAAAAACAGAAAGCAGAATATCATGTTACAGTTACAGAGAAAGTGCAGGTAGACAGATAAAATGCAAGGGCCACGATGAGGTAGATTGGGAGATCAAGAGTTCATCTTTCATCATACAAGAGCTCTGCTCAAGAGTCTGATAACAGCGGGATAAAAGCTGTCCTTGAGCCTGGTGGTACGTGTTCCCAACCTTTTGTATCTCCTGTCCGATGGAAAGGGGGAGAAGAGAGAATGACCAGGGTGGATGGGGTCTTTGATTACGCTGGCTGCTTTCTGGAGGCAGCGGGAAGTGTAGACAGAGTCCATGAAGGGGAGGCTGGTTTGTGTGATGGACTGGGCTGTTTTTACAATTTCTTGTGGTCTTGGGGAGAGCAGTTGCCATACCAAGCCATGATGCATACGGATAGGATGCTTTCTATGGTGCATTGATAAAATTTGGGTGGTGGGTGGGGGGGTGTTCATCAGATACATGCCGAACTTCCTTAGCCCTCTAAGAAAGTCAAGGCTGTGGTGAGCTTTCTTGGCTTTAGCCTCCACATGGCTGAATCAGGACAAGTTGTTGGTGATACTACATAGGGACTTGAAGCTCTCAACCACCTCCACCTCAGCACCACTGATACGGACAGGCTTGCTCCGAGGGAATGTCTGTGATAAAGTGGAAGACAAGAGAGATTGAATAACAAAGGGGGAATCTGTGTAAGATAGAGAGGAGGTGGTAATGCTGTCATGGTGTGAACCACTGTAGTATCAAGGAATAGTAGGATCATTGTTGAAACTGTGGCAAAGGTTGGTGAATCTCTGGAATTCTTTACCCAGATGGTTGAGGAGACGAGATCATTGGAGGTTTTTAAAGTGGATGTCGATACATTTTTGAAAGATCAGGGAACTGAGGGCTCTGGAGAACTGGCACCGAAGAGGAGATGAGGCTTGGGGTTGATCAGCCGTGATCATATTGGATGGTGGGACAGGCTTGAGGGGCCGAGTGGACTCTCCTATTTTCTTCTGCGCCTGGAAGCCTGCAGTGTATTCGATGTGTGCCTGGTTTCTCTGTGAATGAACAGTGAAGGTTGTAGGTTTTCCCCAGGTTCTGCCGGACCCATGTCATTGGTTGCACAGCTGACGTCAGGAAACCACCAGCCACACCGAGGAGACTCACATCTGCATGTCCCTGGGGCAGTTCCCCAGTGGTGATGGTCTCATCCGGCAGAACTCACCAGTTTGATCTACACTTCTCGAGAAAATATGCATGTAAATGCATCCAATTTCTAGATTTGTATAATTTTTCCTCAAGCAACTTGGGACCAGAAAATATGACATTTGTCTGTCTGCTCTTTAATTTGCTGGCATGTCTAAAGAGAACTCGTACAGCGATGAAGCAAAGACAGGTTGCATTTCCTCAGTTTAATGCTGCTTGTCATCTCTTGTTAGTCGGAGAGACAAGCATATCATCAGTTTTTGCCTTTGGTTGCTCTGAGAGCTGAAAGGCTTCTGATTCACTGAGGAGTGAGGGTGAACGACAATGAATTCATCACCCCACATGTTTGTTCACCTCTGCTGGCTCCCACATGAGCAAGGCCTTGGCTTTAACATTTTCATCCTTGGTTTCAAAACACTCCACTGCCTTCCCTTCCCTTCCCCTAGAAACACTCCCCTAGAAGCGCACCATCTCTAGCTCTGATCTTCTCAGTCTCCGATGTTCAGCTTTCCAGCTGAAGTCTCAATTCACCCCTGAAACATCTCACCCGCTGTACCTCCTCATGAAGATGTTTTTAATAACTTGCCTCTTTGGCTGAGTTTTTGATCACTTGCCTTTTAATACATGGCTCAGTGTGACATCGTGGCACTTCTGTGGCAAAGCATTTCCTGTACATTTCACACTCAAAGGTGCTTCCCAACTCATTCTTAAACTTAAAGAGTAAGCAGGAAGGGTCCACTTCTTGAAGGGACATTTCAAATAATTGGATGCAGGACTAGAGCAGTGATGAGGAGCTTTTTCAGCAGAGGGCAATGGGTATCAGGAACTCACTGCCTGAAAGGGTGCTGAAGACAGATACCCTCACACATTTATAATGTAGAATATAGACCAATATGGCACAGGAACAGGCCCTTCAGCCTATCATGTTTGTGCCAACCATGATGCCAACTGAAGCTAATCTCATCCGTCTGTACGTGGTCCATGTCTCTCTATTCACCGGTCAGAATATTGAGTACAGGAGTCGGTACGTTATGATACAGCTGTACCAGATGTTGGTAAGGCCACATTTGGAGCACTGCGCACAGTTCTGGTCACCCTGTTATAGGAAAGATCCCATTAAACTGGTGAGGGTGCAGAAAAGATTTTTGAAGGTATTGCTGGGACTGGAGGGCTTGGATTATAGGGAGAGACTGGACAGGCTGGGACATTTTTCCCTGGAGTGAAGGAGGCTGAGGGGTGACCTTATAGAGGTTTATAAAATCATGAGGGGCAGAGATAAGGTGAATGGTCACAGTCTGTTCTCCAGGGTAGGGGAGTCCAAAGCTAGAGGTCGTAGGTTCAAACTGAGAGGGGAAGGATCTGAAAGGGACCTGAGGGGCAACTTTTTCACACAGAGGATGGAGGGTATATGGAATGAACTGCCAGAGGAAGTGGTAGAAGCAGGAACAGTTACAACACTTAAAAGGCATTTAAACAATTACATGGATAGGAAAGGTTTAGAGGGATATGGGCCAAATGTCAGCAAATGGGACTAGTTCAGTTAGGAAAATTGGTACGAACAAGTTGGGCCAAAGGAGCTATTTCCTCACTATTTAGTTCTGTGGCTCTCTGACTGTGCCTCCATTCCCGGCTTGTTCATGTGTCAGTATAAATGCCTCTTAAACACCACTATCGTATCTGCTTCCACCACCTCCCCTGGCAGCACGTTCTAGGCACCCACCACTCTCTGTGTAAAAATGTTGCCTTGTAAATCACCTCTCACCTTAAAGCCGTGCCTTCTAGTATTTGGCATTTCAACCCTGAGAAAAAGCCTCTGACTATCTACCCTATCATACAAACTTCTACCAGGTCTTCCCCCTGCCTCTGATGCTCCAGAGAAAACAACCCAAGTTTGTCCAACCTCTCCGTGTAGCTAATATTCTCTAATCCAGGCACATCCTGGTGAACCTCTTCTGCACTGTCTCCAAAGCCTCCACACCCTTCCTGTAACTGGCCGACCAGAACTGCACACAATACTCCAAGTGTGGCCTGACCAAAGTGTTATACAGCTGCAACGGGACTTCCCAACCTTTATGTTCAGCACCCCTACCAATGAAGGCAAGTGTACTGTACACCTTCTCTACCACCCTATCCACCTGTGTTGTCACTGTCAGGAGCTATGGACTTGCACCCCAGAATGCCCACATACATCAATGCTCATAATTTAATCAATTTCCAGCTGATCTATATTCTGCTGTTTGCTTTGACAACCTTCCTCACTATCTGCAGCTCCACCAATTTTTGTGTCATCTGCAGACTTACTAATCTGACCACCTACCTTTTCATACAGATCACTTATAGATATCCCAAACAGCAGAGGTCCCAGCACTGATCTCTGCAGAACACCACTGGTCACAGTTGTCCAGTCAGAGAAACACCCCCCACCACACCCGCTGTCTCTTGTGGCCAAACCAATTTTGAATCCAATCAACCAAGTCACCATGGCTCTCGTGCCTTAACCTTCAGGGTCAACCTACCAGGAGGGACTTTGTCAAAAGCCCGACCCTCATCAGCCATCTTTGTCATCTCCTCAAATAACTCAATCAGGTTCGTAAGACATGACCTCCCCTGCACAAAGCCATGTTGACTATTCTCTCTCAGGTACACTGAGAGTATTTAAAAAGCTTAATAAATGGAGGGCAACTGAAGGGTTAAACAGAGTGTTGAGTGGTTGATTAGAGGGAGTGAGTACTTGAGATAATTGGCAGGGACAAATATAAGGAGGGGTAACTGAAGAGGAGTGGTCAGTGAGGAGTGGAATGGAGCTTTGGCTTGAGAGGCTGAGGATGAGCTTGCTTCCAGTAAGGTAAGGCCAGGTAAGTTCCTTTAATTAATTTAATTAACTTAGGAATAGGTAATGAAGGCAGCAGTTAGGGCAGTTGTGTGCTCCATATGTGGGAAGTCAGGGACAGCACACTTGTCCCTGATGACTACAGCTGTAAAAGGTGCATCTAGCTGCAGCTCCTGACAGACTGAGTTAGGGAACTGGAGTTGGGTGAACTCTGGATCATTTGTGAGGCAGAGGCAGAAATAGACAGGAGTTTCAGGGAGATAGTCACCACTAAAAGTCATGAGGCAGGTAGCTGGGTGACAGTCAGGAAAGGGAAGGGGTAAAGACAGAAAGAGCAGGGCACCCCCTGTGGCTGTTCCCATCAACAGTAAATATACTGTTTTGGATACTGTTGGTGGGGGTGACCTACCAGGGACAAGTTGCAGTGGTTGTGTCTCTGGCACTGAGATGGGACCCTTGGCTCAGAAAGGAAGGAGGGAAAAGAGGAGAGCAGTAGTGATAGGGGATTTGATAGTTAGGGGGACAGATAGGAGGTTCTGTGGGAGAGATCGACAATCCCGGATGGTCTGTTGCCTCCCTGGTGCCAGGGGCTATGATATCTCAGGTAGAGCTCTCGATATTCTCAGGAGGGAGGGTGAGCAGCCAGATGTCATGGTCCATGTAGGGACCAATAATATGGATAGGAAGGAGGAGGAGGTCCTACAAAGAGTATAGAGAATTAGGTGCAAAGTTAAAGGACAGGACCTCCAGGATTGCAATCTCAGGATTGCTACCTGTGCCACAAGCTAGTGAGGCTAGAAATAGGAGGATGATGCAGCTAAATATGTGGCTAAGGAGATGGTGCAGGAGGGAGGGTTTCATGTTTCTGGACAATTGGGCTTCCTTCCAGGGAAGGTGGGACCTGTTCCAATTGGACAGTTTGCACCTGAACTGGAGAGGGACTAATGGGTAGGTTTGCTAGTTCTGCTCTGGGAGGTTGAAATTAGATTTGCAGGGGGAAGGGAACCAGAGTGTTAGAGCAGATAGTGAGGTGGAGGAGGAAAATGGTCATGCGAGGACTGCAGGCATAGACAGAAATCAAAGGTTTGTATGTGATAGAAATGTTCTCAGGTGCATCTATTTCAATGCAAGGAGTATTGTAGGTAAGGCAGATGAGTTTGGGGTGTGGATTGGCACGTGGGATTACGACATTATTGCTATTAGTGAGACTGGGTTGCAGGAGGGGCAGGACTGGCAGCTTAATGTTCTGGGGTTCTGTTGTTTCAGATGTGATAGAGGGGGAGGGATGAAAGGGGGAGGAGTGACATTACTGGTCAGGGAAAGTATCACAGCTGTGTGTAGAAGGACAGCCCAGAAGGCTTGTCTACAGAGGCCATATGGGTGAAGCTGAGGAACGGGAAAGGTGTGACCACACTAATAGGGTTATATTTTTGACCGCCCAATAGTCAGAATAGGAGGAGCAAATCTGTAGAGAGATAGCAGACTGATGTAAGAAACAAAAAGTCGTAATAGGGGTTTTTAACTTTCTACATATTGACTGGGACTCCCACACTGAAAGGGCTGGATGGCTTGGAGTTTGTCAAGTGTTCAGGAGAGTTTTCTAAATCAATATATAGAGGTACCAATGAGAGAGAATGCAATACTTGATCTCCTATTAGGGAACCAGACAGGTCAGGTGACAGAAGTATGTGTCGGAGAATATTTTGGGTCTTGTGACCATAATGTCATTAGTTTCAAGTTAATTATGGATAAGGACAGGTCTGGTCCTTGGGTTGAGGTTCTAAATTGGAGAAAGGCCAACTTTGTGGAAATGAGAAAGGATCTAGTAAGAGTGGATTGGGATAAGTTGTTTTCTGGCAAGGATGTGTTCAGTAAGTGGAAGGCCTTCAACAGTAAAATTTTGAGAGTGCAGAGTTTGCATGTTCCTGCCAGGATTAAAGGCAAAGTTAACAGGCAGGGGGAACCTTGGTTTTCAAGGGATATTGACGATCTGGTTAAGAAAGAGGTGTATAGCAGGTTTAGGCAACTAGGAACAAATGAGGTACTTGAAGAATATAGAAAATGTAAGAAAATACTAAAGAAGAAATCAGGAAGGCAAAAAGAAGACATGAGGCTGCTTTGGCAGATAATGTGAAGGTAAAGCTGGAGGGTTTCTACAAGTATATTAAGAGTAAAAGGATAGTAAGGGACAAAATTGGTCCCCCTAGAAGATCAGGGTGGTGGACTATGTGTGGAGTCCTGGGGAAGATCTTAAACAGTCTTTTGTTGCAGTATTTACTCAGGAAACGGGCATAGAGGATATGGAAGGAAGGGAAATGAGCAGTAGTGTCATGGAACATATAGAGATTAGAGGATGAGGTGCTTGCTGCCTTACAGTGAATAAAGGTAGATAAATCCCCTGGGTCTGACATGATAGTTCCTCAGACATTGAGAGAGACTAGTGTAGAAATTGCAGGGGCCCTGACAGATATATTTAATGTCCTTAGCCACGGGTGCGGTGCCAGAGGACTGGAGGGTAGCTCATGTTCCGTTGTTTAAGAAAGGCTCTAAACGTAAACCAGTTAATTACAGGCCAGTGAGCCTGACATCAGTAGTAGGTAAATTATTGACAGATCAGTTATACAAGTATTTGGACAGCCAAGGGCTGATTAAGGATAGTCAGCATGGCTTTGTGCGTGGTAGTTCATGTTTAATGAATCTTGTAGAGTTTTTTGAGGAGGTTACCAAGAAAGTAGATGAAGGAAAGGCTGTGGATGTTGTCTACATGGACTTTAGTAAAGGCTTTTGATAAGGTCCCACATGGGAGGTTAGTTCAGAAGGTTCAGACACTATGTATCCATGGAAGGTTGTAAACTGGATTTGAAATTGCTGTGTGGGAGAAGACAGTGGTAGTGGATGATTGTTTCTCAGACTGGAGGCCTGTGACTAGTGCTGTGCCTCAGGGATCTGTGCTGGGGCCATTGTTGTTTGTTGTCTATATCAATGATCTAGATGATAATGTGGTAAATTGGATCAGCAAGTTTGGAGATGACACTAAGATTGGAGGTGTCGTGGACAGTGAGGAAGGCTTTCAAAGCTTGCAGAGGGGTCTGGACCAGCTGGAAAAATGGGCCAGAAAATGGCAGATGGAATTTAATGCAGACAAGTGTGAGGTGTTACATTTTGGAAGGACAAATCAAGGTAGGACGTACACAGTAAATGGTAGGGCACTGAGGAACAAAGGGATCTGGGAGGTCAGATACATAATTCCCTGAAGGTGATGTCACAGGTAGACAGGGTTGTAGAAGCTTTTGGCATCCTGGCATTCATAAATCAAAGTATTGAGTATAGGAGTTGGGATGTTATGGTGAGGTTGTATAAAACATAAGGCCAAATTTGGAGTATTGTGTGCAGTTCTGGTCACCTAACTAGGAAGGACATCAGTAAGATTGAAAGACTGCAGAGGAGATTTACTAGAATGTTACTGGGTCTTTAGGAGTTGAGTTACAGGGAAAGATGGAACAGGTTAGGACTTTATTCCTTGGAGCATAGAAGAATGAGGGGAGATTTGATAGAGGTTTACAAAATTGGGAGGGGTAAAGACAGTAAATGTGAGTAGGCTCTTTCCACCCAGATTAGGAGAGAAGTATGAGAGGACATGGCTTTAGGGTAAAAAGGGAAAGGTTCAGGGGAACTTCTTCACTCAGTGGTGGGAGTGTGGAACAAGCTGCTATCTGACATGGTAAATGTGGGCTCACTCTGAGGTTTTAAGTATAAATTGGATAGATACATGGATGGGAGAGGTCCAGAGGGTAATGGACTGGGTGCAGGTCAATGGGACCAACAGAATAATGTTTTGGCACAGACTAGAAGGGCCAAATGGCCTGTTTTGTGCTGTAGTGTTCTATTGTTCTATGTCCATGCTTTTCCAAATGTGAGTAAATCCTGTCTCTAAATACCTTCTCCAATAACTTCTTGACCACTGGTAGAACAGAAGTGTACAGCCCATGTGTAGGCAGAGCGGATTAATTTAATTTGGCATCATGGTTGGCACAGATATGGTGGGCTGAAGGGCCTGTTCCTGCGCTGTACTGTTCAATGTTTAATGTGCTATGTTCAGAGTTCACCATTCAACCAGGAGTATGCAGTTGACCTTCATTATTTGAAGATCTACACCATCCTGCTCTCCCTCTACCCTTGTGTCCTGCCTACCAGCCAAACCTAACCCTGTTACAAAGCTGCCTCTTGTTCTGTAATTAAACAGAAAATGTTGGGAATATTTGGTAGGTCAGACAGCATCTGTGTAGAGACAGTTAATGACCTCATCAGGTTGAGAAAAAGCTAGAAATTGATGATCTGTTGAGTCAGGGGAGGGGCAGAGACAAAGGAATGTGTGTGACAGGTGAGGATCAAGAGAGATGGAACGAGTCAGCCAGTGCTAGCGCTGGTGAAGAAAAGCCAGTGAAGGAATGATCATCACAGCAAATGTGTCCAGAGGGGGTGGAAACGGGTGGAGAGGAATCAGAACAGATGAGGGGAGATAACATGATGCTGGAACTGAGGTAAAAATGGAAAATGCTGGAAACACTCAGCAGGTCAGGCAGCATCTGTGGAGAGAGAAGAACTGAGCGAATGTTCCAAGTGAATGATTGTTCATCAGAATTACTTCTAATTCCACATGGTTTCACTTTCCCTGACAACCTCAGGGGGGTTTATAAAACACTGTGGTTCATTAGATCCTTCCTACATCAGTGGTGACTCCTTTAATGGCAAGTACTTATCCAGGTGCCAGTGACCAAGGCCCTTACCAGCAGGCTTGTCTGGCTGGGTCAGATCTCATTTTGCACCCTGCCTAATCCTGCCCTGATTAACAGGTAAATACGCTATGAGATGTCAGAATGTGAAACTCAGAGGAAACTTTGTCCTCACTCTCTCTCCCAGTCTCCACAAAGAACTAGTTACAATTGGCCCTGCACCAACTGTCAGCACTCCACTGGACAGAACATATAACATTATACCCTCTGGCATCAGAATGTGGCAAGTCCCCCTCCTTCCAGAGTATAGTTAATTAGTTAACAAGTTTAACATTCTTTGAGTTGTACCATCCCCAGAATGTATATCCTGCTAGTGTTGCCATCAGTGACTTTGATCAGCATTACCTTTTGTATTACAAACAGGTTAATAATCGCTTGTTCCATCTGTTACTGTGAATGACTGTCACGGGCTGATTGAAGAGGACAGGCGGAATCAAATTGGTGTGACAGATGGGTAGCGCCTACATCTGCAAACTGTCAGAGCCCCTTCTGTGTCAGTGAACTGTCCTGATGAATTAACAAGCTGTGTAAACTGATATTCTAATCACTAAATGGTCAGGTCCCACTCCAGTGGCCCAGGGCTTTACTCCGAATCGTGGCAGGCAGACGTTAAACAAATCAAACAACTGCCCTGGGGAAGGTTTAATCAATTCCCCAGTAAAGTAGGGGTTGGATTGAAAGGAACCCACAAATGAATGGCTCAGTGAACTCAGACTTTCTGTTGGATGGGAGATGCCTGATGGAGATGAAATCCTTGTTCCGCTTCCCAGGAAATCTGCCTTTGTTTTCACTTATCTCAACAAAATCCAGCAAACGTTCCCCCTCTCACCTGGACTCTCCTCTCCCCTGCCAGCCTGTGCTGCTCCCCACCCCTGACTTCCTTATTCCAGCTTCTGCCCTCTTCCTTTCCAGTCCTGATGAAGGGTCTTGGCCTGAAACGTCGACTATTCATTTCCCTCCATGGATGTTGCCTGACCTGCTGCATTCCTCCACCATTCTGTGTGTGTTGCAGTAAATGTTGATACCTTCTTCTCAGACATTCCTCAGGATTGAGGATGACTTCCTTCAGTTCTGGCTCCACACACATGAATAATAGAAAAATAGGGGGCCATGTGGGAGGGAAGGGTTAGATAGATCTTAGAGCAGGATCAAATGTCAGCACAACATTGTGGGCCAAAGGGCCTGCACTGTGCTGTAGTGTTCTATGTTCTGTGTGGGTTTTGAGTTGACTGAGGCTGATGTGGGAACCACAGTAGGTCACAGATGGTTCCTACGGGGTAGACGGGTGGGCAGTTTGGGAGGTAGCCCACTCCTCTCTCCCGATGCATGGACTCCATCGTCCCCAATGCTGCTTCTCCACTTCGACTGGTTGTGGGCTGGGGTTCCAAGGAGTCAGTGGGGGTGTTCCATCCTCAAGGAGGTTTTGAGAACGTCCCTGACTGCCTGGTCATTATCAGGACCGAGTTTGGAACCAAGTGAGTGTGTCAGGAGTCTGTGGTTGCGTATGGGAGCACTGGCCTACTCAGCAGAGCTGACTGAGGGTAACTACTGGTCTGGGAGGGGATGCTGACATTCACTTCACCCCTGGTGGAGGTCGAGGATTTCGCCAAGACTTTCTGGTGGCATGGGATGTCTGCAGCAGGTAGTCCAGGTTTCAGAAGTAGACTGGGGAGGTTCACTGCTGCCCAATTACTCATGAGCCAGCACTGAGGCTTGATGTATCATTTTCTTCACCCAGCCAAAGTCTGCACTGGTGCACCAAGAGCGGCGGTGACTTTCTCCATTGGCGTCTGTGTGGTGCAGACATGAGAATTAGTCTGTGTTTTCCAGTCTCACCGGCAATGGAGTCAGCACACTGCCTGCCTAATGACACTGGCCCGTCAACTTGTGTGTGTGCAGCATTAATACTGCATGTGCACACATGGTCACACACATACTCGTGCTCAGAGTGGGATACACTCTCATGCGGTCTCGGATGCAGTCACATACTCAGTCTCTCACAGTCACACACACAATCTCACACTCAGTCTCTCACAGTCACACACACAATCTCACAGATGCTTACACACCCACAGAGTCACTGTTATACAAATGTGATCAGACTCCTCCACATCCATCTGTCATCATTTATTATCAGGAGGCAAATTTCAATCAATCTTCAGATAACCATGTTGCTCCTGGGTCTGAGGAACAGATTCAGCTGTGTACCATTGACATGCAGACTGAGAGATTGGGAGAGGGGCATTGGGCAGGAAAGTGGGTGAAACACCAGTTAAATGGTAGCAAAGTTTGAAGGGCTGAATGACCAACTCCTGCTTCTATTTCCATTCACTCTGCAAGTTGGGCAGAGTTTTCCTTTCCATTTATCGAACCTTTTACCTCGTTCTGTACTGGGAATTTTGATGTTATCTGAGAAATTTTGACATTGACTCCAGCACCAAATGAACAAGCTCCTGTTCACATCACTGGTGAGTGCACTAAAGGGGTTTCACAGGATATGGAAGCAATGTTTGGGCTGACCTGGAAGGTTTATTGCTGGGACTCCTTGCTTTGGGAAGGACAGTAAACTGCTTTCTTCAAGTGATGTTTCCTCTTTCAGGATTTCCATGACATTTGCCGATCTGACATCGTAATGAGTCATCTCCTGTATAATTCATAGCATACTGTACAGATATATTCAGGGCTTATTAAAGAGCACAGAACCATTTATTCACTCAAGGCACCTTCACACCAGGTATGCACATCCAAATCTCTTAGCTTTGTTGATGTAAGGTTCTTTGTACAAATATATTCAGAATAGTCAAGTGGATTATGAAGCTTGCTAGAATTCCAGATTTTCCAGGAATTCAGGAACTTTGTTTAGCTTTTTCTTCCTTTAGTGAGTCAGGACAAGGACAAGGGCAGGAACTAAGAACATACCATGAGCCACCTTGTCACAGGTCTCATGTGGGAAGGAGCTTCAGCTGCCATCACTTCATGTTTGGTTGATTTGCTGTTGGTCAGAAACTGAAATCAGAATGGAGAAGTATCTTTTAAAAAGAAAAATCAGTTCATAATGATTAGTACTTAGTGTAAACCCCTTTAGTGTGCTAATCACACTGAGGGGGACCGTGATAACTCAAATGTTGCCCTGGGGTGCATTGTTCAAGCTCCCAGAACATAACAAAATTCCCAGTGAAGGAGGTGCATTTCTGATTAAAATGGGAAGCAAAAATGTCACTAATTAAATCGTGTTTCTTGATTGAATGCAGAATGTGTACCATTTCTGATTGTGCCTAATCTCTGATTTATAAACCTTTTGACCTTAAAGTTTTCCACGACCCAGATAAGAAACATTCTTTGCACTGTCCCTTTGGTGACTTCAGGCAATCAGATGCGTTTGAACTGGAATCACTGTTGCAAATGTAGGAAGTGCCACTGTCAGTTTACATATTCCAAGCTACCACCAACAGGAGCCTGATAATGACCAGTTTTCTTATGTTGTACAGAGGACAGATGTTAGTCAGGACTCTTTTGCTGTTCTCCAGATAGTTCCACAGGATATTTAATGGTGACCCGACATGCTGCAGGTCAGGGGGAGGATGCACCAGCAATGGTGCAGTACTCCCTCTGCACTAGGCCTGGGAATGTGGAGAGAGGAATGTTTCGGATTGACCATCTCCATCAGGCCGGCTCCAGTTCTGCGGGGCGCTGTCCCTCCTGAGGATTTTCAGGATTTTCCACCTTTTATTTCAAATTTCCAGCATCTACATTGTTTTGATTTTGGATTTTTGGATCACCCCAGATGTTAGGCTGGGGTGAGGACTGAACTCCAGGCCCAGAGGTGAGAGTGCCAGCCGTACAGCCACAGCTGATCACTGATCAGATATCTGCTGCAGCCACTTGTATGTGAACACACCAACAACAAACCTGGAGGAAGGTATAAATCTCAGTGGAAAGAGGTAGGGGTTAGGCCACAACACCCGTTGCCCCATTCCCTGTTCTCGATGGTCTTACGGTTAAGTCAATGGTCTCAACCCTTCTAAGTGAAAGCCCCATTTATCCCCACTCAGTAAATGCCCTCCCCCTCCCACCATGGAAACACTCAGTGATCCAAGAGGCCACAACTTTTCGGGAGCTGGAACAGTCCGAGGGTCCCCAGTATATTTTTTTTAAATTCTGTGACATTTGAAATATCATTGAAGGCTCACAGACTCAGTCACCCCTCCTGTAACTGTGGCACCCCACTCTGAACCTTGGACACTCAGTGTTGGAAACCACAGTCTGGAAGAACTGCCTGATCCAGTATTAAATGTATTATTCTTGTGTCATCCATCACCAAAGCCCTGTCCCTTCTGCTGGTGAACACCAGGGTTCTAGTTTGTTTAGGGGATGTGAGACCATCCTGGGAATGTTTTCTCTTGGTGAATGCACATGGTCTTTACCCTTGGGACAGGGAACCAAAAACTAGAGGGCAGAGGCTTAAGCTGAGAGGGGCAACTTCTTCACACAGGGTGGTGGGTATATGCAACAAGCTGCCAGAGAAAGTAGTTGAGGCAGATACAATAACAACATCTAAGAGACATCTGGACAGCTACATGGAAAGGAAAGGTTTAGAGGGATATGGGTCAAACACAGGCAAATGAGACGAGCTTAGATGGAATCTTGGTCAGCATGGACAAGTTGGGCTGAAGTTTTCTGTATTGTGTAACTCTATGACCCTTTAACAGAAGCAGAGATAACATACTAATTCCAGTTTCACAACAACCTCATGGTCTGACACCTATAATCAGACTTTCTGGACTGCTAGCTATGGAAGTTTCTGCAGTTTCCAGTAATTTATCATCCAACACTGCTGGCTCTTTTATACAGGAATGTACACATTAACACTCCTGGCATCATAGGTCTCAGGAGGCTTCTTCTGTCATTCAAGATCAAGCTTCATCCACTTTGGAACTTCATTTTAAAAGGAGCCACTTGAAATCCTAATGGTGCACTTATTGTAAACTGAGAGGTCAGTGGACACAGAACCATTTCACTGTTATTTATCTTCTTACCCTGACGGTCAATTAGGAGAGGTGAAATATAAGACCAGGTCTTGCTGCATTTGTGAAGGACTTTGGTAGGACCACATTTGGATGCTACCTACACTTTTGGCTCATTTTAGCAAGGTTAAGGAGAGGTAATGTGGCAAAGGTTGATGGGATAAAGGTGTTGTCCTCTGATCAGAATGGGCCTCTGCTCTGTAGAGTTTTCAAGAATGAGTGGTGACCTTATTGATTCTAAGAGGGTTTGACAGGGTTGTTAGTGGAGGATGTTTTCCCTGGTGAGGGAGAATCTAGAACAAGAGGTCATAGCCTCAGAATAAGGGGTCATCCAGTTAAGGTTAGGGTGGGGAGAATTTCTTTCAGGGGCTGTGAAGCTTTGAAATTCTCTTCCCCAGAGGTGAGAGAGAAGTAGTTGGACTGTTGGGAAATCAGAGGTGACGGGGAGCAGGCAGGAGAATGTTGAGACCAACAATCCGACTAACAATGATCTTACTGATTGCAGAACAGGGTAGAGGGGCTGAATGGCCCACTGCTGGTTCTGCCTTGTTCTTGTGTCAAGACCCACCCTGGCCCACGGTGTGTTTTTTACTGCTGCCTTCCGATCTCGATCAGGATCCCGAGAGTGATGCCGTCTGGAGCTAAGCTCCTGGTAGGGTCACCCTTGGTGGTAAGGTTGATGGTGAGGTCCCTGACAAAGAACAATCCAACCAAGATCTCAACGGTGGAACAGGCGGACAAAGTTATTTTGAATTCAATGGCTGTGATGGCGGATGAAGGCTGCAACAAATCAATCAGCTCCAATCATCGTGGTTTCCATGCCATTGGAAACAGTTGGTTGATTTGTGAAGTATCGTGTGCTTTTTGTAGTGCAACATCAAGTACATGTTGAACAAATACACGCACAGGCGTCTTCACTCTGGGCTACTTCTCAAGTCTTTCAGTGACTGGGGGAGGGTGACGGGAGCAGGCAATATGATGGCTGGAAGCTCCTAGTCAAGAACTGGCTCAAAAGCATAAGCCACTTGAGAGCCCATAAATAGATGAACAGAATGAAGACCATCATCCTCGACCTCAAGGGATAGCCACGACGACGACTGCTGCCTCCCAGTACCTCACTCGTGGGGCTGTACACAAGCCCGTCTGGTGGGAATCTGCTGATCTCCAGTCAGTGCTGTGGGAACACATGGACTTTCCAGCAGGAAAGCCCAGACAGACAGGAACGGTTCAGAGGGATCCGGGCCAAACACAGGCAAATGGGACTAACTCAGGTGGGCATCTTGGTCAGCATGGACCAGCTGGGCCAAAGGGCCTGGTTCCGTGCTGTGACTCTCCGGCTAGTGATTGGAGAGGGATAGCTGGATTAACACCCCCTCTCCACACTCCGGTGGTGAGCAGACACTGCTGTCAAGGCAACCACTGGCCAGGATCACCAGCTTATGTCGTTAAGTATCACATCCATCGCCACACCAAGTGCACACTGAACGGCAGACACAACGGTTACAGGGAACTGTGCCTCAGTTACCATGGAGCCTGCACAGCAGCTGACTGGGTTACAAAACATTTCTATTTGAAATATAAATATGAATGAAAAGGTTATTCAGAGGTGACCTTTTCATTCCTTTGATTTCTTCCTGCCTGGCCTTCTGTTCCCAGTTGAGGTGCATTCAGGAACTCCAGGGATAAAACCGTTGCCTAGGAGACGTCTGAGCCGGGCCTCGGTGGTTGATGAGGGAGCAAGGAGTGACTGCAGGGGACGAGGAGGGAGCCAAGCTCCATCCCTGATGGCAAACCTCCAGCAGGTGACACGGATAATGTTCAGGTAAAATGTCAGCTGCAAGTGAGTCGGAGTTACACAGATCAGGGAAAAGAAACATTAGCAAATATGGCTGTGACGTCTCTGCTCGTTCTACAGGGAAGCTGTGCAAACAATGACAGATTGGTTCCAGAGATAACCAAGACACAACAGGAGCAGGAGAAGGCCTCTTGGCCCATCAAGTCTGCCCCACCATTCAACATGATCATGGCTGATCTGTCATGGAAACAGGCCCTTTGGCCCAACGTCCATGCTGACCAAAGTGCCTTCCTGAGCCTAGGCCCACTTGCCTGTGATTGACCCATATCCCTGTAAACATTTCCCATCCATGTACCTGTCCAAACATCTTTTGAATGTTGTAATTGTACACCTCTACTACTTCCTCTGGCAGCTTGTTCCATATACCCACCACCCTTGGTGTGAAAGGCTTGCCCCTCATGTCCCCTTTAAATCTTTCCCCTCTCACCTTAAGCCCATGTCCTCTAGTTGTAGACTCCCCTACCCTGGGAAAAAGATTAAGATAAGATGTCTTTATTAGTCACATGTACATTGAAACACAGTGAACTTCATCTTTTACGCAGAGTGTGCTGGGAGCAGCCTGCAAGTGTTGCCACGCTTCCGGTGCCAACACAGCATGCCCACAACTTCCTAACCCATACGTCTTTGGAATGTGGGAGGAAACTGGAGCACCCTGAGGAAACCCACTCAGACACAGGGAGGACGTACAAACTCCTTACAGACATTGGCTGGAATTGAACCCAGGTTGCTGGTGCTCTAAAGCATTACGCTAACTGCTACACTACCGTGACAGTGATCACTCACCTTAATAAGGTCACCCTATAAACCTCAATAAGGTCACCCCTCATCCCTTCGCTCCAGGGAAATGGTCCCAGCCTGTCCATGGCTCTTTATAACTCAAGCCCTCCAGTCCTTGCCACATCCTTGTGAACCTTTCCTGCACCCTCTCCAGCTGACCCTTGTCCTTCCTATAGCATAGCCAACGGATCTGCACACACTATTCCAGGTCTGGTCCCACCAATTCCATGTACCGCTCTTAACATGGCCCATCCGATGACGGCCAGTGCGCCATTTGCTGCCTTCGCCACCTTGTCTAACTGTGTCGCCACTTTCAGGGAACTATGTACCTGTACCCCAAGGATTCTCCGCTCTACAACCCTCCCCAAGGCCCTGTCATTCATGGTGTCTGTCCTGCCCAGGTTTAACTTCCCAAAACACATCACCTTGCACTTGTCTGAGTTAAATTCCATCTTCCATCCCTTTACCCACCTTCCCAGTTGATCAGGATCATATTATAACCTTAGACACCCTTCTTCAGCGTCCACCACACCACCACTTCTGGTGCTGTCTGCAGACTTACTGATCACGCCACCTACATTCTTATCAAAGTCATCAATATCGTTGACAAGCAACGGGACCCAGCACCGACCCCCACGGACGGATCCCCGCAGCACGCCATTCCCCACGGCGCACCATCGGTCACAGGCCTCCAGTGTGGGGAAACAACCCTCCACCCTCCCTCTGTCTCCTTCCACAGTCCATTCTGTATGCAGTTGGCTGGCTCACCCTGAATCCCATGTGATCTCACCTTCCGGACCGGCCAACCAGGTGGGACCTTGGCAAGAGCCTTGCCTGATGCATGTGGACAACATCTAACGCCCCGGCCTCATCAGTTCTCTTTTGTCACCTCTTCAAAACCTCAATTAGATCCATAACACACGATGTCCCTCCACCACATTCCTGTTCGAGCTGTAATATCCCCGTCCCACGCGCTGGTCCCTGGCCTGAGTCCATCGGCCTCACCTCTCCGGCTTCTTACGTTCAATAAATGCAGCTGAGTTCATCAGCCCTTCCCCTATTACATCCCCCCCCCGTCCCGTCCCCGGTCCTGCCCCCACCCCCACAGCACCCCCGCCCCACGCCCTCATGGACCGGCTTCCTCTAATTTCGATATTTGTCTCATTACTGCTGGGTCCCACCCGTGTCAGACGAGTTCAAGCCCTCCCGAGTAGCTCCAGCAAATCTCCCACCGGGATATTTGTTCCCTCCAGTTCAGGTGCAATGTGTGTCCCTTGCACTGGTCACCCTGCCCTCGGACTTAACCCCTTCACTGTGCCAGTTCCCAGCCCTCAACTCCCTGATCTTTCAAAAACACTTGAAATAATTCTAGTGATCTAGCCAGACATGCAGATTTTGGTTTTGGTTAATCCAGCCCACAGGTGCAAAGTGCAGCATCACACACTGTTTACACCTGATAATCTGCCAACAGTTGGGGATAAGTATTGGGCTGGGTTTGTTGGCAGTTCTGCAGGAACTGCTGATATCCACCAGCAAGTTCAGAGCTTTGGCTGAAGCATTCTCCAGTCCCCAGGTTCTGAATTTACAGACAGATTCCTACTGGTAAATTCCCTGGGATTTACAGCACGGAATCTGCTCTCAGGTCCTGCAATGGGTAGAGGTGGCGTAGGATTCACATTCCTCTAAGTGGAGACTTTACTGCTGTAAGGAGGAACAGTAAGAACGTAAGCAGCATGGTTTTTAATTAGTTCTGTTCACCAACTATTTTCAATTGTTTATTTTTTTAGGTGTTTTAGATGACTGGATGTTTATTTGAAAAGTAATATACTTTTAATAGTCTTTGAATTTCAAGGATATGCAGAAACACTTAAGTCCCTGACAGATGGCAAAGCTGGAGACGCGACTTGCCATCTATCAAGGCTGCCTCAGCAGTTTTGTTTGATGAAGCATAAAGTCATAGTCATACAGCATGGAAACAGGCCCTTCAGCCCAACTGGTCCATGCCAACCAAGGTTCCTACTGCAACTCATCCCATTTACCCACATTTGGCCCCTATCCTTCTAAACCTTTCCTATCCATGTGAAGGCTTGCCTGGTCCATCCATGTGATCCACCCACATTGCACAGGCCAAAACTGTTAAGTGTGGGAGGCTTTCATCCAGCAAGAACAGATGTTCAAAAGGTGAGCGTGGGAGGGTGGTGTATCTCAGTAGTGAGTTGCCCCCAGCAGAACCCAGGCTGTAAGGCAGGTAATTGAAGAGATAAGGTGCAGGTACTGCAGATAATTAGGAAGGCAGCTGGTGCATTGTCCTTTTGTGTGGGTACAGGAATAGGGACATTTGTTGCACTCGTAGCAATTCTACAGGGCCTCGATGAGACCGCACCTGGAATAATGTGTAAAGGTCTGGTCTCCCTATTTTGGTTAAAATTTGTTTTGGCTGCTAATCAGATGCAGTAATCCTGCTCTTCTTACTCCTGCGATGTACTGCCGTGACTCCAATGGGTGCAAAATTGAGAGAAATTTCCTGCAGTTAAACTGGGCTTGTAGTTCTTTACATCTTGAACTTTGTTCCCCTGATTCTTTTGTTTAATTGAAAATATTTCTCTGTAATTTCATAGTTAATCCCTTTTTTGTTTTAAGAGCTAGAATCACATCATAAAGCTGAGACAGCTTCTCTTATTAATTTATGTTTTGGGGACCTGGGAGTCACTGGGTAAGACCAGTATTTATTGCCTGTCCCTAGTTGCCCTTGAGAAGGTGCTGAATTGCCTTCCTGAACTGCTGCAGTCCTTGTGGTGAAGGTTCTTCCACAGGGCTGTCAGGGAAGGAAAGCCAGGATTTAGAATTATTAATAGACTAATGGCAATGTAGTTCCAACTTAGGATGGGGGGTAACATGGAGGGAGATCTGTGGGTTGGGTGGCTTTCCCATGCACCATCTGCTCTTGGCCTTCATTGAGACTGAGATCACCGGTTTCGAAGGAGCTGTTGTAGTCACCTTGGTACGTAACTGGTACCCTGTGCTGTCACCGTGTGTTGGTGTTGGAGGGAGTGGATGATCAGGGTGACGTAGGGACACCAGTTAAGCAGACAGCTTTGCCCTGCACGATGTCGAAGTTCTTGATGTCTTTGGAGCTGTGCCGATCCAGACAACTGGTGGATATTCCAATCACACCCCCTGACTTCTGCCTTGCAGAAGGTGGAAGCTGTAGGAAGGCAGGGGGTAGATCACTTGCCACAGGATCACAGCACCGGATTCACTCTGTAGTTTTTACATGGTGGACCCAGTTAAGTTTTAGGCCATTGATGGCCTTCATGATGTTGATAGGGAGACTTGGTGAGATAGATCGTTTATCCTAGTGTATCCATCTACATAAACCTTATAGTACACTCTTGATACATCCAACCATCTCTTAAATAATTCCAGCTTTGTCACCTCGATCGATTTACTCGGAAGTCCATCGTGTCCATGAGGAGAGGGTTTCCCAGAATTAGTTCAAAGTTGTCCTATTACCTGTTCGAATCTGCCCCTCCTCCATCTGACAGAGGAGATGGGTTTAGCTTCCAGATCTCCCAAGTGATGATCTAAGGACCACTCACAAGGCACACACTGAATGGATGATTTGAATGGACTGTTTAAAATGATCAAAAGAATCTGCAAACACCGTGTTTGGTTAATCTATTCCATACTGAGGGGGCAAGAAAGATGTTGAAGGCTATGTTGAGGGGTTGGGTGATGAAAGATGAGACAACACATGTGGAATATAACCACTGGCATTGCACAGCTGAGTTAAATGGTCTCTTTTTGTGCTGTGAACATTTGATAAAAACGTCATCAGAGGAAGCAGAGAACTCCTGGTACAGAGCCCGCTGTAGGGTGCAGGATTGTGGTGGATAGGTTACTGACCGAGTGTCCCGAGTGCCCAGTGACAGCAGGTTGGTTAATTAGCCACTGTAAGTCACCCCGAGGTAAGTGATAGAATCGGGTGGAAGTTGATGGGAATGTGGGGAGAATAAAAAATGGGATCAACGTAAATGGATGGTTGATTGTCAGCAAGGTCTGAGTGGGCTGAAGGACTTATTTCCGTGCTGCATCTCTCTTTGACTCTTTGATGCGAGGTTGAGAGATAAGAGCATATTTGAGAACCCTTAGAGAATGAAACATTCCTGTAGTATCCTGGTTTCCCACCATCATTCAGACTGATTTCATAGTTCCCTTTACTGAAATTAACTAAAAAAGGTTGAAGAAGCTTTCTGCTCAAAGATCTCCAAAGTGTTATTGGTTGCTTCTAGCAATGTGGATCAGTACAATTTCTCAATTATAAATTAATGGAATTGAGAGACCATGCAGTCCAGCAATGTGAGGATCCATGTTCCCTAATATTTCTCTGTTCCCCTAAGGCATAGAAGGAGACCATTCTGCCCATTGAGTCCATGCAGCTCATAGAGAAATCCCATTCTCCCACTAATTTTCCGTCACCTGTTTTCCCCATGTTCCCATCAATTCTACCAGGCACACCACACCGAGTAAGTTAAAGTGGGTAATTCACCTCCCACTTGCATATCTTTGGGACATGGGAGGAAACCACAGCCTCTGAAGGAAGTGGACACGGTCACAAGGAGAACGTGCAAACTCCACGCAGACGACACCAGAGATCAGGATTGAACCTGGGTCATTGGAGCTGTGAGGCAGCAGCTGTACCAGCTGCAGGACTAAAATTAAATAATTAGAATATTAACTTGCCTTATTTGGTATTCTGCTTCTGTCAGTAAGTCTAGACCTTTCATGCCTGAGCTCCCAAAGGATGATCCGGAGATATGAGTTGAAATCCCACCATCAGCTGGGAATTTAAAATTCTGAAATGTAAATAACTAGAATTGAAAAAGCTGGTATAAATAATGACGGTGAAAACTTCTGGGTTATTGTAATGACTTGTTCATGCCCTTCTGGAAGAGGAAGCCTCTGTCTGTGTCCAGCCTTCCCTAATGTGACTGCACCAATAAACCACTGAGGTTGTGGTGATTAGACATGGGACCATATGCTAACTCATGCCCACAACTAATGAACATTTGTTTAGTTGGGGTGTTGCAGGATTCTGCAGTGGAACTCAGGCTGCAACCAGTTGACCCTGGGTGCAGGTTCATACCCACAGATGTTAATGTTGTAGCATTGGGCCACAGTAAGATGAAGGGTTACAAGTTTGAGGAGAGGAATAGAATGTTTGGGGCTTTGTCTTCAGAGCTGAGAGGGCTCAGAAACCCATCCTCAGCCTCCTAGTCCAAATGTGTGACTGAATGTTGAACTGTGCTTTTTTCAGAGGCAGACTCCAGGGTTACTCGGTGCAGGTCTAGGACTTATAATTGCAGAGGGGTGTCTGGGAGAGGCCCAGATTCTGGTGGTGATCTCTTGGGAAGATTTTAAAGATCATGAATGAATATAATGAAATAAACTGTAGTTGATTGTTTCTACGATCATTAAGATGGAACAAATATATAATAACATAAAGAATTAGAGCTGAGACTAGAAAGAAGTTTCTTACACAGAAACCAATTTCATTACATTTTTTTCTCTGAGGTTTCATTCTTGCTAATTTATTGGTACACTTCTGGATGTTTTGTTGAAGTTACGTTCTGTATTTTCTTTCCAGGCACTTGTTGGCTAATTGGATAATTACTTATTCCAACATCTGTCGGGGCTACACCCATCTCACCTGCTGAAGCTTGAGAATGAATGCAGCACGTAGGGAAGCCGCGGTGGTCTCCACGGTGACCACTCCAGAACCACAGCCAGGGCACAACGTCACCGAGACACCGAGCAAACAGGATGTGTTCTCACACATGAAGAACAATTCATGAATGAATGAGCAAAATACCAAGTAAGTCCCCTCAGCAAACACTCTGACTCTTGGACTGGAGGAAATTCCAGAGAAATCATCCCATCTCCACACAACAAACGTACAAGTGAATTAAGAGCGGGAGCAGACCAGTCCTCCCTCCAGCCTCTCCACCATCCAATAACGTCAAGGCTGGTCTGACTGTAAGCTCAGCTCTACATTCGCCTGAGCCGAGAACCTCTGACCTTGTTCCTCATCGTGAACTTAACTTCCTCCTCAGAATTTACAAAGACCCTTCCGTTGTTCCAAAGACTCATAACTGCCTTAACCCCTAATTTTAAGCAATGACTAGATCTAGATTGTCCCACAGGAGGAAACATTCTCTTCACAACCACACTGTCAAGATCTCTCAGGGTCTTATATCATTCACCGTGCCCACTCTATGAAGGATAATATTCTCTGAAACACCTGGTGAGGGACAGGGATACGTCAGAGGATTTGGGGTCTATAACAGCTCATCTGGTTAAATGAAAGAGAATTAGAAATGAATCATTTATATTAAACAAAGTGGTATAGTGTGGTAAGCGTGGGGTAATCTGATAATGAGGCAAAACTACAGGAAGAACAGCTCTTAAACTTGGAAAAACAAGCTGCTGGAGGAACTCAGCGGGTCAGGCAGATCTGTGGAGGGAAATGGACAGTCGACGTTTTGGGTTGAGACCCTTCATCTGGACACAGAGAGGAGGTAAACTTCTTCAGAATGGGCTTACCTTGAAGCCCAAATGAAGGGTCCCAACCCGAAACGTTGACTGTCGGTTTCCCTCCACAGATGCTGCCTGACCCGCTGAGTTCCTCCAGCGTCCGTAGTCTCTTGTGTCTCCAGTTCTTAAACTAAGACTGTTTTATCCATCTGTAGCATGAAATTAAGCAAGGAACAAACATTCTGTACACTTCGTACTTGCACTGACAATTACAATTATATAAAGCACGATGACAGTGCTGAATGTGACAATATAGAGAGGTGATTACAGTGAGGGATGTGGGGTGTCTTAGTGTCACAGTGAAGGATGGGGACATCTCAGTGTTAAAGTGGGAGATGTAGATTACATCGAGGGTTGTGGAATATTTCAGTGTTAAACCGTATCGTTGACTCCACTGACCGCTGTAACCGATATTACGTTAGATAGTTTTTACCGCATTCGTGGTTCAGTTCATGCACTTGTTGGATATTTGACTGCCACCTTATTTTCTGTGCTGTTTAAGCTAAATGGCCCGAGCCTTTTCATAGAATTTATGGGGTTAACTTTACATATGGGGTTGACTTTACATACAAACCTGGTAACACAGAGGCTCATTTAACGGAAATGTAATCAGAAAATCAGATTTGGTAACTTCCTCAGCCAGCTCTATTTAATTCTTGGCTTGGCTTCCTGCAGTATGAGGTCGCACAGCAGAAACCTTTAGATTGTAGAATATATCCATATTTTTGTTTATTTCTCATTGTTTCCTGTTTCTTACTCTTTATTTTTCTTTCCCTTTTCAGTGCATGCAAGAAAATGTAAGTAGAACGTGGAAATTGATGGACAGGAGCTTAATGTTATATTTTTCAGTGTGGAAATTTAATGAGGCTGAAATGATTCCAGAATTTGAGAATACGGAAATGTAGCACTTGTGTGCAGGAGCTGCTGAACTGGTATTGAGAAATATGTAATATTGATTAAAAACATGAGTCTGGATCCAGTGTGGGGACTTGAAATTCAAGTACTTAACTAAAAACTTAAAATGCTACTATCAGCGACAGCAATCAAAGAAATTATTGGTTTGTTGTTGAAAAACTATCTGGTCCTTCAACGTCCTTCTGTCACCTTTACTTTGGACCGTATATGACTCCAGAGCCACCAATGAGATTGGCTCTTGAATTGGTCAAGGGAGGTTAGACACAGGTAATAAATGCTGGCTTTCCTAGCAATGTGCTATTAAATAAAAAGAAAGTTTGAACGGGCTATAAATTGGTAACTTGGTTCATGCTTGTCACCAGTAGCGAGGTGTGGTGGAGACGGGTGAGAGCATGAAGCCCATTTGGTTTTCTTCATGTGGTGTGGGTGTTGTCAGAGAGTCTGTATTTACTGCCCATTCCTGGCTGCCATGAGTTGAAGAGTTGATGAACCAATAAATGTGGTAGAGGATGTCTCACACATACTACGTGTGCTACACAAGGCTTTCAACAAACTATCAAATTATTTTAAGAATAACTATAACGGAGAGTCCAGTTACTTTGATGGAAGCTCATGGGATAGCTATAAGTTGGTTTTAAAACCTGCCTAGAGTTACATCCCTTTGATGTATCATTCTACATTGGTAACGATGAATTATGGATTCAGGTTTCCTGTGGACCCCAGTATAGGCCCTACTGCTTTCCTGTCTGGGACATCAAAAAAACAAAAGACCATAGAGAAACAAATTAACACCTAAAAATTAATTTTTACATCTGGTAACAAGACTGTTAGACTTCCAAAAGTTAAATATCTGAGGTGTCACAAAATCGTAAGGTCTTCAAAGGTGGTGTCTTTCTCTTTGTAAACTCTAATTTAAAGGTCCTGAAAATATTATAAGTGGGGATAAAACTGGCTTAACAATCAAAAATCACTCAGTTGAATACAGTTTGCTTTCAAGTTAGTAATGAAATTCGGATATCAGATGTTGGCCGGCCAGGAGCGTAAGAGGAGTGGTTGAAGGAAGAAGGTCATCTGTCGGACTCGCTGTGGGACTGGCCGATTAAAGCTGACAATCCCAGCTGGCAGATCCTTCCTTTTGCTGACTGCCAACATGGTCTTGCACTCCTTGGCTTCTACTGACTCCAAGCCTTTGGAAAGTATAGGGGCCAGGTGCACAGTTACAGACCACAGCAAACCATTGGGCATCCTGTTAGTCCAGCTCCATAGTATGTTATCAGCCACAACGCCAGGACACTCGAGCAGTGTTACTGAGCCACTTTGTGATGTGGTTCTCCAGATAGAAACAATAATGGTGTCTTACTGCAAAGCTCTACCTAAATTCCAATCTGTGCATGTTAAATTGCAATAACAACAGATGAAGTCTGGCACAGAAGTTTGATATTAATGGTTGTTAGGTAATCAGATCATTCTATGTGGCAACTATTCATCTGACCCTTTTGTTTGAGAGTCGGGGAAGAGAGATTCAGTTTGGAACCGTCACTGGAAGATTATGGCGACGGCTGTGAGAAATCACTTCACACAAGTTGTTGCAAGTGGAAGAGACTGTTGAATCTACTCAATGAAAAGTGGATAAGCGCTTGACGCAGAGAGAGTTAAACAGGTTGGGGAAGGAGCACAGAAGTGATGGGTCCAGCTGATTGGTGGCCCAGTGCCATAAACGGAATGGTCTTGTGTTAGAAATATCAGGTTATGATAATTAATTATCACAGCACAACTGGTGTTTACAGATGTTCTGACATATGCACTGCATGGAAGGAGAAGCACCATGTGTTGCTGGACTTTCTCCAGTGGCCTGGACTAACCTTACCAGCACATGACTTTCACCATGGTAGCAAGGGAGTTTCATCTCTGTTAATTAAGTCAGTTTGAAATAAACCCTGGTCATGGACACCATGAAACTTCAGGGTTGTTGTAAAACCATCTGATTCACAAACTTGACCTCTTACCTGATGTGGCTCCAGACTTCACCAACATGGTTAACTCTGAACTGGCTTAGCACAGGTTCAGAGACAATTCAGCAGGGACTAGCGGTGTGGGGGGGAGGAGGTGCAATAAATGTTGGCCAGGCCACCAATGCCCACATCAGGTGAAGGAGCAAACTGAAAGGAAACTTGATCTCATGTGGGGCAGTTATGTTCATGGACAAGTCACCCAGATCTTTCAATAACACATCAGTGAGTAACCAGGAATCTCTTATTTGATCTCTAACCTGGACTGGGTAGTGTGGTTGACGTTCATGGAACTACAGGCCCAGGAAGCTAATGTCTTCAGAGGAGAAATAAGTGTTGAGATCAAGTTGTAAGGAAATAAAAGGAGATCAAATTTGCTGATGTACAACGAATACAGAGGCAGCTTTTGAGCTCACATACTTTGGCATTGTGACAGGTTTAACAACGTGAACTGTTATTCATAGGAAGACGTACAAGTCTCATGTTGCTATTGAACTTAAGCCTGTATTAAGATCGGTACATTAACCCATCATTCCCTGATGCTGTTATCACATTGTTTTGTGATGTTGATTATGATTTTGTTGCCTGTACTTTGTGCAGTACCACCCTGGGCCCTTGCTGCCATCATCATCGTAGCCTGCCTGCTCCTCCTATGCTGCTGCTTCTGCATCTGCAAGAAATGCTGCTCCAAGAAGAAGAAGCAGAAGAAAGGAAAGGACAAGGGCAAAGCTCAAATCAACATGAAGGAGGTGAAGGACCTGGGGAAGAGCTACATCGACAAGGTGAGTGGGAGGCAGCCTGAAGGACGAGCCTGGAAGTCCTGTCAGGCGGACACAAGAAAATGGGAGCAGGAGGAGGCCACTCGGCCCCTCCAGCCTGCCCCACCATTCACTATGATCACGGCTGATCTGCCCCAGGTCTCATCTCCTCTCTGCCAGTTCCCCGATCTTTTAACAATGCATCTCCCTCCAGTGATCTGTCCTCCACAGCCCATGCGGGAGAGAATGCCAGCGATTCACCACCTCTATGAGAAGAAATTCCAACACGCCTCAGTTTTAAATGACCACCCCCTTATCTTGTAACTATAATGTATTCTGACTTTGGTGTCTCAATGTACCCAAACTGCAGAGAGTCCTTAGCACTATACCAAACACCGTAGACAAAAGGAAAGTATTGTTTGTAAATGCTTGAAGTCCAAAATCTAATAATCTGCAAATATGGATCAGATCGTCCAGTTGTAACTGGCAAAACAGACTAGGGGTAACCAGTGTATTTGGTACATTTGGACCTGCAATAGGTTGCATTCAAAAAGTTATTAAACAAAATTTGTCATACATTCTGAAGATTGAGCAAACTGGCCCCCTTCACTCTTGAGTTCAGAAGAATAAGATGTGATCTCAGTGAAAGATACGAAATCTCATGGGGCATTACGTGATTAGGATAACAGTATGTTACCCCTGGCTGAAGTGTCGAGAGCCTGAGGTCACAATCTCAAAATAAGGGCTGGGGCATTCAGGACTGCTGCTCCTTCACCCAGAATTCTTCTCCCTGGAGGGCTGAGGAGGCCCAATCTATGAACGCATTTGAGACAGATCTTGTACATTATCGCATGTGAAGGGAATCAAATGATGAGGGACACGCACAGGAGAGAGGCACTGGGGGAGATCAGCCATGATCTTGTTGAACGGCAGGGTGGGTACAAAGGGTGAATGGTCTGCTCCTGCTCCTGGTTCTTCTGTCCATCTTAATGTTCAGCTGGTCTCCACAGATTTCCACCATCTGTAGCACCTCCCCTCTCAATTAATACGTAAGGCAGCTCCAAAAAATCAACAGCTCTCTGGTTAGAGAGAATTCCAGAGCAATTAAATATTTCCAGCAAATTCCATTGTGTTCTTTTAGAGTGGAAAAAATACAAAGTTAAAATGATCATGGAATGATACAGCACAGAGGGAGGCCATTGAACCCATTGTGACTGTGCTGGCTCATTAGTAGAGTATTCATTAAACCTCTTTTCCCAGCTTTTTCCCCACACTTTACCCTTCGTGTATTATTTCAGTTCTCATTCATTGTTACTACTGAATGTTCTCCTCCAGCCCCTATGGCAGTGACCTCCTGCAAGAAACACAGATACAGCAAGTGATTGGGAAGGTAAAGGGCACGTTGGGCTTTAATGCATGAGGGATGGGGTACAAAAGCAGCCACGATCTGACACCTGGAGTTCTGGTGTCATTATTTTAGGCAGTGGTGCAGAGTAGGTCCGAGTTCAAGTTCATTGTTGTCATAGGCAGACAAACCCAGGGTATAAATGCCATAAATATCAGCTTTTTGCAGCAGCAGCAGCACAGTACACTACAAGACGAGGACAAACTTAAGTTAACAAGAAGTTAAATTAATATGAAGTGTACATAACTTACCCATGTGCAGAATAACACAATGACACCAGTGCAATATTGAGAGAGAGAAAGAAACACACCTCGAGGCAGAGTTTGGGTTTTCAGGTGGCATCAACAATCTGACAGCAGTGGGGAAGAAGCTGTTGTTGAACCGTGAGGTGTGGGTCTTCAGGCTCCTGGACCTCCTGCCTGATGGCAGCATCGAGAAGAGGGCATGGCCCAGATGGTGGGGGTCCCTGATGATGGATGTCACATTCCTAAGACATGTCCTCGATGGTGGGGAGACACTAATCCCAGGTATAAAGATATTATGTTAAGGTCAGATTAAGCCAGTTGAACCCAATTTGGACCATAAGACATAGGAGAAGAATTAGGCCATTCGGCCCATTGAGTCTGCTTTGCCATTTAATCATGGCAGATTTGTTTTTCCCTCTCAACCCCGTTCTCCTGCCTTCTTCCCGTAACCTTTGATACCCTTACTAATCAAGAACCAATCAACCTCTGCTTTACATATACTCAATGACTTGGCCTCCACAGCCGTGTGTGGCAATGAATTCCACAGATGCACCACCCTCTGGCTAAAGAAATTCCTCCTCATCTCTGTTCTAAAGGGACGTCCTTCTATTCTGAGGCTGTGCCCCCTGGTCCTGGACTCCCCCACTTCCAGAAACATCTTCTCTGTGTCCACTCTATCCAGACCTTTCAATATTCAGTAGGTTTCAATGAAATCCCCCCTTATCCTTCTAAACTCCAGTGAGTACAGACTCTCAGCCATCAAATGTTCCTCATAGGTTAACCCTTTCATTCCTGGGATCATTCTTGTAAATCTCCTCTGCAGCCTCTCCAATGCCAGCACATCCTTCCTTAGATATGGGGCCCAAAACTGCTCTCAATGCACCAATTGTGGTCTGATCAACACCTTATAAAGCCTCAGCGTTACATCCTTGCTTTATGATTTCATGTTTCATCTTCTCTGAAGTTCAGAAAAGAACGAGAGGTGATCTGCCTGATGTATGTAGAATGTTGAGGGGCCCTGACAGGGAAGATGTCGTTTCCCCGACTGGGGAATCCAGAACTGTGTGCATAGCCACAAATAAGGGCACATGTTTAAGGCAGGCATGGGGGGGGGGGGGGGGGGGGGGGGGGGGAGTTTCTTCCCTCAGACGGTGGTGACTTGGGAATTCTCTCCCCGAGGCAGCTGTGGAGGTTGAGTCATTGAATAAATATTCAAGGCCATGATATATATTTAGACTTTAGGAGAATCGGGAGCCATTGGAATCTACTGGAAAGCAGAGTTGAGCCAAAGACTAGACTTGATCTTATTGACTTGGGGGAATGGGTTTATGGGGCCATGTGGTGAATTCCTGCTCCTATTTCTTGCATTAAGTGAAAAAGATTTTGCCGAGTCTCCTCTGCTTTTGCCATTCATTTAATGTCTCTGCTGGTTAATGACCCTCTGCCATTGGGAAATCTCTCCTTATCTGTCAAAACCCTTCACGAATCCCTCCAGCAACTCTCCACTGCCGGTTGGAGAACACCCTCGTAGCTGAAGCCCCCATCCCGTGAGTCATTCAGGAAAACCTATTCCCACACTGATATACTTCCATCCTGGGATTGACCAAAGTTCTCCACCTGAGGCCTAACTAAAGTTTTAGTAAGATGTGTCATCGTAAGGACAGAACACTGGCCACATTAACCCTAGAGTCTGCTCTGTCTTTTAACAAAATCACAGCAGTTCTTATCTTGGTTTCAGCTCCACTATCCTTCATAACTTACAAGTCTCCTGTAGCCCAGAAGTCTATTTTTCTTGCCCCTAGATGTTCAACGATTTGGCCTTCACAGCTCTTTGGGGTACAGAGAGAGGGTGCCTCCTCATTGTCTTCAGAGTGACCCCTCATTCTGGAAATATGTCTGCCAGTTCCATGCTCCCCACGACTGGAAACACCCAGTCAAGTTTACTTCCTCTATTGTGTTTGTCTCATCTCATTCGTACGTTTCAATAAGATCCCACCTTCCATGACTCTCACAAGACAAACCATTCATTCCAGGATTCAACCTGGTGAACCTTCTTTGCATTATCTCCACAGTGCCCCACACTGTCAAACCAACCCACATCAAAATTACTGCTGCTCCTCTGGTAAGGAACTAGGCGAAGGCAGGTCAGGATCGCAAGGGTCGAGTGCAATGGTTGGGCCCCAGTATAAACTTAAGAGCATTAACTTTTCCTCCTTGTCATTTGATAAAAGTGTTCAATTTATAGCCCTGTAGAAGTGACACCTCAGCATTACAGGTCATAAAACCCTCTCAGCAATTGTAACCCATACTCTGGATTTATATTAACTCATTTGCCAAGAATTTTAATCACACTTGGGAATGCTGTGTTGAAACTCTACACGTGGGCACTGGAATTTCTGCTCCGATCAGTGACAGAACACCCACAAAATCATAGCTTGAGAGGAAGAAGACTCTTTCAGCTTCTTTGAAGTGATCCACTGGATATGTCTCTGAATGTCTTATTCATGCCATCTGCCTCTTCTCTGAGTTCCGTGCCCTAAAATCAGTCCCTCTTCCTGGAAGCCCTCTCAGCTGTTGATCACTGTCAGTGAAGAGATATTTCCTACTCATTTTGACCTTGGTGGTGATGAACCTGTGTCCCCTGGGCATTAGTGGAGATGTGCTCCAGTTTACTTTCTCCATTGTGTTTATGTCTCATCCCGTTCATACATGAGTTCTAAATATTGTTATAAAATCTTTTAAATAAAGTGTAGCCCAGAGTTTATTTGGCACAGTTGCAGGCAGTTCAGCCACATGCCATCTCTGATGCACTTGGTTGCACTTTGGCATCTGAAATAAAATGTTCTTAGTTCAAGTCCCGTTCCAGGGCCTTGTACGTGAAAGTCCAGGCTGATACTCTGGGACAGTAGTGAGGAACTGCTGACAGGCCAGAATCCCACAGCTGCACTGAGAAATACATTTGGGTAAGACCTTAACCTGAGGCTTGCTCTCTTTCTCTCTCCCACTCAAAGGGACATTATCACCAGTGAAAATCAAAGAACTGCAGATGCTGGAAATTTGAAATTAAAACAAAGTGTTGGAAACACTCAGTAAGCCAGGCAGCGTCTGCAAAAAGAGAAACAGCCAACGTGTTCGATCCAGAATCATACAGCAGGGAAAGAGGCCATTCGGCCCACCAGATCCACACTGACCAGTGAGCACCCGTCCATATTAATCCCACCTCCCGGCACCTGGCCCGGAACCTTCTATACCTGGACGATTCAAATGCTGATCTGGACCCTACTTAGACACTGTCAGTGCCTCTGCTTCCACCAGTCTCTTGGGCCGTGTGTTCCCGGTACTCACCGTGCTCTGGGTGAAGAAGGTCTGTGACTGCTTTCTCTTTCCACAGATGCTGCCTGACTAACTGAATTTTCCAGCATTTGTTTTTGCTTGGCATTTTCGCCAGCACCCTGGCTGATAGCTATCCCTCACACAATTTCACTAAACGAAGTTATCTGGTTATCAATGCATTGCTGTATATGGGATCTTGCTGCGTGTGAATTGGCTGAGGCCTTTCCCTTGCCGTGGAGGACTGGTCCTATGGGAATCTTCCCATCAGAGGCACAATCAGGAATTCCAGGGAGCACAGCCAATGATATTCCAACTGTGTACTTTGATAGCTGGAACACCTGCTTCTTCCTCCAACATTCCCCATGGTGGGAGAGGCAGGTGCATGGACTGGAGTATCGACTAAAGGGCTGTGCCTGAATCTTAATCAACTTTCTGCTTTGGGATTGAAGGTGCAGCCAGATGTGGAAGATCTGGATCCAAGTTTACTTGGAGATGAAAAGAAGGAGGAAGAGAAGCTCGGGAAGCTGCAGTATTCCCTGGATTACGACTTTCAGAGCGGGCAGGTTTGTGTCCAGTTTAACACGGGTAATACAACTGATGTTTCAGGAATGCCTCACTCTGTGAGGTAACAGCAGCTGGATTTCATGCCAATTATATCCCCTTGTCCCGAGAGTTCCTTCTCAGTTATGTGGACAAAGGCCCAGCCACACTCACACTGTCACAGGAGAACCACATCAAGCCCAGCCATGTGTGTGATCACAACCAGGGGTCTTTGGTTCCACAGGGACCAGTACTCAGCAGGTGTGGTGATGATCCACACAGGCAGCAGCTGCAGCTTGTTGAAGTGTTCTGGCAAGAGGCCAATGAGAGTGTTAGTCATCTTGGCTGCTCTCCGCGACCTTACTGCAGACTAGCCAAGTAAAGTGGAGCTGCTTTGTCCAAGAAATTCTGTGACCTAGAAATCCACTGAAGGAGTGGGTGCAGAGTTCATTCGCTGTAGAACGGTGCGGCCCACCACAGAGCTGATGTGACGTTACACTAGCAAAACCAGCAAAGTGTGGGTTGCTACAAACTGGGTGCCCGCTGGTCCTTCAACAGCCCCACAGGCTGGCACCCCGTTAAGTCCGAGGGTGATCAGGAGAGGAGGCCTTTGTAGCCCAGAACCTCAAAGAAACACAGATCAATTTCTTCAAGCTCCTAAAAATGGTGTAATAATGGTCACAGACTTCCCTCCGTCATATACACAAAGCACAGACAAACATGCAAGTTGCGCACACACACAAACACATGCATGTAGTGCATACACCCACACACACTCACAAACACACACACACACATACACAGGTGCACACACTCACAGACACACATACACAGGCGCACACACTCACAGACGCACACTCAAAACGTTCTCACACTCACAACTCTCACACAATCATACATGCACACGCGCGCACACAGACACACACAACCACACATACTCTCTCTCGCTCTCTCTCACACACACACACACACACTCACACACACTCACACACACACACACACACACACACACACACACACACACACACACACACACACACACACACACACACAAGCTGTCCTCTACAAGGGGACTGCCTGTCCAAGCAGCACATGAACATCCTCAGGAACTGGTTTAGGTCTGGTCTCTGATAAATTACAGAGTTTCCTGATCCCCAGTGACCTGGACAGTAAGTCCAATGTCACCGCAGAATGTTGCTCATTAGCCTAAGAGGGGCATTTTCTAACTGCAGAGCAAAGTGTGACACCTAAAATGGAGAAATGTTTGAGGCATCAAGCCTCATTGAAGGCCGTGGCCACCCACCACAAGGTGACAGTGCCCGTTCCTGCCCCACCTCCAGTGAGGCAGGTTGAACCACAGTTTAACGTTATAACATCCCACGGGCCTGACCCTGCTGCTGTATGGGTTGAGGTTGCCATATCTTTGGTTCCTCATACACCCTGAAGTGATCTGGCATGCTGCCATCATTCTCCAGAACCGATGGACCCACATGTTGGCTGAGCCAATCCCAGGCTGAGGAGGCAGGTATTTGGTCAGTGGGGTAATCAAGGTCTGTGGGAGACATCGGGAAAAGGGAGCTGAGGCGAAAATCACCTCTCCCGTGATCCTACTGAATGGCAGTGCAAGGCTGAATGGCTTTCTCCTGCTCCCATTTCCCATGGTTGATGACAATTGGACAGGAACTGCAGCCAAACTATTGCCCACCATCAGAAGGGGGTTGTATGTTGTTCCTCACCCTGCCTTATGGACATCCCTCTCTGGCCACCACAGTCAAGATTGGCAATGAAAATACAGACAGAAAACCAGCACTCCTATTTCCCTGCTCCATATGGTTCAGACCCACCACTGACCAAAGGTTCCACCAAAGAACGACCTTGGTAGGGAACAGCTGGCTACTTGACCAAGGCAGGTAATGTTACAGTGGGAACTGCTAACCATTTGTGTGTGTGATTTCAGCTAATTGTCGGGATCATCCAGGCAGCTGAGTTGGCTGCTTTGGACATCGGTGGGACATCGGATCCCTATGTGAAAGTCTTCCTCTTGCCAGATAAGAAGAAAAAGTTTGAGACCAAAGTTCATCGCAAGACTCTCAACCCCACTTTTAACGAATCGTTTACCTTTAAGGTAGGATGAATCGAGCCATGAATAGTTAAACTACTTACTTTTATCTGATTGTTTTTATTGAGGTTCCCAGGCATAGAATCTGGTGACAGAATGTTGTTACCATGGAAGTGTGTTCACACCAGGATTCCAGCTGAAGTGCAATGGTAGGCGTGTGAAATGTTCACACTATGTTCACAATGTGAAAAACATCAAGCTGTGTCATTACATATTTCATCTTTCCAAACTGGGATTGTTTTGTGAAAGGGAATATGTCAAACGATGTAACACCAGGTGAAGTACTGGTGGTGAAAGCAGCGGGAAACAGGTGACGTATTAAGTGAGGATGTGCTCTTTCTTCAATGAATTTTGGCCTCAGCAACCACCTTTCTGTAATGAAATTACAATCAGTGCTAGCCTTGGCTCAGTGGGAGTTACATTGGCCTCTGAGACCAGCAGGTTGTAGAATCAAGTCCCACCTTCCAGACTTGAGTTCATTAGTGATATTGCAAGGTGGGGAGTGCAGTCAGAGTGGGTATCTAACAAACTGCCCCCATCCTCTCAGTTGATGGAATCAATCCCCTGACCCATCCTGAAGAATTGGGATTCTCAGACTAATATTTATTCCCCATTCAACGTTACTAAAAATAAAATTATCTGGTCATCCACATTGTGGCTGTTTGTGGAACATTGCTAAGGTCTAATTGTCTGCCCATAGTACAGGAGGAACAATATTTAGCGGGTGTGGGGTGATTGGAGCCATCAACACTTCAGCTGAAACCCTGCACCAAGGCCTTCAGATCCCAGCATCTGCAGCCCCTTGTGTCATCAATATTTCAACAAGCACTTATTGTCTGCAGAGTCCTTGTGAGGTTTTGTGGAGAAGGCCACATAAATGTGACAAACCTTCCTTTTTTTTTCTAATATGACTGATGTTGGGCACAAGAAGTGGGGAGGAAGAATTGTTCCTTGCAATGATATCCCTCTGTGTGATGAACATACTAACCCCACTGAAAACACATGGCCACAATGATGTCAACCATTGTGAGTGTGAGCAACATTTTATCAAATATATTCTGATACCTCTGGTTTTAATTATGACACAAGTGCTCCTACCCCACTGGTGACTGAATGAGTCAATTCCCAGTGGATCTGGCCACATCTATGGAGGGAAATCTTCATCAAGATGTCCCAATGAATGGTCTCAGCCTGAAACATCAGTTGTCCATTGCCCTCAATAGATGCTGCCTGACCCGCTGAGTTCCTCTAGTTTTGTGTTTTTTGTGTTGCTGGCAATGCATTGTTCGCATCTTCCTGCAGGTGAGGTGGAACTTTGGATTAATGGATCCCAATTTAAGGTCACAAATTAAACACAGGGTTGCAATTGCAATTTTAGTTGGTCTTTCTTCACTCAGTGGAGCAACTGATTTACTTCCAATGTCACAAACTTCCATTGTGGCGTCATTCCAGAGGAACATTACTGGGGAAGGGCTGCTTGTGTACTTGTTCAGGTGGATGTTAATCTTATGGCAAGGTGTGGGTCGCAACCCTCGACTGGGTCACAATGTTAGCATGTGAGGATATCAGTGGGGCTGCCAGTTATTTACTTATTGCCATGTTAGCTGTGCCAATGGGAGGAAGAGAGAGAGGGAGAGGACTTCCTCCCACATCCCTAAGACAAGTGGGTTGGAAAGTTACTTGACTGCTGTAACTTGCCCCTGGTGCACAGGGGGGTGGTAAAACCTGGGGGAAGTTGGTGAGAATGTAGGGAGGATAAAAAATGGAATTAGTGTAGGATTAGTGTAAGTGGGTGGCCAATGGTCGGTAGAGACTCGGTGGGCTGAATGGCCTGTTTCCCTGCTGTATCTCCATGAGAGTCAGACAGACATAGAAAGAGGAGGAGGAGGATGTGAGGGAGAGGGAGGGAGAAAGAGAAGGAAGGGGTCTTGGCAAGTAATCTTTTCATAAAACAACATTAAAGTAGGTTTACATATCTATAAGCGACCTGAAAATGTGTTCATCTGAGATTCAAGCAGGAAGGACCCAGCCTGGTTCAATCAGAGCTCATTGGGTAATTGGGGTCTGAGCAGGAAAAGCTGATTTATCAGAGGAAGAAAATACATCCCATCTGAAGCCATTACGATCCACATTTCAATGTTGACAATGATATGATTCATGTTGGTTGTTATTCATTGCTGCTTTGTTGGCTTTTGTGCTGATGTAAAACTACAAGTGCTGAAATGCAGCTGTTTTGGGAAAATAGTTCAAAGAACAAGGAGATTTTCCAACATTCTGACCAAAATTCCTTCAATATTATTCCCCAAAAAGTCAGGCGTAGTCTCCCAGAAATTGGATTTCATATTTTTTGGGGCAAGAAAACTTGGTGTGTGTAGCACAGTTGCCAAATCAGGACACACCCCCTGCTCGAGAGAGGTAGACATTAAAGACACAGTGGTTCTCTGTACAGATATCTGTTTTATTAGAGCAAGGATAAAACTAGACCATGGGATGGATATCTTTTATGTATTTATGTTATCATTTGAAGCAGAAGATCATGAGAAATAGGAGCAGATGGCTACTCAGCCCCTCCACCCGATCCTGCCATCCATAACATGTTGGTCTGCTCTTTGTCTCAACACTTTTCTTCTAAATCCCCACAACCCCTGATTCCACACAGCCCAAAAATCTATTTATCTCAACCTCGAATGGTCACTGATTCAGCTTCCACAGTTCTCTGGGTAGAGAATTCTGAGGATTCACAACCTTGGATATTCCTCCTCACCCTACAACCTGAGACAATAACCCCCTGCTTCTAAATTCTCCCTCAAGGAAAAGCATCTTTCCTTCTTCTCTGTACGTCTCTTAAAACAATGGATTGGATCCAAGCTCTGTAACTGTGGAGACAGTCATCCGAGGCCTCCTCGTCCGTCCATTACAGAGTGCCAGTTCAGCTGACCTGGTCAAACCGTGTGACACAGACACACTGGGAGGTGGTTAATGCATTTCTTGCTCGGTCCCAAAGAGCAGCTGATTAAAGACTGACTTGGGCAGCTGTCCCTTGGCGAGACCCATTTGAGAAATGACAGATTGGAGCAGTTAGTAAGAGCCAAATCTCAGTATAATAAATGCTGATTTATGTTGGCAATCACTTCCCCTCAGGAGAAATTGGAGGTGACTCGCCCCCCAGTTAACTCCTCACATTCCAAATGGTGAATTTCTAGGGGTTTATGATGAAAGTGGTAATTGTTATCAATATTTTTCTTTCTATTATGATATTTACAAGTTCTAAGTGAACCAAAGGCACAGACTTCTAGGACACAATGGTTTCTTGGAATCAGGTGCATTGAGTCATATCTCAAAAGAACAAGCAAACATTTATTTATGTGTGGACAGATAAGGCAAACCAAACAACTTGCACAAGCTCACAATGACTGGCTCTGGCTTCTTTGTATTTAACTGTTTCTGTCTGTATTCATTTCATGGATCTGCTCCCTTGCAACCAGCAGCAAGGGTAACTCACTGAGCCAGACAAACCACAAGGCTGCTGGAGGTTGAGTGTTGGAGCAGTATCTGTTGGAACGTCTGTGGGGGGAAAGGAATTGTTGGCCCTTTGGGTCGAAAGCCTACATCAAGTTGTGGAAACCTGATGCAGGGCTTCGACCCGAAACATCGACAATTCCTTTACCCCCACAGATGCTGCTCGTCCCGCTGAGTTCCTCCAGCAGATTGTGTGTTGCTCCAGATTCCAGCATCCAGTATGAATTTTTATGTTTTTTTGTTTGTCCTTGAAAGGTAAATAAGCAAACTAATCACACAGTTAAAAAAGCGCTGGCTGATTGACGGGAGAAGTCATTGATTGGGGCCACCAGGTAGATTTACCTCATTAGGGACCGCATCTACTCTCTGCCCTACTGTGGCAGTGTAGTGGTTGAGTTCCTGGATTATCCAGAGTCCTGGCCTGTGGATCTACCATCATGAGTTAGAATCCCACCGTGACATCAGGAGAATAAAATTCAACTAAATAACTAAATCTGGAACAAGAGAACTTGGATCCATCTTGGTGAAGGTGGAACTGACAGACTGTCACAGGTTCACTAATATCTGGGAGGAAAAGGAAACTGCCGTCCTTAACCAGTCTGGCTACTTGTGACTCCACACCCACTGACGAGGTTGACTCTTAACTTTGTCCTCAGTTTAGGGGCAATTAGGGATGTGCAATAAATGCTGGCGTTGCCAGTGACCTCCACGTTCTGGGAATGGGTAAACCTGTCAACATTCTGCTGGAACTTCTAATCTGCTTGAACATTGGAAAAATAATTCACAGCTTTGAATATGAGTAATGAACTTGGCATTTTTATTTATCCCACTCTGAAGTAATCCACACAGTCCTCCAGCAACACTTTTTATCTGCCAATTTCATGAACACAATTAAGTACAAGGAGCAAGACGGAAAGGTAACAAACAGAAGGGAAAGGTGCCCACTATACACAAGGTTTCCACTATACACACATCTGCTTTCGTCATTAAACAATGTTTCAAAGACAGGAAAACGGAAAAGAAAATGAGATTGGGGTGACTGGAAAGTTTGATCAAACGATTTCAAAGGAGAAAGTAATTAGGAAAGAGGGGAAGTTTAGGGAAGGGATTCCAGAGACTCAGGCACCCAGTCTCAATATGTAAACATGTAAAGTCACTGCATGACACATATGATCATGTGTGCATCGTTGTACACATCTATGAGAAGAACCTTGAATAAACCAGCACACATCTTGTCGAGCTCGCCACGTTTCCTGTGTGTTACCCTACACACGCTGCATGTTTCTCCACTAGGGTTTAGGAATCCACAGAAGCACATTCACTACACTGGAAACGAGGATGGGAGATGAGAGAGCCAAAGCTGATGAAGTCGACAACCTTATACTTATGATGGCAGTGGGCATCAGAGAACCCACAACTTGTCATGATAAGTGCAACGTGCAGACTGGAAGTAACGGAACTGGAGTACAGCAGAAACTAGGGGTAATGTGTGTTGATTGTTGAGCATGAACATTGCAATAGTTTAAGCTCAACTGGTGCAAGATGCTCAGATCCTGTCTGCTATAACAGGCACTGAATTGCTTAGGTAAAGCACACGAGCTCTTTGGTTCTAGAATGAATGGAAAAGTTCTTTAAAGTCAATAATATTCCTGAAATGGAGGAAGGACTGCTCAAGATGAAGCAATACAACAGCGTAAAGAAGCACTGTTGGGAGATGGAAGCCAGTTCTTTTAACTCAGGATAGCCAACAAGTGTCTCTCATATCTGCTGAGAACAATTTGCAGGGGAAACAAGACATCGTAAAAGTGAGACAACCATCCTGAACTCAGCTTAACCCTCAGACGTGGACCAGATCAAGAGGCAAGTAGTAGTGAGGCCAACATTCAAAGGGGTGAGAAGAACAAACATCAGACGGCATTTGTCCTGCTGCTCGCAGACTGACACCTCAACCCAAACCCTAAGTTCGCATCTGTTTCCACACTGGAGAAAATAATGTTGGGATGAGAAGGGAAGTAATAACTTGAAGGAAAATCCATTTACTTTCACCTCTTCTGTGGCCAACATTTACTTTAGACAATTGAATGACCAACGAGCTGTAATGGTTTTTGAAACATTATTTACAGGTGGGTTCTAAGTATTCCCAGATATATTCAGGGAAAACAAGGAAGGGCTGAAAGGAGGAGCAGTGGCAATATTGAATAAGGGGAATCGTGTAGTGCTGTGTTGGGATGATTCAGGACAGAAACTATCTGTTTGGAAGTGGGGAACAACAGAGATGCATTTACGCTTGGACTGTCCCATAGGCATCCAACAGGGGAAGGATAGTGAGTAGAGAATTTGCAGAGTAGTGATGCAGCTAAACACAGGCTTGGAGAGCAACAACGTAAGGAAGAAATAGGGGGATGATTTCTGAAAGGTATCCACAAGAGCTCCTTTGATCAGCGTGTTCCTGGCCCAGCGAGGACGCCGGCATTGTTAGACTCAGATCCAGAGAAGGAGCTGTATCAGTGGGGGACCATCTGGGAAACAATGATCATAATATGTTTAGAAAAGGCATCAAAGAAGATTTGGTCTATTCCAAGTTAAAGATAGTTAAGTAGAGAAGAGCCAGTTTCAAAAGGATAAGACCAGATTTGGCCCATGTTAATTCAAATCAAAAAACAGAACACTGCAAAAACTGGCCATGTCAAGCAGCATCTGCGGAGGCATAAGTCGACACTTCAGAAAGAAACCCTGCATCAGGACTGAGAGGGAAGGGGAAAGATTTGCAGGATATAGCAGTACAAGAGAGGGGGTTGGATGGGTGCTGGTCGGTGATGGGTGGAAGCAGATGGAACGGGTGGGGAGAGGCAGAAGCAGTTGGCGTTTCATGTGGAAGATTCGTCAGCTGAATTTCTTCTCCTGCATTTCTGGTTTTGTTTCAAACCCCAGCTTTGGCAGATTTATTGGTTTTCCAATCTTGCAGCTTTTACCTGTGTACCAGGTCACGTTTATTACTCATCACCACTTGGTCTGAATAGGAAGCTTTGGACTTCATTGTGGAGATGATGTTTGGTAGGGAGCCCAAGGATATTGAACTGGTAACGATTAACATCAGCTGGGATGTGGTGTGATTTGGAGGTTATGTTTGGAATAAAAGTGTTCCTTTAAACACCACCACTTATGTTATTTTTACTGATTGTAGTTTGCTCGGAAGTAAACTTAACACAAGTCACAACATGGTATCTGTTTGCTCTGTGACATTAAAGCTCTAAGCAGCTCATGTAATAGAAACTTAAAGCTAAAGTTAATTATGCCAGCATTTAAACTCCAGTTACCAGTTTGAGAGCTGACACCAATACCTTCAGTTTTAGTTACCACTGGTATTTGTCTGCAGCAGGAGAGAGGTGCTTATGTGTTTGATGCCACAGGTGCGTCATGTCAGAACCCAATGATGTACAATTCCCCTCAGACCCAGGGTGTTAACAGGCTCCGTGCAGAGCCCCCTGACCAGAAGGAGGAGCAGACCACCCAGTCACAGAGTCACAGACCAATACAGCATTGATACAGGCCCTTTGGCCCAACCAGTCCATGCCGACCACGGTGCCCACTCAGCTAGTCCCAATTTCCTGCGTTCGGCCCATATCCCTCCAAGCCCCACCCCTCCATGTACCTATCCAAGTGCTTCTTAAATGACACTGTTGTACCTGCCTCACCCACTCCCTCTGGCAGCTCATTCCACACACTCACCACCCTCTGCGTGAAACAGTTGCCCCTCAGGTCCCTTTTAAATCTTTCCCCTCTCACCCTAAATATGTGCCCGCTAGTTTTGGACTCCCCTACCCTGGGGAAAAGACTGTTACCGTCCATCTTATCTCTGCCTCTCATGATTTTACACTCCTCTATAAAGTCGCCCCTCATTCTCCTACGTTCCAAGGAATAAAGACCCAGCCTGGCCAACCTCTCCCTGTAACTCCGGCCCTCGAGTCCTGGCAACATCCTTGTAAATCTTCTCTGCACTCTTTGCAGTGTAACCATGTCTTTCCTATAACAGGGTGACCAGAACTGTACACAGTGCTCCAAGTGCAGCCTCACCAACGATTTCTACAACTGCAACATAATGTCCCTACTCCTGTGCTCAGTGCCCTGGCTGATGAAGGTCAACGTGCTAGATGCTTTTTTCACTACCCTGTCTACCTGTGATGTCACTTTCAATGAACTTTTACTCCTGGGTCCCTCTGTTTCTGCCAACAGAGAGACCCGATCCTAATGCCAGACCCCCAGTGTTCAGGGAAGGGCCATCGCTGTCCTGTTAAATATTCAAATGAATATCAGCTTGTCCAATAAAGCCAGTTATCCACTTTGTAAGCAGCTGTGACAATGTGTCATTAGTTATCCACAGAGATTATAGCTGGAGGAAATGCCAAGAGAAGTTGTTCCCTGTATGAACAGAACAGGGGGCAGTAATTTCCATACAGTGATCCCATTTCTCCCCTTTCTTAGAAAATATTTTTATAGATGAATGCGTACACACGGTTCACCGTGGGCATGTATGCACGCAATTCACCGTGCATGCGTACACACGCGGTTCACCGTGGGCATGTATGCACGCAATTCACCGTGCATGTGTACACACGCGGTTCACCGTGAGCATGAATGCACGCAATTCACCGTGCATGCGTACACACGCGGTTCACCGTGAGCATGTATGCACGCAATTCACCATGAATGCATGTGCATGCAGTTCACCGTGAGCATGTATGCACGCAATTCACCATGAATGCGTACACATGCGGTTCACCGTGAGCATGTATGCACGCAATTCACCATGAATGCATACACATGCGGTTCACCGTGAACATGTATGCACGCAATTCACCATGCATGCATGTGCATGCAGTTCACCGTGAACTCATACACACACGTTCACCATGAATGTGTACACATGCAGTTCACTGTGAACGCGTACACACACTCTCACCGTACATGTGTACACATGCGGTTCACCGTGAACACACACACACACTCACCGTGAACACACGCTCACACTCACCGTGCATTCATATAGGACCGTCTCACACTGAGCAATCACATTTTGATTTTGCTCTCCTCCGGGACACTGTGTGCAGAGGGAGGTTCGAGGGACTGACGTCCCACAGCAGCCTTACCCCCCCCCCCCCCCCGGACCTTGTATAGCTACCACTGTGCTTGAGGTGACTCACAGGAAACCGTCGGAGAGGGTGCTGGACGACAACACCCGGTCCTGGAGATTTCCAGATGGATGGTGGGACTTCTCTGACAGCAGATGATCCTCCCGTGTCGGTTAATGTCTGGTTCGATGTGTATCCCTGGAAAGAAACTCGAGAGTCTGATGTAATTGGGCTGATGGAGGGGAGCAGGGAGAGGTTCGAATCCCTTTCCCTGCACGCCCTGCCGCAGCAGGCAGACGGCAGTCCCTTCCCTCCCACAGCCCCGGGGGCAGTTCTGGGGGGTACTGAAGCTCTGAGTTTGTCAGGGTGACAACACAGGAGGGACTTTCCCCACCACCGTCCAGTTCCAACAATGAGACATGTTGGTAAAATGTTAACCAATTGGTCGGGGAGATTCCCACCCGGATCTGCTCTCCCCACACAGATTCCAGTCTGATCGTTGGACTGTCCCGTCTAGGGGAAAGCTCATACTCACCTTGGGTGGGTCCTGTCAGAGGGTTACACTTCCTTCCTCAGAGCACTGTGAAGCAGGGTGTGGAGCTCTGCTCCGTGTGATGTTGTAAACTATATTTGTGGCTTTAAAGTTGTCATCCCTTGAAGGACTGTGTCATGTGACTAACCATCCCCTTGACTACTGACAATGTGTACAGAAAACGCCAAAGGCATCTATGAAGAGTTCTTGAATAAAACACACGGCTGTCTCACACACATTGATGTTTGCGTTTAAACGGGTCTCTTTGGAGATTAAGATCTCACTGAGCATACATACTTCTCAGCAGGGAAAACATGAATTTTCTTTTTCTTTCTATTCATCAAGTAGAAATACTGACATGAGAGGTTTATGTAAGTGCTGCTAACAGAGCGCTGGGTGGAAATTACCAAGATAATTACTGACACAACTTCCCCCTTTCCACATATTGTCTGAACTTGCAGTGTTATCTCTGTGACACAAGCATGGACTCAGTGACCTGTGGGAGGCTCCCTGACCTGAAACGTTGATTGGTTTCTCCTTCCACAGCTGCTGGCTGACAGGCTGTGTTCTTCCAGTGGTTCTGTCACTGACTCAATATACCCATTCTTTACAAGTGAAGCTAAATAGTCGCTACATTTATAATGTCGGGTTTGTGCCACTTTAAGGATTGTACCCTATAGAGTCACAGAGTTACACAGCACATACAGGCCCTTCGGCCCAACTCATCCATGCCAACCAAGATGTCTACCTGGATGTGCCCATATATGCCCATTTCCCTCTGAACCTTTTCTATGCATGTCCCTGTCCAAATATCTTTTAAACATTGTAATTTTACCCAACTCTACAGCTTCCTCTGGCAGCTCATTGCATAGACCCACCACCCACTGTGTGAAGAGATTGCCCCTCAGGTCCCTTTTAAATCTCTCCCTTCTCACCTTAAACCTGTGCCCCTAGTTTTAGACTCCCCTACCCTGGGAAATGGCCATCCACACACCCACCCATTACTGTTTTCCCCAACATTTAGTGTAAAAGCTTCCAGAAATCTGCTTCTGTGGAGTTAGGCCTCAGTGTAAGTGCTATCCTATCTCTGTAAATTCTTTATTGATAAAGTGCCATTTGTTTAATTTACTGCATATCCTCCAATATCTAAAGAGGGGCCGAGAAAGATGTGGAGCCGGCAGTGGTTATCACCAGGACCTCTATCAAAGCAGTAAAATGTTTCTGATATCATACAAATGATCAGCATCACTAGGTGGTCTTCAGGTGGCTATTGCACTGCTAAAGGAGGAAGTGCTGTTATTGAATTGAAGCAGTAGAGACGGCTTTAAACCACCCAAAAGCAAAATACTACAGCTGCTGGAAATATGAAATAAAACAGAAAGTATGGAAATTCCCAGCAGGTCAGGCAGCATCTGTGGAGAGAGAAAATGACTTAATGTTTCAAGTCAATGACCTTACTGATGATCATGAAGCTAATACTAGTGGCTTGACATAAAAAATATTCCATTTCCCCATCATTCACATACCTCTGGAGAGTGTTGTGTAAATGGCAGGATCCTGAGAAATGTTGTAGAACAGAGAGACCTAGGGTTACAAGTACGTAGTTCCCTGAATGTGATTACACAGGTAGACAGGATGGTGAAGAGGTGTTTGGCACGCTGGCCTTCATTGGTCAGTGCACTGAGTACAGGAGATGGGACATTACATTACAGCTGTACAGGACGTTGGTGAGACGCACTTGGAGTATTGTGTGCAGTTCAAGTCGCCCAGCTATAGGAAGGATGTCGTTAAGCTGGAGACAGTGCAGGAAAGATTCACAAGGATGTTACCAGGACAGGAGGGCTTGAGTTATAAGGAGAGATAGGCTGGGGCTTTTCTCCCTCCAGTGTAGGAGGCTGAGGGGTGATCTAATAGAGGTTTATAAAATGGTAACAGGTGTAGATGAGGTGAATAGCCACAGTCTTTGTCCAGGGCAGGGGAGTCTAAACCCGAGGTTTAAGGTGTGAGGGGAAAAATTTAAAGGGGAGCTAAGGGGCAAGTTTTTCACACAGGTGGTGGGTGTGTGGAACAGGCTGCCCGAGGAAGTGGTAGATTTAGGTACAGTTACAATGTTTAAAAGGCATTCAGGCAGGTACATGGATAGGAAAGGTTTAGAGGGATATGGGCCAAACACGAGCAAATGGAACTAGCTCAGGTAGGCACCTTGGTCGGCATGGATCAGTGGGGCTGAAGGGCCTGTTTCCATGCTGTATGACTCAATGACTCTGCCTTTACTTGGCACAACACCAATACAATAAAGTCAAACTTATTTAGGATGGGGGTAGAGCAGTTCAATCACTATATAAAGAGTGGAGGTGATTGGCTAATTCCTCGTCAATCAAGCTTGGTGCTTACACTGTTGTAAATCACAGAGACTGATTTTAAGTTACATGCAACTACCTTTCACCCTGCACTTTCCTGGAGAAATCATCCTGCTCTCAATGGAAGAAGTCACTGTAGCTTAGCTTTCCTCCGCTCTTTAAATATTTTGTTTCCTGAGTAAACGGACTTTGTTTGCTGTACAATAGATTTTCGATGTGCCCTGACAGCTCACCTCCAGCGTGTCTCTGACTTCTTTGTTGTAATGCACTGGGATGTCAGTGTAAGTTGAACCGACCTATGGTGGTTCTTCATGGATCTATCGGCCCCAGGTGAGTGTGATACGGCCCAGTGTGTACACCTGCGTGGTTGTCAAAGGGAGGGAAGGTTGTCTGTCGTTTACATTGAGTCCCGACACAGGGCACCATCTGAAGGAACAAGCTGAATATTTCCTGTAACTCCTGTGGCTTCTGCTTTTAGTTCACACTTGATTTCCTGTTCCAGATTCCTTACTCGGAGCTTGGAGGTAAAGTCCTTGTCATGGCCGTGTACGACTTTGACCGGTTTTCAAAGCACGATGCCATCGGTGAAATTCGGATTCCAATGAGCAGTATTGACCTAGCTCACGTGATCGAGGAGTGGAGAGACCTTGAGTCAGCTGAGAAGGAGGAGGTATGGAGATAACATCTGGGGAGCTACTGCACATTGCTGGAGGGGAACATCTGGGGAGCTACTGCACACTGCTGGAGGGGAACATCTGGGGAGCTACTGCACACTGCTGGTGGGGAACCTTCATTACTAGGAAATTGTTCTAGGAATGCAAGCAACAGAAAACATAAGATACTCACTCAAACATACTCTGTCGAAACAGTTGAGAGGGAAGTCGTCATTGTGATCCTTGACGGGGACCATGTCCTTCAATTAGCAGCGGGTAGAGTGTTTGAGATTCCCAGTTTGACCAGAACAGCTCGTTTTGGAAGGGTCTCCCAGTTAACTTTGCAACTGAAAACCAGATATTAAATCCTCAAAGTTACCAGTTTGTGCTTTTTTAGATCATACTTGTGTGAGGCTTCTTGAGGTGGTCTGCCACATCAGAGACCGTTTTTAATGGAGTTCCTTGTTGCACAGGTGCAGGGCTTTGATCCCTTATCTAAGAGAAAACATTCCACACATCCACAGAAGGACCTACCTAAAACACACAAACAATTTAGTGTTAATTAGCACAATGGCATAAATTCTTCAACTCAATGCTGTCAGTGTCTTGGAGTTATAGTTATACAGCAGGGAAACAGGCCCTTCGGCCCAACTTGTCCATACTGACCAAGGTGCCTTCCTGCACTAGTCCCATTCCCTGCATTTGGCCCCTATCCTGGGAATTTTCTATCCATGAACCTGTTTAAACATTGTAATTGTACCCGCCTCCACCACCTGCTCTGGCAGCTTGTACCACATAGCCACTCAGGTCCCCTTTAAATCTTTCCCCTCTCACTTTAAACCGGTGCCCCTAGTTTTAGACTCCCCTACCCTGGGAAAAAGTCTGTGACCATCCACCTTATCTATGCCTCTGTAAGGTCACCCCTCAGCCTCCTTCGTTCCGGGGAAAACAGTGCCAGCCTGTCCAGTCTCTCCTTATAACTCACGCCCTCCAGTCCAGGCAATGTCCTTGTGAATCTTTTCTGCACCCTCTCGCTTCACCAGATCCTTGTAGAGTCATAGATTCATACAGCACAGAAACAGGCACTTCAGCCCTACTGGTCCATGCTGAACAAGGTGCCCCATCCAAGCTAGTCATTTGCCACCGTTTGGCCCATAACTTCTAAACCTTTCCAATCCATGTACCTGTCCAGCTGTCTTTTAAAAGTTGTTATTGAACCTGCCTGAACCACTTCCTCTGGCAGCTCGTTGCACATAGATACTACTCTTTGAATAAAAAAGTTCCCTCTCAGGTTCCTATTAAATCTCTCCCCTCTCGCCTTAAACCTATGCCCTCTAGTTCTTGATTCCCTAACTCTGGGAAAAAGACTGAGTGCATTCACCCTATCTATGCCCCTCATGATTTTATACACCTCTATAAATCACCCCTCAGCCTCCTATGTTCCTAGGAATAAAGTCCCAGCCTGCCCAACCTCTCCCTGTAACTCAGTCCCTCAAGTCCTGGCAACATCCTTGTAAATCTTTTCTGCGCTCTTTCTGGTTTATTAACACCTTTCCTACAGCAGGGCGACCAAAACTGAACACAATACTCCAAGTGCGGCCTCACCAGCGTCCTGTATAACTGCACCATGACATCCCAACCTTTATACCCAGTGCCCTGACTGATGAAGGCCAGCGTGTCAAAAGCCTTCTTCCCCACCCTGTCTACCTGTGACTCCACTTTCAATGAACCATGTACTTGTACTCCAAGGTCCTTCTGTTCTACAACACTCCCCAGGGCCCTGCCGTTCACTGTGAAAGTCCTACCTGGATTTGACTTTCCAAAATGCAACACCTCGCACTCATCCTAATTAAACTCCATTTACCATTCCTCAGCCCACTTATTCAGCTGATCAAGATCCCCCTGTAATTTTTGACAACCTTCTTCATTGTCCACTATACCACCTATGTTAGTGTCACCTGCAGACTTACTAACCATGCCTTGTACATTCTTATCCAAATCGTTGCTATAGATGACAAACAACAAAGGGCCCAACACCGACCCCGAGGCACATCACTAGTCACTTGTGTTGAAGAATTGTGTTGTGTTGTTGTAGATGTGTCTCTGGTTCTGTGCTCCCTTCAATCCCAACTCCCAACTTGTAGGATAGAATCACTGGATTGACCCTGGAGATGCCTGAGCAATTACACTGGGGTTCTGATGCTCCCAACACATGAACCTGGGGTTTCCAATGTCATACAGAACATTCCTTCTCATGGGCCAGGGATTCCCAAGAGTCAGTGGGGATGTCATATTTTTTCACAGAGGCTTTGAGCATATCCTCAACTCTTTCCCTCTCTCTAGTATGGAGATCTCTAACCATGGCAATGTTTGTTTCAGGAGTCTGGTGTTGGGCTACCTGACTGACTGTGATTAGAGCCTCAGTACTGTGAGTGTTGGTCTGGGCAAGGACACTGATACCCCAGTCGAGAGGAGCCCTCTCTACGCAACCAATTAATAACTCAGGATGTTTGAAATGGAAATGATTTCATTTCCACGCACCAACTCTGGTCAGCAAAGAAAAAACATTTTGATTACAAAAAGACATCAACCAAAGATCAATGATTATTTTGGAAATAAATTGGAAAAAGCCTGTAATTTTTATCATGTGACATAATTCATTCATCATTTTGAGAGCATACTGCTTAGTTCTGTCTTGTATGAGAAATTCACGAACATTTTTATCACTTGTTAAAGCAAGAGAAACTGGGCGACATCTGCTTCTCCCTTCGCTACGTTCCAACTGCGGGCAAGCTTACCGTCATTGTGCTGGAGGCCAAAAACCTGAAGAAAATGGATGTTGGTGGACTGTCAGGTAAGACCGGAGTGAGCTGAACATGGATTTCAGTTTGAAAGGAAAGGTTGATAATTTGACAGGGGTTGAGAGTTCCCAGTGAGAATCTCATCACCTCCACAAGAGCTCCGTCTCCAAATCTCCCAATGGCAACGTCCTAGAGACACGAGAGATTGCAGATGCTGAAATATGGAGCAACACACAGATGCTGGAAGAACTCAGCAGATCTGGCAGCACCTGTGGGGGGGAATGAACAGTCGACAGTTTGGGTTGAGACCCTCCATCTGGATTGGATGAAGGATCTCAACCCAAAATGTCAACTGTCCATTTCTCTCCATCGATGCTGCCTGACCTGCTGAGATCCTCCAGCATCTTGTGGGTTGATCCTGGGAGGATTATTGACAAGAAAAACCACATAAGATTATGGCCATTAAAGCAGGTCAGAGATTGGGTATCCTGCAGTGAACTGGTTCTTCTGCTGACTCTTCACCTGGAAGACACAAATCAGTCATGTGATGGAACACTCTAACTTGCCTTTATTGGTACAGGCGTAACAAAGCTGAGGACATCTTGTTACACCTTCCATCCAGGACAGGACAGTCCACCTGCACCACTCCTTCCATCATCAGCCAACCGTGGCTGCAGCCATCATGGAAGAATGGCTTTTCCGGGAGTGATTTCCCAACCGATGCCCTCTGAATACAAGGTTAATGGCAGGACTCTTAGCAGTGTGGAGGAACAGAGGGATCTTGGGGTCCACATCCATAGATCCCTGAAAGTTGCCACGCAGGTCGATAGGGTTGTTAAGGTGGCGAATGGTGTGTTGGTCTTCATTAGTCAGGGGAATTGAGTTCAAGAGACGCGAGGTGATGTTGCAGCTCTATAGAACTCTGGTCAGAATTGGAGTATTATGTTCAGTTCTGGTCGCCTCATTATAGGAAGGATGTGGAAGCTTTAGAGAGGGTGCAGAGGAGATTTACCAGGATGCTGCCTGGATTGGAGAGCATGTCTTATGAGGATAGGTTGAGTGAGCTAGGGCTTTTCTCTTTGGAGAGAAGGAGAATGAGAGGTGACTTGCTAGAGGTGTACAAGATGATGAGGCATAGATCAAGTGGACAGTCAGAAACTTTTTCCCAGGGCGACAATGGCTAACACGAGGGGGCATAATTTTAAGGTGATTGGAGGAAGATATAAGGGGGATGTCAGAGGTAACATTTTTGCACAGGCAGTGGTCCGCACTGCCTGCAGAGGTTGTGGGGGCAGATACATTAGAGACATTTAAGAGACTCTTAGATAGCCACATGAATGTTAGAGAAATTGAGGGCTATGTGGGAGGGAAGGTTAAATAGATCTTAGAGCAGGATAAAATGTCCGCACAACATTGTGGGCCGAAGGGCCTGTAGTGTGCTGTAGTGTTCTATGTTCTATGTTCTATGACCCTGAGAGGGTCACGGGTCCACCATCCCAGCCATCACCATCACCACCCAACCTGGAGAAGAATCACCTCGTTATTACTTGTGGCAACAATCTGTCACCTCCCATTAATGAGCCGCATTGCAGCAGTTTGTGAAGGTTTACCCACATCTTCGGAAAGGCAATGAGGAGTGAGCAATGGGTCTGGTGTTGTCCGTGGTGTTATATGGAACGAATGTAACACAGAAGTTACCTGTTTTCTTCTTGCTTTCTTCTCTTTCTGCCTTTTTGCTTTTGTTTTCCGCCTACACCGTTCCATGGTGACATTTGTATATTTAAGAGTTTTCTTATTAACTAGATGTTAACTATTAACTAACATGTTACCTATTAACTACACGTACCCATCTCTCACCAGACATACATCCAGCTCTGGCATACAAACCTAATTAATGCCTTTCCCAAAATATTATCAGCTATAGTTTCCATCCACTCGGAACAAATCCACATCTGCTGTTCCGGAGGAAGGTGTAACAAAATAAAACCAAGGCTTGTTTATAAATTGCATTTTAGGAAATGGATGAGAAAAAGATTAAGTTCACACCAGGAATGGTGATATGTGCAACTGTTAAGGATGTGACAGTAGATAGAGAGATGGCGGGCTCCTGGGATTCAGTTCCATTTCACCATGCCAAAATTCCTGTCTCTTCAACCAACCCCAACCCATTTGGTCCAAAGGAAATTCACTGCATCTTCAGTTCAATGTCATTTCTTGCTGATCTTGAGAACAGGGCTTCCAGGAGCTTGACGAATCCTGAGGTGCTCATGATAGATACGGACTCTGCTGTAGATGGTTAACCAAACACCCGGATGGGAAGTTTAAGCTGCTCCACTGCACTCTGCTAGGTTCCTGCTTGGTGTCACTGAACAGGCTCAAAGTACTCAGCGGCTTCTCAAGTGTTTCCCCCCAGTCTGAGTGCTCTTGGTTTAGGAGCTCCCTTGAGTTAGTGTTAACATTAGACTTCTTCAAGAAGGCTTTAAGAATGTCTGAAGTATTTCCTCCTGGAGATCAGTTGCCATAGCAATGCTGCAGTCAGGGAATCATGGAGTCACACAGCACGGAGACAGGCCCTTCAGCCCATCAACCAACCACCCATCTGCACCAATCCTACCTTAATCCCATTTTTATCCTCCCCACATTGTCATTGTCCCCCCCCCCTCCCCAGCTTTCACACAGCAGCCAAGGTCACAAACAGGTCAGACTAGATAGGGAGTGCAAATTCACCTCCTTGAACAGAAGCTACTGTCGTTGGAACATTGGTGCCTTGTGGATTTTAATGAAAATGCAATAAATGTACGACCTCAATGCACTCTGCACTGACTCAGTGTAACTGCACTGTGTAATGAATTGACCTGTACGAACAGTGTGCAAGACAGGTTTTTCACTGAACCTCAGTGCAAGTGACAATCATAAACCAATTCCAATTCCAATAAATAAACCCTAAAGTCAGATTGCCACAAACATTGAGCACGGTTTCACTGTTTACCCAAGTAGGACTGGTGCTTCCAGCTGCTCGCCCAGCTGCCTGGCACTGTAATCGTTGTGCTGGTGCTCCCAACTGACGGACACCCCGTACACATGATCAAGTGTCTGGGACACCAGCGGGATGGACGGGGATGGATTTGTCGGCTGCTGCAGGGCTGCAGACATCTCCTGCGGGGTGGGAATGGTACGGGACACTTCCATGTGCCTCCTCTCTCCGCCCACACCCTGACCCCATCCCCCACCGAGCTGGGTGGAGCCGAGCAGAGATGGGAGCACTGAGCGGACTCGCTCACGCTCTCCCTGAATCCGTGAGGCCTGCCGACGGCCAGTCTTCCCGCTCCTGTACGCTCTCCCGCCGCCATCGCCGTCTCCGTTCATTTCTGACTTATGAGCAGTTCAGGTTGTGAACCGTTCTCAGGAGCAGAACCCTGTCGTAACCCAGGGACTGTCTGTACTGGGACAAGTCAGCAACAGGGGCAAAGTCAGGTGTTTTACACTGACAACAGTGTGCCCAGTGAGATGGTGAATGTGAATGAGCAGAGATTTGCCGGGGACTGGAGAGAGAGGGTGAGGTTCACATAATAAAGATGGATTGTCAGAAGAAATAGACATGGGGACGAAACACTGTCAGTGAGGGTTGGCCCAAGTGGTAGGTTTCCCCACAGATGGTATCAGGAATATTGATCCTTTTTTCTGTAATGTCCAACACGATCCTATATATTGTTTCGTTAGCTGGGCAATGTGAACAGCCTGGCATGTGTAAAATGCAATGTAAGGCTGAAATATTTTGATTCCTTTGATTTTTATACGATTATTAAAGAAGGCTGGACAAGAGCCGACATTCAACCACGTCACCTCCTCGATATGTCCTGTAATGCTCTGCTTTGCCCATTTAATCTATGAAGCACACAGTTTGTACAAATGCCCCCAATGAAACAGAACTCCAGATCGTCTGAGATTCCCAGGGACCCACCATTCAAGCCAAGCTGGCCGAGTTCTGCAGCTGTCACTCCCTAAACCAAGGCAGTGTACGAATCATCTCAGCCTGGTAGACTCTTGTTGCTATTGTACTAACTTGTATTTGTTTAATGATGTTTACATAATAAAATATCCTGAGGTAGAATGGACAGATGTTAAATAATGATTGGAAGGAGATTATCACAACTTGATCAGAAAGCTGTGCTTGGAGGAAGGTTTTACAATCACAACACAGTGAGGTTTAGGAGGGAGATTCTGGGGAGCAAGGCCCAGGTAGGTGAAGGCTCACCGCAGCACTTGCATTCACTCAACCAGCTGTGTTGATGAGGAAATAACATTCCTTCCTGGGAATGGAATCTCGGAGAGGGTATACATAACATAAGGCCGTTTGGCCCATCCAGTCCAACGACAGTTCTATCCCACTGCCCTGCTTACTCTAATAGAAGTGGGTTTCCAGTTTCTTTTTGAACCCATGACCAAATTATCCTCCACTACTCCTTCTGCAGGAAACGCATTCCGGATTGTGATATTTGGTCTTTCTTTCTGGTAGTGGTTGCAGTGGGCGTGGCCTTAGTGCAGTGCATCTTTACATGGTCTACACTGCAGGCAAGGTCAGACTAGACACAGAGTACAGATTCATCTCCTTGAATAGAAGCCACTGTTGAGGAGCATTGGTGCATCATGGGTTTTACTGAATGTGTAATAAATAACACTCATAATCAGATTGCCACAAATATTGAATCATTTTCATTCCAGCTCAGCCGGCTCCTGACCCTCCATCAATGGGAACAGTTGCTCCCACTCAACCCTATCTGGACCCTCCTCTCCCAGTTCCCCCTCACCTTCCTCTATCCCACAGAAAACAACCCCAGCTTCTCCAGTCTTGACGAAAACCCAACCGACCAATGGTCCTGTCACCACCAGATACTAACACAGTAACAAAGGATTCATCACCAGTAATACTGAAAAATAATCGTGCTTAAGGAATAAAAAGCCTCACCTATACTTTCCTTGTCATCCTTTCCCCTCCTGTCTCTCTCCCCTATCCTATACTCTAACTGCAACTTTACTTTCTAAATAGGATCAATGCTGAGGTTTTTCACAGTGTTTTTAAATGATTATATTTATTCTACTGTCTCCCTGCTTCCACTGTTCATTGGGATCAAGAGCTGTTAAAAATAATTTCCACCCATTATCAGCAACACATGAAACGCCGGTAGAGCTCGTGAGTCAGGCAGCATCTGTGGAGGGTGAAGGCAATGGACAGTTCATGTTTCAGGTCCAGACCAGTGAAGGGTCTCAGACCGAAATGTCGACTGTCCATTTCCTTCCACAGATGCTGCCTGACCCACTGAGTTTCTCCAGCGTTTTGTGTGTTTCTGCAGATCCGAGCATCTGCAGCCACTTGTGTCTCCACTCACTGTTAGTTCTGTAGATTTGTTCTCCATTCGTTAATCTGGACTTTGAAGACTGAGGACGTCACATTGCAGCCTTTGACCTGTTAGGATACAGTTTCCTTGGGCGATGGGAGTTTGTTCTTCGCTCCATTCATGTGAAGCAGTGATCCCAGGAATAGCTTTATTGTCCAAAGGCTTTGTGCTAAAGGTTTGCTTTGTTGGTGCTCCTGCAACCAACAGCACAAAGGCAGACAGAGCTCTCCTGGGTCGTACTAAGTATAACATACCGAATTTTATTCACTCCAATAAAGTTTGCATTTACTGATTATTCCTGTAATTAATGTCCATCCTAGATCCGTATGTGAAGATCCATCTCATGCAGAATGCCAAGAGGCTGAAGAAAAAGAAGACTACCATCAAAAAGAACACGTTGAATCCATACTACAACGAGTCCTTCAGCTTTGAAGTACCCTTTGAGCAGATTCAGGTACGGACAGCCGCTTGTTTGTAAAAGACCTGTTCTATTTTTATTGTCTCCAACAAGCAGGAGTCCAACACTTGACATTTAACACCAACCCCCACCATCAGCACCCTGGAGAGAGGCAGGGATCACCAGTGAAGAGAAGCTTTGGTCAGCCTTCCAAGTACAGGTTGAGACTCTCTTGTCTGGCAACTCCCGTGTTCCGGCTTGTTTTGATTCTGTAGTACAGAACTACACTAATTACCTCATTCTAACTAAGATCTAACTAAGGCTAAAATTAACTAAAATCCATCCTAACCTGTAGCTAATTAACCTACCAGGCAACTTCTGCGATCTCAGACTACAGCATTTCTGACTTACAGAAACTTTGGGTTACTGACAGTTCTTGGAACCCTTACATGACCTGGGGAGTGTCTATACTTAAACAGAATGGTTCTCCTGCTCAGAAGAAGATGATCAAGGGCAGTTTCTGTGGTCTGGATGTTCTGTGGTCCGCCAATGTAAGGATGCCAGACTAGAGCGTTTCGACCTGTAGTCTGCTACAAGAGCAGGTTGGCAGCTTGTGACTACAGCAAGCTCCCAGAGCTGTTCCATCTCCTACAGAGCATGCCAGGAGTGTGGTGGAACACTCCCCAATTGTCTGGGACAGTCCAGCTGCAAGGGCACTCAGAAACTTCAACTCCATTCCAAAGAAACCTGTTTGATTAACATCCTATCCATCACTATAAAAATATTATTCCCACCATCATGGGGACATTGTGATTGCAAACTGCACCACAAATTCAGTGCAGCTTTTTGCCAAGGCTTTTCCAGCAGCAGCTCTCAAACCCGTGACCTCAACCACCACAGAGAACAAGGGCGATGGCCCCATGGTAATGTCATCAACTGCAGGTCTTCTCCAAGTCACACACCGTCCTGACTTAAACATAAATCGCTGATCCTTTGTGCTCATTGGATCTAAATCTCACAGCACTATAGGAGCACCTCTACCAGAAGGAATGTAGTTGTTCAGGAGGGCTGGGTGAGATATGCTGCCCTTGCCAGCACCATCCTTACCCCATGACTGAGCTTTAAAAAACGGAAGATTCAAACAATTTTGAAAACTTTGACAAGTCTAATCTCAATGGAAAGGCTTTGAGACAAAATGTGTTTGTGAAGTGTCCCCTGTGTAAAAACAGAGCTTTGAATCCAATGTTTTCATCTTACCCTGTTTCCATGGTAACTATTGTGCAAGATCCTTTCATTTTAAAAGAATTTCTTATACAGATAATTTTTGAAATTCTCCAACTGTGTCTTTATTCTACAGATTTATGGTATTTCTGTTGTCACCTCATTTTTCAAAGCTATTTCTAACCTGGAGTTGCTGGCTGATGGTTCGGGGTCTGACAGCCTTTGCCGATTCTGATCTTCGATGTGGGTGTATCAGTCTGCATGCGCTCTGACCCTGTTCTCTTGCCTGCCAGAGGCATTGACTCCAAGTGCTAAAAGCTCCAATGTAACACAAATCCTTCCCTTGTTTTGTGGCACTCGCAGGGAAGGTTCCTCTCATGTTTATCTCATTTTGTTCACTGGAGATATAACCCACATCAACACTCTGATGACTTCTTACATCGGTGATGTGTAGGGAAAGAAATACTTTCTCACAGTTAGTGCGATCCTCATCTACATCATCCCCACTTGTGGAATTAACAGTAACTCTGTACAATTATGCCCAGTGTAACCTTTATCCTGTTGAATGAACATGAATATTGTACAGTTGTAGAGAGCTTCTGAGTAAACAGTTACCCTCTACAATTAAGCACAATGTGTCATCCATTTGCCCTCCCTTGGGTTCCAGGGTCTCTCCAGTGCACAACCCCTGGTCTATTGAATAAACAGGAACACTATAGTGTTTCACTCGGAGGAGCCCTCTTCCTGCTGAATAAACAGAAGTTAAGTTTAATTATAGAGTGTGTGATCGCATTGAATAGATTTAAGTCTTCTGTTGCACATTCATAGTGAGTGGCCCTCAACCCAGTGATTAAACGGTGTATTCAGACACATAGAAAGCCCATGCAATGAGTAACACGTATCCTACTCGATAGTAGTAATACTGACCATTTCCACAATGAGTAACACCTACCTTGCTGAATGAACAGATCCAGTTGCTGTACAGTGAGTAACACAACTCTTCTGAATAAGCCAGAACTCACACAACCTACGCACCAGTACAATAACGAATCAAGGAACAACTGCAGCTGCTAGAGTCAGTTCTCTGCAGCTTGTTCTCTCAGTGACCGTGTGGGGTTTCTCCAGCTGCTCCACATTGCTCCCACGTCCCGGAGATGCGCTGCTGGGTTAATTGGCTGCTGTAAATTACCCATTAGGCAGGTTAATGGCAGAAAGGATCAAAGAGGAGTTGATGTGGCTGTGTGAGAGAGAGTAAAACTTTATAAAACTTTATTTCTACAGCATGGTAACAGGCCCTTCTGGCCCAACTCCACGCCGCCCATTTAAACCCATGTTAACCTACCTGTACGTCCTTGGGGAAACTGGAGCACCTGGAGGAAACCCACGGGGAGAACGTACAAACTCCTTACAGACAGCGACGGGAATTGAATCCTGATCGCTGGTGCTGTAATAGCGTTACACTAACCGCTACGCTACCGTCCTGCTATGTTGGCTCAGGAAATAAGGAGAGGGGAGGGGGACCAATAGGGTTGTTCCCTGGGAACCAGCACGAGCTGAGGTGCTGAATTGCCTCTGACTTTCTTGTTGTAACCGATGAAGGTAAGCACGCCGTACGCCTTCTTTCCCACCCCATCTACTTGTGTGGCCACTTTCAGGGAGCTTTGGCCACTCTCCACATCCAATTGTGCCATCACTGACCCCATCACTGACCCAGGCACTTCTCTCACTACACAAAAACGCTTCACTTCAGAGAAAATATTTCCATGGAATATACAGTACCTGCACATCTCATCCAAACATTTTACATAGCTTCATCCAATACCTTTGTACAACACAGTAATACAAAGGGCAATCACAACTTTGTTATGGACACACCACCTCAGCCAATCCCTCTAGTGCTTTGCGTTGAGTGGAAGTTGCATTTGTAGCCTTCCCCCATTGGTCCTTTGCTTTGGTCCCACCTCGCCCGAGTGTGTTCCACACATAATCCTGGTCCTAAGAACACGCCCATCACCAATGCTCAATGAGGGATAGTTTGTTCTGCGAGAAGGGCAGCCAATTCTTGGCGGATCACAGGACTTCTTTAATTGAACTGATGGTCTTTCAGTGGTAATTGCGCCTCTCTCAGTGTACGTCCCTGGGTACAGCATCTTGTGTTGATGGGGATGAACTGGGACAGAGGTCCCAATGATGCAAATGGTGCAGAGTCCAGGATTTGGAGCAGGTTCTTCTCCTTGCATGGACAAATGAGATGTCCTAGTCCTGGTTCTAAGGACTTATCTAGTAAAGGGCCCAATATATGACTGGAAGTTGATGGATGGACAACACTGGGAGTTTCTGGAATTGAATTTACCAAACTGTGCCTTGCCTTTGCTGGATGAGAAGTAAGAATTTGTGTCTTGCAGAAAGTCCAAGTGGTCATCACCGTTCTGGATTACGACAAACTGGGAAAGAACGAAGCGATTGGCAAGTGTTTTGTGGGCTGCAATGCCACGGGCGCCGAGCTTCGACATTGGTCGGACATGCTGGCCAACCCCAGGCGACCCATCGCACAGTGGCATACTCTTCAGCCCGAGGAAGAGGTGGATATCGCCCTGGGAATCAAGACGTCATGATACCACACTCGGGCCATTAGGTTTTGCAGTAGTTGAATAAGCTTTGAACAGCCGTTTGTTTTCTGTGGCTATTTGTAAAATATATCACAAACAAGTTGTTGATGAGCCTACACATGTACCTGTTTCAGGATGTCACAGTGTGTTCAGAATAACCTTGAATAAGCCCAGGTGTTTCTCTACTTTTCAGGTGGCCTGGGCTCAGTGATTATATTCAAGGAAACTGTTTTTATTCGAGACCTGGTTGTATTGTTATTCTACTTTCATTCTATGACTGTGTAGCGTTGTGCCTGTTTTGTAAGGAGGAAGTTGGAAAGAGGGATGAGATGGGTGGAGAGGAAATGTAACTGGAAAGGGAAGACAAAAGTGCGGGTAACGTGAAAGGTACAAAAGAGTTGACGGAGGAATAAGAGAACCGACTGTACAACGAGCCCTAAAACGATCAGAGATTGGGGTGAGCAGACAGAATTCTATTTTGTGAACAGAAGTTTGATCTGTTGAATAAACCTTAAGTTATTGTTCCTCATGGGCTGTGACTGGTGCTGGTTACTGTAAGCTGCTCGTCCAAGTCATGGGCCCACCAGCCAAACTCTGCACACGTCTGGGGAGGATGTAGAGAACCGTTGAAGCTGCCCACCAACCCAACCGCCCCTTCACCACCACAGCCAGGCAGGGTGCAGCCAGCAGCTACCACTGAGGTCCCGTCCTTTTACAGGGGGCAAAGCTTCAGCTTCTGTCCAAACCTTGTAAGTTTTTACATGTCTCTGAACAATCTAAAGTCATTAAAATTGATGTAAGTAATTAAAAATAGTTTAAAAATAAAATTGATTGAAAGCTGGAAATGCTAGAAAATAATTAAAATCATTTACATTAAAACAAGGAGAAGAGAACGAATTGAACATCCCTTTTTCTTCCTGATCTCCAGGCTGGGAATCCCCAGTGAAATGAATGGAGTTTCTGGCCCTACACCAGAACTGGCGCAAGGAGGAAAATCAAAAAAGACTGCAGATGCTGGAAATCTGAAATAAAAACTGAGAAAGCTAGAAACACTCAGCAGGTCAGGCAGCATCCGTGGAAAGAGAAACAGTCAACAATTCAGGTCTGAGACCCTTTTGAATCTGAAACGTTAACTCTTTCTCTTTCCACAGACGCTGTCTGACCTGAGTAGAGATGCAGAGACAGTGTCTCCAGTGTTACGCATAGTCCCGGCATGTTGAGTGATGGATGCACCACGTCTGTCAGTCAGGTTATCCCAGGGTCACAAGCCCAAGGAAGTCTTGGACTCACATACCCAGGAGCAGAAAAACACTGATGGTTCCCTTTGCATTTTCCAGCTACAGCCACCACAATCCAGCTCAAAAAGATCTCGACACATACATAATACCACATTCACATCAGTTGCTTTACTGTTATGAACCTGAATTAACGTAGTACGGTAACATGGCCTAAGAGCAAGATGCAGCCGAGAGCCCCATACCAGTGCATACCAACCCAACCACCCTTTCACCACCACAGCCAGTCAGGGTGCAGCTACCAGCAAGATGCATACCAGTGTGCTGGTTCACAAGAGCAGTTACTACCTACTCTGAATGACAAGATGGAAATCTACTGACTAACATAGAGCAGAAGTTGAATGCAACGCCAGTTGTTCGTGCTCCCTCAGACGAGTGCAAGAGTTTAGAGTCAGGCATATGTTCAGGGCAGATCAATGATTACACAGAACTGCTCTGGAGCCTATACAGTGCTCAGTAAATTGGGATTACACAGAGGTTTCCCTGAAGCCTGTGAATGCCATGGCAAAAGAAGTCGTCGTTCTCAGAACAAAAATTCATTGAATCTTACAGCACAGATCAAGGCCATTCATCCAACAGAGACATCCAATTAGTCCCCTGTCCTTTCCCCTTGCAATTGCCATTTTCTCCCTTTGTCTATTTATCTCACAATCTTATCTAATGGTACAGGCACATAGTCCCTGAAAGTGACGTCACAGGCAGACAGGGTGAAGAAAGTTTTTAGCACGCTGGCCTTCATCAGTCAGGGCACTGAAAGTAGGAGTTGGGATGTTGCAGTTGTGCAAGTCATTGGTGAGACCACACTTGGAGTATTGTGCACAGTTTTGGCCACCCTGTTATAGGAAATATTCCACTAAAGTGGAAAGAGCACAGAGAAGATTTACGAGGATGTTTCCAGGACTCGAGGGCCTGAGTTATAGGGAGAGGTTGGACAGGCTAGGACTTTATTCCTTGGAGCGTAGGAGACTGAGAGGTGACCTTTATAGAGGTCAATAAATCATGAGGGGTATCGATAGTGTGAATGCACACTGTCTTTTTCCCAGGGTTGGGGAACCAAGAACCAGAGGGCATAGGTTTAAGGTGAGAGGGGAGAGATTTAATAGAAACCCGTAACTTTTCCACACAGAAGGAGGTCAGTATATGGAACGAGCTGCCAGAGGAAGTGGTAGGGGTGGGTACGTTAACAACATTTAAAAGACACTTTGACACTAGGAAACATTTAGAGGAATATGTGTCAAACAAAGGCAAATGGGACTAGCTTATATGGGGAATCTTGGTGGGCATGGACCAGTTGGGCCAAAGGGCCTGTTTCTGTGCTGTATGACTCTATGACTCTTGGAATCTGTGATAAAACCTGCTGCCATTGGCCTCTTATGGAGCCATAGGAGGTCATTGCTCCAATTCCAATCATCCCATTCCTGTGAAGGGCCTTTCCAATTCCCGTCTGAAGGTTCTGACTGACTCACTTGCCAACAGCACTTTCCAGACCATCAGAAAGCAGAAGACTGCAGATAAAAACAGAAACTGGCAAAAGAAGTCGCTCCCTCCAGCAAGTAGGGAGCGACATTTCAGTTCTCCATTTCTCAGACCTGCTGAGTATTTCAGCATTTTCTGTTTTTACTTCAGAGTTCCACAACACAACCACTGTTTGTGTAGAGAAACATTTCTCCTTACCTCCCTCCTGTGTCTTTACCCATCAATTTGGAAATGTGCCCTCTGGTCCTTGATCCCTCTGCTAATGGGGTCAGTTCCCCTTTACACTATCTAAACCCATTCTGATCTAGGACATGTCCATCACATCTCCTCTCCACCTCCGTTGCTTCAAGGGGAACAAGCACATCACTGAAACCCATCATAGTAAAACTCTTCTGCAGCCTCTCAGACCAGACCTGGACCCATCCTCCATGAGGGGCAATTTATGGAAAGGAGTTGTCCTAGGCCCACCTCAGACTCCACTGCCAACTACTTCCAAATTCTCTTGAACTTGTTTGAACAGTTGGATCTGTGTATTTCCTTCAACAATGTCAGTGGTTAGAATTAAAGCAGAAAGTGTTGGAAATGTACAGGAATTCAGATAACATCTGTGGAGAGAGGAGCTGAGTTAATGTTGTGGGGCACAGGGGAGACAATATCCGTTCCTCGTGGAGCCCACTGCACAATTTTTCATCAGTGATCTTTGGACAACTTTTGCCGTCATTTAGTTATCAGCAGAGCAAATATATTCACTATGTTTAGGTATAACATAGCAAATACTGGTAGCCCTGTGCCTGCCCTGTTAGTGGACTAATACACAGAGGGAGGGCAGTCATACAGGTGTGTTTATCATTCGTTAGTAACAGGGGTTTCATGGTCTACATGTCAATCAGCCTCAATAGCAGATGCCAATGGCCCAACGTCAAGTGGCCTGATGCACAGAATAGACGGAATTATTTGAAGATCTGGTTGCAACTGGGGGACTTTGGTCAACATGAAGTAAGTATCACTCAACATCATCGTACTTATGGTGTAATTAAGGGCAGGACAGGGTCACTGCTAGTAGAGCCACTGCCTCACAGTGCAAGAAACCCGGGTTCAATCCCGACCTTGGGTGCTGTCTGTGTGGAGTTTGCACGTTCTCCATGTGACCATGTGGGTTTCCCCCGGGTGCTCCAGTTTCCTCCCACATGCAGTGTGGTGGGGTAACTGGGTGCTGTAAGTTGCTCCTGGTGTGTAGGTGAGGGGTAGAAGCTGTGGGAGTTGATGGAAATGGGGGAGGATGAAAATGGGAACAGTGTTGGATTGGTGTAAGGGGTGAGTCGTGGTCAGTACAGACTTAATGGGACGAAGGGCCTGATCCCATCTTGTATCTGTGACTCTGGCCCAAAAAAGTTGCAACTTCACTGTAGAAATTGATGTAGTTTAAACGTGCTTCCCTGCTGTTGCAGGATAATGAGTAACCAATGGGGGTCCTCATTAAAGTGTACAAAATATGAAAAATTTGGAAGTGATAGGCTCAAAATATCACTTCAAAGCAGAACAAAGGACAGAAGGAACCTTGCACAAAGCATGATGGACATTTGGACAAATGTATTGGATGTGAGTTGCAGAGTTTAAGGTGGATGTTGGGGTGGGAAAGTCACAAATCTAAACTTCAGTGACTCAATGCTTCTCTCTCTCCCTCATCTGTTCCGACTGGGGTGAACCACTTTGCAAATACATCGAGTATTGTCCAAGCCCACCCTCTTCAGGAGAATGTTGATCATTACAAATGTTAAAGTCAAGTTGAGTTTACTGTCAGATGCACAAGTCCATGTGTGCACAGGTGCAATGAAAAACTTACCTGCAGCAGCATCACAGGCACAGAGCATCAGATAAGCAGCACTCACAAGAAAAACATAAATTACTCATAAATTGTACATAATTTTTACAAGAAAGAACACAATTAGAACAAAAAAGTCAAAGTTAATTTTAGTGCAAAGTGACCAAAGTGGTCCCAGTGTTGCAGCACTGAGGCAGTGATTAGGGTTGTACCGGTTGGTTCAAGAACCGAATGGTTGAAGGGAAGTCACTGTTCCTGAACCTGATGGTGTGGGGACTTCAAGCTTCTGTAACTCCTGCCCGATGGGAGCTGCAAGAAGATGGCACAGCCCGGATGGTGGGGATCTTTGATGATGGTTGTTGCCTTCTTGAGGCAGCGCCTCCTGTAGATACTACCGATGGTGGGAGTGGTGTTTAAGAGGCTTTTAGATAGGCACATGAATATGCAGGGAATGGAGGAATGTGGATCAGGTGCAGGCAGAAGGGACTAGTTTAATTTGGCATCGTGTTCGGCACAGACACCTTGGGCCGAAGGGTCTGTTCCTGTGCTGTACAGTTCTGTGTTCTATGGGACAGAGATTCCCAGGAGTTTGAGGGCCTGTGGCATTTCTTCAAGAAGGCTTTGAGCACATTGTTGAATCTTTTCTCCCATCTACCTGGCAACTTCTTCTCATGACAGCGCTCGGAATAGAGTGTCTGTTTCAGGAGCCTGGTGCTGGGCACGTGAGCAACATAACCTGCCCAACACAGCCAACTGTCTGTAACTGGGACCTCGAGACTGGTGATGTCATGGCCACTTCCCTTCAATGCTTCAACCTCTCCTCGGAGGCTCCAAAGCAAAAAAAATCTTTTCTTGGGAGATGAAGTGCATTGAATGCTGACCGTAATGGAGCAGTTTGGGCATGGTTATGGACTGAACAACCATTCTTCACTCCACTATTTTCTCAGCCCACTATTTCTAATCTGTGGTCTGAGGGATTTATTACTAAGTAGAGGTATGGCTCAGGGACAAAGTGCCAACTGATTGCTCTCTGAGTGAGGCAATGATAGATTTAAAGCAATTTCACCACTGTGAATTGCAGAGAAACTACTATACTCAAAAAAAAGAAATCTTGTAGCTTAGTGTGAAAAGAACTTGCAATAATACCTTTTCACAGTATCAAGAAATCCTAAAGAAGCTATTATTCAATTTTCTTTTGGATATGTGGTTGGTTTTGTTGGTAGACAAATGCTGCAGGCAAATTCTGCACAGGAAGACTCCATAAAACATGCAGAGGATGTCACTGCCCAAATAATTGTCGAGTAGGTATTCCTATAGTCAGGGCACAATTCTGTGAATTGTAGTGGGGATCCAATACACTCATATGTACCCCATTAACACAGCATAAGTGCTCATTAACTACACCGGCATGTGCAGAATCTTGCTGTATCCAGAATTGATTCTTGCAACAGTGCCTGGACCTTCAACAGCACCTCAACCAAATGGACTTTTACAGCAATCCAGTAGTTCCACTGTTACCAGTCTTGGTTTTGTACTCCAGATTATGTAATTCATCGAATTAAAATTTCCCAGCCACCAAGGACGGAACTTGAACTCACTTGTTCAGTTAATTAGCCCAGGCTTCTGGATTGCTAGTCCGGTTGCATACTGTTCTGTTTAGAGAGATACAGCACAGAAACAGCCCACTGAGTCCATGCCAGACATTTACACTAATTCCAGTTTGTTTATTCTCCCCATATTCTCTTTAGCTACCCCCAGATCCCACCCCTCATCTGCACACTAGGGGCAATTTACAGCGGCCAATTAACCCACCAATCTGCACATCTCATGCATGTGGGAGGAAACCAGAGCACCCGGGGAAAACCCACACGGTCACAGGGAGAACGTGCAAATTCCACACAGATAGCACCAGGCGTCAGAATTGAACCCCGTCCTCTGGAGCTGTGAGGCAGTGGCTCTACTACTGGGTTGTGAACCGTTTCTGTTCCCTAAAGGTGGTGCAATGGCTGCAGGCACCCAGCAATCAGTTGGCATTACATTCGTGCATTAGTCAGTGGCTGTGCAGCAGGTCAGTGAATGTCTTATTCAAGGTCCAACTGCTGGCAAATTCAACGGTGCACCAGGTGCAGGTTCTTGTGTGCTGGGAATTAGAATTGGGATTGGTTCATTATTGTCACATGTACGGAGATACAGTGAAAAACTTAGTTTTGCATGCCATCCATACAGATTATTCCGTACATCAGTGCATCGAAGTAGTACAAGGGAACACAAGAACAAAATGCAGAATATAGTATTACAGTTACAGAGAAAGTGCAATGCGTTTCGTCAGGAGGATCCTGTTGGAGATAGCCTACCCTACATCATCCCCGCCAATCACGTCTTGCCAGATGGTTACATCTGTTCCTAATCTGGTGTTGGTACTTGCCCAGTAAAGGAATAATTTATGTTAATACACTTGAAAAGGTGCTTTTCTCTAATACCTTTCACATTCGATGCGCCTTACCGAGGTACTTTTAAAGTTCATTCATGTTCTAAATTAGGAAACATAGCAGTTGATGTGTGCACAGCAAGATCACAAAACAGCAAGGTGCTAATTCATTTTAGTAGCATTGCTGGAAGAGTAAATATTGGCCAGGAATTGTGTGAATCTTCCCTGTTTTCTGCAATCACAAAGAAGGTACGCTAGCGGCTCTGCTTTGTTAGGAGTTTGAGGAGATTTGCTACGACACCAAAGACTCTTGCAAATTTCTGCAGGTGTACGGTGGAGAGCATTCTGACTGGTTGCATTACCGCCTGGTACGAAGGCTCCAATGCGCAGGATCGCAAGAGGCTGCAGAGGGTTGTAGACTCAGCCAGCTCCATCATGGGCACAACCCTCCCCACCATCAAAGACATCAAGAAGGCGGCATCCATCACTGAGGACCCTCACCACCTGGGACATGCCCTCTTCTCGTTACTACCACCAGGGAGGAGGTACAGGAGCCTGAAAACCCACACTCAACGATTCAGGAACAGCTTCTTCCCCTCTGCCGTCAGATTTCTGAATGATCCATGAACCCATAGACACTACCTCATTGTTCCTCTTTTGCACTGTTTATCTATTTTTGTAACTTATAGTAATTTTTATGTCTTTATGTCTTGCACTGCCCTGCTGCCACAAAACAAATTTCATGACATATGTCAGTGATAATAAACTTGTTTCTGATTCTGTTCAAAGTAGTGCCATGAAATATTTAACTTATTCAAAAAGTCAGAGCCTCTGACAGTGCAGCACTCCCTCGGTGCAGCAGGCTTTTGTTGCCAATGGTGGGACTCGAACCCACAGTCTTCAGACTCAGGGCTGCCCGTGGGCGGGGAGGAGAAGTGTCACGTGACCGGTGGCAGCTCGGGGCTCGGCTGCAGTTCGTGGCAGCTCCTGGTGGCGGCGCCGTGCCCGGCGGACCGCGCAAAGCGCGCGCCCGCTTCAAATCTCCCCGCGCGCCGCCGCGGACCGTTGGCCCCTCGTTGCCATGGAGACCGCGTCCTCCGCCAAACCGGTAGTCCCACCTTCGCCCCTTCACGATTGGCTATGCGGCAGCGATTGCGGGGGTTCTTCCGGCCAGGACGAGGTTTGATTGGTGCAGAGGGCTGTCTGTCAATGGGCGGAGATTCCGCGGTTCACTTTCGGCCTGCGGTGAGTTTACAAAATTGGGTCTCGGCGAGTTTACCGGCTGAAGGTTGATCACAAAAAGCGCGGCGGTTACCGGGCCCGGTCCGTGAGAATTGCGTCCAGTAGACGTCTGGCAGGGAAAGGTGGGAGTGAATGGTTGGTGTGGGGGTCATGACCTGGGACTGGGGTCTTGGACTGGGATTGGGGTCATGGACGGATTGAGGGTCAAGGATTGGGGTCATGGACTGGGATTGGGGTCATGGACGGGTCATGACTGGGGATTGGGGGTCATGGACTGGGATTGGGGTCATGGACTGGGGTCATGACTGGGGACTGGGGGTCATGGACTGGGATTGGGGTCATGGACTGGGGTCATGACTGGGATTGAGGTCACTGACTGGGGATTGAGGGTCATGGACTGGGATTGGGGTCATGACTGGGGATTGGGGTCATAGACTGGGATTGGGGGTCATGGACGGATTGAGGGTCAAGGATTGGGGTCATGGACTGGGATTGGGGTCATGGACGGGTCATGACTGGGGATTGGGGGTCATGGACTGGGATTGGGGTCATGGACTGGGGTCATGACTGGGGACTGGGGGTCATGGACTGGGATTGGGGTCATGGACTGGGGTCATGACTGGGATTGAGGTCACTGACTGGGGATTGAGGGTCATGGACTGGGATTGGGGTCATGACTGGGGATTGGGGTCATAGACTGGGATTGGGGGTCATGGACGGATTGAGGGTCAAGGATTGGGGTCATGGACTGGAATTGGGGTCATGGACTGGGGTCATGACTGGGGATTGGGGGTCATGGACTGGGATTGGGGTCATGGACTGGGGTCATGACTGGGGATTGGGGGTCATGGACTGGGATTGGGGTCATGGACTGGGGTCATGACTGGGGATTGGGGGTCATGGACTGGGATTGGGGTCACTGACTGGGGATTGAGGGTCATGGACTGCGGTCTTGACTGGGGTTTGGAGTCATGAACTGGAATTGGGGGTCATTGACTGGGATTGAGGGTCATGGACTGGGGTCATGAACTGACATTAGGGTCATGGCATAATCACGTTTGAAGGTGATAAATCTGCGGATAAAGGCTTCCAGCTGAAAAGTCTGTGTGGATCAGGACCAGAATATTCCTACAATATTCCTGGAGATAGTGACCATAACTCCTTGACCTTTACTGTAGCCTTGGAGAGGGATAGGAGCAGACAATACGGGAAAGTATTCAACTGGGGGAGGGGGAATTGTGATGCTATTAGGCAGGAACTTGGGAGTGTAAATTGGGAACAGATGGTCTTGGGGAAGTGCACAGCGAAAATGTGGAGGTTGTTTAGGGAGTACTTGCACGGGGTTCTGGATAGATTTGTCCCATTGAGGCAGGGTAAGGATGGTAGAGTGAAGGAACCGTGGTTGACACGAGATGTAGAATATCTTGTTAAGAAGGAGAAAGAAACTTAACTGAAGTTTAGAAAGCATGGATCAGACAGGGCTCTGGAGAGTTACAATGTAGCTAGGAGGGAGTTTAGAATGGACTTAGGAAAGCTCGAAGGGGGCATGAGAAGTCCTTGGCGAGTAGGATCAAGGAGAATCCCAAGGCGTTCTACACATATGTGAAGAATAGGAGGATGACTAGAGTGAGGGTAGGACTGATCAGGGATAAAAGAGGAAACATGTGCCTGGAGTTGGAAGAGGTAGGGGAGGTCCTTAATGAATACTTTGCTTGAGTTTTCACCAGAGAGAGAGACCTTGATGTTTGACAGGATGGAGTACACAAGGGCATGTCGCCGTGAGGGAGAGGATGTGCTGGCACTTTTGAAAAACATTAGGATAGATAAGTCACCAGGGCCGGACAGGATATATCCGAGGTTATTACGGGAAGCGAGTGAAGAGATTGCTGCACCTTTGGTGATGATCTTTGCATCCTCACTGGCGACAGGAGTAGCGCCAGATGACTGGAGGGTGACAAATGTTGTTCCTTTGTTCAAAAAAGGAGTAGGGATAACCCTGGGAATTACAGACCAGAGAGTCTTACTTCAATGATGGGCAAATTACTGGAGAAGATTCTTAGAGACAGGATTTATGGGCATTTGGAGAAGCATAGGCTGATTAGGGACAGTCAGCATGGCTTTGTGAGGGACAGGTCGTGCCTCATAAGCCTGATTGAATTCTTTGCGGATGTGACAAAGCACATTGATGAAGGTTGAGCAGTGGATGTGGTGTACGTGGATTTTAGTAAGGCGTTTGATAAGGTTCCTCATGGAAGGCTCATTCAGAAAGTCAGGGGATAAGGGATCCAGGGAAACCTGGCTGTGTGGATTCAGAATTGGCTCACTTATAGAAGACAGAGGGTAGTGGTAGATGGAGCGTATTCTGTCTGGAGGTCGGTGACCAGTGGTGTTCTGCAGGATCTGTTCTGGGACCCCTGCTCTTTGTGATTTTTATAAGTGACTTGGATGAGGATGTGGAAGGGTGGGTTAGTAAGTTTGCTGATGATACAAAGGTAGGTGGTGTGGATGGTGCAGAAGGTTGTTGTGGATTGCAACAGGACATTGATAGGATGCAGAGCTGGGCTGAGAAGTGGCAGATGGAGTTCAACCCGGAAAAGTGTGAAGTGATGCACTTCGGGAGATCGAATTTGAAGGCAGAATGCAAGGTTAATGGCAGGACTCTTAGCAGTGTGGAGGAACAGAGGGATCTTGGAGTCCACGTCAGTAGATCTCTCAAGGTTGCTGCACAGGTCAATAGGGTTGTTAAGAAGGTGTATGGAGTGTTGGCCTTCATTAGTCGGGGTATTGAGTTCAAGAGCCTTGAGGTAATGTTGGAGCTCTATAGAACTCTGGTTAGACCACACTTGGAGTATTGTGTTCTGTTCTGGTCGCCTCATTATAGGAAGGATGTGGAAGCTTTAGAGAGGGTGCAGAGGAGATTTACCAGGATGTTGCCTGGATTGGAGAGCATGTCTTATGAGGATAGGTTGAGTGAGCTAGGGCTTTTCTCTTTGCAGAGAAAGAGGATGAGCGGTAACTTGATAGAGTTGTACAAGATGATAAGAGGCATAGATCAAGTGGACAGTCAGAGACTTTTTCCCAGGGTGACAATGGCTAACATGAGGGGGCATAATTTTAAGGTGATTGGAGGAAGATATAAGGGGGATGTCAGGATAAGTTTTTTACACAGAGTGGTGGGTGTGTGGAACACACTGTCAGCAGAGGTTGTGGGGGCAGATACACTAGGGACATTTAAGAGACTCTTAGATAGACACATGGATGATAGAGAAATGGAGGGCTATGTGGGAGGGAAGGGTTAGTTAGATCTTAGAGCAGGATAAAATGTCAGCACAATATTGTGGGCCGAAGGGCCTGTACTGTAATGTTCTATGTGAACATATCCAAGAACCACATACCACAGTGTGACATTTTAGAAGCCACAGTGTTGTTGGTAAAAAAAATCAATAAATAATGTAGCAACAAACTTAGGTAATTGTTTGTTCATTGAGTGCTCACATGGATTTGGGGCCAATTCAATACAAATTACACTCATATCAGCCAGGGAAGTACAGGCATCCCTCTTGCCTAGTTTTGCCGTGGCAGGTGACGCACACATCTTTAACACTGTTACAGCAGATCTCCCTATTAATGCCAGATGTATATTGTATATTACCCCATCACACCGAGGGAAACATCGAAGTGGGTGCCGGTATGTTGTCATCCTGTGCCTTTACTTCCCATGTCACTCAGCTTACACTGAGAGCTAACATGATCCAAGTGGCATCTCTATCCCATGTTCTGCAAATATAAATTAAACTATGGTGCATTCATGAATGGCATGGTGGAATTCCTCTTCTAATAATGTTTTGCCATCTGTAAACATTAAGGAATATATCCTTTTTACACCCTTTGGAGTCAAACATCTGGACAACAGTTTTTACTGTAACTGGTGATGTAAATGCTACCTGTGACTGTTGGAGGTGAGAGTACCATCTCTCTGATTATGGCTTTGGAGGGAAACTAAAGTTGTAGATAAGTTAAGTCAGCATCAGAAGGAAGAGGTCCTCACCACAGCAAAATGATGGTCATAATTCTTAGAAGACAATGCTGCAAATGACCAGAAACCTAATTCTTTCTAGCTTGATGGACCATTGCAGTGTATTCGATGTCATTGTTTGTTTATCCCTCAGACTCGTGGCAAGAAATGACTGCCTGTGGGACTGGGGAGGGATTCGGAGCAGTGACCTGGTGGGGGTTCAGCCCAGCAATGGATTTCCAAAAAGAAGGTGAGAACAATTTGAAAAATTTGAAAACGATTTGAAAAATAAAATTAATCATAGTAACTTTAACTCCTTAAACTCTCTCCGTCGGAGTATATAGAGGTAGTATCACAATCAGCTGCATTTGGTTCAGGCAGCTGGACTGCCACCCAATCAACATCTTAAAATCATGTTATTTTGTGGTGGGGGATGGATGGAGGTGTGGGAGGGAACAAATGCAGTTAGGCGTGTTTTAAAACCAGGGTTTACCCCAGAGGGTGCTCAGAAGGTTTAGCAAATGACAATGGAGTTTGAGGAACAGGACTAGGCTCAGAATATTTATAGTTAAAAATAGATTGCTATCCAAAATCCAGGCTGTGAAGTAAAAGTAAAACTGTAATTTAAGATAATCTAGCATAAGAAAAATAAATAAATTAGAAATATCTCTGAGCATGAAACCATTGAAAACTCAGTTGGAGATTTTGTCATTTGAGTCAGAAAGTTAGAAATGTATTGTGTAAGACAATGTGAAACTAACTGGGAGGACAGAGAGAGGCTCCTAAAGGATATGGACAAGCAGAGTGAGTGGGTGAGAATACGGCAAATGGAATATAATGTGGAAAAATGTGAGGTCATCCATTTTGGCACATACAATAAAAAAAGCAGGGTATTTGTTAAATGATCAGAGACTGGGTAGAGTGGACGTTCAAGGGGACTGGGCATGCTTGAATGCAATTCATTGAAGTTCAACATTTGAATACAGGAATAAGGAAGCTTTATTACAACTGCAGTATTGTTCAGAATCTGATCTCCTTACCTAAGACAGGATGTACTTGCTATAGAGGGAGTGCAACAAAGGTTCACCAGACTGGTTCCAAGAAAAGTAGGTGTGCGGTATGAGGAAAGATTGTGTAGATTGGAGTTGTATTCTCTATAGGTTAGAAGAATAAGAGGAGATCTGATTGAAACTTGCAAAATTCTTAAAGGGTTTAACAGTCTGGAAGTAAGAAGGATGTTCCCCTGGCTGAGGTATGTTATGTGGGACCAAAGCTCTATAAAAGTTTTTGAAACAATGCAGAAAAAAATGTAATGGTAGTTTGGATTAATATTAGTAAAGTGACTAGTCAGGAAGACACTTTTTAAAGCACCAGTTCATTTTAGAATGGGAGCAATGGTCTGACTTCACTGTACTCCCTTTTACAGATGCAATGGGAATAAAATAGAGAGTTTCTTATCAGAATTGATATAAAAGAATAATGCCTACTTAAAATTCAGTTCTACCTATTTCTTCCAACTGCATCTAATGTAGTCTTTGCTTTCTTTATTCTCAGGCTTATCTGCATCAATGAAGGCTCTGCACTCAAATGAAGAGAATGTCCCTGAGCTGCATATCCTCATGGTTGGTGCTGGTGACAGCCGGCATCTCTTAACAACTATCTGCCGGGCTCACCGATGGCCACGGAGAAAGCTTCATGTGAGAACCATGACACAGCAGAATCTCTTTTGAGTTTATTTCCTTCCTTTCCTGAGGCCGTCAATTCATGCTGGAGTATTAGTCTGCTGATGCTGACTGCTTTAGCAGTTCAACATCAGTCTATTCAAGATGGTAGTATCCTCACAAATTGTCAACACATCCATTTTCCAGTGAGGCCTCAGTGCATCAATAATTAGGGATGTGAGCAGTGCTGTTCATGTTTCTCCCCCTCCCCAGTCCCAAGAATTGACGTCAACTGCTGTGACTTTGAAGTGAATGAATACATTTAGCTGCCAACTTGGTTTCTGGGCCCCAGCTTTTCACGGTCTTTGGCAATGATTTGACTGAGGCAACCAAATGGTATATTTCCAAGTTTGCTGATGAAACAAAACCACGAGGGATTGTGAGTAGGGGAGAGAATATAAAGAGGCTTCATTTGGATATAGACGAGCTGAATGAGTGGGCAAGATCTTGGCAGGTGCAACATAATGTAAAAAATTTGATGAGATCCACTTTGGTGCACAAAACAGAAAAGCAAGATTTGTTTTTAAATGGTGAGAGACTGGGTAATGTTGATGTTCAAAGAAACCTAGATGTCCTTGTACATATGTCACTAGAACCAGGGATTAAGATCTCAGAATAAAGGAGCAGGGAATTTAGGCTTGAAGTGAGGAGAAGTTTCTTAGTGCAGAAGGCAGTGAGTCTTTGGAGGAATTCTCTGCCCCTGACGGTGGTGGAGGCTGACTATTGAACTCATTCAGAACAGAGATCAATAGATTTCTGGATATTAAGGGAAACAGGTGATGTGGGGATGGTGCAAGGAAATTGTGTTGAGGTGGAAGATCAGCCATTATCTTGTTGAATAGCAGACTAGCATCGAAGGACCAAGTGATCTACTCAAGTTCTTCTATGTTCATACCTTGCTTCTTGATAATCAGTCACAGTTGCATTGGTGAGTACTGCAGCCTGGAGCATCCCTTCTGGCTGAAGCAACCAGTTTTAAGACAGGCTGATTGTAAAAGAAAACACATATCCAATTAATGGAGACACAAGAGATTCTGCAGATACTAGAATCTGGAGCAACACACACAAAAAGTGCTGGAGGGACTCAGCAGGTCAGGCAGCATCTATGGAGAGAGGACTTGATGAAGGGTCTCGACCCGAAACGTCGACTGTTTATTTCTCTCCATAGATGCTGCCTGAACTGCTGAGTTTCTCCAGCACTTTTTGTACATATCCAATTAATGATTTTTTTTAAAATCATTTTGATGGTGCATTTTTAGATGCTGTTCAACAAAGAATTGTAATGTGCTACCTGTGTTTTACAATCATACTTGGTGTGGAATGACATTTCACTACTTCCTTTTGCCAGTTCTACGTTGTGGAGAATAATTTGGAGCTGATAGGCCGACACCTTCTTTTTCTCACCATTGCTGTGGAGCCCCTGAGGTCAATGGGTTTACAAGGTATATGTACTACCTTCCAGTAACATGTCTGCACTGCACGCTGCTAGTTCACCAGTGTGGTGCTTGCCTTTGTTTTGTCAGACTTCTGAACTAATCACCTCTTTCACATCCCCTTTCCGGTGGTGCTGTCACATTCTCAAACCCTTCAGGAGGGAGGACGGTGTACATGCTCCTGTTTACATCAACGGTGCTGAGGTCAAGAGGGTTGAGAGCTTCAAGTTCCTAGGAGTTAACATCACCAATAACCTGTCCTGGTCCAACCACGTATATGCCATGGCCAAGAAAGCTCACCAGCACCTTTACTTCCTCAGGAGGCTAAAGAAACTTACCATGTTGCTGTCGACCCTCACCAACTTTTATCGATGCACCACAGAAAGCATCCTGTCTGTATGCATCACGACTTGGTATGGCAACTGCTCTGCCCGTGACTACAAGAAACTGCAGAGTTGTGGACACGCCTCAGCACATCACGGAGACCAGCCTCCCCTCCTCGCTGCCTCGGTAAAGCAGCCAGCATAATCAAAGACCCCACCCACCCTGGACATTTCTCTCTTCTCCCCTCTCCCGTCGGGCAGAAGATACAAAAGACAGAAAGTATGTCCCACCAGGCTCAAGGACAGCTTCTATCCTGCTGTTATAAGACTGTTGAATGGTTTCCTAGTACAATAAGATCGATTCTTGACCTCACAATCTACCTCATTATGACCTTGCACCTCATTGTCTACCTGCACCGTACTTTCTCTGTAACTATAACACTTTATTCTACATTCTGTTATTGTTTTACCCTGTACTGCCTCGATGCACTGTGTAATAAATTGATCTGTATGAACGGTATGCAGGGTAAGTTTTTCACTGTACCTCGGTACATGTGACAATAATAAACCTTTTCCAATTCCAATTCCCTTCATTCTACCTCTTCCGTGATGGTCACCAGCATTTCTGTTTCAGATTGCACTACTATACTTTGCACCATTCCATTGTTTTGCGCTCGTTGCTGTATTTATTATTACCATGTACACTGTTTACTTTGTGAGCTTTTCCTGAGTCCGAATCTGAATCAGTGATCACCTTAACTCTCTTTCTCTTTGGCAGAAAAGTCTGAACTCTTGCTTGAATTGTTTGGTAATAGTCTGATAAGGAGTCAAACTGCAACCTATCTGCAGGAGAATGCTAACAACTTTATCCACTACATCACAGACCTTGATTACCTTCATAAGAAACTGCCAATGGTTGACATGTGTAGCCTAAAGGTAGGAGATGAGTGTAGCTTCCCGTAGTTGATAATGAAACAAAAACTGCAGATGATGGAAATCTGAAATAAAAACAGAAAACGCTGGACATGAAACATGAAACGTTAACTCCGTTTCTCTTTCTGCAGATGCTGCCCGACCTGCTGAGCGTTTCCAGCATTTTCTGGTTTTAGCATCTGGTAGTGCCTTGTTTTGATGCAATGTCTTCTCAAAGGGAACAAACACTTGGAAGGAAAGCAATTTCCTTAACACAGTAGCAGGAACTTATTTTCCTCCAGTTGTCATTCATTGATGTCTAATCAAAGCCTAACATTTCCAGTCCTGTTTTTAAAAAGTCTTCATTTCATATCATTGTTATTTAAATATGATAAGTTAATTGTGTATGTATGTGGAGCTTAATGAAACATACACAATCCCAGATAATGTTTGATCAATTTGGATATGGTTCATTTATGTAATTACTTGTCTGTTTTGATAAACTTACTGTTTGTCTTCCTGTCCCTAATGTGGATTATCTGGAGACAAGACCAGAAACAAACATTATGCATAATTGACATTCGTCAGTAAGGCAAAGAGGGGCCTCCAGGTCATCATTGTTTCTTTTTTCTATCCCTCATTCTCTGTTTCTCCCAGACCTACAGAGGTTTCCTTTATTGTTGGTGAACTTACTTCCTCTCCTTTTCATACCACCTCTCTCTCTGTTCCACAAATGTCTATGGTGGATGCAACTATTGACTCATTTACTCCACCCTCCTCTGGGTGGCTATGAGCTTCCTGCAAGCTGTGATAGGCTGCTGGTCTGATCGGCATTGCCTGTGACTATCTTTCCTGCAGTAGATCCCAATAGAAACCCCATGATTAAATATATTGTTTTGTTCTCATTGGAATGGTGTGTATTAATAACTTCTCTTTGACATCAAATTTATGTCCTTTTAATTGATTGCTTATAAACCTAAGGATTGTGCATAACAGGGATTGAGCTGCAAGTCACCCAGGGAGTCACTGGGTGCACATTACCATGGTTTCCAGTGACAATCATACCTTGGTTACTAGCTGCAACTGGCTGTATGAAGCTTAGGATAAGATACTTGAAGCTTAATACTGTAATACAAAAGTTGTTTAACCACTTGTCACCAAAAGATGTGAATGTTTGAGAGTTTGATTTTCAGTTTTAAAATCTTCTTTGCACCTTCCTTATAGTTTAAAGAGAGAGACCAGTTAGAAGCTATTTTTAAATTCTGGAGGAATCCGGATCCAAGGATGTTTCAGATCAATAAGTTATGGGACCTACGAAACAGGCAATACCTGGGCAATCGATATGATTCGAAGCAGGGAGCCTATGACTGGGACTTGCATATGAAATTGCACGATAGAGGAGTAAGTATTAGAGCTCATTGGGCTCCATTTGTTTGAGTTAACTCTAGATGTTTGGTGATGAGAAGACATAGGATTCTCCCTCTGAGGTGTATGACCTCAGCAAATGATCCCTTTCTATGAGTTTTTCAATGTGTTCATAACAAGAATGCACAGATTCAACAGATTTTGAATGCAAGACTGCCAAAGCGCTTGATGCATTCTTCAGATATTAGAAGTCTTTTGAGTGAAACAGCACGGCATAACCAAAGCACTGTTGGAATTGTGTTGTTTGAAATATCGCCCAAAATCCTAAACCCAACACTGGTAGAATTTGGATAGTCATAGTAGTGGCATTGACAATTTAGGGCATTTTGAAAGGCAGACAGGTAAAATTGCTTAGCACAATTTCTGCAATTCGGACTGAGGATTTTGGAGACATGAAAACAAGTCAATAACTCATCACTACTGGGAGGGTGCACTATCGGATCAACAACTTACACAGGTACATCTCCATTGTACATTTGGACATGGGAAATATTCTAATGAATAATAGAAAATGTTTGTTGACCTAAACATTTTTAAATTCTCTTTAATAAGTTCCTTGCTGGATTTTCCATGAGGAACTATAATCATGTAGTTTTCGGTGATGCAATGTCAGAAGCTGAGCAATAATTGTGAAAAGGAATACCAATATATTTCTATCTCTTTAAAATAGCATTTTTTTTCATAATGAGATGATCCACTAAACTCAATAAAAGTTTTCTAATGTTATTGGGCTAAGTCTTAAGCATCATTGTGCTGTTCACATTCTGATACCTTAATACTTTTATCTCTTGTAGGCTTGTGTAATCAACAACCGGCAGTATTATCAATGGAGAGATAAAGGCTTGGCATTTGAGATTCGTGAGGGGTTGTATGATGTTCCCAACAAATCCCTGGCTTCAGGGCTGCTTATGAATTATGTACGTTCAATTTTATATCAAGTATCTGTTTTGTATATTTTGCATAGTATTGAAAAAGTTACACATTTATGGAGAAGATGAAGGAATGTTTTATTACATTTTAAATGAGGGACCTTTTCACTGGCAGTGAGAATGTGGAGCAGCGTTCTTCAATCTTTACCATTGTTTTTTTTACCAAAAAAGAGAACAATTCAAGTAAGTCCACCTGAAGGAGTTACCCAGTACTACTTATGGCCTATCAGGAATACTGATGTTTACCCATTGATATATTCTTGTTTCCTTCATGTGCATCCCCTTGAAAGAAGAGACCACACAAAAGCATTAGGAGATGAATGGAATCAAGAAAAGGGTCCCATCATGAAGAAAGAAAATGAACCTGCTTTTTGCTGGTCTTGCTGTGGAACTTCCTTGAAGTTCTGAACAGAGGAAAAGGAAGCAGTGAAAGTCATACAGAAGGAGAATCAAAATCCGAGTTCAAAAAGTAGCTGAAAGGGTAGCTGATCCTTGGGGAAGGGGAGCAGAATGCACAATTGTGAAGGCACTCTTCTCTGCAGCCTCCCTCTTCTCCATGGCTGCCTGTGTGATGCCAGTGTGACTGACATGAGGATTGTACCTTTAAGGGCTGGCAGTCATTTGTAAGTGCAGTGCAGCAAAGGGGAAGCTGGTTGCAGTGACACCACTCCCATTGGAACCCACACAGGTTGTGAATTCAGGTTCAGCACATCTTTTGAAGAAGAAAACACTTAATCTGTTGTACACTTGTTATGTTTTGCCAATTTCACCAATTTGGTGCCTGCTCTACAATTTACAATATCTAAACACAGCAAAAGAAGTGCAATGCCGTTGCTGGGCAGGTTCCCAGATATAAGCAAAAGAATTGTTATTTTTGTGTGAGAAAAGTTAGTAAAGATTAATTACTTTCACAGATTCTTTAAAAATTTACATGGTCTCCCTGCAGAAAGGAGAGAAGATTCCTGCCCGTGGTTACTGGGGAGATATTGTCACTAGTCCATACATCGCCTATGGAATCACTAGTGAAGAAGAATCTCTTCTGAAGAAAGCTAATGGCATCCATGTTAAGGTAAAGAAGGAAGCTTATGGTATGTCAGGCATAGATAATTGGTATCAAATGAGTCCTATAAATTTCATAAGAGATATCTGGGAGAACTTAAGAAAGAAGTTAGGAGGGCAAAAAGGGGACATGAAATGGCCTTGGAAAGCAGGATTAAGGAGAATCCCAAAACCTTTTATAATTGAAAGCAAGAGGGAAAGAGTAGCCCCGTCAGGGACCAAAGGGAAAATCTATGTGTGGAGCCAGAAGATATGAGTGGAGTCCTAAATAAGTACTTCTCATCAGTATTGACTAGGGAGAAGGATGCAGAGGGTGGAGAGTTAAGGGACGAGTACACTGATATTCTGGAACATGTTTCTGTCAAAGAGGAAGTGTTACAAATATTGGCACATGTTATGGTGAAAAATCTCTAGAGCCTAGCAGGATCTATTCTAGGATGCTATGGGAAGCAAGGGAGGAGATTGCCAGGGCTCTGATGGAGATTTTTGCCTCGGTGTTGTCGCAGAAGACCAGAGGGAAGCAAATGTTCCCTTATTCAAAGAAGGCAGTAGGGACAAGACAGTAAACTACAGGCTGCTGAGCCTCACATCTATAGTAGGGAAGTTACTGGAAAGAATTCTCCGGGACAGGATTTATGTTTACTTGGAAAGGTAGCAACTGGTCAGGAGGAACCTGCATAGGTTTATGCAGGACAAATCCTGTCTCACAAATCTGATCTCGTGTTTTTAGGAGGTAACTAAGAAAGTTGATGAAGGCAGGGCAGTCGATGTTATACACATGGACTTTAGCAAGGCTTTTGACAATGTCCTGCACAGTAGTTGGTCCAGAAGATTAAAGCCCATGGGATCCAAGGTGATGGTAAAACTGAATCCAAATTTGACTTGGTGATAGCAGGTAGAGGGTAGTGATGGAGGATTGTTTTCCTGACTGGATGTCTGTAGCCAGTGGTGTATCGCAGGGGTCGGTGCTGGGACCTTTGTTGTTTGTCATATGTATAAATGACTCAGATGAGAATGTAGGTGGTCTGATTAGTAGGTTTGTTGTGACATAAAAATTGGTGAAGTCGCAGCTAGTGAGAACGATTGTCTAAGGATATAGCAGGTACACAGATCACCTGGAAAGTTGGGCAGAGTCATGGCAGATATAGTTTAATCCAGACAAATGTGACGTAATGCAGTTTGGGACATCAAATATTGACAAGACATATACAGTAAATGGCAGGGATCTTAGGAGCTGTACAGAGAGACCTTGGGGTACAAATTCACAGTTTCCTGAAAATGTCTTCACAAGTGGATGGGGTAGTGAAGGAGGCATTCGGCATACTTGCCTTCATAGGTCGAGGCATTGAGTACAAGAGTTGGAACATTATGTTGCAGTTGTACAAAACATTGCTTAAGCCACACTTGGAGTATTGTGTACACTTCTGGCTGCCACACTACAGGAAGGATGTGGGAGCTTTGGAAAGAGTACAGAATAGAATTACCAGGATATTGCCTGGAACAGAAGGCTTTAGTTACAAGGAGAAATTGGATAGGCTAGGTTTGTTCTCACTGGAGTGTGGGAAGTTGAGGGGTGACCTCATAAGAGGAGCACGAATAGGATAGATGGTCAGAGTCTTCTTCCCAGGACAGGGGAGTCTAGAGTTAGGGATCACAGGTTTAAGGTGAGAGGGGAAAAATTTAAAGGAAATCTGCGGGACAGGTTTTCCACACAAAGGGTGGTGGTTATCCGGACTGAGCTGCCAGAGGAAGTGGTAGAGGCAGATACAATTACAACATTTAAAAGGAATTGGACTTGGACAGGAAAGGAGCAGAGGGATACAGGTCTACTACAGGCCAGTTGGATTTAGTGTAGATAGACTTTGTGGTCGACATGGATGTGGTGGGCCCAAGGGCCTGTTTCTGTGCTGTACAGCTCTGTGACTCTATGTAACAAGTCAATGCTTTTCTAGTCCATTATTATGAAGGGCTTAGTACTCATTTAAAGAGTGAAGGACCGTAGGACTATTATGGTCTTGAACTGTTAATAACCATTGATTCAGGATTTGTATTAAGGACAATGGGATTCTCACCTCTTCGTCCAGCAGGGGTGATTGTATTCCCTAAAGGAGATTGCTGATCAGTACTATGTTCAGTGCAGGGTTGGGCCGTAGCCCTGGGCCAACCATACTGTGGTTGAAAATGTAATGAATTTCATCTATATAGGATCCAGATAATAGTCCAAATGTGAATTTACATACATGTTTATTTAACGGAAACATAAAAAGTTGGTCATGTTTCTTTCCTGCAGACAGCACAAGATGTCTCTCAGTATAATGTAACAGCCCTGCTCCATGAGCTGGTTACTAAGGAGAGATATGTACTGCTGCCACCAATGGAAGAGGCCGGCTTGAGTGAGATTACAGAAGAAGATGAAGATGAAGCTGAGATGCTGAAAGAGACTTCTCATATAAAGAACAAACCAACTCACAAAAGTGAACAGCCAGAGATTGTGTTAGAGGAACAAACAGTGAGACAATGCCATGAGGTGGACAATACAGGACCCAATGGAAGCCCATGTACAGCTGAATGTGGTACAGTTCACAGATGACTGGGGACGGTGATGTAACACTTCCCAGCAATAATTTATTGTGTGTTTGGATTTACACAAGTTACATACTGAACAGGTACAATCAGGTTAGAGGAAGACACCATTCCTTATCTTGACCATCATATATCTCTGGGTCAGTGCAAAACATCAGGAAATATACCAAAAAAAGTGTTGTTGCTCTGGCCAATTTCTGATTTAATGATTCTGTGATCCATCACCTCCTTAAACATAAAATCATATATCCATATTCACAAACATGACACGCAGGAATGTTTGTTCATTATGATTTTTTAATCATGGGTCTCTGGTTTCCTGTATTGGCTTGAAAAATTGTAAATAAATTCAATAATATTTTTTTTCTTCCTTCAGATTACCTCCCATTGCCTGATGTAAAAATTCATTTCCTACCATTAAACTGTGTGACAGAGCTTCATAAAAAAAGCAATTATAGAAACCTGTTTAATGTGATCTACTTCTCCTGCAGGTGAACAAATGACCTTCTTTGAGTGTTTAATTTTGCTGCACACATTCATTGCCAACACCTTTATTTCCATCAGCATTATTTTGCATCTTTTGCATATGTTCTTTTGTACCTTTTACTTCTCTCATTGGCTTCTACTCTCTCTCACTTTCTCATGGCCCTCTCATTGGTTCTTGCTCTCTGTTGCCTTTCTGCTTGGTCCATTTCACATTTTATGAACTGTTCTTGTGTTGGATTCACTGGATTGTTGCATTTTTTTTTCACAGTATGGTTCACCAGTTAAAACCAGAGTTGAAGCAGATTGCTGCACCTCAAGCAACTCTAATTGTGGAATTAACAAAGTAAGTTTTTTGTGACTTTAATACTTTACTTGAATGGATCTTATGCTGATCACAAATGTGATCTTAAGGTCTTGTGCACTTCCTTGCCAAGCTTGCAGCTGAATGAATCCTTTAGTCAGTATTTGTTTGATACAAGGAGAACCAGATCACTTTTTAAGGCTCTGCAGACAAGCAGTGTATCTATTTGCATTTTGAGTTGTGGAGAATGTCAGCCTAGGGCAACACACACATTTACTTAAATCCAGAGATGGTGGGGATGGATTGACAGAATAAAGGTTTAACAGACTAGGCTCCTTTGGGAATTTGAACAGCAGAATCAAGCAGTCTTCCAGCACTGAGCGTTGCTGTGTTTTTACAGCTCGTTCAACACAAATTACCCTGTTACAAATGTCATGAGTACTGAACGTGCATGTTGGAACCAGTTGGTATGGAATGAAATACATCTGTGCTGAATGCTGATCCTATTTTCATTTCAGCCCCATTTTATTGAAAACAGCAATGGTCACACAAAAGAGTGGAACTGAAGGATCTTTGTTTGAGAGGTTAAAGGAATGGAGCAATGAACTCATGTTGTTTAGTGAAGCAAACTAAGATGCTCATAAGGAGCTCCTGGTATTTGATGTCCACTAAATGAAACCTGAAATAAATAGTTTAAGCAAAAAAAATACTGTTACCAGCCACCAGAAACAGCATAACACTTAACGCTGTTTTATAAATACAAGAAAAATGAACTATTTATTTACAATTGTCATTGATTTTGAACAATTTTTACTAGACGCATGAATGAAAGACATATCATTTTGGCTGGCTCAGAGTGGATTGGAGAACGATCACGGTTTGAAATAAAGGCTGCCGTTATGTTTTGTAGGTTTATGTTAGATCTGCGGAATGAAACAATAACCAAGTTTGCCAGCCGAGCTGCTGAATTGGCAATGGAGGCCGGCTTTGTGCCTTTTGGGAGTATGGATGGCGAGAAAGACTCATTTGTACGATTTGAACTAAAAGATGGCCCATAACTCTGATCATCTAGTGTGAGGTAGACCTGAGGCATCAAACAGCTTCAGTAGTGAATACTGATTGTCCCAATGCTTTTAAAGATGATGGTGGCTGGACTGGACGTGATATCAGGAGCACATGGTCCAAGGACTGGGATCACATTTGAAAGCAACCAGCTGAGTGGATTATTATTTCAAGCGTGCGGTGTCATGATGGAAAATTATTATCCATAATAATTTCTGCATCAAAGATTAGGACTTTAGTCTGGAATACTGAATAAAAAATGGATAAACTTTGACATTGTACAGTGTGTGAACGTTTCATTCCAGTTAAGGCTTCCCTACAAAAAATAATTGTGAATAAATTAGATACGTGCAAGTTTGTGAGCACATCCTCCACAACTTGCATCCTGAAGCACCAGCTTCAGCCTTCTGCCACCTCTTATCTGGGGAACCAGATGTATTGAGCTGACTTGTGCCATTGGTTCCAGTTGGAACCACTGGTGTTCAGTCATTGAACCTGAAGTTAGTCCTAGAAGCATGTGAATGTACAATCAAACACAGAAATCCTGGACTTACTGAGATCAGAAGGCTGAGTTTGGCAGGACATTCCATGCTGAACTCCATTTAAAACATGTTTTTGGGAGGAGAGGTAATGAAACAAAAATAAAGGGGGATATTTCATTCAGGAGTTTTCAGAAGTATAAGGCTTGCACTGAGCTGGCACAGATGTGGTGGTTGGATGGGCTCCCTCTGTGCTGGGAAGTCAGTACACAGGAATAGGACTCAGCCATTCTGTCTCAGAGTCTGTTCTCCCAATAGATGCAATATACCTGATCTATGAGCTAACTCCATACACCTGCTCTGTCTCATACACTTCTAGCTGCTTCTGAAAAGCTGCCAACATAATTAAAGATCCCTCCCACACCAGACATTCTCTCTTCTCCTCCATCCCATCGGGCAGAAGATACAAAAGCCTGAAAGCACATATCACCAGGCTCAAGGACAGCTTCTATCCTGCTGTTATAAGACTATTGAACGGTTCCCTAGTATAAGATGGACTTTTGACCTTACAATCTACCTTGTCATCACCTTGCACCTTATTGTCTGCCTGCCCTGCGCTTTCTCTGTAACTGTAACACTTTATTCTGCACTCTGTTATTGTTTTCCCTTGTGCTGCCTCAATGCACTGATGTGATGAAATGATCTGTATAGACGGCATGCAAAACAAAGTTCTTCACTGTACCTCAGTACATGTGACAATAATAAACCAATTTATCAATTTAATCTTGAGGCAAACGGCTGATGCCAAACGTGAAGCTACTGTCTGGTGTTGAATGCTCACTCTGGTGAGAAGCCAGCCTTTGCTGGGGCTCAGTTCTACCAATGTCGGTCCTTGGAGAGATTACCTACATTGTTGTTCTTTGTGAACTATCCCAGACTGTGCTCTTAGCTGCACAACTGCAATGGGCATCATGAAAAACCAAACTGGTCTCATGCCCAACCCACAAGGCTCCCAGCAAAGGTGGGATAATGATCAGCTGATTGATTTAACTTGAGGCACACAAGACTGCAGATGCTCGAATCTGCAGAGACTATTGAATGGTCCCCTAGTACAATAAGATGGACCCTTGACCTCTCAATCTACCTTGTTATGGCCTTACACCTTATTGTCTGCCTGCCCTGCACTTTCTCTGTAACTGTCTCACTTTATTCTGCATTCTGTTATTGTTTTCCCTTGTACTACCTCAATGCACTGATATGGTGAAATGATCTGTATGGATGGCATGCAAAACAAAGTTCTTCACTGTACCTCAGTACATGTGACAATAATAAACCAATTACCAATGCCCCTAATTATCCTCGGTTAACAGCTACGTGGTTCCGATATTTCAAAAGAGGAAATTTCTCAACATCTAGGTGTGATCCATGGCTTGTCCCCCTGCCCTTCCTTATCCAAGTTAAAGAAATCTGTCCTCTGGAATAAATGTTTGTGAGTGTGCATACATTCCTAATGCGGACTCTGTAAGTAGAAGACATATGACTTGTGGAGTGCCAGTGGGTGATATCACATTGACTGTCTGTTATATACAGTGGAGGCACAGACTGCAGATGGTGATAAGTGGAGACAATGACTTGCTTAATCCCAGCCTCTGTCGCTATCTCCACCCTTCCTAACCCCACCTGCCTATCAACCCCTCCTCACCCGAACCCATCTATCGCTTGCCTGCTCCTGTCTCAGCCCTCCCCCTCATCTCTTTGTAGTGGCCATCTTTCTTTAACACTCTCAGTCCTGATGCAGGGTAATTGATAGTTGGTTTATTGTTGTCACATGTACTGAGGTACAGTGAAAAGCTTTTGTTTGCGTGCCATCCAGAGAGATCATTCCGTACATAAGTACCTCGAGGTAGTACAAAAGGATAAAAACAGAATGCAGAATAAAGTGTTATAGTTATAGAGACAGTGCAGTGTAGGCAGACAATAAGGTGCAAGGGCCATCACAAGGTAGACTGAGAGATCAAGAGTTCAGTGCCTGATACTAATTTCCATCATAGTCAATGGATGTAAGCATCAGCTGTCTGCTCTACATCAGACAGCTGATTCAGTGCCTTCTGCCTTGTGCTCATATTTCTAGCCATTCTTTTTGTTCTGTCAAAGGGCCCACTCCTGGATCAGAGCATACTGCTGCTGCAACACCCATGGTGCCCTGTTGTGCTGTAACCCAGTGCCCAACAGTGCCACCTGCAGCACCATCCTGGGACCCACTGCGGCATCTCTTATGGGTGCCAGAACAACCTACGGGAGCACACCGATGGGTGAGTTTCCAAGTCATTCAATGCTTCCTGGATTAGTGTAGTAGCTCATTATACCTCCTGGTGGTGCTGACGCACAGCTATGCTACACATAGAACAATAGAATTTCTGTGGCCAAACGTCAGAATCAGGTTTATTATCACTGACATATGTCATGAAATTTGTTGTTTTGCGGCAGCAGCACAGACCAAGACATAAAAAATTACTATAAGTTACAAAAATAAATAAATTGTGCAAAAGAGGAATACAAGGTAGTGTTCATGGGTTCATGGACCGTTCAGAAATTTAATGGCAGAGGGGAAGAAGCTGTTCCTGAATCATTGAGTGTGGGTCTTTAGGCTTCTGTACCTCCTCCCCGATGGTAGTAAGGTGAAGAGGGCATGTCCCAGGTGGTGAGGGGCCTTAAAAATAGATGTCGCCATCTTAAGGCACCTCCTCTTGAAGGTGTCCTCGATGGAGGGGTGGGTTGTGCCCGTGATTTATCACCCTACGTTTATCATATGATCTGCATTTACACAGTTGCATTGAACAGGACAAGGTGAATGCCACTCTGGCCGGAGCAGATTACTTAGTGCAACGGTAAGTGAGATTGAGTTGAGCTCTGCCCCTTTCCTGTTTGAACAGGGAGCCATTCAGGGGCTGCGTTTTCTGTGCAGGAGAGAGATAGATCAGTTATAAAGAGCTTCAGACCTGTGAAACCAACATGAGCATCTCACAGCAACCCAAAGGTGGCATTAGCCATGGTCCCGGAGCACCCAATGAGACCAAACCAAGGAGATCATGGAGACCAGACATGTGGCAGATCTCTGAGAAGCTGGTCCACGCTCGTTCTGCTTCTACTAACCATCAAGTATCAGCCTCGACCAAGTCAAAGAGTGGGTTAACATCCACCCTGAGGACTTGAGGGAATAATTTAGGTTATGATTTAACACAGAAGTGAGGGAGCGTTTCACCTTGGGAGATGACAAACTGGAGCCACCTCTGTCTTCTCCAAAGGAGACATAAGAACCTGAGCAGCTCTTTGGAGAAGAGCAGCGGGGAATTCTCCGCAGTGTCCTGGCCAATGTTACCGTTCAATCATCATCACTTAAAAATACTCTGGCATTCTGATAACTAGCACGTTACTGTGTGGAATGTTTCTGTACACAGTTTGCCTCTTGCACTTTTCTATATTCTAACTATGGCAGAATTCAATTCCACAAAACTAAGGGTGTGGAAAAAATGAAGCAATTGATGAATGAGTGTCCCATGAGAAACCTTCTGTTATCACCTGTAAAAGTATAAAAAGTAATTATGCTTGAATGATTACATCATATTTTCATTGTATTCCTTTGGCAATATCATTACATTTATGGGAAAAATAGGTGAACTATTCAGGAAGTCTCAGGTGGTTTGTTAGTTACCGGAATGCATACATTAATGGACTTCAGTTATTAAGGATAGCATCTATTTATTGAGAGGTGTGTGTGAGATGAACTTAAAAATATAATCATGCCAAGCCACTAACTACAATCATGCTTTTACCTCACATATTACTTAACTGTTTGTGAAGCATTTGAGGACACCCCAGGATGGGGAAACGTGTGTCTCCTCCCCGTCTATAAAGGCAGAAACTCATGATTCTAGAATTCATGGCAACTTTTATGTATACATCAGATAACTGGCCAGATTTTATGTTTGAGCTCAGTCAACGGATACACCATGGGAGCCCAATAGTGGTCACACTTGGAAACTTAGAATTGAATTTCTCAGTTAAGAAAGAGAAACAGGAATAAGCTAATTGTTATTTTTTAATCTTGTGGGAAACTGAAAGCACTTCTGCCTCCCCCGACACTGAGGCAGTTGAGGTCAGGACTGACAGGAATTGATGATGGGTCTTCCTGTTTGTTTATTGCACAAGAGTTCCGTTACTCACCGGCCATCGGTCTGTTTAATGATGCTCGATATGCGCCTTGTGTTGCTCTGCCAGTCAATAAGATTATGGTTGATTTTTTACCTTGGTGCCACAAACCGCATCTTTTTAGGCAGTCTTTCACGGTTGAGGATGACCCTTTTCCATTTGTTTTTGTGACTCTGAGCTGACTAACAATATGGGAACCACAAACCTTTCTTCAGATGGGGCTGGAGGTGCCTGATGGGGCAGGCAGGAAGGACGTTTGTGAGGTGATGCACTCTTGCCTCATTTACACTGGGCTTCTGTGTGTTCCCGATGCATGGACTCATGGTTCTCAATACCATCCTGAATGCTCCTTCTCTTCTATTAATGTCATGGGGCAGAGATTCCTAGGAGTCAATGGGAATGTTGCATTCTTTTGGGGAAGACTTTGAGAACATCCTTGAATCTTTTCCTCTGTCGGCTTGGTAACCTCTTCCATGACAGAACTCAGAGTAGAGGGTCCATGCCAGGTATCAGATCACAAATGATGTGGTCTGCCCACTGGAGCTACCTGAGTGTAGTTAGATCTCAGTGCCGTGGATGTTGGCCTGAGAGAGGACACTGATGTGGGTTCATTTATCTTTCCAGTGAATTTAGGGAGATAATGTTGGTGGTATCATCCCAGTGCCTCTGAAAGCAATCCAGGTCTCAGAAACATACAAGAGGTTGGTGAAGCTCTTTAATGCCCGCTCCAGAAGGTTTGAGGGGCTAGATCATTGATGGTATTTGAAGAGGAGGTAGATACATTTGTGAAAAGTTGAGGAATTGGGGACTGTGGGGAAATGTCACGGGAGACAAGGTCTGGACCAGATCAGACATGATCATATTGAATGTTGGGATAGTATTGAGGGGCCAAGTGGCCTACTCCTGCTCCTGTTTTCATGGATTATTGTGGTTTGTACTGCCTCTGAGGTCCAGATCTTCAAACATCCTTTTCCTCACCGGACTGACACATCGAAGACGATGATGAACTTCATCATCAATGTCTGCCTTTGCGAGAAGTGACCTACACCTTCCAGTCTATCACCGAGAACCTTTATCGTTGGAGACCAGTGTTGAACATCTCCCCACATTCCTAGATTCTCTTATACTTCTATTCATGCGGCATTAGGACTTGATCTGTGAATAAAATGGATAAAAATATCTCAGCAGCATTGCCTGACTTTTAGGGGTGTGTGCAAGTAAGTGTTTGGCTCTTGTGATGCCTTCCACTGTTTAGCAGCAGTGAACAAGTACTCAAATACATAGCAAGGGGCTCCACAGCGGATAGCTAGAGACTTTAAGGGAGTGGGGAAGAAAACTGCTAGGAAGATATCTGTCACTAAAAGATTTACACTTCAGCTTGATTAATCTGTGGTGCAAAGGCAAATTGACAAAGATTTACAAGAACATCTAGAATAGAACTCACGCACACAAGACAAATCCCCACTCATTACAAACCTTTCTCACCCACGCTGTCAAATCCTTCTTAATCCATCGTGTATGTTTTTATGCAGTCTCAACTCTGGTTCCACGTTAATCTGTTTGTTGTCTCAATATAAAAATACCATGCACCTGTTTAAAATGTCCACGATCTGCTCATTGGCCAAAAATAAAACCTTATTGTGTTAACCAAGAGGCAAAACTGATGCCTTTTAAAGTTAAAACCTTGAGGGGAATCTATTTCTATCAGACAAATGTGAAAGCGATGTCATCACATAGTCGATGGTCTGTGTTCTACAAGGACCGACTGACTAGATTGGGAAACACGAGAAGCTGGCGTCTAGGTTTTGCTATTTCAGTGCCATGGAGTCATTGTGGCACAGAAGGAGGTCACAGGGCCCATCGAGCCCATGCTGGCCCTCCCATCAGCTTTCCAGTTGGTTCCATTCCCCCGCTCTACTCCCACTGTTTACTTCTCCTTTCTATCCAATTTCCCTCAGAGATCATTGAGTGTTTCCACTCCCACCACTGTCCTAGGTCCTTGCCCCCGGGGCAGTTCTTCCTCATATCCTTCTGTATCTCCCACACTAAACGTTCCGTTTGTGTCCCCCACTCCGCAATGAGAGCTGATGGCGACAACTGTTTTCTGACTACTTTTAAACCTCTTGGACACCACTGTCAAATCACCCCTCACCCTTAGAGTCATGGAGTCACACAGCACGGAGAGAGGCCCTTCGGCCCACTGAGTCAACGCTGACCATCAACCATCCATGCGCACCATTCAAAAAACAGTTCCCATTCTATTCTCCCCACACTCCCATCAACTCCCTGCAGATTCTACCCCTCACCCACAGACAAGGGGCAATTTACAGCAGCCAGTTAACCCACCGACCCTCACATTTTTGAGGAACTTGGACACCTGGTCACACGAGAACATACAGACCCCACACAGACAGCACCTGAGCTGAGGACTGAATCTGGAACCCTGGAGCTGTAAGGCAGCAGCTCTACCCGCTACACCACTCTGTTGTTCCCAGTTTCTCTCATTTAACCTTGTAGCTGAAATTCCTCACTCAGAAACTGTTCTTCTAAATCTCTGCTGCACAACGAACTTCACATCCTGGTTAAAGTGATCAGAACTGGATGCAGCACTCCAGCTGTGGCCCACTCACAGCTCCTCTCTCCTTGTACTGAACATTTCTGAACCCTCAAACCCCATTTTCACTGCCCCTGAGACTGTGTTATTTCTTGGGCAAACCAGACCCTGGTCTTTATCCAGGCTTCAACATTTGAAAGAAAACAATTACATCACAACATCAAAGAGCCAATGTACTTGTGCTAGTTCTGTAAAGGAGCCATCCATTTACTCCAATTCATTAGCTTGGTGGGCACCATGGTCGGCATGGACGAGTTGGGCCAAAGGGCCTGTTTCTGTGCTGTATTGCTCTATGACTCTCGTCTCACCTCCCAGCCATTTCACAGCATAATGGCAGATAAAGGCAGATATTTAACCAACCCCCTCTTGAATGTTACTGTTGAGTTTTCCTTGCCACTCTTTCAGGCATTCCATTCCAAATTATCACAATTCACAAGACACCGAAGGCCAATGTTCAGGTCAACAAGAGATTAGCAGGGCCAGTGGTTACCTGGCCCTTACTGGGAGAGCACTTGATTACAGGAGTGAGGAAATCTTGCTGCAGTTGTGTAGGGTCTCGGTGACACTGCACAGAGAACTGCATGCAGTTTTGGTCTCCTTACCTGAGAAAGGATGTGCTTGCCATAGAGGGAGTCTAGCGAAAAACCAACAGACTAGTTCCAGGGATGACAGGTTTACCATACTGAGTAGATTAGGACCATATCCTACAGAGGATGAGTGGAGATCATATTGAAACAAACAAAAAGGACATGCAAGCTGGGGGCAAGCATTTACCTCTGGGTGAGAAGTCTTGGACATAAGTTTCAGAATATGGCAGAGATCATTTAGGACTTAAGTTGCAGAGGAACTTCTTACCTCAGAGGGGGGTGAAACTTTGGTATTCTCTACCCAGAGCGCTGTGGAGGCTCAGTCATGGTGGTCAGTCAAAACAGAGATGGATGGATTTCTGGGCATTGAGATGATCGAGGGATGTGGGGGTAGTGCAGGAAAATGGTGCTGAGGTAGAAGATCATCCACAAAGGGCAGAATGGGCTGGTAGGGCCGAATGGCCTATTCCCATTTCTGTGTTCCAATGCTGATGAAAACACAACTCTCTTTCTCCTGACAAATGACATGCCTCGGTATAATTGTTCTCTCTTCTCCCTGCGTGTATGGAAAATACTTGTTGTTTCTTCCTTTGTACATTGTTTCCTCTGTTCTAAGTGCTCATCACACAGAGCGTTGTTTCATCCTGCTCCAGCTCTGTGGAAGGATGATCCTTAGAGGAGTGATAAGAAAGTAACAATACTCACAGATTTATGTATTTATTTGCCTCGTGCCAACATTTTCAAGGCTTTCCCCTTTGTAATCAGCCTTCATCTCTACATTTAGAAAATTTATTATTCTTGAAATCCTATTTAAAGAAACGCCCTCAATTTCCTTTACGTTCTTCCCTGTAAAAAGGTCGTCCAAATAAAGAGTATCAGGTTTCCAGCCCTGGTTATGTCCTGTGCTCTCTGTCATCTCCTCACTCTCTAACAGACCCTGGAGTCATTCACATCTCTCTCTCTCTCTCTCTCTCTCTCTCTCTCTTTGTTTTCTTTCCTCAGCAGGTTTTTAAGGTAAGCTTGACATTTTGTTTAATAGAACTAACCCAGGCCAACCACTGTACCAGATACAGGTACCTTAATCCAATTTCTCCCTCCTCCCCTGCAGCTTGCATTTAAGAGCTGGGTGTAACCCATTGTGGGACCCACTTCTGGGGTTACAGCTTGCAGACTAGAGCAGTAAATTAGGTTCCATATTACTGCTCATTGATGATACAGCTGTTGACCATGGAGTTGGTTTGGGGTTGGTTGAAGTCAGTTTTGCTTAAATATGTGAGACTGTGTTTACTTTGAATTGCAATGTCTCATGAAGGAAAGAGCTGAGACGGGTGAATGATGAGTTTGCTGAGTGAGAAGTTTGCATCTTGTAGGGCTGTAATAGTTTGATGGGGCAGTGCCATTTGGTAAAGCATCACATCACTAGAACTCAACAGCAGGCACCAGGGTGTACCCTGGCTGGGATGAGGAAGGGGTGTCCCCACCAGCTCAAAGCCCCAGCGAGTCTCTGAGCCATCCCCAGGGCTGCCACATGGAGAGCCTGTCACCTACCTGCTGGAAAGCCCCTCTACACCGATCATGTACAGAGAGGTACGATAGCTCAGTAACACAGTCTACGGACTAGTCCCTGGGATTCCATAGGCATCAGTTGCTGTAGGAAGACCATCTGCACAGTCAGAGAGGTCCTGTGGTCCACCAGTGAAGGAACTGTCTCAGGCCAAGTGTGACTGACCATTACCTCCAAGGCCAAGGAGTGGGCTCTTCCAAGTGAGGAGCAATCAATGTAAGGGGTCAATGGGGAGAAGCTACAAGATCAGATCTTTCATGCTATATTAGAGGTTCTAGTTTCTGATTTTACTTGAGAAATATTCAAACTGCTATGACCAGAAATGTACCTTCTTGCAGTGATGTTGACAGTAATTTTGTATGATTTCCATGTGGGTGGGTGGGTGGGTGGGTGTGTGTGTGTGTGTGTGTGTGTGTGTGTGTGTGTGTGTGTGTGTGTGTGTGTGTGTGTGTGTGTGTGTGGGTGTGAGTGCGTGGGGGTGTGTGTGGGTGTGTGGGGGTGTGTGAGTGTGTGTGAGTGTGAGTGTGTGTGCGTGTGCGTGTGTGTGTGTTCTGATGCGTAAACATTAATGTAACAAGAACTGGGGGCGGTCAGTTAAAATGGACGTGCGTAAGAACTTCTTACAGAGAGTGGAAAATCTCTGGAATTCTCTCCTCCAGAGCGCTGTGAAGGCTGGCTCATTGGGGCTATTTGAAGAAGTAGATGAATGCAGGAAAATTTGGGGAATCGAGAGTCATGGCGAACTGGCACAGAAGAGCAGATGAGACTTGGGCAAGCTTGAGGGGCTGTGTGGCCTACTCCTGCTCCTAGTTTGAGATCTAATGTTGTAAATAAAACACATAGCAATGTGTAACTAGGCCATCAACAGTACCAAATCCAAGAATTATTGCCCAGGTCATGAGGAGCTGGATAAACCCACTTGGGGAAAGTGCAGCAGCTGGGTTAGGCAGCCATATGCCAGAGGAGTCATAGAGCCACACAGCACAGAAACAGGCCCTTCAGCCCACCACATCACTGCTGACCTTTCTGCCCATCCATGGCTGAGATTCTAACTAGCAGCATATTTTCTTTGATAAACTGTGCTAATACGTGTGTGCAGTTCTGGTTGCCCCATTACAGGAAGGATGTGGAGGCTTTGGAAAGGGTGCAGAAGAGGATGTTGCCTGAACTGGAGAGTAGTAGCTACAAAGAAAAGTTGGACAGACTTGGGTTGTTTTCTCTGGAGCGGCAGAGGCTGAGGGGAGACCTGACAGAAGGTTTATAAAATTATGAGAGGCACAGATAGGGTAGTTAGTCAGAGTCCTTTTCTCAGGGTAGAAATGTCAAATACCAGGGGGCACCGCTTTAAGGTGAGAGGGGAGAAAGTTTAAAGGACATGTGTGGTGTGAGTAAGTTTTTTTACACAGAGAGTGGTGGGTGCCTGGAATGGGCTGCCAGGGGAGATGGTGGAGGCAGATACGATAATAATTGGTAATTGGTTTATTGTTGCAACTACTGAGATACAATGAAAAACTTTTGATCCACGCCATCCAGACAGATCATTCCGTACATCCGTACATCGAGGTAGTGCAAAAGCAAAAGCAATAACAGAGAGCAGAATGTAGTGTTACAGTTACAAAGAAAGTACGGCACAGGTAGACAAATAAAGTGCAAGGGCCATGATAAGATAGACTGAGAGATCAAGAGTTCATCTTTATCGTACAAGGGGTCCATTCAAGAGTCTTATCACAGCAGGATAGAAGCTGCCCTTGAGCCTGGTAGTGTGTGGCATTTAGACAGGCACTTGAACAAGCAGGGAATGGAGGGATACAGACCATGTGCAGGCAGATAGGTTTAGTTTAGTTTGTCATCATGGCCAGTACAGACATTGTGGGCCAAAGGGTCTGTCCCTGTGCAGTACTGTTCTATTTCTACGTGAAGAGAGGAGAGCAGTCAATGTCCCAGAAGGGAATGGGGGCAAATGTCCTTTTGGAAAGTTGAAGGGAAAGAATTGGGATCGTACTGAAGTGGCGGAAATGCTGAAGAATGATTGGGTGGAAGGTGAGGACGAGGAACGCTGTCTGGGTTCCAGGAGAGAGGGGTTATGGAGTGGTGGGAGCAGAATGGGGGTAAATACATGGAGGATCGCTGTGCAGTGCAATCCACAAAATGAAAGTCACATTCAGGGGCCCAGAGGAGAGCCGCTGCCTCACAGCTCCAGAGACCCAGGTTCAATCCTGACCTCTGGCGCCGTCTGCATGGAGTTTGCACGTTCTCCCTGTGACTGTGTGGGTTTCCTCCAGGTGCTCCGGTTTTCTCCCACATCCCAACAACATGCAGGTTGGTGGGCTAATCGGCTGCCTGGTGCATAGTTGAGGGGGCGAATCTGTTGGGGAGGGGGGATTGATGATAATGCCAGAAAAATAGGTTACAGAGAAAATTACTGGGTGTATGGGATTGATCTGTAAGCGAGCATGGACTCAGTGGGCTGAATGGCCTCCTTCTATGTCACATGGAGATATCGAAATGGGAAACCACAGTCACTGGTATGGAATGTGGCATTTTAGTACGAATGTGAAGGTGATCAACAGGGCAAAGCAATAGAGTTCTTCCAGAAAAGGAGCTAAAGTGAGGGAACTCATTCCCATCTTGAATATTTTATAACCAACAACAAAAGGGATCAAAAACAATTAAACTCACACCAACCCTGTAAGTGACACAAATGCCCATACCATTCATGCCAAATGTCTGTAATGACCTCAGTCAGGATTCCCCTCCACCATGGCTGGCATAGTCTCCCACACCATTTCCCACGTTCTGTTCCCAACCCTCCCCCTCTGTCCCCAAACCAAAGGGGGATTTCCCTCACCCCTCCTGGACATCAGCCTCTAACGCTGAGAGAGCATGGAAATCTCAGTCAACAACCCTCTTTACTTTGTACTTAAGGATAATATGAACATTGTAAAAGTTGCAAATACACACCAGACTCATTTTGCTCAGCTCCATGAAAATGACAAGGTTGTTGACTGACCTTTAAACTCCATTAGTGTTCGCTGTTAAATGGGAAAACATTTCAAGCACATTCTTGTGGGATTAAGCTGTTCATTCAAAACCACACTGACTTCTCGGAATAGCCCTGAGCAGCAGCGAGGGTTACAAGAGAGGAGCTTTTGTATTCCCTATTGTATTTCAGACCAAATGTCGAATAGAGCAAAAGGATTATGTCAACCGTTCCCAGCCAAAGGAGCATTGTGTTCCCCATGGATGAGCAATCTGATAGGAGTTTTTAAATGCCCAGCTGTCAATAGAGTGTTGAGAAAAGTCTCTTGCTACTCCTTTCATGGTGTTGTTCCCAAATTGTTGGGGTCACGGACAGCTAGCCAAGACTTGGGAGACTTGAAAATAAACCAAATGTGTTCTGATATGCAATCTGACTTTTATATTAAATCCTAGCTCATTGTATAGTAATGTAACCTTTTGAAAGAGGTCAAAGTTTCACAAAGACATTGACATTCTATCCAATGCAATTTGGGTAACGTCACCCTGTGTTTTAGGACTCGGAGTTACACACTGCAGCGTCTACAGGGTCTCGGTCTTACTTTGTCATGTCTCTCCCAGAACCACAATGGGGTTCCTCGTTCATGATCAATGGACCAGCCTTTGCAGTTTCCACCACCCCACAGGCACCAGAGGCAGACATCGCAAACCCCCACTGTACATTGGCATCTGCTTAATGACTCTGTACATTGTCGATTGTTGAATGATACATTGCAACTCATTTCCTGATCAGTGACTCCCCGTCTCCTGATCCCGATCAGTGACTCCCCATCTCCTGATCCTCCATCCAAATTTATGCAACTCATTAGCCAATTGCTCATGTACATGTATCTGTACCTGGTTAGTGACAGATTATACCTCGGTTTATGTTCATTGACTATTACTGGGTATTGTCATAGAATCACAGATAGATACAGCATGGACACAGACCCTTCAGCCCACCACATCCATGCCAACCATCAACCACCCATTTACACCATCCTACACTGATCCCAATTTATTCTCCCCACATTCCCATCAACTGCCCCCAGATTCTACCCCTCACCCACACACAAGCAGCAATTTACAACGGCCAATTAACCTACCAACCCGCATGTCTTTGGGATGGGGGAGGAAACCGGAGCACCGGGGGAAACCCACTCGGTCACAGGGAGAACGTGCAAACTCCACACAGACAGCACCAGAGGTCGGGATTGAACCCGGGTCTCTGGAGCTGTGAGGCAGTGACTCTACCCACTGCACCACTGAGCAATGACTGTGTACCCAATGAACCTTGTGATATGTGTCGTACGTTGATTTGTCCTGACCTTATGCCTAGTTCCACGTTGGACATTTCTGATGCATGCATTTCACAGGAGTGTATGAGTCCCGAAAATGTTGAAATAATGTTGGTCCTCAGCGATCAATACACTAATGTTTTGTTCTTTGACTGCAGGTAGATCCTAGGCCCCACGATGTCTGACACCGAGGACGTTGCTGATTATGAGTACGTTTCTTTTTCATCTCCTCTACCCACCTTTTCATATTCTGTAATAGGAGGCCATTCAGCCCGTTGAGTTTATGCCAGATCTCAGAGCATTCCATCAGTTTCATTCTTAATTAATTCCCCATGAATTATTCTTTCCAACTTGCCCATCAACCCTCCCCGACTCTCCGGCCACCCTGCTACACTTGGGTAATTTACAGTGGGACATGGGAGGAAACAGGAGCATCCGGGGAAAACCCACTTGGTCTCAGGAATGTTGTTCAGACTCCACGGAGACAGTGCTGGAGGTCAGGATTAAACCCAAGTCACTGGAGCTGTCCCACTGCAGCACTAATTGCTCCACTGCATCCCACTTCATTCTTCCCCTTTGACGGGTAAAGAGAGACATGGGTGATTGTCCCGAGAAATAAGCAGCAATTAAATTAGCAGAGACCAGATTACCCCTTCAGATTCACAGAACTAATGAACACACATCCATTGGAGCTTGTGCATTAGAACATAGAACATCGAACACTACAGCACAGTACAGGCCCTTCGGCCCACAATGTTGTGCCCACATTTTATCCTGCTCTAAGATCCATCTAACCCTTCCCTCCCACATAGCCCCCTATTTTTCTATCATTATGTGTCTATCTAAGAGTCTCTTAAATGTCCCTAATGTATCTGCCCCCACAACCTCTGCCGGCAGTGCGTTCCACACACCCACCACTCTCTGTGTAAAAAAACGTACCTCTGACATCCCCCTTATACCTTCCTCCAATCCCCCTAAAATTATGTCTCCTCATGTTAGCCATTGTTGCCCTGGAAAAAAGTCTCTGACTCTCCATTCTGGGAGGTTTTGTCACATGATGTCCTGCCCCACTCTCCTGCCTTTGGTTGTGCAGCCTCCTTACCCCAGGGTCACTGCCTACCTCGTAGGGCAAACTGGGCCTGTTACTGGGCCTGTACTCGAGGGAGTTCAGAAGGATGAGGGCGGATCTCATTGAAACCTACCAGATACTGAAAGGCCTGGATAGAGTGGACGTGGAGAGTACATTTCCATCAGTAGGAGACTCTAGGATCTGAGTCCCTTTAGAGATGAGATGAGGAGGAATTTCTTCAGCCAGAGGGCGGTGAATCTGTGGAACTTGTTGCCACAGACGGCTGTGGAGACCAAGGCAATGGGTGTATTTAAGGCAGAGATTGATAGGTCCTTGATTGGTGGGGGGTTAAGGGTTATAGGGAGAAGGCGGGAGAATAGGGTTGAAAAAAATCAGCCGTGATTGGCTGATCAACCGTGAATCAGACTCGATGGGCCGAATGGCCTAATTCTGTTCCTATATCTTATGGTCAAATCCTGCAATAATCACTGGACTCACAACTAAACATCCTCTCATCCCTTCTCCAACATGGAGAACAGACATTGATAATAACAAAAAACTCTTAAAATTTACACCAAATATAAGAAGTTGTGTCATATTTGATCTGTGCCAATGCCGAACAAAGATATCAGTACTCAGAGGAACTGCCTGTAGGTTAACTGGCTGCTGTAAGTTATCCCTGGTGTGTAGGTTAGTGGTGGAATCTGGGGGGAGTTGATGGGAGTGTGGGCAGGGTAAAATGGGATCAGTGTAGATTGGAATTGATTTATTGTCACATGTAGCGAGATTTGTTTTGCGTGCCCATCCAGACAGATCACTTCAGACATAAGTACATCGAGGTAGTTCAAAGGGAAATGCAATAACAGAATTCTTAAAGTCATAGAATTTAGATTTAAAAGAGTAGAACCATTATAATGGCTGTAATAGATCTGCAGAGAGCAGCTCACAGAGAGTCTCCACACTCCGGTACCATCCAGTAGGTGGGTGTTTTATGGTCAGTGCAGATGTGGTGGACAGATGTGCCTCTTTCTGTGCTGTATGATTCTGACTCTAAATATCTCTCCCAATAAACAACGATAATAAAATACAAATTATTTTTAATGCCCCTGTGATTTTCTCCAGAGTGCCCTGTGGCACTATCTGTATCCGAGTTGTACCTTAGACTTTCCCAGCCAACTCCAGGCTGACAACCTTCCTGCCAGAGCGGTTTGTTTCCGAAGAGTGCATAAGGAAGAATTCATAATCAAATAGAAACGCAACTACATACTTTGTGACCTGAGGGCACTTTAACGATGATGGCAGAAAGCCAACACAGCTTCATCCCTTTCTGTCAAGGTCGCTCTTCCATCCCCACTCCCAACCTCCCAATTCCCCAACTGTAGGCAGCATTGTGGATGTTGACCCCATCTCCCCGGATCGTAGCTTCAGCTTTTCCACTGCAGGATATGTTTTATTTTCCATTAGACCAGCTGAGAGGCAGCGAAGGGAGATGTTATACAGAGCTCTCTGCACCAAAGCAGACCATTTGGCCAGAAATGGTACATTTGTGCTCCAAACAAGTTTCTTCCGATTCTCTAAACCTAGAGTCCTTTCTGCCTTGCAACTGTACCAATTGATGTAACTCTCCCTGGGCTCACTCTCTAGGTGAAGTCATGGTCATACAGCACAGAAACAGGTTCTTCAGCCCACTGAGTCTGTGTCAGCCATCAGGCACCATTTACACAAATCCAAACTAGTCCCATCCCAGTTTCCCCACAATCCCCAAAAAAATTCATAAACTCTTCCTAAGTTTTACTTAACAGCAGTCATCTTGTATCAGTGAATGGTAATTCTTGACCACGTACAAATGGAAACTGGCATTGTCACCCACATTTAGACTGTACTGTCAGAAATATTTTTGATTAAACTTGGTTAAATCCTCCCTACTAACCCATCAAAGCTTGCATGATCTTTAAAATCATATTTATTAACCAATTTCTTTTTCCCTCCATTCTCTCTCTGCCAGGGAACAGCAGGAAGGTAGGTGACATTTTACACTTTCTCCTCTGGTGTAAAAAATGTGAAGTTTGTGGTTCCTTGTTGGGGCTGAAAGGCCCGTTGGTGAATGGGAATAAAAACTGCAGAGGATGGAAATCGGAACGTGAACGGGACATGCTGTAAGGATGTCCCTTTCACTCAGCAGGTCAGGCAGCATCTGTGAAGGGGCAGACACAACGTTCCAGGTCACTGACCCTTCATCAGAACTGCTGATTAATTTCAATATCAGGACAGTGCCGACAACTCCATCTGCTTCTGCATTGTGTCAGTTATTGTAAACATCTTGTCACTGAACCCAGTCTGCAACTCAGGACTTGGGTTTTATCATGTAGAGGCATTCAAAGCATCAAAGAGTTTAATCTGGAACATAATGTACGTATGGCAGTGTGTAGAGGCGTAGGAAACAGCCAAAGGTAAGGAGGAGGCAGAGCTCACAACGTAAAGCAGTCTCAGCCACACAGAAGATAAGAGCCTTTGGTGGGAAATGCTCAAACAGCCACCGGTCACAAGTCAGAAAGAAGCTGATCAGCTTTGTCTGTATAAATGTATCATTCTAGATGTTCATTCATAACATTCATTGAACAAATGAGGCATCTCGGACAAGTTGTAGGGTCTAGTCAATAACCATACTGCAAACACATTGCAAACTCAAGGAGAAGCTGAAACAACCAGGAGCAACAACTGCCAACAAATCACAGGATACAACAGTAACCTCATCGTTTCTGCCTTTGTTTGCCCAAGCCAGACGAAACAAAGTGAAAATGGAGCAATCAGCGGTTGAGACCTTTGGCAAGCAGCTTCACTGGAAATGTCATTGTTCATTGCCCAGGCACTGGGCACTGGCTTGTGTTGGGCCTCGCTGTAACAGTGCAGGATGCCACAGACCCTTAAGTCAGAGTGGGAGTGGGGTGGAGAATTGAGGTGACAGGTACAGGAAACTCAGGGTTGTCCCTGTGATCTGAATGCAGGTGCTCCACAGAGCATCACCCAAGGCTTGGGTCAACTGATGTCCCGAGGAAGCTGAGTTTGTCCTGTTATTCTCCAACAGACGGCTCTCTGGGAGAGGCTTGGCTGTCACTGTGAAGCAAATTATTCATGTGAGGAAAGGAAAAAGTGAAGCAAGGCAGATACCAGCAACACAGGACAAGAGACTCTGTGTAACCCGGCGACATACAAACCAGGCCCATGACCAGCAGTGAATGAAATAACCAGCAAAACAAGTCAAATACAAGTCGATAATCAGCAAAGCATGTGAACAAAGTAACTAGCAATACCAGCTGATGACTGGCAACACAATATAGTAACTAGCAGTACAAGCCGATGACTAGCAACATGATGCAAGACCTAGAAATGTAAAACAATAACTAGCAGTACAAGCTGATAATAACTAACAATTCATGGCAGTAAGCGACATGTCTATACCCAGCAACAGAAGCTAGAAATCACCAGTAATCCTAGCCGAGAACCTGGTGGGTTAGCAACACCTTTATAAATGCATCAAAGAGTGAGATTGAACGTATTTTACGCAGTATAAGTTGCTGTTGACGTCTCACTGAGTTGTCAGGTGATTGCTTTGTAAGTCAGGGAGCACAGACACAAGCAGTGGGTCTCTTGCAAGTTTCCTTGTTGGAATCACTCCGGAGCCCTGAGCCGATAGGACCAGGTGTCGGGTTTAAATTGGGGCGGGTGTGTATTCCGGTAAAACATTCCGGTTTGAGTCGGGTCAGTGCCAGCCCGACCCAGCCGATGCTTCATCCAGGTCAGGATGAATTGCTTGGTACTGCTGCAGGTTGTTCTCTGTCCTTGATCACCATGTGCACCACAGCAACTCTCTGTCTCTGCTTTGCAAAATACCTCCACACAGAGTTAGATCGGGTATGGATATTACTATAAGTACATCATCTCTTACTGCTACGTGTTTAATAACTAAACTCCCGTTTGCTATCACAGAAGATGAACCTGAAGAAGGTACACTGCTCCTCCATGTGTTTCCATGCCATTTCCCAGTTCAGGTGATAGACAATCTTGGTGCTTCCTTCATCCCCTAACCCAGGCAGCCACACCACTCAACAAGGCCTTTTGTTGAACTGTGTTGCAATGTGTTTATGCTTGGTTCTGTATGCTAATATTTGTCCAGTGTTGCTCTGCATTAAACAGTGGATTAACTGGTTATATAGTTATAGTGTTAGGACATTGATTAACGTAGTCAGTGATGCACAAATATCAGGGAAGATAACACATTCTATTTGTCATTAATGTTGTGAATATCAACATGTGGCAAACACAAATGCTGACATGTCTCAATGGATCACAGGTCTTGCAGCTCTGCCTAAATCTCTCAAATGTGAGCGATCGACATGGACAAATAACAAAGTTTGCTGATGCTGAAACAGGCCGTTTGGCCCATCAAGTTTGTGCACCACACAGGCCTCCTTCAAACGTACCTCATAGGCCGCACTTGGAGTATTGTGTGCCGTTCTGGTCGCCCCACTACAGGAGAGATGTGATTAAGCGAGAGAGGGTGCAGCAAAGATTCAGAGGAATATTGCCGGGACTGCAGGGCTTGAGTATTAAGAAGCGATTGAATAGGCTGGGACTGTTTTCCCTGGAGCAAAGGAGGCCAAGGGGTGACCTTACAGAAGTTTATAAAATTAAGACAGGCATGGATAGGGTAGATGGTCACAGTCTTTCCAGCAGGGTAGGAGAGGGTACAGGTGTGAGGTGAGAGGGGAAAGATTTAAAGGGGACCTGTGGGGCAAGTTTTTCTCACAGAGGGCGGTGGTTGTGTGGAACGAGCTGCCAGAGGAAGGGTTGAGACAGGTGCAGTTACAACATTTAAATACATTTGGACAGATTTAGAAGGAAATGGAGGAACGTAGGCAAATGAGATTAGCATAGGTAGGTACTTTGGTCGGCATGAATGAGTTGGGCTGAAGGGCCTGTTTCTGTACTGTATAACTCTATGAAATTCTATGATTCCATGAAATTATGAATCCTTCCCCATTCATGTACTTGTCCAGCTTCTCCTTAAATGCAATTTGCGTCAATTATTCTTCATTCCACATTCTCAGCCACTCAGTCCTGTGTCCTCACTGAATTTATTGATGGTTCTCTCACACATACAACTCCAACTCTAATCTTCTCCAAGTGAAAATATCTTCTCTATGTGTACCGTATCAAACCTCTGAATAACTCTAGAAATCTCTGTTGGGTCACCCTCAGCCTTCCGTTTCCACAGAAGAACAAATGAGATTATTAGGCTCTCTCTTGATAATTACAACCTCTCAGTTTCAGGATCATTTTGTAATCTTTGTCAAACTTTCTCAATGCTTCCATTTCTTTTGTAAAATGGAGACCAGAACTTTACAGAGTACTCTTACGTAGTGTCTAACTGAAGTTCTGCTTAAGTTTAACATCTCTAGCTTTCTGTTCTATTCTTGCAGACATTAACTTGTTTGGGTTTTTTTAGGATCTTGTCGACTGGTTTGTGCTTTAACAGTTAGTGGATCAGTCTCCCTTGCTCCCCTGTTATTTTAGGTAGGCGAGCAATACACACCACCTAACTTGTCGTTAGATAAGAGGAATCACTTTCTGAAGGCACTCTCCCAACTTTCAGCTGTGGTGTGATGTAGTCCACAGTTCTTTTGATCCCGTCTGGAACAGATTAATGTCTGTGTCCAGGAACCCCAGCCAAGTGTGGAGTCTGCTCCAGTCGGAACTTTAACCTGGCAGTTACAAATAACCCTCCCTCACCTCTCCAAGTACACCCCAAGTAACTCCCCAGTTACAAATCCCCAGGGCCGGATGATTTCCATCCCTGACAGCACATTGCTGATGCCCGAACTGTGATCTCATTTTAGAAACAACTTCTTTAGCTGAGAAATTTGCACATTGTCATTTTGCTATTTAACAAAGGTAAACAAAACGTAGAACTGCAGACCAGTTAGCAAACCCTCCATCACATGACATCTTTTTGAATGACACAGGTCCCCATCTTTAGATTGTGTAAGGTGCCAGTCATTTCGTATTTTTATGTGATTGAATGTCTTCCTATATTGGCTGTGTAAAAGGCTGTGCCTTCTAGTTCTATGTCACAGTGTATACATCTGACGTTGTGACTGTGATAGCAATAGTGTCATACAGCACAGAAACAGGCCCTTTGGCCCGTCATACCTCTGCCGCCCTTCTACGCATCTACACTAATTCCATTTACCCGCGTCGTTTCCTACTTCACCCTGCCGTACCCTCTTCACATCACCCGGCCCACTAGCAATCACCTGGCCCTTCCTGCTTCACCCTGCGGCCAAATAATGTTGTGCGTTCCTGGGTTAGTTGCCCCTTCGCTCTGTCCATCCCTGGTTCACCCTACACGGTCTGCTAGCCCGTCACCCTTTCAGGTCCGCCTGCACTCCACCCTGCCGTCTTCCTCTCAGGTCCATTTGAGTCCACCGGTCCTTTCAGGTCCGCTTGTGCTCCTCCCTACCTTCCCCTTCACAAGTCCGATTGGTCTACATCCAGTCTGCCAGATCCACTCCAGATCATGCTGCTGCCTCTGCGTTTCCTCTTGCCGCCCACTCCCTCTGTGCCCGACACCTGGTTTGCTCTCGCTTAGCTCTGCATTCTCCACTTATTCTTGCTTCCCCCTCCTTGGTGCGCTGGCTTGTCACCCTGCACCTCCTCACATTGCCCGGTCCACTTCCAATCACCCTCCTCTCCATGCTGCGCCTTGCGGCCAATTACTATTGGTTAGTTGCTCCTTCAGTCTGTCCGGTCCCTGCTCCGGCTTCACCCTACACGGTCGGTGATATCTGTTCTTCAGCGTTTACCCATGTACCAGTGTATCTATCAGTGTAGTTCTAAGTACACTAAGTGACTCGCGCTACTCTCTGCCTATTGAGAAATCACTGAAGTGTAATTCTGTTAGCTGAGATGGTAACAGTAGAAGGTCATGGGTTAGAGTTCCACTCTAAAGACCTGAGCATAGGCTAGCGCTCCAGAGCAGCACTGAGGGAATGCTTCACTGTTACAGCTGGTATCTGTTGGGCGGGGCAATAAATCAAAGCCCTGTCTGTTAAAATACTGTGTTGCACAATTTTGAGAAAAAGTAATCCAGTAATCTGTGGTGTTTGCTTAACGTTTATCCCCAACAACATCACTAAATCTGATTATCATTTGTCCCTTTTGGGATCTTGCTGTGTGCAACTGTTGCTGCATTTCCAACATTGCACCAATGACATGCTAAGTTCCTCCTTGGATGCAAAGCACTTTAGGACGTCCTGAAAGGGATGTGAAAGATGCTAAAGAAATGCAAGGTTTTTTCCATTGAGAAACCATCTTCACACCCTTCGTAGCAATGCTCCATGTTCAGTCCCCATGTAGATCCAGTACACTGATGCAGTGGTGATGTTTCATCTCCCTCTAACTGTCTCTCTTTCACTGTACACGCTTGCCTCGCTTTGTGAAGAGGGGCAGCAGTATGGCCAGGAAGGTGAGTCCTCTGTCTGCCTCTGCCTCTGCATCAGAATGGAACTCCCAATGCTAACAGCAGAAAGCAAAGCAATCATCACTAACCGAGTCTGTGTCTGGATCCCTTTCACTGTTTGCTTTCAACTTCAGCAGCAGCGGTGTGCGTGCTTACATCCATTAGTGTGTACTGGTCCGCATACGTGAATGGATATGTTACATACATACATGCGTGTTTATGTGTGTGTATATTGTTTATACTTTTATCCATAAATGTCTGTACACGCTTTACATATACTGTCTGAGTACATATAAAACATACACAAACTATAAATGTTAGCATACAGCTGCATATTGATAAGTTTCTGATCTTTTGAACCAAGACACCAGTTCAAGTCCCACCACATCAGCTGGGAGATTTAAATTCCATTAATTAAATAGATCTGGACTAAGAATTAGGAAATGATTGGATTGTCCTCAGTGCTAGTTCCCCGATATCTTTCAGGGAAGGAAATCCGCAGCTCCCTTCTCCACCTGGTCTACATATGTCTCCAGATTCCAGTTTACCAGCCACTTACATACCATGAAGAAATAAAACAAATGCACATACTCAATATAGATTTCCAAAAATATACAGATATCTGCCCATATCATATATCCATATGCATGGGGGGGTGCCGTTGTAATTCAGCATCACATACAAGTTATCAATTCTTTAATTAAAGTGTGACCATTATGCAGCTTGATCTAACTGGTTCAGAGTGTTCTTGTATTCTTCACTCATTAGTCCCCGCCTTTCCTACACCCTCTCCCTCTAACAGAAGTCGAACAGCCTGAAGTGGAAGGTAGGAGACAGCGATATTTCCTGTTGCAAAATCTCAGATGACTGGGAAGTGGCTCGGGTTTGGTCAACAGCAGTTTCAATCAATTCCTTTGCTCAATATCATTTTGAAAAAGAGAACGAATGGCACACTGTTTAAAGTGCAGTGCTTGCAAAACCTCAAACCTTTAAAAAGGTGGCAGGTATAGATTGTATCTTCAGTCTGGTGCACCACCAACTCACCAGAAACTTCATCCAGGCTTATTTATTGAAGAATTAGTCGCATGAAAACATCTGAGATTTTGATGATTTAAGGGCTGCATTTACCAAAAGTTATTTCATTAAAATCTATGTTTAGTTGTGCACCCTTAAATAAAGTTTGGCTGCAGTCACTTTTCTGTCTTATTGAGGGTCTCCACAGGGGAAAGAGCATGCTGCATGGTCCTGAGGGAATGAAAGTTGGAAAGGGATAAGTCCACATAGAGTATGGGGTGTCAGTGGTGCAAGGCTACCTGAGCACTAAATCCTGGCCAGCACTCTCAGTCAGTGCTCTGTCATCCTGTCAGAGGTCCCATCCATCTGGTTAAGGGTTAAACTCTGCGGTTCCTGTACACATCAAAGACTTATTGGCATTATTTTGAAGAAAAGCAGATGACCCCCTGGTCAATATTTACCTAACAACTGATATTGGTTGAATAAGCTTACACATTCCCCTCTAAATCACAGTGAGTTGGTAAGTTGGATACAAAACTGGTCATAGAAGACAGAGGGTAGTGGTGGAGGGGTGTTTCTCTGACTGGAGGTCTGTGACCAGTGGTGTTCCACAGGGATCAGTGCTGGGACGTCTGTTATTTGTGATATATTAATGCTTCTTATCACGGCTTGGTACGGCAACTGCTCTGCCCAGGACCGCAGGAAGCTGCAGAGAGTTGTGGACACAGCCCAGTGCATCACGGACACCAGCCTCCCCTCTTTGGACTCTGTCTATACCTCTCGTTGTCTTGGTGTAGCAGCCAGCATAATCAAAGACCCCACCCACCTGGGACATTATCTCTTCTCTCCTCTTCCATCGGGTAGAAGATACAGGAGCCTGAGGGCACGTACCACCAGACTCAAGGACAGCTTCTACCCCACTGTGATAAGACTATTGAACGGTTCCCTTATACAATGAGATGGACTATGACCTCACGATCTACTTTGTTGTGACCGTGCACCTTATTGCACTGCCCTTTCTCTGTAGCTGTGACACTTTACTCTGTACTGTTACTGTTTTTACCTGTACTACATCAATGCACTCTGTACTGACTCAATGTAACTACAATGTGTAATGAATTGACCTGTACGATCTGTTTGTAAGAAGCTTTTCACTGTACCTCGGTACAAGTGACAATAATAAACCAATAGCAATACCAAATGTAGGTGGTCTAATTAGTCAGTTTGCAGCCTACACATAAATTGTAGGATACAGGAGCTGTGGATACTGAGAAAGCTGGTCAGAGGTTAGAGCAGGACATAGATACGTTGGAAATTTGGGCAGAGAAATGGAGTTTAATCTGGACATGTGAGGTGTTGATCAAAGGTAAGAGGAAAGTATACGGTAAATGGCAAGATCTTTAGCACTGATGTACAGAGGAATCTGGGGGTGCTGGTCGGGCTGGTAAAAGAGGGTTGTAGGAATCATTATGTTGCAACCATAGCTCAGTGCAGTGGTTTCCTACTTTTGATGTAAAATGCCTTTGAATCGTAGCTGGTCTGCTCACGGCCCAATATCTTGCTCTCGGTAATCCGGATTGATTTCAGATTGTTCAAAGTGAGTAAAGTTTGTTATATTTTCAGAGCTTCCCTCCATTCACCTCCGCTGCTAACAAACCAGCGAGCTGAGCTGCTGCCTCCCAGTCCCAGTGACCCAGGTTCAATCCTGACCTCGGGTCCTGTCTATGCATCAAAATGATGTGCGGTTTGGCAGATTAATTGTCCACTGTAAATTACCCCTCCTGTGTATGTGAGTGGTAGAACCTGGGCTGAGTCAATGGGAACATGTGAGGATTAAAATGGAATCAATGTAAATAGATGTTTGACGTGGATGTGATTGGTGCCGATTTGGTGGACATAAGGTCCTGTTTCCAGTGTTTATGACTCTGACACAGTAGAGAAAGTGCAATAGCCATTGGCATTAGTTCTTGGCATCAATTAAATGGGTACTTATTAAGGTCCAATTTTCAACCAAGTTGAACTGACAGGAATTGGGCAGGTTTATGTTAGAAGCCCATTCACCCAATTCTACAGCAGTAGGAGTGCGTTAAAGGGCATTCAGCCTGAACCTGTCCCCTCCAGCTTAAACCTGGTGTGAGTAAAGGACTACTTGTATCACTGGGGGAGTGTTGAGTGTTCCCATATCACAGTGGGTCCATACCGGACACTGAAGTGAGCTTGGGGAGTGGTGCCAGAATCACACTCCCAGTAATGAAATCACCCATCAGTCATATTCAGAAAGGATAAATTTAGATCAATTTTAATTCAAACCTTTGTGCTTTAATATTTCCGAACCAAATGACTAATATTGAATGTGCTACCTCTGAGCTGAATCTGTTATAGTTTTTATGCTTTATGTTAGTTTTCAGCTGCACTGATTATTTTCACGTAGGAAAAGTTTGATTATTAATCATCTCCCGAAGTGTTTTATTAATTTGCAATAATAGTGGATTCTTTCTGGAATCTGCTTGTGTACATCTGCATGTGCATGTGTGTGTGTGTGTACAGATGTGTATAGATACATGTGCAGACACATATGTAAGGTGTGTAAATGTACAGATGTGTATATGTGCATGATGTGAATGCAAGTGTGTATGTGTGCATGTACAGGCATGTACTGGTATATATACATTATATATGCATGTGCAGATGTGTATGTGTGCAGGTTTGTGTGTGCACATGTGCAGATACGTGTGTGCGTGCATGTGTGAACGTGCACGTGCATGTATGTGTGTGTGAACACGAGTGCGTGTGTGTGTGCGTGTGTGTGTGTGAACGTGAGTGCGTGTGTGTGTGTGTGTGTGTGCGTGTGCGCGCACGCGCGCACGTCAGTGTGTGTGCGTGTGTGTGTGTGTGAGAGATCACACACGCCACATTTGATAGACTGAAGCTGAGCCAGGGTCACTCCAATAGTTGAACGTCCTATATCACATCGCCAAAATTCACAAGCACCCTGGGTATTCCATGAAGTGCCCTGTGGGACGTTGAAACATTTGGGAGGATTGTGATGCACTCCCTCTGGTTCAGTGAGTACAGCCACAGAAAGAACTTACTTGAAGCAGACCTTTAGATCCAAAGCAGCCTCACTGTCAAAACAATACTGGTATTCTCTATGGCAATTCTTTTTTACAGCCAGAAATACTGGTGTATTTCTAAAGCTCATAATGATTTGTGAGTTGCTTCTGACTGAAGTATACATGTTAATCTGTGGTCAAGGAATCTCACAGCCCACTGCTGGTGGTAACCTTGTACCTGAGCTTGCATTCTCTCTGTAGTCTGCTTTGCTGCTGAGTGTGATGGTCTAACTTCTGCTGTCTTGCTTCCATCCATTCAGAAGAAGACTTTCAGGAGCAAGAGGAACAAGGTAGATGGAAGTGGTCACTTCTTGGAATTATAGGGTTTTTTGTTTACCAACCTTTACTGATTAGTGCTGCATCTTTTGCCTATCATGTAAAATGCCTCCACTTCCACTGCCTGACCATGTAGCAATGGTCATACTTAAGGAACATGTGAAGACATGGGTTTGCAGGAAAACTAATGTAACCTCCTTCAGCCCTTCAAGGCCACACTGGTACAGTTCGGCTCCTGTTGGTCCACCCATCATCCATCATCCATCATCCATCACCCATCATCCATCATCCATCATCCATCATCCATCATTCATCATCCATCATCCATCATCCATCACCCATCATCCATCATCCATCATCCATCATCCATCATTCATCATCCATCATCCATCATCCATCATTCATCATCCATCATCCATCATCCATCATCCATCATCCATCCATCATCCATCATCCATCATCCATCCATCATCCATCATCCATCATCCATCATCCATCCATCATCCATCATCCATCATCCATCATCCATCATCCATCATCCATCATCATCATCATCATCCATCATCCATCATCCATCATCCATCATCCCGTCAGCCATCATCCCATCATCCATCAGTTGCTGTTTGACATCTAGAATCTAGAAATGCCACCTCCCACCCTAAAACTTACCACATTGACCAAGCCTTTGGGCAGCTACCCAATGCCTCCTTATCTGGCTTGGTGTCAGATTATGAAACGCTCTGGGACATTGTGCTATGCTGAGGCTGCTCTGTGCTTCTAAGTCGTTGTTGTGATGCTGTGGCATGCATTGTGTTGAGGCAGAATCAGTTTCAGCTCCCGTTGTTTAGCTGCTTGGTGGGAGTCAGAGATAAGGCTGCAAATACAAAACATTCAGCAGAACTCAGAGCCAAATGAAGCAGGCTCTTGGAGAAGGTTCCATGCCCTGCTCCTTCAGTGTTCAAGGTATACATATGAGTTTCAAATGCAGAGTCTCACAAGGACATAAATAGAAAATGAAGAGTTTGATTGCACCTGCAGAGAGAAAACCAATTAAAGTAAAATGAAAGCTAAAGATGTGATGGTGAAAGATTGTGGTTGAAGCACTGGCTGGACACTGGTGATGAACAAGAAACAAATCAACGACCTCTAGGACTGGCTATTAGAGTCAAAACTGTTCTAATTATATCCATTTTCCTCCTTCATACTTCCAACATTTCCTTGTTTCCTCCATCTCTCCTGACCTTTCCCATTTCTCATTCTTGGCTGTCTTCCATCACTGGACTCTGTGTCAGCTCAACAAGGTAAGTGCAGCATTACAGTATCACTGAACACTTACAGCACTGAAGGGAGCCCTTTGGGCCTTGTGCCTCTACCTGCTACTTGTGAAGCAATCCTTTCAGTCCCATTTCCCTGCTGTATCCCCACTGACCTGCAAATGATCTTCCCTTTGAGCGTCTATCCAGTTCCCCTTCAAAAACACTGATTCACTTCCCACTGCCCTTACAGACAGTGAGTTCTGGGTGAGAAACACTCTCTGCTCAGGAATGCTTTTCCTTCAGTCTGTATGTACCTTGTTGTCATTTTTTCTGCAAAGTAAGTGGCCCCTTCTAATTATGAATATTGCAGAAAATGAGTCGCAAGAGGGGAAATAATCTCAGAATAGGGAGATATCTAGATCATTGCAGGTGGCAATGTTGGTTGGGAAGCAGTTAAAACAGGGCACGGTACCCTGGGCTTCATAAGTAGAGGGTAAGATGCAAGAAAGTTATGACAAACCTTTATAAAGCAGTGTACAGCCTGTATTGTTTGGAGTATTGTGTCCAGTTCTTGGCATCACACCCTGGAGAGGGTGCAGAATAAGTCCAGGATGATAACCTTTTGTTGTGTGGTAGGCAGGAGCTCAGAGTTGTTCTCTTCAGAACGCAGGTGGTTGAGAGGGGATCACGGAGGGATAATGAGAAACTGTCCCCATTGGCAGAAGTAATGCGAACTGGGGAATGTAAAGTAATGGTGGTTGGTAACAGAACCAGGAGTGAAATGGAGAGAAACTGTTTGATGTTGTGAGTGGAGACACGAGAGAGTTGCAGACACTGGAATCTGGAGCAACGCACACAAAGTGCTGGAGGAACTCAGCAGGTCAGGCAGCAGCTATGGAGGGAAATGAGCAGTCGGTGTTTCGGGCTGAGTGAGTGGTTGGGCTTTGGGATGCACACTCAGGGAAAGCGATGGAAACAGATTCAGTTGTTGTGTTCAAAATAGAATTAGTAAGTATGAGAGAGAAAAAGGTTTTGCAGGACCATGCAGAGAAGGTGGGGAAGTGGGGCGTTGGATTGTCCTAACATAGAACCACTAGATGGGCTGAGTGAGTTCCTTCCATGTTGTAATCTTCCAATGACCCTACAATTTCACAAAATATAAGTAAATACAACTCGCAAAGTGGTGACTCGGCTGTGACAGCCTTTCAACAGGTGTGAGAACACCTGGAACCCACTCACGTTCTGTTTATTCTAAGGGTGTGGCTGATAATAAACTTCAGGAAGATCTTTAACTTGTTGACAAGTGGTTCACTCAGTGACCGAGCTGGTTACATGCACAAACTCAAGTGTTACAAGGAGCAGAAGGATGTTCCTGTCCAAACTGTGTCAGCTGCTCACATTCTGTGACTGGGACCCGGGTGACAGTCACCTATGGTATTCACTCCTGCTTATCAGTGGCACCTGCAGGAAGATGCATGGGGGACAGATGTTGGGTGAGGACAACTGCAGTCAAATAGTCCAGTGATTAGATGAAGAATGGCAAATTCATCAGTTTGCTGGTGGATGTCCATCCCTGGTTCCCAATACCGTTAGGATAGCTGGGAAGAAAATTGAAGAAGTCCCAGAGACACGTAAGTTGATAAGTTAATTGATCCCTGTAAAAATTTCCCCTGGTGGGTTGGTGAGGGGTGGAATTGGGAGGAGTTGAAGGGAATGGGTGGTTGATAGTTGCCAGAGACCCGGTGGACTGAAGGCTCTGTTTCCCTGCTGTATCACTCTGCTTCATACAACTCATGCCTGCAGTGCACGGGAATCACACGATCCACACTGAGAAAGTAGTGTGTACACACTGGGCACATGACTGGCACATTACTCTTTATATCGATGTTCTGTTGGCAGTGACGGTATTTATTGCCCTTCCCCTAAGTTCCCCTATCTGAGGAGGCAGCTCCTTGATTGGCCTGGAGACTGGGTAAGGCTGTGTCCAGCAGTGTCCTCGCTGGGTTTTCTCAACAGCACCGTAGTTCTGGGGTCACCACTACAGCTGCTGTGTAAACCAGTTTTATCCCAGATTTATTCACATTAGCATTTAAATTCCCCAACTACTGTGGTGGGATTTGAACTCATTTCTCTGCAATGTTGGTGCAGTACTCTGCCAGCTGGTCTAGGAACAGAAACATTCAGTCTATGGGGGTGTCAGTCACTACAGTTCTCTATCACACTCCCACTCTGATCTCACTGTCCATGCCCCTCATACCCCGGTTGTTGTACAAGTGGTGCGGGCTTTCTGTGTAGTTTAGTGACCCTCTGGTTCCAGCCCACACTGGGGTCAATTGGATTTAAGGACATCTGCCTCCTGGTCTGTATTTACATGCTGGAACTTTGTAACCCTGACATTCCAGCCTCCATGTGAAGTCCTTTTCATACTTTGAACTCATAACGGCTTTATTTTATGAATAGCATTAATGTCATTCTCTGCAGAAATTAACAATTCTTCTCTTTCTCCCTGGTCCACAGAAGAGGAGCGACCCAGACCAAAGTAAGGACTTTCAATTAACTCTTTACATATCTGACGACATTCTCTTTGAGAAGCTCTGGTTTGAAATCAACCTTAGGAAGTATGTACGAGATGAATTTCTTGGTTCTAGCTAATAAAAAAAACGGGAAAACACCCCCAAAACTTACCTAGAAAAATCCTTTCTTCAAAACTAAAACTCCATGGTCACAATGTCAACCAAGAGTTTACATTCATTCTGCTTTAAGAATACCAGACAACAATATACCAAAGCAGAAATTTAATACATATTAATATTTTACCATGAATGCAAACAGAGGCAGAGATAAGTAGACATAAAGGTGAAAATGTTAATATAAATCTCCCAGTAGAAAATATGAGTGAGCAGGTTGAATATTGATTATTGACTGATTTTATGGAGAGTAAGATGGGGAAATGTTAGCCTGATCCCATTACCTCCCCAGCCATTGGATTTGACTGGAAGTGGCTCCAGACATAGGAAAAACCAAACATACTCATAGCCCTGTGTTACTGAAAATGGTTCACTATGGTTACTGTTCCAAAGGTGACCTCTATTCTGTCTCTCACAGGTTGGTTGTTCCCCAGATTTCTGGTCCCAAAATCCCAGATGGAGAAAGGGTTGACTTTGATGTACGTTCTGTCCGGTAATCCAGCTGTTTGTTCATCTCATTATTGTGCCTCTGGTGATATTTGGGGATCGTAACCCAGTCCCTCTTACTTGTACATATCATTGTTGAGCTGTGGGTGCCCAGTGTTTATTGCCTTGAGAATGTGATGGCAAACCACGCTTTGTTTTTACTTTCATATGGGTGGCCATTTGGCCCATTGAGTCTATGCCAGCTCTCATTGCAATCCCATCAGTCCTCATTGCCTCGCCTATTCCTCTGTAACCTATTAACTCTCGCCCATCGAACTCCACCCTGATTCTGCTGCATCTGCCTGTTCCATCATTACAGCAGCCAATTAACCTACAACCAGCAAGTCTTTTGGGATGTGGGGACCAAACTGAAGCATCCGGAAAAGCCCACGTGGTCACAGGGAGAACGTGCAAACTCCACGGAAACCACAGTCTCGACTGAAACCAGGTTGCCAGAGTGTGTGGCAGCAGCACTACCTGCTACACCACAGTGCCGCCCCCTAAAGGACCCCTGTGGAGGTACTCCCCCAGTGTTTAGAGAGGCAGTCCATTGTTTTGACCCAGAGATAATTAGGGGAGGAGAAACGTGATTTTATATTGATAAGATAAGATAAGATCTTTATTAGTCACATGTACGTCAAAACACACAGTGAAATGCATCTTTTGCGTAGAGTGTTCTGGGGGCAGCCCGCAAGTGTCGCCACACTTCCAGCGCCAACATAGCATGCCCACAGCTCCTAACCCGTACGTCTTTGGAATGTGGGAGGAAACCGGATCACCCAGAGGAAACCCACGCAGACATGGGGAGAACGTACAAACTCCTTACAGACAGCGGCCAGAATTGAACCCAGGTTGCTGGCACTGTAATAACGTTACGCTAACTGCTACACTACCGTGCCACTATGGGATGGGATGGGATGGGATGGGATGGGATGGGAGTTCAAGGCTACAGGAATAATCTCTGTACACAGGCACAAAAATAGCAAGTGGAATAGTGTGAGGTAATGTATTTGGGGAAGCACAAATAAAACAGAGGGATACACAGTAAATAATAGTGCAAGAAGGGACGAGGAACAAGGGATCTTGGTGCATGTCCACAGACTCCTGTAGGACAAGGAGATAAAACAGTTAAAGCACAGGGAATTCTGACCTTTACTGGCCAAGGCACTGAGCACTGGAACGTTGGTTAGACTGTGAGCACCACACAGCGGGAAGGATGTGATACACCAGAAAGGATACAGAAGAGATTTCCTGGGATGTTTCCAGGGCTAAAGGAAGGTACTGCAGGGGACAGAGGGAGCTGAGGAGAGATGTCACTGAGGTGTGTACAATAACCAGACAGCTGGACCAGAGAAGCAGAAAGACTCATTACACTTAGCAGACAGACAGTAACTAGAAGCAAAGGATTTATCAAGTTCAATTGATCCAAGGATTAGAGGAGAGGATTCAAAGAAAGTCTTTTCACTGGGTCTGGAACTCACTGCTAGGGGATTTGAACATCATAATATGCGGGACAATGGACCATGGGGCCAGGAAGAGGGATTAACCTGACACAATGGGCTAAAGGGCCTCCTTCTAAGTCTCCCTGACACGATATTCCCAATCAACTGTGAGATGGAGGCGATGGAATACCCGATGGATGTTTAAAACAGGACCAGAAAATGCCTGGAAACACTCAGCAGGTCAGGCAGCATCTGTGGGAAGAGAAACAGAGCTGACGTTTCCGGTTGAAGACCACATTTTCCCCAGGGATGCATTCCATTTAATTATTTTGAAAGGCAAGATTCCAAAAATGGGGTGATGTGTAGAATTGTGAAAGGGATTTTATTTGTCCAATCTTTTCCTTTTCAATCTTTTTACTAATTTTCAAATGAGTACAAAATAATATATCTAACATTAGTATTTCTACACATGGTGCAGAGAGATCAGGACAGCAATCATAACAGTGAATATATATAATCACAAGGAGTAAAAAACAGTAATCTAGACCTCCCGCTCTCTTATTAAGTGAACAAATACAAAAGGAAAGATTGAAAGGAAATGAAATTTAATGATATGAAAGAAGAAACCCCCCAAATCAAAAAAAATATTGATAATAAACCAAAAGAAACAAAAACTTCAAAAAAAACTGGACTGATATTTCTTAAATAAAAAGAAAATTGAAGAATTTTCTTTCAACTCTGCTCCTCTGTGTTCAAGGGTTATTGAAAGGGATCTGAGAAAGGTCAGATTATATCATCTGGAAATATTGAATAAATGGACTCCAAACTTCCTCAATTTAAGCGAAGGATCAACAGTGCCACTCCTCATTTTTGCTAAGTTTAAACATGTTATAGTTTGAGAAATTATTTGTCCAATCTGTTAGGGTTCTTCTGTGGTGGGAACCAACGACAGAGAAAGGGGGTGAACCAGTCGGAGTATATTTGGGCTTTCAGAAGTCCATTGATAAACCTACACACAATGTATCATTAAATATAATTAGAGCACGTAGTTTTTTCTGTCTCTTGATTTCCCCTCAAAGGTTTTTTAGTCATGGCAGGTGAGCTCAGGACCCTGGTCATGCTCCTCCTGTACAATGTGGGAACTCAGGGAGGCTGCCAGTGTCCCTGATGATTACATGTGCAGGAAGTGTGTCCAGCTGCAGCTCCTGATGAACTGCATGACGGCACTGGAGCTGTGCATGGATTCACTTTGGAGCATCCGACATGCTGAGAATGATGTGGATAGCACGTTTAGTGAGTTGGTCACACCGCAGTTTAAAGGCCAGGGAAAGATGGGGACTTAGTGACCAACAGGCAAAGCAGTAGCAGGAAGGTAGTGCAGGAGTCCCCTGCGGTCATCTCCCTCAAACAGATAGACCGCCTTGGATACTGTTGGGGGAGAGCATGGAGTTGGGGGTAATGTATTGGATAGAGGATTGGTTAACAGACAGAAGGCAGAGGGTTGGGATAAGTGGGTGTTTCTCTGGTTGGCAATCAGTGGTGAGTGGGGTGCTGCAGGCATTGGTGCTGGCCCTGCAACTGTTCACAATATAGGTTAACGATTTGGAAGAGGACCGAGTGTAGCATATGTAGGTTTGCTGAAGACACTAAATTGAGTGAGAAAGCAAATTGTGCAGAGGATGCGGAAAGTCTGCAGAGAGCTATAGATAGGTTAAGTGAGTGGGCAAGGGTCTGGCAGATGAGTACAATGTTAGTAAATGTGAGGTCATCCACTTTGGAAAGAAAAATAGAAGACCAGGTTATTATTTAAATGGTGAAAGATTGCAGCTTGCTGTTGTGCAGAGGGACTTGGGAGTGCTTGTGCATGAATCACAGAAGGTTGGTTTGCAGGTGTAACAGGTTATCGAGAAGGCAAATGGAACGTTGGCCTTCATTGCTGGAGGGATTGAATTTAAGAGCAGGGAGGTTATGCTGCAACTGTACAGGGTACTGGTGAGGCTGCACCTGGAGTACTGCGTGCAGTTCTGGTCTCCTTACTTGAGGAAATATATACTGGCTTTGGAGGCGGTGCAGAGGAGGTTCACCAGGTTGATTCCAGAGATGAGGGGGTTAGCCCGTGAGGAGAGACTGAGTCACCTGGGACTATACTCGCTGGAATTCAGAAGAATGAGAGGGGAATCTTATAGTAATGTATAAAATGATGAAAGGGAGAGATAAGATAGAGGTAGGAAGGTTGTTTCCACTGGTAGGTGAGACTAGAACTAGGGGACATAGCCTCAAGATTCAGGGGAATAGATTTAGGATGGAGATGAGGAGAAACTGCTTTTCCCAGAGTAGTGACTTTGTGGAATTCTCTGCCCAGGGAAGCAGTGGAGGCTACCTCATTGAATATATTTAAGACACAGTTAGATAGATTTTTGGATAGTAGGGGAATTAAGGGTTATGGGGAAAAGGCAGGTAGGTGGACCTGAGTCCACGGCCAGATCAGCTGTGATCTCATTGAATGGCGGAGCAGGCTCGACGGGCCAGATGGCCGACTCCTGTTCCTGTTTCTTATGTTCTTACGTTGGAACGTGTTACCACAAGGAGCAGCCCAGCTGCACTTAAGGGGAAGTTAGCCCAGTAGGGAGTAAAGGAGGGAGAGAACCATGGTGGGGCGGGGGTGAGACAGGGTAGGAGGAGATTGATGTGAGCATCAACAACAGCACCGACCAGCTGGGCCGAATGGCCTGTTTCCATGGTGTAAGTTGCATGTAATTAGCCGAGAGTTTGCCTTCTCTGCAGGAGGCTGTGCTGGAAGGGCAGTGCTGGGGGATTCAGAGGTAGACCAACACCGTGACTGGGTGGATGGCATCTGTCCAAAGTATGTGCAAAATGTGAGGGAGAGATGCTTACAAGGAAAGCAGGGGGATGGGATTGATGGGTTAGAGTTAGCATGGACTTGACAGGCTGAATGGCCTCCTTCACTGTTATGTCAAATATGGAAAACATTCCACTGCAGTTGCTTTCAGATGAAGGCTGATACACCAACTTATCTTGGCTCTCTTCCTGATCTCCCTACCACATCCCACTGACCTTTCTAGGACATCCATCGCAAACGCATGGAGAAGGACCTACTGGAACTCCAGACCCTGATCGATGCCCATTTCGAACAGAGGAAAAAGGAGGAAGAGGAACTGATCTGCCTGAAGGAGAGGATTGTAAGTATTGCTCGGGATCTCTCCACCCTCCACCCATTTGCCAAGCGTGGGAAGCCGTGAAATTCGGCAAATCTCTGATCTATTTTTACATTTAACTCTCCTATTTATTACATAATCGAGGCACTGGGAACATTGATCAAAGGTCACTGTACATCAGTGCCAGTGAGCAAGATTACTGGAGAGCAGAATGGGGATGATGTGAGAAGCTGGGAGATGATGGGTACCCACCCACCCACCTACCTTCTCCCTCTCACCTGGACTCACCTGTCACCTGCCAGCCTGTGCTCCTCCCCCTCCCCTGACCTTTCTATTCCGGCTCCTGCCTTCTTCCTTTCCAGTCCTGATGAAGGGTCTCAACGCAAAACATTGACTGTTCATTTCCCTCCATAGATGCTGCCCGACCTGCTGAGCTCCTCCAGCATTTTGTGTGTGTTGCTGCAGGGTAACCAAAACTGTAATGTAAAATATGACTGATTTTCCTGGAATATATCCAATTAAATTTGACAAAACTAATTGGCATGGATCTGCTTTTGAAAATGCAGATTGTGGAATACAGAGAGAGGGAGGCAGTTGATGTTCTGCCACTAAACCATGCAGAATGACTGTACCAAGCTCAGTTCCTCAGACAATGATGTCAGCTGAGTTTACCACGGGGGTAGGATCTGTAGACTCCGAATCAAGTGGAGTGAATAAATAACTTAACCAAAGGCGCTTTTTGTCCAACGATCCTTGCTGAAAGTTGGAAGGAATGGGATTGGGAGAGGATGTGGTCCACCTCACAGCCACTGACACTTGGTCCCAAGGCTGGAGTATGAATACAAGCCCACTGGGTAACTTCACCACTTCATCCAGTAAATGTGGGCTTCTGCATTCCAGACAATGCTTTTGGGATGGAGGTGGAGTCAAACTGCAGCTGTTCTGACGTAATGTCTAATCCTCAACTCTCACAGACACACAGATAACTCCACCCTTGTGCATCATTCTTTCTGTTATAAATTAATTATTCTTTGCAGCTGTCAGATGGAAACCAGGTCCTGTGGTGTCACTGACCCTGCTGCATGCAAATTAGTTGCCACTTTTGAAAGGCTGGTCAACAGGAGCAGGAGTAGGCCACCAGGCCCCTCGAGTCTGCTCTGTCATTCAGTCGGATCATAGCTGTAGAGAGTTTAGAGTTCGGGCTGGCCTGACCACCCACCCGAGACCAAGTGCTCGTGCTTCCTTTCTGCACCCAAACCAAGCCAATATCCACCGTGAGTGTGGCAGTCCTGGGCTGTGTCTGCGGCTGCCGATACTGGGCGGGTTGTTCTGCCCTGGATGTGGTGCTGGCCATGTCACTGGGCACAACTTGACCTGACCTGATCCTGAATGAGTAAATGACCACTGTGTATCTCAACCACCTTCCTCAGTGTGCAATGAATTTATTCTGTACGAGCAGCCCAAATATGAAACTGGTTAGCACAGAGTGCCAGCCTCCGGGTCTGAACTTGTGGAGCCCAGACAGAACATGATCCACGAAAACCAATGTATTGTTTGGTGGTTGGGACCCATTGAGTCGTGTTGGGTAGCTGGCTACTAACTCCTGTCCTTGACTCTCTCCAGTCAGCATGTTTTCTCTTGAACACACTCATCGAATGACCATCACAGCCCACGACACAGAATTCCAAGACTCCACAGTCCTCAGTGCAGAAATTTCTCCTTATCTCCCTCACACACCAAGTTGGCTGATATAATAATGACTCCTCTTGAAAAATAATCAGTGGATCCTGACGCGCTTCATGGGGTGTGGAAGGAGTTACAACATGAAGTTCCTTCTTTCTTCAGACCTTTGGCTGATTTGAGAGCGGTCCCAAACAGGCGCCAAATATATCAACGTACAAACCAGAGCAGAAGCAGGCCACTCGGCCCTTCAAGCCTAGTGTGCCAGTCAATGAGATCGTGGCTGAGCTGACTGTCACCTGAAGTCTGTGTTCCTATCTGCCCCAGTAACCTTTCACCCCCTTATCAAAAAACTACCCCTGCCTGAAAAATATTCCAATATTGCTTGAAGCACCCTTTGAGGAAGAGAGTTCCAAAGACTCACAACCCTGTGAAAGAAAGAATCATCACTTCAGCTTTCTTAGTTGGGTGACGCCCTTGTTTTTAAAGTGACCCTCAGTTCGAGAGTCTCCCACTCCTCTGTCCTTGTTTCCCGAACCTCATTTCTCCTCTTAATATCAACACTCGTGGCACTCTCAGCATCTGTTCTTCTTCCAAAGACCCCAAAATTTTAGAAGTCCTTACTTCAGAAACGTTTTCCAATTACAAGGTGTAGCCTTTGAATTGTAGCCAGGCTGATGTCAGGATGCACCCTGTGAATGAAAGGTGGTGGAGATGTAGAACAATCTCTCCCAGGAAGCTAGGAGATCAATCAAACATGTGAGAACTTATTGCTGGATTTTCCTTGGGCAAAGGTATGTGACGTGAAATGAAAGTGGGGAGATGGAATTAGATATTGGATCAGCCACAATCTTTGAACAACAGGCCTGGTTTGTGGAGCTGATGGTCTTCTGTTCATATGTGTAAAACACAGCCAGTAAACCCTTGATATCAGATGAACCCACAGCTGTACAATGAAGAGGAAACAACCTTACAATCACACCCAATGTACTGTGCATAATCAGAAGTACACACAGCCTTAAAGATGAAATTCTCATGTTATTTATACAAAGGAAATGCACTAACATGGCACAGCCATAATGGCAGTGCGTCCTTCACCACATGAGTTAAAATAAAACATTCTGATCTTGGGCTGTCTATCCCCATGTTACAAAGTGGCTCAGATACAGAGGAGGCGTTTGCTCACCTGGATGTGAGGATATTGATTTTGCATCAACTGAAGTTGCTCAGTTTCTCCTTCAACTTTGAGATTATCCACTTTGGAGTCACGGATGGCAGTTTGAAGAGTGGTGTGTTTTACATGTTGACTATTCAATGCTATAGCCTATTGTGGCAGGAACTCTAAATGGCTGTGTAGCCTTTGTAGCTGCTTCCTTGCCTGTGTGGTCAGTGTACTTCACAGGAACGGCATTCCCAGGATGTAGAGCCATACATCTGAATTCCAGGTGTTTGTCTGCATTTGCTGTCCCGATGTTCTTCCCACACCCACCTCAATGTTTGCCTTATCTCTCCGGGAGAGTGCACACACAGGTTGTCAACCCTGCCCAACAAACCTTAGACCTGTATTTGTCTCCCAAATTTTGGTTCTTGAAATGCCAGGTGTTACTTGTTCCATCTGCAGGAACACAGAAGAGCAGAGAGAGCTGAGCAGCAGAGAGTCCGTGCGGAGAAGGAGCGAGACCGTCAGACCAGGCTGCTGGTGAGCCTTATCTCCCATTACCACACAGCCGCCTTCCTCCACCTCCACTGAGCATTGTCACCACGAGTCAGCATGCCCATTGGTCACCAGGTAGTCTACACAGGTCGTCTCTTCCCTACATGCCCATTGGTTCACCAGGTCATCTCTTCCCTACGTGCCCATTGGTTCACCAGGTCATCTCTTCCCTACGTGCCCATTGGTTCACCAGGTCATCGCTTCCCTACGTGCCCATTGGTTCACCAGGTCATCGCTTCCCTACGTGCCCATTGGTTCACCAGGTCATCGCTTCCCTACGTGCCCATTGGTTCACCAGGTCATCGCTTCCCTACGTGCCCATTGGTTCACCAGGTCGTCTCTTCCCTACGTGCCCATTGGTTCACCAGGTCGTCTCTTCCCTACGTGCCCATTGGTTCACCAGGTCGTCTCTTCCCTACGTGCCCATTGGTTCACCAGGTCATCTCTTCCCTACGTGCCCATTGGTTCACCAGGTCGTCTCTTCCCTACGTGCCCATTGGTTCACCAGGTCATCGCTTCCCTACGTGCCCATTGGTTCACCAGGTCGTCTCTTCCCTACGTGCCCATTGGTTCACCAGGTCATCGCTTCCCTACGTGCCCATTGGTTCACCAGTTTGTTCATCTCCCCCCTCATTATCTACTCTACAGGAGGAAAAAACTCGCAAGGAGGAAGAAGAGGCCAAGAAACGTGCAGACGATGATGCCAAGAAGAAGAAAGTTCTTTCTAACATGGGTGCACATTATGGTGGTTACCTTGTTAAGGTAGGACCTCCTCAATGGCCATGTAATGATACAGATTTTTCCGTGAAAGCAGTTTTACCTCGAATGTAGGAACCTTTACATTGACAAAGATCATAAAATTGGAGTAAGAACCAGTTGTTGCACCAGCTGTCATCCAATGAGATCAGTGCTGGCCCTTTGCATCAACCCCTCAGTCCCACCTGATCACCATATCCTCCGTGTACAAAAATCTGTCATCGTCAGCCTTGAACACTCAGCCACTAAACACCCGCTGTCTTCTGGGACAGAGAATTGCAAACCCTCTGGATGACAACATTCCTTCTCACTCAGACCCACACCTCTCCTGAGACCATGCCCTCAGTTCTCACCTCCCCAGTCTAAGTAAACAATCCCTCAGCATCCACCATGTCAAGCCCTCTAAGGATGTTATATATTTCAATGCGATTGTCTCTCAGCCGCCTGTTCCCCTGTAACTATCAGCCTGTTCTGTTCATTATTGTGGTGTTGGTAACTGGGTGACTGCACCTCCCTATCCGGCTGGAACAGTCCCACAATACAAACCAAGTCGCCAGCCCAGACTGAACAAGTGGCACTGCACTTGACCTGGGGTCCCACGACAGACACAAACCTACTGTCCCAGTTCCCTCTCTGGAATGTCGGTCTTTCGGAATGTGCTGGAACCTGGCAGTATGTCTGCAGCAGAGGCAGACAGTTGCTGGCTGGAAGGGTTTGGATTCGGTGAATGACTCAGTCATGGAGTGCAGCTGCTCCCACAATGCACAGGAGCAGAGAAAAGGCCCCAGCTGTGATTCAGACTGCAGGATGTGCTGGCAGATGAGTCAAATGCAGAGATCACCAACCAGGTTAAGGAAAAGTTTTCAGTTCTCCTGGGTCTCACTTTCCCCTCCACTGATCAAGATGCAGCAGTAATTTGATGGAAAGTTAAGTAGTTCTTCTGTCCAATTGAGCCGTATAATTTCAATGACTGACAGGAGTGGAGGTTGTGACATCACACAAACGTGAGCTCAGGGGGAGAATGTCACAGCACAACAGGGCAGGTGATCACTCTCAGCTGACCTAATCGTATGCCTACACTTGCAGTACTGGCAAAAGCAGATGCAGAATTCACCAGATGATACTCAGCAATTTTTCTGAAACTCAGTTGCATCCCATTAAGGTGGCTACAGTAACACAAGGCTGCTCCCCAGCCCTTCTGATGGGACACCATTGAAGCGAGGCAGGTGATCTCTGACCCAGTGCAACCCTCCCAGCACTAATGTTCAAAAGAAGCAAGGAATAAAATGTCCCAAACCTCACAGGGAGGTTATCAGATACAATTTGATACCAAGCCAGTTGAGAAGGTGTTGGATGAGCAAATGTTTGGTTGAAGAGGGGGGTTTTAAGGAGGGCAGGAAAAGGGTAGAGATGTTTAAGGAGTTTAGAGACCAGTCAGCTGATGAGACAGCAGCCAATGGCAGAGAGAAGGGAGTCTGTGGAGAGTGGAAGGAATGTGTGTGGGGGTGGAGAGGGAGAGGATGTCCAACAGACCAGTACTCAAGGAGTTATATCTCAGAGCACTGAAGAACTTAAACAGGTTACGGAGACAGGGCAGGGGCATGGCTCCACAGGGTCTGCGCACCATGCTGAGAGGGTTGGAACTTCAGTGGAAGTGAAGTATTCTACCTTTCACTGTGTACTTTTGGGAGGCAGCATTCATCGGCTGTCTAATTGCCCTTGAAGGTGGTGGTTGGCCATGCTTCAGGTGAAGGTGCTGCTGGGAAGGGTTTGAGGGTTTAGACCCAGTGACACTGAGGGAATGGGGATATCTCTCCGAGTGAGGATGAGGTGTAATGTAAGGGAACCTGCAGGAGGTAGTTTTCCCATCCCGCTGCCACCCTTGTTCTTGGTGCCAGAGGTTATGGGTTTGAGGATTGATGATGGGACGGTTCAGGTGTTGAGCGGACAGTCCAGGTGTCGACAGGGCAGTCCAGGTGTCGAGGGGACGGTTCAGGTGTTGAGCGGACTGTCCAGGTGTCGACAGGGCAGTCCAGGTGTCGAGGGGACGGTCCAGGTGTCGAGGGGACGGTCTGGATGTTGATGGAGCAGTCTGCACAAGTAACTGCAGTGCCCTTTTCCCACAGGCAGAGCAAAGACGAGGCAAAAAAACAGACCGGGCGTGAAATGAAGAAGAAAATTCTGGCAGAGAGGCGTCGGCCTCTCAATATCGAACATTTGAATGATGAGAAAATGAGGTAGTGACTCAGATCCTTCTGTCTCTGACCCTTTAAAATTGTTTTATCCACTCATCCATTTCAATTCCTCCGTAGATCAGGGCAGGTTTTACTGCTCGCTTCACCTCTCCGTTATGCCATCTTTAACAACAATTCTCCCATGTTTCCCCTCTTGTGTGAAGCTGCAGTCCTTTCCCGCGGAGCTGATACAGTCCTTTCCAGTTCCACAGAAACTCTGAAAATCAGAGATTAACTTCTGAGGTATTCCTGGGATGAATCCTGGTGAAACCTGGCGGGAGATTTAGATTCAGGGGTGATAATGGAACAGGATATGTTTCCATGTTAGTTTAACCTGTCACACTGGGAAACTGTCAGAAGCTAAAACTGAAGTTGTAATAGCAGGGCACTCGGACAATTCAAGGTAATTGGGCAAAATCAATGTGGTATTTGAAAAGGAAATAGTGTTTGACCAATTTATTGACATTCTTTGAAGGAGTTACTCGTGCTGTGGCCAATGGGGAACCAGTGGATGTTCTGTACTTCAATTTCCAGAGGCATTTGATATGATGCCTCATTAAAATTATCGCAGAAAACTATTTCATGGTGCAGGAGGTATGTAGGAGGGAAGGAAACGAGCAGGTATAAATGGGTCCTTTGCTGATTGACGAGATGTGGTGTGTGGTGTGCAACAGGGAAGGGTGCTGGAGATTTAACTTTTTACAAGTTATATACAGTAAATGATTTGGATGAAGGCTCCAAAGGTTTGGTCAGTAAATATGTGGACATAGCTAGGAAAGTAAGTCAGGAAGAGGATATGAGGAGGTACAGAGGTACAGAGGGATGTAGCCGGAGAAGGTTAGTGGGCAAAGGTCCAGCAAATACAGAATAATGAAAGAAAATGTGAAGTTCTCCATTTTATCTGGAAAAATAAAAAATAAAGCATCCTATCTGAATGATGAGGGACTGCAGAGCTCGGAGATGCATGGGGATCTGGGTGTCCTGGTGTATGACATGTAAAAGGCTAGTCTGAAGATACAACAAATAATTAGGAAAACTAAAAGTATGTTAATGTTTATTCTTCAGGGAACTAAGTACAAAAGTAGGAAGATTATGCTTTGGTTATTTAAGGTATTGGTGAGACACATCAGGAGTACTGTGGACAGTCCTGGGCCCCTCGCTCACAAAGAACTGGAACCATTTCAGAGCACTGCTATGGGCAGGTTGTCTTGTGGGGAAAGGCTGGACCAAGAGGACAGGTTGGACGGGGTGAGCTTGATAGTTTGGGGTTATTGTGGTAATATCTCTCCATTCTGGGGATCACGAACACCATTCCTTTACCAGCTCCGTTTTACCTCTGAGTTTCCTCACCAGTGTTGACCACCCATCCCACAAGTGGGACTGGTCACTCCTTCACTGCGGCATTTCAGCATCCTTATAACAAGATGAATGAAAGTGTAAAGTCTGGATGGTTGGCAATCCTTGCTGGCACCGAGCTGTGTCAGTGCAAGAAAAGATCTTTTACCAGCTGGACCACGAGGCTGTATCTTTGTTTTTTATTAGTTCAAACTGTAAAGGGGCAGTGGAGAGGGTGCGGCGGAGAATTGACGGGATGTGATGGAATTACTGTTAGAACTAATGTAAATGAGCATTGATGGTTGGTAGAGATGAAGTGGGCTGAAGGGCCTGTCCCCATGCTGTTTGACCCATGTCTCAATGAAAGGCTTTTCTGTTTCTGTGCAGAGAGAAGGCCAAAGAGCTGTGGGAATGGATGCACCAGCTAGAGTCCGAGAAGTTTGACTTGATGGACAAACTGAAAAGGCAGAAGTACGAGGTGTGTGGGGGAGGGGCAGAAGAGTTCCAGAGTAGTGTGGGATACAAATACCTCCATGGGTGGGTTGGTCCAGTGAGAGAACCACTGACTTCATCCACTGGAATCCGGGTCCAAATCCTCCCCAGAATGATGGAGCGTGGAATGTTCTACAAACTGTACCATCTCAGAACTGGTATTGTCTGTTTGTACTTCATGTTATTTGGCTAGTCCCATTGACCTTTGCGTAAGTGTAGCAGAGCCGAGGGTGGTAGGGGAGGGAGTTGGCTCTGCACTGGTTTTCCAACAGGATTGTGCTTCATAACCTGGCGATTCCAGCCTCTTTAAGGAGTGAAATCAAGACCCTATGACCTTGACAACAAAGGGCATAGCTGGCAATGGCGGAGCGATTTAAAACCAAGAATAATCAAGAAGCCAGAATTTGGCGGGTATAGGGCAGGAAAAAATTATTGAGACTATGAAGGGCAAAACCATGGAGGGGGTTGTAACCAAGCATGGGAATCCTAAAATTGTACCATCGCTTAACTGGGGACCAATGTAAGTCAGGAAAGATGGGGGTGAAAGGGAAAAACACAATATGGCAGAGAATGGTACGTATTGGTTTAATGAAGCTATAAACAGTGATTTGTCCCAAAAACGCTACTCCCTTTCTGGTTTGGTAATGTATCCTTCGACCAATCCCCACCGTTCGTTACCCATCAAGGTAACTGGCATTCAGCCAATGAAATTTTCCAGGAAACGAGCAGTGGAAACAAATGATTAAAACAAAGACTTCCCTGGGAGAAGGGAGGGGTCAGCCAGGCAGCACAGAGAGAACACAAAACGAAAGGCATTGAGAGTCTCAACGCAGTGCAGCCAAAGAATCCATGTATTTTACTTCATCACCCTGTCAGGCTAATAGCTCCGAAATCTGCACCCACCCCTGGCTCAGGATCAAGATGAATTGAATCACATTTATATGGACTCTTCAAATAATCCCTGAACAATTGCCATTTGTTGTTGGTCAATGCTCAGACTTCTGAAACTGGTCTCCTGACATAACACCATCTTCCCACAATTGCTATTCCTTCCTCCCTTCAACTGAAGTTCCCTCCCAGGGTGAGTAATCCATTAAAAAATCACTGACAATGACTCGGCTGAGGTCACCACTGAAGCTGTCGTGCAGCTATAATATGAAAGGTAGCCTAGGACTCCTGTACAACTCATGGACACAAATTCTGTGTGGATTGCCTCACTTCCCTTATTTCCAATTCTGTCCTCTTTCCCTGCTGGCAGAAAAACTGGTCAGGTTCTAACCAAATGTTTGTGTGTCCAAGAACTAAGATGAACGGCACTCTCCACCATTCAGTAAGGTCAAGGCTGACCAGCTGCAGTCTCCCCCCAGTGACTCCCTCTCCCCTCATCCCATTGGTCTCCAAATTCCCCTCCATGTCTTCAATACACTCAGTGACTGGGCATTCACCGGCCTCTGCGAGGAGAATTCCAAACATTCATAATCACCTGAATAAAGAGATGCTTCCTCACTCCCGCCCTGTAAGAATAATCTCTTGACTGAGATTGTGAACCCTAGTCAGTACTGATATTGGTTTATTACTGTCACATGTAGCGAGATACGGTGAAAAGCTTTTCTCCAGTAGGGAAAAGATTCTGCCAGCATTTATCCTGTCAAGCTCCTCAAGGGTTTGATATTACACTGGGATCATCTCTCATTCTTCTGAAACAGAGGAGGTTGGGTCTATAGTCCAGGACGATACCCTCGTCCTGAAACTTGCAGCCACCTCTTCACCTTGGGCATGGATTTAGGTGAATTGGGATATTAGAGAGGAGTTGAGAAAAAGGTTAGTTCGCTCATCAAGTGGCGGAGGTCTGGTATTTATTGCCCGAAAGGATGATCGAGGGAGAAATCCTCATCATATTTAACCAGTAGCTGAAGGAGAACCAAAGGGCGTGACCCGCAGGTCCTGGACCAAGAACAGGAAGCAGGGTTAACCTTGAATGCATTTGTGCCCTACCATGGGGTAAATGGCCTCTTTCTGTGCTATCTATTTCTATAATTCTGTGACTTCCTTTAAACACAGTTGAAGTAGACCCAGTGATGACCCTGACTAAGCACAGATTAGTAGCACAGACAGGGTGCTGAGTAAAATTCCTACAACATCACTGATCTCTCCCAAGTGCCGTTTGTGGGCTTGTTACAGGGCCAGGCAGAGAATGCAGATATCTCTGTGTGGCTGGATAAATGAGGGGAGAATATGGAGGTACAGTATGCTCTTCCTGATACACTTTTTTTCCTGGTGTGTGTTATTTCCAGATTAATCTCCTGCATAATCGTATCAACGAGCACCAGAAATTGTGAGTATATCTGGAAAAACTTTGTTTCCTCAGTCCACGCCCCCCCCCCCCCCCAACTCCTGCTTGTGTTCCCTCCTAATGCAAACTGTGTTGGACACCTCTGGGTAACTCAGTCCGGACTGTGGTGGGGAATTTCTCAATAACTGCTGAATGTGTGGTGCAGGCTTGGAGAGTGTCCTGTGGGGAAACTGGCGGTGCCTCTGGTTTGAAAGGTGGTGCTCTTGCCTCAGAGTTTGAGGAGTCCAAGTTCCATTCTGGAGATGTCAGCACCAAGATCTAGGCTCCTGTTATACTCAGAGGGCACCACCCTCTCAGTGGGTGCCTTCGGAATGAGGTTAGACCCAGATCTCCCAGGTGGATGCAGGAGAACCCACTGCACTGAAGGGCATGGTCATTCTCCCTGGGGAAATGGCCAATACTGATCCCTGAATCAACACCAGACATGGTGATCAGCTCGTTATCACATTGGTGCTGTATATAAATTGGCTGCTGCATTCCTTGTATTGCAACAGCGACTACAGTAGTGTTTAATTCACCGTAATATGTCCTGGAGCATTCTGAATGATATCTGTGCAAAGTAAGCTTAGCATTTATTTATCTTGCTTTGGTGAAGACAGAACTCCTTCTGCAATACTGACTCTGAACACTCTGAGTGCCAGAGCAACACACAAGTGCTGGAGGAACTCAGCGGGTCAGGCAGCATCTGTGGAGGGAAATGAACAGTTGATGATTCGGGTCGAGACCTTCATCAGACCTCTTGTGACTCCGAGTGCTGTCCCCATTATTTATCTTTGTCTTCACAGGGAATGTGACTGAGCCCATCGCCTGTGGAAGGCATCACACTGTGCCTGATGTTGTCCTTGTCCATAAGCACCCAAAACCTTATCATTTCCTCTGTCACTGAGGTTTGTTGTACACCTGTGGTTGACACAACACGTAACTTGGTCAAGATGTGCCTGAGCTGCAATGGTCCATTGACCAAAGGAGTAATGAGGGAAACCAGAACTCTCCATTCAATGATCCACTTCACAGCAACACCATAAATGTTGTCTATCAGGCTGCTGAAGTCACAGCATCACAAAAGCATGCCAAAACATGCATAACCAACAGGGTGTCAAGTGCTGATGAATTCACTGTGATTAATCTTTGAAGCTGTTCCGGAATGATCCTAAACCACAAGCACAGAGTTTGTCGTCTTCGCTTCTGCCCCCATTCTGAAATTTTCTTCTTTCCAGCCAGTCAGGTTCAAGTTTAAGTTTATTGTCTCAGGCACACATTCCCAGGGTAGAAATGCCATGAGAATCAGCTTTTGCAGCAGCAGCACAGTACGTTACAAGACGAGGACAAACAAGTTAACAGAAATTATACAGAACTAACACATGTGTAAAATAAACAACGAAACACACACCACAGCAGTGCCCTCACAGGCACCCAATGATTAGAAAGGGAACTCACTTTGAAATTAGATTTGGATGTAAACTTAATGAACAAATAATTACAGGGCTGCAGAGGAAGGACAGGGAACGAGATTCATTGCAGAGTTCTTTCATGATGGGATGAATGGCCTCTCTGTGCTGTGAGATACCATACCTTTTGTAGGACTGCTGTTCGGACCTCCCAGTGGAGAGGAAATGCAGAACATGGTTCTACAGTATATTGTTCCATCTTCTTGCACCATTAGAATCATAGAATATTGCTGCACTGGAGACCATTCAACCCATTATGCTGTGCTGGCTCTTTGAGTCACACCACGTTGCCATTGGCTCTCTGCCGTAAACCAGAATTGAAAGTGTGATTTGCAGCACTTCCCTCCTGGCCCCAGGCTTGGGAAGTCAGCAGCCGCAGATCTGATCCCTGCCCAGGGGTGGTAAGTAGGTGGGGATCGGAGGCTGAATGGCATTTGTGGAGGGGATTAAGGGGGAAGGGGAAGCCAGCAGTAAGGTGGTAAAACCATCACGGGGGTTCGGGAGGGGTTGGGGAGGATCAGCACTTCGTACTGGGGGACTGGATGCAGGAGAAATGGTGGAGATCACTACATTGATGTTGGGTGGGAGAGGGTGGCTGGACTCTGAGGATGGAGGTGTGTAATCCATTACCCTGCATCTGTGCTAGTAAGGACAAGAGTGTCTTGGGAATGCCCAATGACAGCTGTCTCCCGGGACAATGAGGTCTAAGTTACCCTATAACGTTCCAAGAGAAGTCACAGCACTTTGCAAGAACCAGGAAGTATCAAATTTCTGAAATGTCATGAAACAATCTGGAAGTGGTGATTACTGCGTTTCACTCAGGAAGAAGTGAAGCGTAATTCTATAACACTGAAAAATCATTATGCTATCGAATTTCGAAGTGACATTGTGATGTACCTTGGAACTGCACAAGTCATTCTTGTACTGGCTTGGATATGCAGGTTTTGGGTCTATGTTTGGATAAGCTGGCATTTGGATCACAACAGGACACGATGTGATGCTCGGTGAAACGGAACCAGCATCAAATACACAACAGAATAGGTAGGTAAGTCCTATGTGGTATAATCCACTGGTGTATGTTGTCCATGGGCAGTTGTCAACTCAAGGCCCTTAGAGTGCTGATTGGGAGCAAGTCGTGGAAATGTGATGAAGCCACATCTTCTAACCTACTGTGAGTTAATGTGAGCCGCACTGAGAGCATTGTTTGGCGCCCTGTGCAGATAATTAGATCCACATCATTTCACATCACAAGTTGGTGTGAAATGCAAATACTTATAGCATTAAGCAAATGTTTGCTTTCGAACAGCATTCTTTTACCCTCAACAGATGGGATTAAAATCCAGTCCTGTGATGACATTATGGTTAGAATTCACAGAGACCAAATGATCTGCCATCTTTGGGAAGATGACCTGTTTTAAAGTTAGGGATGCCTTCTTCCCAATTAACCCCCACTGATTTCAAACCAGCTAAATCACGATCTGATAGATCCAACAGTAGTTGAAGTGAAATTGAAATTATTGCAATATTAAAAAGGTCTAACCCTTTTTAGAGAAAAAAGTTAGCTACCTTTTTTCAGTGTTTATCAACATTGCTAAATCTACAGCGGCGGTATAAGCCAACTGCTTCCCTTTCCTCTTCCTCTTCCTCTTCTTGGGAAGCCTTGCGTTCCTTCCTCCCTCACAAGGGGCCGGCTGAAACCTACCAGTTTGCCATCTTTGGATTTCCATTTCAGTAACGAGCCAGTACAGGCACAATGGGTCAAATGGCCTCCTCCTGGGGTCTGATAGTCTGTACTCCAATCAAGAACTGCAGGCATGAGTTTGCTCCTTCGCACCTTGTTCTTAAGCCAATATTTACAGGGAGTGGGCCAATGGTGACTTACTTGGCTTGGGCTTCATTTAGACGGTGGCTTGCTCTTCACAGTTCTCAGCAGATTTCTATGTGTCTTTCTCCAACAGCAAGAAAGCAGCAGGCAAAGGCAAGGTTGGAGGCCGCTGGAAATAAACGACAGACTATATTGGAACCGTGTTCAGGGGTTAGAGGCCATGAAGCTAAAGACAAAGAGATGCTTCCTGACTTTGCTCCTATGCTTTTTCCATGGCTACATGTCAGAACTGTGTGTTTCTATCATCAGATGAAATAGAATCTCCTCAACCTGTCCCTTTCCCTTCAAAGCTTCAATAAATAAAGTACTAAATTATGACTGTAGCGTTTGACAGTATCTTTCTGTTTAGTTTTGTTGTGCTCATGGATAGTCTCGAGTTTAGAATTCTCTCTCTAAATCTCCCCACCTCTCCGTTCTTCTTTAAGGCGGTCTTCAAAACCAACCTCATCTTCACATCTGCAGAAGTGTGAGAGAGGTGGAGGCGGACTTGTTTCTTCTATCAAGTGGATCAATAATTGCAAGTCATAGGTTTAACTGGTGGGCAAGCTGAGGAGAATATTTTGTCCTGAAGACGTATGTTGTGATCTAAAATGTGCCGACTGATAAGATTGTGGAATCAGGTGCTGCACACTCTTTCAGCAGTCTTGCTTCTGAGTTGGTTCTGGGTTCAAGTCCCTCCCAGAGATCTGAGCAGAGTTTTGGCTGATGTTGCAGCATCAGTACGGAGGGACTGCTGCAGTGTGGCGCTGGTACCTTCCAGCTGAAATGTCACAACTCAGCCACTACTTGCACACTCAGGCGATTCCAATACACTACATTGAAGTGTAGGGGAGTCCTGTCCCTGTCCTGCCCAATGTTTATCCCTTAACACATTACCCAGCCATTATCACAGTGCTGTTAGTGGGAGGTTGCTGTGCACATTTGGTCTGCTGCCTTTCCCATATTACGTCAGTGACTGACAGATGGCACAATGGCACAGCTTGTAGAGCTGCTGCCTCACGGCTCCAGTGACCCAGGTTCGATCCTGACCTCCAGTGCTGTCTGTGTGGAGTTTGCACGTTCTCCCTGTGACCACGTGGGCTTCCTGCAGATGCTCCAGTTTCCTCCCACAACCCAAAGGTGTGTGGGTTGTAGTTTAATTAGCCGCTGTGAGAATTGCCCCTAATGTGTAGGTGAGTGGTAGAATTTGGGAGGAACAGATGGAAATGTGAGAAGAATGTAAAAAAATAAGGATTAGTGTAAATGGGTGCTTGATGGTCGGTGCAGATTTAGGACCAAAGAGCCAGTTTCCCTGCCATATGTGTCTACGACTCTAAATTTTATTGTCTGTAAGACACACAGGGAAGTCCTGAAAGTGATGTGAAAGGCGCTTTAGAAATTAAAGTCTGTATCGATTGGAAGACAATTAATTTCTAGGCTTATGTGGAGAAGGTTGGGATGTGTCATCAAATCTGACATTTTTTAACAACTGGAGGGAAAATAACTTGCAGGACTATGGGGAATGAGTGGGGCAGTGAGGCCAGATGGCTGCTCTACAAAGAGCTGGCAGAAACTCGATGGGCCGAGTAGCCTTTGGATTCTATGTTTCTGCTCCTTTCTACCTCTTGTGTTTATTGAGCTTCCTGTTAGCATCCGTACTACTCACCTCCAGGGAACAAACAGCCGCTCACTGTTAGGAATGCCCAGACACTGTAACCTGGTCCTGTGTCGCTGATCCAGCAATCCCTTCGAATGAGGCTTCCTCTGACCAAAGACACCATCAGTTTGCACTGACCCTCACCTTAACAAAATGATGCACACATTCTGAAAAATGAATAAATGGAAGTTATTTATTCATTCATCAGAATCTTTGCATCACTGACAAAGTCGGCATTTATTGCCCATCAAGAAGCCATTACGATTTTTCGATCACATAAAAACCCAGCCAGATAAAGGTGGCAGATTCCCTACATGAACCCAATGGTTTTTACAACAATCTGGTAATTTTTATGGTCGTCATTACTGAGAGTAGTTATTACAAGTTCCAGATTATTAATTGAATTTAGATTCCATACTTACTGTGATGGGATTTGAACCAGGTTTCTGGGTTGTTAGTCCAAGTCTCTGCATTAATATTTGGCTACTTTAATCACTGCATCATCATCACACCATGGAAACCAGAGGAGTGAAAAACAGTAGGATTCAAGTGACTTATAACTGCTTAATGCAGAAAATATTGTTTGGTAGATGCAGTGGTAGGTGGAAGGATCCATTACATTTTTCTTAGAAAACAGCAAATTTCCCATTTGACTATTGTAAATAAAAAGGTGTGGTGTGGTATAAAGTCAGCTGCATTAGATTCCAAGGAATCACCCCATACTGCAGAATAGTTCTGTGTCCAGTTAAGGCGACAAGGCCTAATTGTAAAGTAAAAACTGGGTTTGTGCAGAGACTAAGAGGCGGCTAGGCAAAGAATGGCTGTACAAATGTCGAACATGCAGCTACAATTCTGGGTTTGATTTGTCAGAGTATTTTTTATTCTTTTGCTATGCTTTTGTAGATGAGAGAGTATTACAGTTTGATGCAATGTTAGCCAAAGTATAATATTCACTAATGAACTGCCCTATGCCCTAGGTCCAGATGAAGGGTCTCGACCCAAAATATCGACTGCCCATATCCCTCCATGATGCTGCCTGCCTCGCTGAGTTCCTCCAGCGGTTTGCGTGTTGCCCTGTGTCAGTGATGAGATTTATTTTATATGCATAAAATGGCAACAGAGTGGGATGAGATTTTAGAAGCACATGAAGCACAATACTGTGGATGCTGAAAATCTGAAATGAAAGCAATAAAGATGCTGGAAATCCTTTAGTAGCTCAGGAACAGGAGTAGCAAAAATCCTTATAGCTCTTCAAGCCTACCCTACCATTCAGTAAGATTGTGGCTGTTCTGATCTCAGCTCCAGTTTCACTTTGCTGTCTTCCTGCAACCCTGCTTCCCATATAAGCCAAATATCTAGCTGACTTGGCCTTGAATGTATTCAATGAATCAGCCTCCCTGGTTCTCTGGGATAGAGGCTCCCAACAACTTATGACTAACTAAGAAAAGAAATTCCTCCCCATCTTCACCTTAAATGGGTGATTCCTTATTCTTATCTCCCGCAGTTCTAGATTCCTCCATAAAGGAAAATATAACTTCAACATCTACCCTGTTAAGCCTTTCCAAAACTTTAAGTAATTCAATAAGATCACCTCATCCTCTTCTAGAGGACCAATCTTATCTGTGCAAACTTTCCTTCTCAACTCCTTCATCTCAGCAATCAACATAATGAACCTCCTCTGAAATGCCTGCAGTTCACTTAATGAGGGATATATTTAATGAGGAGACCAAAACTGTATGTAGTACTCCAGATGTGGTCTAACAAATGCTCGCTTACTCTGGAAAGTGATGTTTCAGGTCGATGACCTTTCATCAGAAGTACTGCAGCAATACACACGAAATGCTGAGGGAACTCAGAGGGTGAGGCAGCATCTATGGAGGGAAATGGACAGTTGACGTTTCGTGCCGAGACCATTCATCAGGACTGGAAAGGAAGAGGGCAGAAGCCAGAATAAGAGAGGTGGGGGGAGTGGGATTACTGGAGCATCAGAATTATTCAAGGCTTTAGAAACTAACTCCACAGTGCCATCCACTGACTACATTCTGCAGTGACGGTGTTACAAGCAATTGTTTACATAAGGCATTTATGGTTTCAGGATTAAATACTGAGGTAGAAAATATGCTCATAAATGAACTTGGAAATGACTCAAACCCCATTTAAAACTTGTATTTTTCCCTTTTTGAAATATTTTACTTTTGTACTTATAACAAAGTAATATTTAGAGTGCATATGGTTGGATGGAACTGGACTTTACCTACTCTGCAGTAGGAAAGGTGCAAAACTAAGGTACTGTAGCTCCCTCACAGGTGGCAATGGTAGTAACATGCACAGTTTACGGTTTAAAAAGGTGTGTAGATATAACTTGAAAGGCTAATGTAAAAGCTTCACAAAAATGTGGCAATAGCAAATGAGACTGTAGGCAGGAAATGCTCATAGATGTAGAGTCTGCAATTCATCGAAGTCGATCTATATTGATATGGATCTAAAACCATTAGTTAAAAGTAGAACCTTTGTTATCGATTATTGTGAGGGGAACTGAGTACAAAAATAGGGAGCTTATACGGGGCATTGGTGAGACCACATCTGGAGCACTGGGTACAGCACTGGCTCCTTATTTAAAGAAGGATAGAAATGCGTTGGACAGTTCAAAGAAGGGTGGATATGGGCAGGATGTTTCCCCTTGTGGGAGAACTTAGACCTAGCCATCACTCTCATTTAAGAGAGGAGGCATTTTGTTTTGTTTCACAGCATTACAAACAAAGATTTATCCCATTTATACAGTATCCTCCTGAATATCCCAAAGAACTTTGTAGACAATAAGTGCTTTTGAAATATAGCTCCTGTTGTATTATAGGCAGCAAGATTATCAAACTTTAGGTAGTGTGAGATTACAGCGAGATCAACCTTGATCTTATCAAATGGCAGCTCCTACTCCTGCTCCTGATTTTGTAATTAGGAGTTCATAAATGGATCTATGTTACTCACTTTAACCAGTCTCTGTGGCAACAAGTTCCACATTCTTAGTCCTTTTTAGATAAAGAAGATTTTTCTGAATTCCTTTTTGATTTCTTGTTGGTTCTTAAACTGATGGCCTCAGGTTATGATCTTCCCAAGGGTGGCATACTCATTCAGCACTGGATTCTGCCAGGTGCTTCACTTTCCTCCCGCACTCCAAGGATGCTGATTGACTAATTGACTACTGTATACTATTGCTTAGTGCAGGTAACCGGCAAAAGGGGGTTTTGTAAAGACACAAGAGACTGCGGATGCTGGAATCTGGAGCAACAAACAAGATGCTGGAGGAACTCAGCAGGTCAGCCAGCATTCTGTGGTGGGGAATGGACAGACAACATTTTGGGTCAAGGCTCTTTATCTGGACTGAAAGATAGAGGGGAGATAGCCAGTATGAAGAGATGAGGAGATAGGGTGGAGCAAGAGCTAGCAGGTGATATAGGTGGATCCAGGTGAGAAGGGGTGAAGGCAGAACATGACAGAGGCTGGGAGGTGATAGGTGGAAGTAACAAAGAGTTGCAGATAATGGTATCTGATAAGAGAGGAAGGTGGAGCATGGATTTCAAGGGCATGTGAGTGAGTGTAAGTTGCAGGACTCCAGGGAAGAAAGGAGGGGGGATGGAAGGAATGGGTTTGCTCTGCTAAATACAGGCACAAAAACTCCTTGCTCTCAATCTCACTGTGGAAACATTTTCTCTGTGTACACACCGTTAAAACCTTCTGTAGTTCTGAAGACCTCTCTTCCATTAGCCTTTATCCTTTTCTCAAGAGTCTGTTCCCCCTTTTTTACCCTGACGTCACCCTGCCACATCTGGCCTCATGGTTCAGTGGTCAGCCTGACACTCTGCCTCTGCCTGTCCTTACTGCACAGGTGCTGCCCAAGCAGCAGAGCAGGTCACCCTCTCGCACACTGCCAGCCCCTGCCACCCCCAGCCCAGCCCAGCCCCGCCCCGCCCCGACACCCCCAGCCCAACCCAACCCAGCCCAGCCCAGCCCCACCCCTGCCTCCCCCAGCCCAGCCCAGCCCCTGCCACCCCCAGCCCAGCCCCGACACCCCCAGCCCAGCCCCGCCCCGACACCCCCAGCCCAGCCCAGCCCCTGCCACCCCCAGCCCAGCCCAGCCCAGCCCCGCCCCGACACCCCCAGCCCAGCCCCACCCCTGCCACCCCCAGCCCAGCCCCGACACCCCCAGCCCAGCCCCACCCCTGCCACCCCCAGCCCAGCCCAGCCCAGCCCAGCCCAGCCCCTGCCACCCCCAGCCCAGCCCCGCCCCGACACCCCCAGCCCAGCCCCACCCCTGCCACCCCCAGCCCCGCCCCGACACCCCCAGCCCAGCCCCGCCCCTGCCACCCCCAGCCCCGCCCCGACACCCCCAGCCCAGCCCCGCCCCTGCCACCCCCAGCCCAGCCCAGCCCAGCCCCTGCCACCCCCAGCCCAGCCCCGCCCCGACACCCCCAGCCCAGCCCCGCCCCGACACCCCCAGCCCAGCCCAGCCCCGCCCCGACACCCCCAGCCCAGCCCAGCCCAGCGGGACTACAACTCCCATCACCCCACGCGCCCTCCCGCTCCCCATTGGCCAGAACTACAGGTTCCATCGGCCCCTGCGGGCGCCAGCCCGCCTCGAACTACATTTCCCATGCCGGCGTGGTGCGTCACACGCCGGAACTACGTCAGCGCGTAGGGCCTGCCAGCAGAAAGAGGGCGGCAGCGGGGAAAGATGTCGGAGCGGGCGGGGAGCAGGGTGGCCGCCGCCGCCGCCGTGGCCGCCAGCGAGAAGCGGCGGCAGCAGCTGCAGCGCTGGAGGGGTTCCTGCACCGATCTGGAGGCGGGCGAGCCGCGGTGGCGGGCGCGGCCCGGGGCGGCGGGCTGCAGCCCGAGGCGGGTGAGGTTCGAGGCGGCGGCCGAGTTCCTGGCGGCCTGTGCGAGCGGAGACGCGGCGGAGGCGGGGGAGATGCTGCGGGGCGGCGCCGACGTCAACGGCGCCAACGCGGACGGCATCAGCGCCCTGCACCAGGTGGGACTGCGCCTGCGCCGCGCCGGCACTCCCTGCTGCGCATGCTCGAGGATACCGGCTCTGCCGTCGCGCGCGTGCGCAGTACTGAATCCTGACGCAAAGCTGTCTGGGAAATGTAGTCATGGTGGTTCCTCCGTTTATCTGCGGCGTTTGGAACTACATCTCCCTGCGTGCACCGCGCTGCCCGCTCCCAGGGGCAGCTGCAGCTGCAGGGGGTAAAACCAATGCTCCTCCGTTTAAAAACTTGGCCCCTTCCCACGTCCAAAGTAGGTCTGCACCTGCTGGTGTAACATCTGCTGGCGTGTGATGCCATAGAACCAGACAGCCCAAAAACCCCGTTGCTGGAGGGTTGTGAATTTCGAAGGTGATCCTGAACTGTCAACGCGAATCTGTCTTAAATGTGCTGCAAAAACTGGCAGGTTATTACGTGGCTTTCTTTCCACAATATGTAGTTTGTTGAAAATCAAAAGAAGTGGAGATGCAGGGCATTTAATATAAAAACACAATGATTGAAATACTCAGCAGGTTGAGCAGCATTGGTGGAAAGACAAACACTTCTACATTAATTGCATTTGTTTTACAAATGCTACTTGACCTGCTGATTTGTTTCAATGTGTTTCTATTCCAGATTTCCAGCATCTGATCATCGTGATCTGAAATATTAATTGTTTCCCTTTCTACAAATGCTGCCTGTCCTGCTTTTCATTTCCAGCATTTTCCCAATGCATGAAGACCTCCCTATTTAAAATTTTAAATGGATTGCATCATTGTTTTTCTTTTCTTCATTGAGAAGAAGCCAGGGTTCATTGTACACAAGCAGTTTAAGTTAATTCATTGATGAAGGGTGTAACATCTATTTTGATGTCTAGTTTGTAAACAAAAACTGAAGATATTGTAAAATAAAATATATTGCAGTTGGTGTCCTTGAGATCAGAACAGTTTTAATGTTTCTGTTGTAATTGTCCAGTGGAGATCTGCTTGGCTCAGCTTCAAATACTTAGGAATTGGATGTAAAAGGTGCAATTTTAGAAGTAGTTGTTAATTGATCCACTTTTAAATGTTCTTGTAGACTAACAGTCATTCAGCTGCATCACTGAAATAAATTATTACATTGATCTAATTTGATATCTCTGGAGCCCTGCTCTGCATGAAAATTCTGGATTGTGCTTCTGACCTTATATCTGAGACCATATACTTGCACCTCCATGGGAGTGCTCATTTGTCACCCTGCCTTGGCACACCTGCTGAAACCATTATCCTTTTTGCCTGCAGCTGATTCCCGTCCAGGTCCATGACCCTAGCCCTGGCTTGCATCATCTTACTGGCCCATCTGCCATGTGCTTGCTGATATGTATCGATCCCTAGACAACAGATATCTCCATTTTACAGACCTTATCCCCGGCCTTGCCCCCTTAAATCTATAACCTTTACTGGCCTTCACCCCCTCAAGAAATCTGCATCCTTCCAACCTGGGCTCCCTGGTGAGCTGCCAAGTTGTTAAGCTCTGGACTTAAACCTATCTGCCGCTCATTTAAAATGCTCCGTACTCTTTTGGACACCTGCCTTAATCTGATGCTCAACCACAGAGGAGATATTTTATAGGATAACACTGTTGTGAAGAGCCTTGCAACATTTTACTGATTTAAAATATTTATGAATGCAGGTTGAGTGTGTCCCTTGTTCCATTTGTCCCTTTAGGGGCTGATTGTTCAGCTAACTAGATTTTTGTTTCCCCTGTATCTTGCTCTCCCTTTTAAGTCACTAAATCCTATCTTCTTGGCCAAACTTTTGGTCATCTGTTATGTCATCTCCTTTGTCTCTTTGTTAGTTTTTGTCTCTGTTCTTGTGCAGCACCTGGATTTTGTATTATATTAAAAGTGCCACTTACATGGCGGTGGTTGCACATAAGTTATCGGAAGTGAAGCCCTGAGAATAAGATCAGGTGCTAGATGAATACAAATCTGTTGCTTGCAAAGGCTGACTCCACTGTGTTTCCCACAATCCTTTGGTATTGGCTTATTATTGTCACTTGTACCGAGGTACAGTGAAAAGCTTGTCTTACAAACCAATTGTACAGGCCGATTCATTACACAGTGCAGTTACATTGAGTCAGTACAGCGTGCATTGAGGTAGTACAGGTAAAAACAGTAACAGTACAGAGCAAAGTATCACAGCTACAGAGAGTGCAGTGCAATAAGGTGCAAGGTCACAACAAGGTAGATCGTGAGGTCATAGTCCATTCATTGTATAAGGGAACTGTTCAATAATCTTATCACAGTGGGGTAGAAGCTGTCCTTAAGTCTGGTGGTACGTGCCTTCAGGCTCCAAAGGAAGAGGAGAGAAGAGAGAATGACCCGGGTGGGAGGGGTCTTTGATTATTCTGGCTGCCACACCAAGACAACGAGAGGTAAAGACAGAGTCCAAGGAGGGGAGGCTGGTGTCTGTAATGCTCTGGGCTGTGTCCACAACTCTCTTGCAGTTTCTTGCAGTCCTGGGCAGAGCAGTTGCTTTACCAAGCCGTGATACATCCAGACAGGATGCTTTCTATGGTGCATCTGTAAAAGTTGGTGAGAGTCAAGGGGGACAAACCAAATTTCTTGATTTTTTTTTTCTGGACTAACTCTCTCTGAATTAGATGAAATCATAATAACACTTTTGCTTTAACCTGACATACCAACAACCCATACCCTCCCACTTTTCACAGTTGGCGATGACCATTAATGGTTTTCAACTCCCAACCTGCTCCAGTTTGAACATTTAAACAACAATCCTATTTAACTCCGTTCCACGCTTACCCTGATTCTGACTGTTCGCCCATCACTTTCTGTGCTTATTGACGTGAGTGCTCCTGGTCCAGAAACACCTCAGTTGTAAAGTTCTTGTCTCTTATTTTCGGAATGCCTATGTAATCTTTCCCCACCTTACAAACTTCCTGAGATCTCCAACACTGGTCTCTTGCTCTTCCCCACGTTGAGTTGTTCCACCTTGATGGTCATGCTTTCAGCTTCTAGGTCCTAACCTTTGAACTTCTCTTCATAAACACACTATCAGTGGAGCTCGTGTACCAGAAGCAAGAGCAAGCCATGTGTCCCGTGGGGGCAAAACATCATAGTTAACCAACATCGATTCCTTCCTGTGCTGTCCCTTCTATTTTGCCTTTGGATGTCAAATTGAAGTATTTAAGAATACCTTTTTCTGGATAGTGTTTGAGTATGTTATTATATTTTTATTCTCATCAGCTGAACATTCACTGCTATTTGGGACATAGTGCCAAAGATCCATGACCATGTGTGTTCAACCCCTCGTCCTGACGTAGTGATGTTCAATTCTGGACACTCTAAAAGACCCTCTCAGCAATTATTCCGTCAAGCCCCTTAAAAATTTCAATCAGTTCAATGAGATCCCTTTTAGTCTAGAACATCAGGGAATGTAAGCCTCCTTGTGGGAAAGCCCTGTCACCCCAGGAATCAACAGCAAACCCTTTGTTGCATCTCCTTTAAGAAAGTGTCTCCTTTTTGATTTGATAGCCAAGGCTATGCACATAGTGTGAATATTATCTTAAGGAACTGCAGCAAGACTACCTGGCTTGTGCACCAGTCTTTTTGTTGTAAAGGTGAACGCAAGACTTGCCGTCACGTTAATTTGTAGAAGGTCCAGATCCATCGGAATGATAGCATTTGCTTGTCTAAAACATTTTTTAAAACACTTCTGCCATTGGGCATGTTGTAGTTAAAGAATCTATCGATATTTTGTTTAAAAAAGTTAACAATTTGAGCATTGGTCCGATAGGAATTGAGTGTGGGGAAATGTCCAAAACAAGATAGAAGATGAATTAAACAGGAATTTTGCAAAGGTCTTCACTATTGAGGAGATTTCCCAGAATTAGCTGTAAATTGGGAATTTGAAATGAAGAAACTTTGGAAGATTCAATCATCAGGAAAATGCTGCTGAGCAATTAGTTGGAGCTGCTGGCTGACTAGTGTCTGGGTCCTGATTGACGTCATCCTCGGATATTAATTTTCATGAGATGTCTAGATTCAGAGAAGGCCAATGTGCAGCAAGTAGAGGAATTCCTACAGAATATTATCGCTTGTTGCCAGGGAGGTCACACTTCAGTTACAGAGGACATTGGTGAGACCAGAGCTGGATTAATTAGTACAGTAATGGTCTCCTCATCTAACTAAGAATGCTAATGTATTGAAGAAGTGCAGAGAAGGTTTACTAGACTAACGCCTAGAATGGGTGGTTTGTCTGGTGAGGCTAGACTTGAATCTGTTAGAGTTTGGAAGAGTGAGTGAGAGGGGGCGATAAAAGCAGATAACATCCTGGAGGGGTCTTGTCAGGATGGATGTGGAGATGTTTGCTTGCCTAGGAGAATCTAGAACTAATGTTCATTGTTTAAAAATAAGGCATTGCCCATTTAAGGCAGAGACGAGGGGAAATTCTTTCCCTCCTGTGGGTTGTAAGTCTATGGAACTTTTTTTCAAAGGGTGGTGGAACCTTTGAATAACTTTTTTAAGGCAAAGTTAGATGGCTTATTGGTTACCATGAAAAGATGGCAATGTAGAATTGAGATTGCAGTCAGATCACCTGTGATCTTATTAAATGGTGGAGCAGGTTTGAGGGGCTGAGTGGCCTGCCTTAGTTCTGACTTGTGTGTTTGTCCATGTCCAGTAAGACCCAGTGATCCTGTCACATTCTAATTTACCTGTGAAGTGTCTTGGGACACTTTATCAAGTTAAAGCTATTAGTTTTGTTTTTTGGTACTGAGCTGCTTTGATCCCAGTTACAAAAGAACAAAGACCCTTGACGGAAGCATTGCACCTACGCTCTGAGCAAACAGTTGAAATGCTGCAGATTGTGCATGAGTTGCAGGCTGTGTGTGTGCACAGTGGGGCAATTTTTGATACAGGTCTACCGTTGAATGAATTCAGCAGTATCTGGAAGCGCATGATGTGAATGTTTTTATTGGATTTGTAGTCTTCATTCAACACAAATGATTTGGGGTTTTGTGGTTGAACTAAGTTGCCTTTTGCTTTTCTAAATCCCAGCACATACAAGCCTGCTGTGTGCAGCCTTGATTCTGAAGACAACCTGCCCACTTTGGGTATTGGTCCAATAAACGAAACACCCTGTCTGTTCTCAGTATTAGTTCAGTAGTCTTTAGTGTCATAGATTTCAACAGCATGGAAACAGGCCCTTCGGCCCAACTCATCCATGCCAACCAGGTTGTCTACTTGAGTTAGTCCCATTTCCCTACACCTGGCCCATATCCCTCTAAACTGTTGCTATCCATGTACCTATCTAAATGTCTTTTAAACTTTGCAACTATACCCACGTCTACCACTTCCTCTAGCAGCTAGTTCCAGACACCCACCACCCTCTGTGTGGGGGGGAGAAAGAAAGTTGTCCCTTGGGCCCCCTTTAATTCTTTCCCCTCCTTGTATCTGTGCCCTCTAGTTTTAGAGTCCCTTACCCTGGGAAAAAGACTGTGACCATTCACCGTATCAATGCCCCTCATGGTCTTATGTGCTTCTATAAGGTCATCCACCAGCCTCCTATGCTCCAGGGGGTAAAGAGTCTCAGCCTACCCAGTCTCTCCTCCTAAATCAAGCTCTCCGGTCTCGGTTATCATCCTTGTGAATCTTTTCTGCTCCCTTTCCAGCTCAATGACAGCCTTCCTATACCCAGGCAATTAGAACTGCACACAGTATTCCAAATGTGGTTTCACCAATGTCCTTTACAACTGTAACATAATATTCAGAATGTTGTATTCGATGCCCTGCCCGATGAAGGCAAGCATACCAAAAGCTGCCTTCACCACCCTGTCTGTCTATGACTGCACTTTCAGGGAGCTATGTACCTGTACCTCTAAGCCCCTCTGTTTCCAGTTTAACTTAACAAAATGTGACATCTTACACTTGTCTAAGTTAAATTCCACTTGCCATTCTCTGGCCCACTTCCCAAGTTGGTCTAGATCCCTTTGTAAACTGAAGTAACTCTTCACTGTCCACTACTGCACAGATTTTGATGTTGTCCACAAACTTGCTAACCATGTTAACAACATTATCGTCCAAATCATTGATATAAATTACAAACAAGAGTGGACCCAACACCGATCCCTGCGGCACACCACTGGTCATGGGTCTCCAAACTGAAAAACAACTCTCTACTACCACCACCTGCCTGCTTCTACCAAACCAATTTTGTATCCAGTTGGCTGGCTCACCTTGGATTTCATATGATCTAACCTCCCAGACCAGTCTACCATGTGGGACCTTGTCAAAAGCCTTGCTAAAGTCCATCTAGATCACATCTATTTGTGAGTTACCGTTTCCCATGCACGTCACATGCTGAATGTCCCTAATCAGGAGACACAAGACTGCAGATACTGGAAGCTGAATCAACAAACGGGAAGCTGGAGGAACTCAGCAGGTCAAGCAGCATTTATGGAGGGAAATGGATAGTCAACATTTTGGATCGAGACCCTTCATCTGGACTGTCCAGGTGAAAGGTCTTGACTCAAAATGTCGACTGTCTATTTCCCTCCACAGATGCTGCCTGACCTGCTGAGTTCTTTCAACTTCTTGTTTGTTGATCCCTAATCAGTCCTTGCCTTTCCAAATGATGGTAGATCTTGTCCCTCAGAATCCCCTCCAGTAACTTTCCCACCACTGATGTTCAACTCACTTTGTGTAGCATCAGGTGATTTGGGATTTATTTTTACTTTTTCTGCTTATTCTCCTTATTTTTTTTAATGGTTTGAATGTAGTTCCTCCTAGTTTCCCGCTGTGGTTTATTGGTGGTAAACTATGCACTATATTATGAGATTGCATACCATGTAGTTCCAGGTGCACGTCATGGTCTCTGCACTGTCACCTAATTTCTGCAATTGGGACTTCCACCCTGTATAGAAACCTTGGTAAGATTGCATTTGGAGTATCTTGCACAGTTCTGGGGTCAGCATTTTGCAAAATAAATAGCAAAAGTTTGTAAAAAGAATTGCAAGATAGCAAAACTAACGTTTAACCTGGCAGGAGAGATTGGTTTGGGCTTTATTTCCCATTGAAAAATAGCTGAGTGATGAGTTTACTTATTCATTTGTCAGATAGGGCAGCATTTTTGCCCATACCTACTGGCCCCTGAACTGACTGACGTGCCGCAATATTTCAACGGCAGATTAGACTTGGTTCTGCCATCATTGCAGGAATGCCAGATGTGTCTTCCTGAGACAAATGGGTTGTTGGTTATTGTTGATGATGTGTTTTTTGTTCTGGTATTACTTGCTTACGGTGGGATTTGAACTTGTATCCATAATTCATTGGTCCATAACACAGAAATAATTTGGTAACTTAATAACTACAAGACCGTACCTTAATAGAGGTTGTTAAAATTTAAGAATTGGTTTTATGGCATGGAAGGAAATGATGGCAAGTCCAAAGAAAAGGGCTTTGAGTATAAGGTGGCCAGATAGAAATCCAGTGGGAAATTAAGGAGAAGCTTTATTACCAAGTGAGTGGTTGAAGTAGTTGCAAAGATGAATTAAGGGAAAATTAGGCAAGTACATGAGGTCCAAAGGAATAGTTTAAGCTGAAGAGTGGTTGCAGGCGGTTCATGTCGAGTGTTAGTATGAGCTAAGTGGGTTGAATGGCCCAATTTTTCATTGATGATAACTGATTCTCACAAAGTTTGACCCTGACAATTTTCTGTGCACAAGCTGATTGAAAGTTTGGGTGGTGCTTTTGAGGTGGTGGTGGGGTGTTGTTGGGGTGAAGGAATTCAGTCAGGAATTTGTTTGAGTTCTGTCCAGCCACCTGTTGTTAGAGTATGTGCCTGTTTCTGTGACCTGTTGCTAGGGTATATGAGAATGGATTGGGTTGGAATGTTTTTTGCTGTAGAATAGAGCACTAAATGTGCTGCCTGTCAGTTACTTGAAATCACTTACTAAGTCAATGCTGTGATGTAACAGTAACTTTCATATAAACACAGCAGGTAGCCATTTGGTACATGAAGTTCAATGCTTGCTCGTTGCTGACCATTCCAATCAGTTCCATTTCCTCTGTTCTTTCCCCACCCTACAGATTATTTTAGCTCAAGTTCCGATCCAGTTTGAAAGCTCTGATTATTTCTACAACCCATAGAGTTAGTGACATTAAGATCATCACAATTTTCATGGTCAAGGAACCCTTTTCTCACTTTCCCCACCCTGTCTTCAACCCATCATGGAGCTGTAGAACATACAGCACAGAAGTGGGACCTTCGGCCCACCGTGTCCATGACAACCATTGTACTTTCCAATGCTATTTCCATTTACCTGCATTTGAATCAGCAATAAGGACCAAGTGAACATCTAGATCTTTCTTGAAGAGTACCTGACTCCATCCACCACCTCCTCAGGCAGAGTGTTGAATCACTTTAAATCTGTGTCCCCTTTTCCCTGAATGGTCATGACAAAAGCTTCTCTCTATTTAGTCCAGCTGAACCCCCCCCCCATCCCCCCCCAACACCCTATAATTTTCCATACGTCTTTTAAATAATGAAACAGCCCAAGGTTCTTTGCTCAAGCCATCGAGTCAAATTTTACAGAGCTGTAGAAGGAAATTTAAGACTGGTTATCTTTACGAAATGCCAAATAAGGGGAAGGGGTGGCAGATTTGGGGAGCATTTTCATAACTTGGGTCCCTGACAGCTGGAAGCAGTTACTATTGGTAGGACACTGACAGTTGGACATGTGCAGTATGGCAAAAGTGGAACAACTTGGGTTTTGGGCAATTCTAGAATGGTGAAGGGTTTTGGGGGTGGTGGCTATGGAGAGATTTAAAGATGAGAAAAGCAATTTCATTTTTTCTTTTGGCAGCCAGGTTAAATCAGTGAACCTGGGGTGATGGCTGAAAGGAAACTGGTGCAAGTTAGGGGTAATTTATGGAGTAAATTATTATGATCTGGAATACACTGCCTACAGTAGTAAAATGAGATTGTATCTGGGGAAAAATGTATAATGTATGACTAACAAAAGGATTCAAGGAAATGATACAGACACAGTGGACTTTATGGCAGTGTAATTTTATGAAGGAGGTCAGCTATCAGAATGCTCTAGGGGTCCATAAATTGCCCCAGTCTTGGTGTCAGCTGTAGAAGGTTGCAGTGGGCTGGGGTAGATGGTGTATATGTAAATTCAGTGCCGCATCTTAACCAACGTGTCTTCTTTCCTAGGCTTGCATTGATGAAAACTTGGAAATGGTGGAGTTCCTGCTGGCGCAGAATGCCAATGTTGACCAGTCGGATAATGAGGGATGGACACCGCTCCACGTGGCTGTATCTTGCGGCTACTCTGAAATTGTTGAGTAAGTTTTGACATCAATTCTTCTGCGTATATGGGCTTTGGAGAGAACTTGCCAATTTTCGTGTGTAATGCCTTTTGCTCTAAATAAAAGACTATGTTTGTGTGTAATTCAGCAAGGTTGGTGAGGTACCTGGTTGATATGGTAGTTCTAATCCTCTGGAGCCTGAGCAGGGACTTGCAGTTTTTCCTGTTACTAATTCATGAGTGATATGTCTCCTGTTTGGTGATGTTTGGGTGGGTGTGAAGTTTCATGAGTATAGTCTTGTTTTATTTTCTCAGTTTTCATGCTTTGTGTGAAATGCGACTATATTTGCATGAACTGTGAAGACATTACTAGGTGTAGTTAGTCATTCAACACTGCAATCTGAAGCTGCTTTTTGTACTGTGATATCTTACAGATATACCACTGATGAATTAAGGGCATTGTGGAAAGTTATAAGCTTAATTTTTTTCCTGAGAGGTCAATATGATTTATTTGCAAAACAATTGTTGATCATGACTGATCATTGTGATAAGTGGTGCAAATTAAAACATCCTTAATCCACTTTGGTTACTTAATCTGTTCTCAATGTGTGGCACTTTCCTTTGTAAAACTCCTTGGAATGCCTAATATTCCTTGAAATGCCTTGCATGTGTTAGCTATGACTGATGGTAGCAGTTCAAAGGTTGTCAATTCAAATGGCAATCCGAAGATTTAAACACAAGATTCTGTGCAGTACTGAGTGAATGCTCCAGGCTTTGGTTTAACGTCCTTCTCACTAAATGCTAAGTCAAGAAGTAATCTGCCCTCAGATGGATGTAAGGAGATCCCATGGCTCTGTTTTGGAGCATAGTGTGGAAGTTTCTTAATTCCTGGCCGATATTCATCCCTCAATCTACATCCCTTTAATTTGCAAATACAGCTTATCAGGTCATTCCTGCTGGTTTTGTACATTACGGTATTTCAAAAAAATCAAGGATTCAATGGCAGTAAAATGCTTTTGGATCTGTTGACAGGAATATGAAAGGCAATTATATAAATTCAAACTGTTGTGAACAGGACATGCCTCCGAATGAAGGATTGTGAATACATAATTTCTTCAATATTTTTCTATTTTTAAATGACTGTTTTAGAGACAGAGCTTTGCGTGATTCAAGCACGCTTTTACAGGCAGTAATTGCTGTTCTCAGTATGAGCTAAAGATGCAATAAATGTTACATTGCAGTATTTAACGCTTCTTCTCAGCTACTGAATAAGGTTTAACACCTATAAATTTTTGAACAATAATCTTGTAATGCTGTAAAACATACCACTAATGAGACAAAAAAAGTTAATAGTAAATATCTTTTATTCATCTTGTATTGTTATCAATCACTCGGTTTAATGGCAAATTGAAGTTGCTCTCAGGTGATTTGCAGAATGCATTATTTCTGACACTCCTGGGACAAAATGGGGAAACTTTGCTTCAAGTTCAAGAGTAGATTCAGTAATGATCATCAAAAGAAGCAAATAGAGATCTGGATGGTCCAGTCTGGGCATAACTGAAGGAAAGGTACTAAACCGGTTGTGGACAGCTAGCAATTTTATGGCATTTATTTAGTTTGCTTCTCGGTATGAGTATTTCTTGAAGCCTGCAGAGATTAAGGAGCAATTGCTAGTGTGAGGAAGAAATAGTGAGACATCTGGATAGAAGTGGTTCCATCAGGCAGACACAGCATGGATTCAGGAAGGGCAGATCCTGTTTGACAAACTTACTAGAATTCTTTAAGGATATAATGAGCGCAGTGCGTAGAGGGGAACAGGTGGTTGTTGTGTACTTGAATTTCCAGAAGGCGTTCAATAAGGTGCCGCATAAAAGATTCATCCATAAGATAAGGATACATGGAGTTGGGGGTAATGTATTAGCATGGATAGAGGATTGAGTAACCAATAGAAGGCAGAGAGTTGGGAAAATTGGGTGTTTCTCTGGTTGGCAATCAGTGGTGAGTGGGGTGCTGCAGGCATTGGTGCTGGCCCTGCAACTGTTCACAATATAGGTTAACGATTTGGAAGAGGACCGAGTGTAGCATATGTAGGTTTGCTGAAGACACTAAATTGAGTGAGAAAGCAAATTGTGCAGAGGATGCGGAGAGTCTGCAGAGAGATATAGATAGGTTAAGTGAGTGGGCAAGGGTCTGGCAGATGGAGTACAATGTTAGTAAATGTGAGGTCATCCACTTTGGAAGGAAAAATAGAAGATTAGATTATTATTTAAATGGTGAAAGATTGCAGCATGCTGTTGTGCAGAGGGACTTGGGAGTGCTTGTGTATGAATCGCAAAAAGTTGGTTTGCAGGTGCAACAGGTTATCAAGAAGGCAAATGGAATGTTGGCCTTCATTGCTGGAGGGATTGAATTTAAGAGCAGGGAGGTTATGCTGCAACTGTACAGGGTACTGGTGAGGCTGCACCTGGAGTACTGCGTGCAGTTCTGGTCTCCTTACTTGAGGAAAGATATACTGGCTTTGGAGGCGGTGCAGAGGAGGTTCACCAGGTTGATTCCGGAGATGAGGGGGTTAGCCCATGAGGAGAGATTGAGTCACCTGGGACTATACTCGCTGGAATTCAGAAGAATGAGAGGGGATCTTATACTAACATATGAAAGGGATAGATAAGATAGAGGCAGGAAGGTTGTTTCCACTGGTAGGTGAGACTAGAACTAGGGGACATAGCCTCAAGATTCAGGGGAATAGATTCAGGACAGAAATGAGGAGAAACTGCTTTTCCCAGAGAGTAGTGACTCTGTGGAATTCTCTGCCCAGGGAAGCAGTAGAAGCTACCTCATTAAATATATTTAAGACCCAGTTAGATAAATTTTTGCATAATAGGGGAATTAAGGGTTATGGGGAAATGGCAGGTAGGTGGATCTGAGCCCACAGCCAGATCAGCCATGATCTTATTGAATGGAGGAGTAGGCTCGATGGCTCTCCTGCTCTTATTTCTTTTGTATTTTTGTAGCCGTGAGATGTAAAACATAGTTGCTCCATTTTGTAGCTCTTTTCCATATTTATGGTATGTGGTACTGTAACCAGAGTTTGGAAAGCATTGCTCTCAGTCACTGTTCATCTGATATCCTGGATGAAGGGATTTTGATTTCAAGCCATGGTGTATAGGGGAAAAAAAGGCTGATGTTGGAAGTGTAAGTGGCTTTGTTTTTTCTGTTGTAATTCTACTGTTCAGGGAAACCAGTTCACCAACAGGATGGCTTTTAATTAACTTCAGAAGCATTTTTTTAAAAAGTATAATGTCAACCTGACCTTTCTTCGACCTGCAGATCTGTACACACCTGAAAAACCTGCATGTAGTTTGAGAAGAGACAGCAATAATATTTTTGGCCTTTAAAGATTCAGAAAGCAGAATATCACATCATACTTGCTGCGATCTAATACTGCTGCTTTAAATAAAATGGTCCATTCTTTCAACCTATGAACAGTGCCAAGGGAAATGTTGATAACTTCTGCATTTCAGTGACTCATCCAGTGCATTGCTTGGAGTCTGGAGCTTGTAAGTAAAAGTATGTGTCCTAACTGTCAGTATGGCCCTTTGGTGTTTAAAGTGGCATTGGAACTCATTCTCTGGATTCACCGCGCTACTATGCTCCTTTAATCTTTTTCCTCTGTATAAACTTGCCATTATTCCCCACCTTCTTGTTACCAGTCCGTATTGTGGAGGGCCGTGACTGTCACGTGACAGCACTGCCCAGTACCTGGTTGAAAGACACACCACTGTCAATCAAGGTCTGGCTCCACCTCCCCCCCACCATCAGTGCACACCTGACCATTGTCCCCTTTTAAGCACTTTTGTACTTGGCCTCAGGTCATTGGCCTCTTGTGATCGATTAGCCCCTGCTGGCATTGGGCCATTGGCCTTTTTGAACTACCTGGGCTGGACTCTTTTATTTTCCCCCCCCCCCCCCCCCCCCCCCCAAGCCCTCCAGCACTATAAAGAGTGTCACATGTGCCTCGTTCGCTCTCTTTGTTTGCTCCAAGGAACCATGGAACGACACTGGAGAGACCGTTGGTAAGGTGTGCACTTCGTTAGGGCTAGGAGCGTTCTAAGTTAGTATTCCTGGTAGCATAGAGCCGTGCCTGCGCTGAGTCAAGGGGTGGCAGGTAGCATATTGTTTTTCCTTGATTGTCTATACCCAGTTCATTTTGTGTGTGTGTATTGTACCCTTGTTGTGATTTTCCCACACTTGCTATCACCGGTGCGCGCGCGCGTGTGTGTGTGTGTGTTGCCCCGTTACCTTTTTCCCCGCGTTTGTCTTTGTAAATAAATCATTTATCTCTAAGAGTCCTTGTCCTTCCAGACCTCGAATCTGTTTCGCAACACAGTCACAAGGCCCCTTCTTTTCTAACTGTTTTACTGAGAGATCATCATTTGCTTTGGTCACTCATGCAACCCTCCACCACCTTGTATATTTGGCTAGGAAATGCTCTCTCAAGTGTCTTGCAAGGAGAGTTTGTATCAACATGTTAAATGAATGATTTCAGATATATATGGTTTTCTCTGTCTCTGTTTTTTTACCCACACCATATTCTTGTGGATACCCAGTACAGAGAAACTGATTGCCTTTGGTTATCCAAGTTAAAATATTGCAAAATCATGGGAATTGTGTATTTGTCCAATTCAGAAAGCCCATGCTCCCATAGAGATACTGTCAACTTGGCAAAGTTTGAGGGTCTGGACCCTGCACATCATATGTGCTGCTTGCCTTCATCCTCAACAGTTGCTCTCTCCTAAGGCAAGTCAGTCATTGGTTATACAACCAACAAATTTAATTTGAGCCCTCTTGAGAGGCCCAATAATTATATTTCTCCAGATGCACATTTGAAAGTATCCTGACTGGTTGCATCACGGAATTGCTGCACTAGGCCAATGCACAGGAACTTAAGAAGCTGTAGAGCGTAGTGGACACAGCCTGGTCCATCATGGGCACAGCCCTCCTCACCATTGACAGCATCTACAGGAGGTGCTGCCTCAAGAAGGCAGTATCTATTATCAAGGATCCCCACCATCTAGCTCGTGTCATCTTCTCACAGCTACCATCAGGCAGGAGGTACAGAAGCCTGATGTCCCACACCACCAGGTTCAGGAACAGCTTCCCTGCAACCATCAGGTTTTCGATCTGATCTGCACAGCCCTAACCCTACCTCAGCAATGGAACACTACGGACCACCTCTTACACTGCCATGGACTTGTCTTTAAGTGTTTTTTGTTGCACTAAGGTCTTGCATTTGCAGTTTTTTTTCCCTGTATGGTGTAATTTTTTTCCCTGTATGGTGTAATTTTATGTGTAATTTATATTATGTGTGTTGTTTGTACCTACTTGCCTGTGATACTGCTGTAAGCAAGTTTTACATTGTACCTGTACCTCACTCTACTTATACAAATAACAATAAATACAACTTGATTCAAGTTGGTACCTCGCTTAGTACTCTGGATGTGTTCCTGGGAACAAGAGACCTAATTCAGTTTACTCCAAAAGTGGTGATTACGATTTTATACATGCTGTTGCATTACTGACACTATTTTTCTATCTCATGACCAAGAAATGAGGGCTTAATTGAGGATAAAGAAAAGGTATTACAATACTATAAAAATGTGAGCAAGCAATGATGGTAAAACCAACTTAAATTGATAGAAATTAAGTCAGGAGCACCTCAGAGTAGTACTGGGAGTAGGACAAAGTGGAAGAGGCTACAGCAAAGAGGATGGATGAGCCAGGCTGTGTTTCCACCTCCTGCGAAGGTGGGTTGGGTTGTGACTATGAACTGAGTCACTAGATATACTGAAGCTGGCTGATATTCATCACGTCAAACAGGCATTCTCTTGGAGACCTGCTCAGTAGAATCTGCTGAATCAAAGAACATCAAGTTTTTCCTGAATAGTCCTGTGTATCAGGAGACACCATCATCACAAATCTCCTCACTGAAAAGTTGTGCTCCTAAACCAGGTCACTTTCAGAAAATGGCTCCATTAATTACTTGACTTCTACAATGCTGTTCATCAAAATTGCTATACTGCTGGTTTCTTTCAACTGGAATCTGTCTTGCTGTCCTCGCTGTGAACACAGTGTTGCTCTAACGCAAGTTTGCGTCCAAAGTGATACTCTTTCTCAAATAGTTTTGAGACATTACCTGCCCCATAACTTGAACATTCAAATACCATAACACAGTATTGCAGCATGTGAACCACCAGAAAATACAACAAAATATATTGTCTATAAAAGATCGGTGTTCTGTGGCGTAGTGCTAAGTGGAGTACCAGTGTACTGGATTGGAAAGCAGGAAGCTACGTGCCAGTTAGTTTGACATCTGTCATAGGGAAAATGTTGAAACCTGCTATTTAAAAACATTATAGCAGGCCACTTGGAAAAATTCAAGGTAATCAAGCAAAGCCAATATATTTTTGTAAAATGAAAATCATTTGACCAATTTATTGGGTTTTGTTTTGAAGAAGTAACGTGGATAAAGGGGAACCAGAGAGCATACTTGGGCTTCCAGAAGGCTTTTGATAAGGTGCAGCATCATGTTGTTGCAGAAAATAAAAGTTAATAGTGCAGGAGGTAACATATTGTCAAGGACGGAAGATTGCTGGTCTAATAGCAAACAAAGTGGGCATAAGTGGATCTTCGGTTGACAAAATGTAAAGAATGGTATATCACAGTGATCGATGCTGGGGTATCTGCATTGTACAATTTTATATACATTTAATGAAGGAATGATATAAATAATTTTATCTAAATGGTGATAGGTTGCAGACTTCTGAGATGTAAAGGAATCCGAGTGTTGTCAAAGGCTAGAATATAGGTACAAAAGGTAATTGGGAAAGCTAACACAATGTTACTGGTTATTGCTGGGAGAATTGGACACAAAAGTAGGAAGGTTATGCTTGGATTATATAAGGCATTGGTAAGATGACATCTAAAGTGCCATGTACAGTTTGGTTCTTTATTTAAGGAAGGATGTTAATGCTTTGGAAGCAGTTCAGAGAAGTTTACCAGCATCGTACGTGTAATGGGTGGATTATCCCATGAGCAAAGGTCAGTGCTGCTGGGGTTGTATTGTCTGTAGAAGAGTGAGAGGAGACTTGGTTGAAAAAAGATCCTGATGAGTTTGATGTGGGGACTTGGTGTATATGTTTTGTCTTGGGGGGGGGGGGGTGGGGAGGGTGGGAATCTAGAACAAAAGGTCACACGTTTTAAGGCCTGAATTGAGAAGATTTTTTTTCCCTCTGATCATTGTGAGTCTCTGAACTCACTCACTCACTCCAAATGATGGTGGAAGAAGCATATTTGAATATTTTTAAGGCAGAGATAGATTTTTGATAAGCAAAGAATGAAAGGTTACTGTGAAAAGACTGGAAGACAAAATGAGACTACAGTCTGATCAGGCATGGTCATATGTGGTGGAACAGACTTGGTGCTTGGTGGCCTACTGCACCTGATTCATTTATTTAAATAATGGGTTTCATTTCCCTAGCCTCCATGAACATCCTTACATGATGCTTAACCAACTGGTGAGACTTTGTAATGGAATTCTTTGTTGCAAGCATTTTGCCAAGAGGTGCCACCAGATGCCAGTTTGCAACCACGAACATTGTTTACGATTGCAAAAGGAACACGGACATCTCATATCCCTTTGAACATTAGAAAGTGTGGCCTAAATCTGTATGATAGCGTTTGGTTTAATGGAAAGAAGTTATGTACAGACATAAATATGCTAAACGCCTGTTAGACTGAACCAAAGTTGATGAATGATTCAGAACATAAGTGCCCAATTTTCTCCCATTGCTGGTGGAGGCAAATATAATGGAGGCGTTCAAGAGGCTCTTAGACAGGCACGTGAATGTGCAGAGAAGGGGGGGACATGGACATCGTGTAGGCAGAAGGGATTAATTTAATTGGATATTTGATTACTAATTTAATTAGCTTGGCACAACATCGTGGGCCAAAGGGCCTGTTCCTGTGGTGTACTGTTCCATGTTCTAATTTTCCTTCTTCCACCGAGTGGTTTCCAGCCCGTTTCCTCATTGGATTTAAATTCCCCCTTTTTATATCTTGTCATGGTCCCTCCCCATGTTTCTGCTTCAGAGAAATAGGAAAGACCATGATGAGATATGAAGAGGAGGAATTCTCCTCTTATATTTTCTTCCCTTTTACCTGCCTCCCAATTTGTCCATTTGAGGGTGATTTTAAAACTTCAGCTGCTTCAGGTTAATCCTTTGGAATTCCCGTGCTAAATTTTCCCACTTTATCCATGGTATTGGCTGTGGCTCAGTGAGTTGCACTTGCTTCTTCAGGTTGCAGTTTAAAGTCTGACCTGATGGACTTGAGCTCATAAACTCTGGCTGGCACTGCAGTTGAGGGAATGAAAGGTTTTGTCTTTTGGATAAAACTTAAATCAAATGCTTGCCTGATTTCTCTCATACAAGATCAGTGCCGTTATCTATGGTGTGCGGGTCACAATATATTCCTCTGGGTAAAGAAAACTGGTTTGTGGGAGCTTGTGTGCAAATTGGTTGCGTATTTTCTACATTGTAACAGTGACTGCACTTTGGAAAAGTTACTTGTATAAAGAATATGGGTCCAGAGATTGTGAAAGGCATTTTTTTTTATTGCAAGCCTTTTCAGGAATCTAAATTCTATTGAAGCTAATTCTATTAAAAATTTTATTAAAGCTCTCCCTTTATGCCTTGATGTCAATTCCTTTACGTGTTCCCCAAGTTCCGGCGACGATGTGTACCAGAACCTCGTGAAAAGGCATCAGAGTTAGCAATTTGAATGCACCTGATGTTTATTCTTTTTTCTGTTGTTCTGAGGATAGACTATGTTTATTTGTTGATGCGTTATGTTCCTTCTCTATAAATTCTCTGCAGTAAATGTTAATTTTAGTAATTGGCTAATCTCAAGATGCAGGAATACAAATTAAATACAAAAGTATGGAGGATGAAAGAGGTGGAAGGTTAATTATCTAGTGAGTAGAGGTTCATGTGGACTATACACAGCATGGACCAGTTGGGCTGAATGGCCCTTGGCTAGTTTTATTTCCACGTTCAGTCAGAGTCCCAGAGCTATACAGCATGGAAACGGGCCCTTCAGCCCAATTCATCCATACCGACCAAGCTAGTCCCATTTTCCTGCATTTGGCCCATATCCCTCTAAACATTTGCTATCCACGTACCTGTCCAAATGTCTATTAAACGTTGTTATTGTACCCGCCTCTACCACTTCCTCTGGCAGCTCGTTCCACACACCCACCACTCTCTGTGTGGGGGGTGGGGGAAGTTTGCCTTTCCAGTCCCCTTTAGATCTTTCCCCTCTTACCTTAAATCTATGGCCTCTAGTTTTAGACTCCCCTACCCTGGGGAAAAGACTGTGACCATTCACCTTATCTCTGCTCCTCATGATTTTATAAACCTGTATTAGGTCACCCCTCAGTGCCCTTTGCACCAGGGAAAAGAGTTTCACAAATTTTAAATTCGAAGCTTTGTTGCTTAATCATTGCATCCTTTATGCATATTCTGACCTGTTTGAAATCTTATCTGTGTCCATTATCTCTGTATCTCAATATGATTTCTTTCCATTTGAAACTATACCGCTTATAAATTTTTTTTTTATGCTTTGCAGATGTTTAATCAACCATGGTGCCAACATTGCTGCTGTGAACAGCGATGGTCAGTTGCCAATTGATCTTGCAGAAGAGGACTACATGGAGAACCTGCTGCAGGCTGAGATTACTAAACAGGGTACGTTCAAGAGCTACCGTGGCTGAAAGAGCAGTGTGTAAATTGCTAATGCATTTTGTGTCGGTGATGGCTCATCGCTTGAGTTGGCAGGTTGACGTTCCCAGCAGGAGTGCTGCACTCTGAGGGTATCTTATTGTGTGTGAGGCATTGAATTAAATCCCTGTCTACCCTTTCAGGTGGCACCTAAAAGATCACTTGGCACCATTTTGGAGAGTGGGGAGCTCTTCCTGCGGCTTGGCCAACAACCAACATTGAGTTAAATCAGATTACATCAGTGGTCTGTAGTGAAGGGCAGCATCTGTTGTCCTTGAGAAAGTGCTGGTGAGCTTTCTTAAACAGCTGCCATTTGTGTGTTGAAGATACCCCCACGATGATGTTTCAAGACTTTTGCTTTTTGACAATTTTGGTTCGGTGTTGGTGGGTAGGGAATGTGTTTCTATAATTTTTTAAGGAGTTGTGTGGTACATTAAACCTCCTTGTACAGAAAGTGCCTCTCTTGTTTCGGCAGGGATTGATGTAGAGTCTGCAAGGCGTGAGGAGGAGGAATTGATGCTGCAACATGCCAGGCAGTGGCTAAATAGTGGCAAGATTGAAGATGTATCTCACCCGAAAACTGGTGCTAACGCCCTCCATGTTGCTGCAGCCAAAGGCTACATAGAGGTGATGAGGTAGGTATAATTCCCACCTATTCGGTGTCTCGGGTACGATGTATAGCCAGCTGATTTTGGGCAGTTCAAAAGCAGGAGTAGAAGCTTTGATCTGTTTTTTTGGTATGGAAGGAGAGTGGAGAGAATACGTTGTGAACCATTGAATTGCTTTCTTGTTATTTTTTTCTGAAAGTAACATAGTGAATAGAAGCTGCAAGATCAAATCTAGTAGGTCATTCTGCATCATGTATAGATCCACATAATGAGACGTGAGCTGCCCTAAGAGCAATCTTTTTTGGGTATCTACAGACAGAGAATTGTTGTGGTCAGGTATTTATTCATCTGGCTGTTCCTGTGCTACCAAAGTACCTGAAAAACAAAAAAAGAGAGTGCTGGCTTAATTAGAAATATAGTTTTCTGGGTTTGTTCTCCTTAAATGGAGATATAATAGTTCATATTAGGAAGTGTTTTAATAAATGAGGTAGGGAGACACTGGAACTGGAGGAGCAGGGGAAATTAAACTAATTGTTAAACCTTTGAATCAGGACACTGCAATAGCCCAACTGGCTGCCTTCTCTGATGCTTGATGTATTGACTGAAGAATGTGGTTGTCTTTCATCGCTTTCCTCCTTGCTCTGAGGCTTGAGTTGGAAAGAGTTTGGAATAGATACTTATCAACTGTAATGGTTTACTTTGTTAACCGGTGGAATTGCATTGCAGATTACTCCTTCAGGCAGGTTTCAGTGTCACTGCACAGGACAAGGATGGCTGGACCCCACTGCATGCTGCTGCACACTGGGGAATGGAGGATTCTTGCAAACTTCTCGTGGAGCATTTCTGTGACATGGAAGCACTAAATAATTCGGTACATTTTATTTATACAAGATGGGATTATTTTTATTTCAATTGTAGTTATTACTCTGAGATTTTAGAGCATCTAACCAAAAGAAGCAATGTTTTAAATCAATTATTCTATAGAAGTAGCCCCTTTCAATTTAGCCTCTATCCAGTCACCATTGGTGCCCCAGTGCTTGGAAGTATCCACAATCATTTTCTCCAGGGTACAAGCAATGTTATGTGGCCACAGGATATTTCACAAGGAGCAAATCTGTTTCTGGGTACCTTAGTTCAGAGGTTTATAACTTTGCATCTTAAAATTATCTGCAAAGTGTGACCAGGATATTTGATTGAGTCTTCTCAGAACTCCATTTATTGAGGAGTGTAGCCCATAATAACCCCTACTTCTGAGTTCACCATCAGCCTAGAAAAGTCATCAGTTTAACTTGGCTGCTTTAGCAATGAAACTAGTGAACTGCTCTCTTGGTCTTCTGTTGGGTTGATGCCCAGGACAGAGATGGCATTAGTAATCCGCTAATTAGACAGAATTGGGGCACATCCACCTGTTGCATTTGGTGGGTAGAAATGTTGGTTGGAATGGGCTAGAATTGCTTCTGTCATTTTGTTGTTGATGGTTAGAGATGGAGAGCTATGGCCAGTCTGCCCATCTCCATGATGACGGATTTCAGCTGTCAAGCACCCTTAGTAGATTTCATCTTGAGAGATTTGGAGGTTACTCTTATTGAAAACTCTCAAAGCTCAAACAGTATGCACCAAGGAATTATGAATTCTGGAGGTGATCCAGTAACTTTGTCAGTGGTCCAACTGGTTCAGCATAGTGAAGAAGCCAGTGATATTACCAAAAAGAATTGGTTTATTCTCCTCCTCTCACCTTGGTCATCTTTGAGGCTGCCAATACTTATTCCAATACTTTATTTGCTTTTCAAAGTCCTTCATTCCTCATTGGAAGCATTTCTTCAGTTATGTGTTTTAGGCTTGATCCTGATTACCCAGAAATGTACTCTATCACGTGCTTGACAAGCAGTATAGTAGTGGCTGTGCGTGGTACTCTGAAACTCTGCTCTGTCAAAGTTGCTGAAATTGAATTTCAGCAGTAGGATTTGACATGCAGCCATAATATCCAGTGAGTGTGTGTCTTCAAACATCTGGGAGAAAAGAACCAATTTGTTCAAAACCTGAAGTTAGTCTGATCATTTTCACTGTACTGTATGTAAGAGATGAATTGTTGCCTGAGCAGATGTTCAAATTGTATTGCTGACACTAAATCACCAATTTGTTAATAGCTATTAACATCGTTTTTTTTTTGTAGGGTCAGACACCATTTGATGTTGCAGACGAAGATATTTTGGGATTACTCGAGGATCTACAGAAGAAGCAGGATGATGTAAGTCATCAATTATCTGTATATTTGATTAATCTGTATCCAGGTTTGTTCACGTGTACTCAAGATGCTTTCTGCAAGGACATTATCTACTGTTATATAAATGGGCCAGAAGAGTTAATTACGTTTTTTGGTTTGTGTAAGATCGCACTCTATAGAACTTGGCCAATAAGTTCCCAAAATCACTCAGTTTTGTAGTGTATACAGTCTCATCTTTTAATGGCCAAGATATGTTTTAAACTGAGTAAAATATTCTCTAAATTAGGTATAAAATAATAGCCTTTTGAATGTATCACTTGAATTGTCCTTTATGTTAACATAATGCAAGGTTAGACAGGTTTACGTAGATCCCTCTCAAAAATCTAGGCTTGGTTTTGATTGCCCAGAAACGTCCTCCATCGCCAGTACTTAACAAGTAGTATGATAGTGGCTGTACATTTTATTCTGCTTCTGAATTCTACTCCATTGAAATCCCAAAGTGAAGTTCAGAAACAGGATACAATGTGCAGTAAGTGCTAGTGACGATGGTTTTATCCCCAGTATTTTTCTGTTTAGCCCTCTGAGCTGATTTTGAATTACGTACATTCACCGTTAACATAGTTCATTCTTTTATGTTTACTGCTGTATTTTTCTATCTATTGGAGTAATCAACTTTTCAAAATTGAGGTAAAAGGCAACTTTCAGTTTTAATGTTTCCAGTTGCAAAGGAGAGATTGTGAGCATGCATTTCGGAGAGAGAAATCTGATAGTAAAATCGTTCCACGCCCTATTGAGGCCTTAGTTTAGTGGTATGAGAGTGTTCAGTTCTCCTGCCTCACCATTTCTATCTCTCCCTACCTCCAACCCCCAATGACTAATTACCTGATGTGTGTTCTGGTGCAGTCTGGATTCAACACTTGGCTCTCAACACACAGAAATAAAATGTTTCCTGTTCTTGACACCTTTTCATGTCTCAACATCCACTGCCTCTCATGAGGAAGTCAGCCGGGGACATAGAGGAGGAGAGAGTAAGAACTGAAATGTGATGTTAAGGGGCATGGAGAGAGGTTGAAGAAGCAGAGAAGGAACAGCACGCACCAGATACAAGAAGCAGGACCTTGCTTTTTGTATTAGTGTGCGTAGACACAGCAGATCAGCTTGGAGAAAATTAAAAACTTTCAACCCTGCTTGCTCTTCCTATTTCACTTATGCCAACACTTGAAGTAAACTCCGATAATTTAGTTCCTCATGACATTGGAGGTGCCAGATTAGCAGCTTTTCTGGGCTATTGTATTTTACTCATTAATACCCTACATGCATTTATTTCACTTTTTCATGTTACACAACAATATGATGAATTTTCCGGTGGACCGGTTGAGTTTAAAGGGTGTAGGAAATGGAACCTGGTGAGTTTCTCCTTGTATGTTTCAGCTTGCCAAAACCAGCTGAAACATAGAAGCACTTTGGCAGCAAACCTGCCTACGTTCCTGAGCCTCGGTGTTTCTGACCTACTACTCTGGCTGTGCTCCTAGATGTTGAACCATCAAGATTTCTGAACAACTGGATGTGGATTATCAGAGCTTTAATTAAACCCTCCTAGACTTCCCATTTATAAATGTGGTGTCAGTTTTAAGATGAGCACTTGATTCTTCAGTGTGCCAGTCTCTGGTGTCTTAACAATGTTTCATCTGAAAATTGTGCTTGGTCTTTCTTCTTGATATCCAATGTTTTGGGAGATTAACTACTTGAAAAGAGTAACCATTATCTACAAAATGTCTGTACCCACTTTCAGGGATCATCTCTAGAATGGGGGGAGAAAGAAGTTGCATTTCCACTCCTAATTCTATTGAGTTGGACTGAAATTGCATGGAAACAGATAGGATTAGGCCTCAGCTGTGATGCCCACAATAGCAGGTTGCCTAGCATTTGTTAAGTTAGCAGAGATTGGGAAGCATCTGTGCACAAAACAGAATTGGCATTTCTGATCAATAGTCTTCTGACTAACTTCTGATGCATGTGATATTCGGTGTACGTTCTTGTGTTAACACAGCTGAGGACTGAGAAAGAGGAAAAGATGAAGCGTGCCATCATCGAAACATCCACACAGCAGCAGCAACAGTCGACCAAACCAAGGAAGTAAGAAATTTCTGCACTAAATACAGTTCAATCTTGTAATTGTAAACTACAGGGCTAATTACAGGCTTTTAACATTGCTAATTTGTTATTTTACTATGCTTTGTGCTGATATTTTAAAGTGCACATTTCAAAGGGAAAGGAAGATTTCTCTTGCTTTTCAATCCCAGCAAAGCACCAGTTAAAAATATCCAAAATAAGCAATATTACTAAAAGCCATTTTTGATTAATATTAGGGTGAGTGCAATTTTATTTTTAATAATCCTGTCTGAGGTAAATCTTGTGCAAATTGCCCCAAGTTTGCAAATTCATCGTAGTCTGGAGGGTGTCTCCTCTTCCAGTGGTAACTTGCCTGTCTGTTGTACTCATTTACCTGTCAACTACAGCGTGTTCACTGTGACTAACAGGATGAATTAACAAAATTAGTGCAATTGAACAGGTGTAGCCAGAGTGTTTGGAGGTCAGCTAGAATATTGTTTCACAAGTGCCTGATGGTAAAGGTGGTTTAGCAGTTCATGTACAGAGGTTTGTTTCCTTGTCAGTGCAGTGGAGAAAGGGCAGTGGGAGACTTGCTTTGGAATTCATTTAATAAATAAGTAGGGAGTGATCCTCCTATCTCCTTCCTCCCACCCTCTCCACCCCAACCTTTATACTGATGTGAGTGAGATTGTTGTCATGAACCTTCACTACCCACTTGCGGACAAAGTACTGCTTGGGCGAGATGCTGCTGGCTCAGATCTATCAACCTAGTGCCTTTGGGGCTAGAGCATGAGCTGTAAAAACATTAAAGGCTAATGCTAAATAGTTAGATTTAATTTTTCCATGTACGGAGTGTTAAGATCTGGGAATGTTGGAGAATGAATGGTCAGATTTAAGTTTATAAATTAGGGTTAAAAAAGAATATGAAATGTAGTATTTAAGACGTATATGTTTAATAGCTTGCTTGTATTGACTGAAAAGGCAGTTCTGTTTATTATGCCAAGAATTAGATTTATTTTCAAACATATTGCTTAAGTGCTGCATTTGGAGAGAAACTGCTGTGATTACTTATTGCTTTGGCCTGCATTAGGTTACTTATTGCTTTGGCCTGCATTAGGTGCTTTAATGCAGAAAGAAACATGAGTAAATAACACCTTGTTAATGTTCAATTAGCCTTTGTGTTCAAGCCCTTCTGGTAGCCACGACTGGTGTCCAGTTACAGTTCCTGGTAATCACAGTGCTATTTAACTAAAGCTAGCCCTGTCTGGTATACTCAGCAATGATCTACAGTATTTTTGTTGATTATTGTAATGGTGCTAACATATTATCAATTGCATTCATGTTAATTATCTGTATTAGCATGGGAATAATCCTGGCAGGTATGGTAAGATGAGAACCCTTGGCGGGGTTTAAACCAGAATTGTGTAGGTTGAATTGTGTAGTTAGCAAAAAATGGATCTCAGCTTATTAGCTCCAGTATCAGAGCTACTGTATGTGTTTCCCTGGTGCCTTTCACATCTCTCTCAGAATACCCCGTGTTGTATAGCCAGTGAAGCACTTTTGAAGTGTAGTCACTGTTGTAATGTAGGAGACAAACTTGTACAGAGCAAGCTTGTGCAAACATTAGTGTACTAATGATCATGTAATCTGTTTTGGAAATGTCAGTTGAGGGACAAATATTGGCCAAGGTGCTGAACTCACCAGCTGTTGTTCAGAATAGTACTGGGAGTCCTTTGCACCCACCTGAGTGAGGAGAGGAACTCCCCTCATCTGAAAGACAGTGGCTGTAACGGTGCATCTGTCCCACTGTACTGCATTAGTATATGGTCAGGACTTGTATGTATAAATGGGATCTGAACCTAGGACTTCTTGATTTAGAGGTAAGAGTACTACTGCCTGACACACATACCTAGCCCTAGTAAAATTACAAACTTATTGATTGCATTTCCTATGTGTGTTCAGCAAAGTACTGATGTCAAATTACACATTTTTATGGATGTGATCCATTCTTTTCGATTGGTAGGGTTCCATCATGGATTCATAATATCACCAGAGGGTTTTGTGTTTTTATTTTGCTTTGATCCTTCTCCTAATTTCACCTTTGTTTCATCAGGAGTTCTGTGTGCCGGATGAGCAGTAGGGAGAAGATTTCAGTGCAGGATCTGTCAAAGGAACGCAAAACCTTGGAGACGTTGCCTTTGGATGAAAACAAGAAAGAGGAATCCAGCAGCTCGAGTTCAGAGACTGAAGAAGCCTCTGAGTCTGACTCGGAGTGTGAAACTGGTAAACTAGGATATGTTTAAATTAATAATAAAATATCATGAGTTTTTTTAAATAAAGATCAAGGTTAGAAACATGGTTACCATTTTATGAAAAATCAAAGCACTAATATACTGGATATAACTGGAAGCATGCCAGATTCTGTGTGTGGGCATTGGTGTGCACGTGTCTTGCATTTGCTTTATCTCTTTGTTCTACAGTCTGATCTAAATGACAGTTGGAGATTGAGGATGCTAACTAGAATAGTATTTTATGTGAAGCAAGACTTTATCTAGTCATCTGTTTTCTTATTCTTGAAGTATTCTGTCAATTCTTTTTTGTTGTCAATCCTGTTTCTTTTCATTCTAAGCAAAAAAGAAGAAACCTGTCCTCGATGCCAATAATGTAAATGGCACTGAAGCTTTGCCACTCATTCCTCCTGTTACACTAGCACCAGCAACCCTAAAGGTAAGAATATTCAGCTGTGTGGCTTCAGCACAACACTGAATTGTAGTTTGTGGGCAGTTGCTCTTGAAAGCTCCACAGAAAGATTTAGAGATCCCTGTGGCAAGAACTTCCCCGTTGCCTAAACTGTCAGTTCAGTTCGATGTGATCCCTGTCATCGGCAGCAGTGATGTTGATCTGAAAAGAATTTGAGCAGGCAACACACCAGGAAAAAAGCACAATTTTTAATTATCATCAATGACATAAAAAAATTAAAAATTTGAGCACACACTTAAAGATAGTCTGAAATATAAAGGATCTTTGCAAGTTAAAAGTTTGCTTTGTAATATTTGTGTGGGGAAATTGCAATACACATTTGTGAAATTAGTTGCTGAGGGATGGTAGGAGGGTTTAGAGCCAAATAGTTTTCTCAGTTGTATTTATGACTTTGGAACCCCATTTAAAGCACACTTGGACCTCATAACTGCCATGTTTTCAGGGCCAGGCAGAATCTGTGGAAGTAAAGGGAAAGCCGATGTTTTGGGTTGAGACCTTGTATCAGTCCTGGTGCTGGGTCTCAACCTGAAACGTCGACCATCCTCTTACCACCACAGATACTGCCGGATCTGCTGAGCTCCTCCAGCAGTTGTTATTTTGCTCCAGATTCCAGCATCTGCAGTCTCTTGTGTCTCTAGGTTTTCAAAATGTTGCGATTAGCCCACGTACAGTATAGAGAATTCGAGTTGGTTTAATATCCTTGAGATGGTAGTTGAAATATAATAACAAATGAGTCATTATCTGGCTTTTCCCATTGCTACAGAATATCCTGTATTTTGATGGATTACAAAAAGCTGTCTGGGTCAGGTTGCAATAAATGGTCACAGCTGGGAGTTTACTATTTGTGTACGCCCGCATGTCGGTCTCTGTTTTTGTCTGTCAGTCTCATTATTAATAAAGGCATGTCTCAACACACACAACTGTCTAAAAGATTTGTATGCAGGCAGGAAAGTGAATTTGAAGAAGGCGGATGTAAGGAACAGGAAATGTTGCAGGAAGTACCAGTGTTTATTGGCAGCTCTGATCTCCAAACAAAACCCTATTAGCATTTGCATCATATGCAGTTGGGAAAGCATAACCAGTCAGTGGCTATCAGAACAAGTATTAGTGTTTCTGCGGTTCCAGGTGGTGGGTGCAGACTGCCTCCTAAGTTGCATAGAACTAACTTAAATGAGAAATGTTTTGCAAAGTAACACTGCCTTGCTGTGCTGGTTATTTTTAGTTCTGTAATTTACATTTTGCAACCATGCTTGATCGGAACATGGTTTCAGTCACAGGACATTTGCTAAGTTTTCAGTTCTGACCTTTGTTTTCAATTGTATTTGGCTGTTGGCATAGAGTAGTTCCATTCAACTTGATTTTCATTGAGTATTGCTTAGGAAAGTACTTGACTGCAGCTATCTGAACACAATTTATTGCCTCACTACTTCATAAGATTTGAGCACAACTTTGTGTGTCTTACTGCTGCTGGATATTGTTGCTTCTAAGAAGGGGCAAGTCTTTCTAAGCCTTTGTTTAATGTTAGTTTAGTAATCCACCGTAGGCAGCTGCAGCATTTAAATTCAGTTAATTAATTAAACAATTCTCAAACTAGAAAGCTGATATCAATAATGATGACCTTGAAACTGTCAGATTGCGATAAACGTGTGGTCACAAATATCTACAGAGAACTAATCTCTCATCCTTGTCTGGTCTGGGTTCTGTATGACCTCTGACCCCCACCAATGTGGTTGCCTAGCAAAGTACTCAGTTCAAAACCAATGAGGGTATGAAAAGTAAATGCTGGCCTGCAGCCTCTTAGATGAGGCAGTAAATTAAAGCCTTATCTGTCCTTTCAAATGGATGTAAAAGATCCAACAGTGCTGTTGGCTGAGCTGGTGTGAGGTGAAGATCATCTGACTTCAGACTGATGCAGACTCGTTCCTGCAGCACCCTCATATCCACAAATCTGTCAAAACCCAGCCTTGAGCAGCCATAATCTGTGATAAAGAATTTCAAAGATTCACAATACTCCAGTATGAAATTCCTCCTCCTTGGGTGGTCTTTAAATGGCTGACACCTAATCTATGTCCCTTTTCCTCTGGCTGGGAACTCTAAGGAAGTGGACCTCGGTACAAGTGACAATAATAAACCAATACCAATACCTCACCGTATAGCTAGCGCACGTGCAATCATGTGGTGTTCATTGTATTTGTAGACTCCCTTATTATTGTTTATGGATTCCCCATAATCTAAGCTCCCAGCAGACCTTGGGAAAGCTATCAAAGTTGTAATTGAACTATGTGCTCTACAAGTGTTCTCTCCTTCATCCTCTGTAGTATACTGAACCGTCAGCAAAGCCAACTGTCAAGCAAGAAGCCCCTTCTGCTTGGCACACAGAACTTCGGAAAACGAGTAGTTATGTCGCATTACAAGATGCACAAATCATCTCTGAGAAGACTCCATTGACCAGTATCAAGCGCTCTGCCTCCACTCCGCGGCTAGGTTTAGATAAGAAGGTTAGTTGTTTGTGCATTTGTTCTCATATGTGGGGACCCCCCCCTTGGAGTAGGGCGCATGAAGTGCTCTCGTTTTACAAAAAGAGTCTTGGTGTGACCAGAGCTTTTTAAGCCAGCAAGAGAATTTATTGATCGTTAAACAGGTAATTGAACCGATCTCTATTCCAACAGTAATGAATGTTAACGTTATCTGAAATATCAAAAGAAGTTGCTTCACCTGTCCCAACCCTCGATGGATTCTCTTTGTGACTGTATAGATATGTAGAGCCATCTAATTGACCTGGTAACTCTAATTGTCTTGAACTGATTGACTTGATATAATACAGCCAAGGTTTAGCTCTGCATTTCTTTAAAAGTATTCTAGAATGTAGAGAATTAAAAATGAATATTTCTCATCACTGTTGGGAAGTTGTATCCGGTATTCTTGGGACTTTAGTGGCATAGAGCATGCAGATTTAACAGACAGATATTACTATCTCAACATGTTTATTTAAACAGTAGTATAATATGTTTTCCAGTGAGTTTAAAGGAGTGCACACCTCCCCATGTTCCTGACCCCAGGTGTTGTTGACACTGACCCCAGTTCACTCTCCAGACTAATGAGCGAGTCTGATGCTGAACCATCATGATTCCTGAGCTATCAGATGTCACTGAACCAGTGAATGATTGGGGAAACAGCCTATCTCGGATACTTGCTATTGGATAGAATGGCTTGACTCTTTGAGAAACTAGAGTATTTTGATCCGTTTGGGACTGCAGGATGTTCAGGCAGCATACCTGGCCAGAACAACTCTAGCAGCTCTGCCTCTAACGAGCAGTGACCTTCTTACAAATGCACTATAAGGCGGGTGTTGAGGCTGGGATGTGTGTACCACCATTAGCACAAATAACTAGCATAATTCACGTGGATACCCCTCTCCATTAGACATCCCATCTGAAAGATGGCACGTTTGACATTGCACTGCTCCCAAAGAACATCAGCTGAGCTGTGCTGCTGTGAGCCTTGAAGCAATGAACATCTGATCCATTGACAGTGCAACTTTGGGGATGTGACCTTGGCAGGCTGTGGCAGCTGGGGTGATGTATATGTGTCAGTGATGTTCTGGTCAACAGCAGGAACATTCTGGCTTTGGAGTTGAGGAGAGATTTGGCCCACCAAGTCCATGCTGGCCATCAAACACCTATAATCCCTTTTTTGTTTGTATTCGACCCATCAACCCAGATTCCACCACTCACCAACACGCTAGAGGCAATTTAGTAGCCACTTAACCTACCAACTTGCACATCTTTGGGATGTTGGAGGAAACCCACACGTGACAGTGAGAACATGCAAACTCCACACAACACCTGAGGTCAGGATTGAACCCAGGTCTCTGTCACAGTGAGACAGTGGCTCTACCAGCTGTGCCCCTGTGCCGAATGCTCTGTGGAAATTGTCATGGACTTGAAAAAATTTGGGATAGTTTGTGTAGTATTCCTCTTGTGCATGATTGAGTCTGTATTGATCTTAAATGATGTGGAGCGGTAAAAAAAATTAGAAAGACTAAAGGCAGATCACATGCAATGTAGTTTAGAGAGTAAAGGAAAATAGGGACATACCACATTTTATGAGACAATCGAAGAAAACAGTTGTGGCTCAGGATCAGTGTGTGGTGTTGTGAATGTTGGAAACTAGGTATGTGAAAACCTGCTTGGAATGGCAAGATTCCCAGTGCATGGGGGAGTTGTTTTACGTGAAAGGGAACCACCCACTAAATAGTCAATGGCTTTCTTTCTCCATAGTGTTGGTTTTGTAATCTGATTGTGGGCTTGTTTTAGCTGTTGGTTATGTCGGTAAATCCGATAGAAAGGGAGGAAGTGGGTGGGGGACTGGGCTACAGGCCATCAGTAAATCATCAAGAAAGAGGAAACACAGGCTGTTGACGGCTTCATATAAATAAAATGAAGCTCAGTCTTCAGGTTATTTCACATTCTGTAGGTGTGGTTTTGGTACTTGAGACAAAGAATAAATGTGTAACATGGTTGTGTCAGAGTTTTGTTTGGTAGCTGAACAAGTATGCAAAACCTCCTCGGAGATGTTTATGGCACAGCTTTCCAGCTGCTAAAACATCCAACAAGGAGTTTGGGGGAAATGTACTAAGATGATGTTGAGAATGTGCAACTCTCTGCTGATGGAAAGAGGTGACTAGCATTAATGTAATTAGTGGGGGTATTAGATGAGCACGTAATTGAGAAAAGAATCTGTTGAACTGAGAAGAATGTCTTGAGGAGCAAACATCAAATGGTCCAGACTCCTTGTTTTAATGCTGTAAAATTACATCATCTTCTATGGAAGCTGGTGCTGCAAATCCCAGGAGCAACTGAGAGTGGTGGGAGGGAGTAGGGCATGGGGAACAAAACCCACTCTCAGGTCAGATTGTGCCCCAGCAGGACAGTACAGTAGAAAGACTACTTTGTTTTTTTTAATCTACCCCTGACTATTAGGCTGTTCAATTGACAGCATCATAAAATGTTTAGATTTTCCTTCTATCTTCACAAGCATTTCTAAATGCAAAGTATCATTGGTCCACTAAAAGATCTTTCTGGACAATATAAACTATTCCTTGATCTTCCCTATTCGTAGTCGACCTCCCATTTTCCATCCAGCGTTCTGATGTTAAATGCCTCAGCCTTATTTCCAGATTCCTCTGTGTTCTTACCCATCTGTCTCTGTAAAATCCTCTGGTTCTGCAACCCACCTAGATCCTTCTCCCAGTCCAATGTCGGCATCTTGTGCATTGCTGACTTTAATCATGCTGCCATTGGCAGCAGTACTTTCACTGTCCTTGGCTCTAAACTCTGGAATTACTTTTAGAAGTTTCTCCATTTCTCGACTTTCTTTTTAAGATGTTTCTTAAAGTCAAATCTGACCAAGTGTTTATTAATTTGCCTTTGCAACTTCTGTAGCTCTTGATTTTTATAGTGTCCAACTTTTGATGTGTGTCCTCATGCAATTCTCGACACCCCAGCAATTACTTGCACCTTATTCTGTGATTGACAAATAAACACTGGAATGGATTTTTCAATCTTGAACTGTCGTTTTAAACCCACTGCTCCCTTACTCCCTTTGTAAGGAAGTTACGTGAATAGCTTATCCAGGTTATTGCAGCTCTAGATTATTGGAAATAGATCTTTGGGCAGTTGTACACATTTCTGTCAGAGGAAACTATTGTGAAAATGAGAGGCCTTCTTCCTTTTTTGTTGTTTTATCATCTGTTACAAAGTGTGCATTTTAAATGATCTGGCGTGTTTAATTCAACTTCTCAGGGCAAAGATGTGCCGGAAACCAGGCTGGCTAGAGTGCCTCCAACTCCAATCGGAAGGTCATTCAGTGTGCCAGAGACTTGTGCTGAACACACAGTAAGGTGAGTAGGGAGCTGAACCAAATCAATTCGTCTTCTGTGATGTAACATTCCAGGTAGCTATTCAAGAATAAGTTCTTGGGCACAACCTGGTGAATGTTTTAATTTGGAGTCCATCAGGTGGCCGGATTTCATGGTTTTAAAGTTCTTTGTTGTTTAGTCCTTTTGATACTTAAGCAGGCTCTCTGGCCAATCAAGTCTGTGCTATTCCTTATCCTCCACACGAGCTTCCTTGCACTCCATTTCACTCCCATCCTATCAGCCTGTTCTTCTAATCCATTCTTGTGTTGATCCTGTTTTCCCTTAACTGCAGCTTTAAATTCATTCATTCATTTTGTTAAAGTATTAAAGCTCGTTATCTGCCGGTGTTTATTCTGCACACTATCTTCCCCCTGCCCCTTCTCGTCTCATCCCGTTAGCATATCCTTCTGTTCCTTCCTCTGCTTATCCAGCTTCCCCTTCACTGCATCTCTGCTTCCAATCCTCATTCACACCACTGTAGGTAAAGAGATTTTTTTTTCCCTAAATTTTGTGGGTTTATTAGTAAATTTCAGTAAAATGTTTGAAGATTGGTCAAAATTTTAGTCATTTTCTGTTGTAAAATGTGAACTAAGAAACATGTAGGTACAGATCTGTACTGTAGCATTTGATCTGAAAATGAACTGATGCTAAGCCTTGATACTATGCACAGATTTAGTTTTAAAATGAAAAGTATCTCAAACTTGTGAATGAGTGTACCTAAATACATTGTTTTTAAAAACCCCATCAGTGACCCTTTGCACATTGGTGATTTTGCTTAATTCTACCCCATATAGAGAACTTCAGGCCTACTGATTTGTACAACTTCTGCAACATATTTATCAGCTAGAGGGCCTCCTGTTAAATTCAATTTGTCTGAGTTTACCATTAGTAATAATTGAGCTTTGGACTGTAGGCTGTATCATTACGACCACACCATGTGGGCAGCAGAGGCTACAAATGCACTAGTTCATAAAACTAAAAGATGCAAAGTTGGAGATGTTTATATTTAAATCAAAAAGTGAGAAAAAGAAAATGTCAGGAAATCTTATTTACTCCACAACTCCGTTTCCATTTCCATCTCCTCTAGCACTCGTTCCCTTTTCACACTGTCCCGTGCAGATACAGGAGCTGTCACACCTGTCCTTCCACTTCTTCCTTTCCCACCATCCAGGAATCCAAAAACCCCTTCCAAGTGAAGCAGCTATTCACTTGTTCTGCATTCCATGCTGACAGTGTAGTCATCGCTACATTGCCGAAACCAAATTAAGATTAGAAATCACTTTTGCAGAGTACCTCCGTTCTGTCTCCAAGAGTGATCCTGAGTTTCCAGTTGTCCGTAACTTTAATTCTCCATCCCAGTCACTCTGGCCCTTCTGTCTTTGGCTCCTTACACTATTCCAATGAAACCCAACGAAAGTTCAATGAACACCAGCTAGGCATGTTACAGCCCCAGGACAACATTGAGTTCAACAATTTCACATAATGAACCTTCCCAGTTGGAGTCGGAGCTACCAGCTCTCACGAAAGGTTATTAACCTGGAAAAAAAACATTTATCCAGCATTCTCTTTACTTCACATCTTACAAAACAGTTCCTGATCTGAGAGATTCAGTGTTGTTTTTCTCCTTCCTCTGTTCTCATTTGTCTCCCATTAACGGTTCCTCCAGACTTGTCAGCTGTGATCAACAAGCTTTCTCAATTGGCATTACAACCACTAGTGTCATTCAGCCTTTCTTGGTCTCCACCCTATCACACGCACTGAGTTGTCCAGCGTGGGAAAGGGCTCTTCAGCCCATACTTGTCCGTGCTGACCAAGATTTATATTAAAGCTAATCCCATTTCCCAGCACTTGGTCTATATCCCTCTAAACTCTTATCCATAATACCTGTCTGCATACTAAAATTTATCTAATGTACCAGCCTCACCCATTTCCTCTGGCAGCTGGTTCCATACATCTACCATCCGCTGTGTTTATAAAGAAAAGAAAGTTGCCCCTCAGATTTTTATTAAACCTTTTGCCTTTAACCTTGAAACTATAGTTTTCGATTTCCCCAACCATGGGGAACAAAAGACCGCTCACCCTGTCTCTGCCCCTCATGATTTTATACACCTCTATGAGATCACCCCTCAGTCTCCAATGCTCCAAGGAGTAAAAGCCAACTTCTCCCTAATACTCAGTCCCTCAAGTCCTGGCAACATCCTTATAAATGTTTTTTGCACTCTAATCACACCCCTTTGTGTTTTCTCCATGCTTTCCCCATTCTCTGCAACGTAAAACATTCATGATTTCTAACTTTTCCAAGTCCAGATGAAAGATCGTTAACTGGAAACGTTACCTCTGTCTCTCTCCACAGATGCTGTCTGACTATTTCCAGCAGTTTTTGTTGTTGTTTGTGTATAATTAGTACATTTTTCTAAAATACTTCATTGTTTACTCTCAGCTCTACGTACCAGCAAGGTAAAGAACCAAGCTCCCAGATCCAGAAGGACTTGTCAATCACCCAACAAGGGGAAACCACTGTTCCAACAAGCAATATAGACTTTAAAGAGAGGCGCAGGTAAGAATAATCAGAACACCAGCTGTCCAGTACACATGGACACAAAATGTAAAACAGTGTGCCAGAAACACCCGATCAGGTAGCATGCATAGAGAGTGAGGGGATTGAGATCGATGGCCTTTCTTTCGAACTGAGATGTCAGAGGTTTACAGCTTTGCACCAAGCACCAATTGGAGATTTAGCAGGGTGGTTGGTGGATGGGGAGAGAACAAAATAGTAAGTTGTACTACAGAGGATGGAAGCAGTGCTAAACAACAAGATGTATCAAGGTGCAAGAGAAGTTCAAGTGATAAAGAGTAAAGTACAGAAAGAAACTATCCAGAGGAAGTGTAAAATGACTATAGAATGTTCAAGAGGAAACAGAAGCAGTGGTTAACTCCTGAAGTTGTTATGAGAACATGAAAGTTCGGAGCATCCAATCCTTTAAACCTGTTCTGCCATTCATCAAGATCATGGCTGATCTTCTACCTCAATGGCATTTGATTGTCTCAGTACCCAGAAATAGAGTAATTTTCTGTTTTGACTGAATTCTGTAACTGACTCTCCACAGTTCTCTGGGGTAGAGAAAGCCCATGAGTCACCATCCTCTAAATGAAGGAATTTTTTCTTATCTTAGTCTAGAATAGCCTACCGCTTGTGCTCATGCTGTGACCTTTGGTTCTAAAATCCTCAGCCTGGGGAAACATCCTCTTTATATCCACTAAGCTGAGCCCTGTGTAAATGTTGCAAGTTTCAATAAGATCATCCAACTCCAGAGGATACAGGACTAGTCCACTCAATCTCTCCTTGTACAACAAACTGGCGATACCCTTGCAACCACTCTGGTGAATCTTCATTGCGCTCCCTTTGCAGCAAATATTTTTGTTAAGCTGGAGGGTCCAAAACTGTACAAATACTGTGAGTGAATTTCACCCAGACCATGTGCAATTTCACTTGTACGTGATCTTGAGAATGGGTGGCATATGAGAAAGTTGGTGTTGTTTCTCAAGTGTATTGAACTTAAGTAGTGAGAAGTGAGGACAAATCTGACTGGAATGGAGAGTTAGTGGGAAGGAAGTGGAAGTTCAAGGTCGTGTGTACATGAATATATTTCTGTAGTAGCGCACGTATAAAATGGTGTTGTAATGGCAAGTGTGTGCTTTCCTTTTGTTCTAATGCTGGTATGTTGAAGCTATTGCCCTTGGGTCAAAAATGTATGTTTTATGTGATCATGGGGTCAAAATGTGGTACAAATTATCTGTCAGAAAATGTGGGACTACAGTATCTGTTTTGTATCTGTGTAGCTGAGAAGTACTGAACTCAAGTTTTTTTTTAAAAGAGTATCCTAAAGTGAACAGTTTTTAGCATTTTTATCGTGAAAGGTTTGTCTATGTAAATTGGTTTATTATTGCCATGTACCGAGGTACAGTGAAAAACTTGTTTTGCGGACCATCGTACAGATCAATTCATTACACAGTGCATTAAGATAGTACAAGGTAAAACAATACAGAATGCAGGATAAAGTGTTACAGTTACAGAGAGAGTGCAGTGCAGGTAGACAATAAGGTGCAAGGTCATGACGAGGTAGATTGTAAGATCTTCATATCATACCGTTCAGTACAAGGATGATTAAAGTGTCATCAATGGGTAGAGAAAGTTATCAACACATCTCATGAAATGGTACCCTTGTTATTTAGAAGATTAACACAAGGGATAGCTATGCTATCCTAGGGAACAGTTATTCAAAGATCTGGTTCGAATACTGAATATGATGTTCCATAGAGAAACAAAATGGGAGCAAGAGTAGGCCATTCGGCCCTTCAAGTCTGTTCCACCATTCAGTGTGATCATGGCTGACCATCTATCTCGAGAAGATGTATCGACCTTGAAGAGGGTTCAGCATCAGTTATGATATAAATATATGGAACCCAGGCATCATTTTCAGCATTTGCACAAGACTGGTTTCACTGGAATTTAGGTTAAGGACTGGTTTGATTTCAAGATATTAAAGGGAACTGAAATAGTGGATGGGAGTAAAAATATTTCTGCTGATTAGGGAGTCTAAAGTTAGGTGCAAGTTCCAGAAAAAATGTGGTCCTTTTAAGACATTTAAGAATTCTACGCATGGTGGAAGAAGTTTGGAATACTCCAGCAAGCTGTGCTTATTTAACCGTACAGGGCAGGCAGCATCTGTAAAGAAAAAGAGTTAACGTTTGGGTCAATGCCTTTTCAGGAGAATTATTATTTTACTTCAGATTTGAATCTGTTGTTAATTTTAAATCTGAGATTGAAATTTTTATTAACCAAGACTATTGAAAGATGGGATAATTGCATTAAGTTCCACTTTAGTGGTGATTTAATTGAATAACAGAACAGGGGTAATGGGACTACTTGTTTCATTATCAATACCTGTAATGTCGTTTAACTATTGATGATCTACTTGCTCGAAGTATTTATGCAAATAATCTTTCCATAAGAGGCTTATCATTCTGTTGATCTACACCCAAGCAAAGAGCTTGCTTTTACTTGAACATAAAGGGAACCAGTGAAAATAAAGCTGCCTGTGTTTTGGGGATTATGAGCTGCTTGATGATTGGTCAGAAACCCCGGATTGGGAAGGTTGCTGGGGTGACACTGTCTGACTTGCCACAGCGACCAAGAAGAGAATGGTATCAGCCAGGGGATGGCATTTGTGCATCACCAGCAATCAAAATACCATTACAACATCCTTGCTCCTGGATTTCTCTTTTATATTCATTCAAGGGATGTGAGCTTCACAGACTGAGCCAGCATTTAATTGCCCATCACTAGTTGCCCTTGAGAAGGTGGTGGTGAGCTGCCTTCCTGAACCTCTGCACTCCTTGAGGTGTGGGTACACCCACAATGCTGTTAAAGAGAGATCCAGGATTTTGACCCAGCGACGGTAAAGGAACGGCGATATATTTCCAAGTCAGGATGGTGTGTGGCGTGGGGGGGGATCTTCCAGGGGGTGGTGTTCCCCATGCTTTTGCTGCCCTTGTCCTTCTAGTTGGTAGAGGTCATGGGTTTGGAAGGTGCTGTCTAAAGAGTTTTGTTGAGCTGCTGTAGTGCATCCTGTAGATGATACGAACTGCTGCTAGTGTGCTTCACTGATAGAGTGAGTGAATGGTTGTGGATGGCATGTCCATCAAGCCGGCTGCTATGTCCTGTATGCTGTCGAGTTCTTGAGTGTTGTTGAAGCTGCACTCATCCAGAATAGACTGAATCAAATTTTTACAATACACTTGACAAGATAAAATGATTCCATTAAAGCTTATAGTTGTTAATTCAGATGCATCAGCAGCTAGGTCAGTATAATGAAGTGATTTTTAAAGGTTGCGGAATTAGTCTTGTTGCTAGCCTCCTGATGAAGGTTATCTCCGGTGAAGGTGATTTTATAAATCATTGCCTATGTTGCCATTGCAGGATGGGCGGTGTGCCTAGTTGTGTACACTGTCCCCTCTCATACCTGCATTCATTCCCTGTGCCCCCAAATTGTGAAACTGGTACATCTTGAGGAAATCAAAAGACAATTTATGAAATCCCCTGTCTCCTGTTTTGCAGATTGTACCTTACCCCAGTGCGTGATGATGAATCAGAATCCCAAAGAAAGGCACGGTCACGGCACGCTCGACAGTCCAGGCGATCGACGCAGGTCAGTGTCAACTTGTTTTGATTGTTAAATTGGGTTGTTTTAATTGTGACTTCATTGACTCAAATATCACCATATATCTTGATAGTTAAAAATACATAGCTGCTGTACACGGCTACTCCATTTGAGTCACCATCTTCATCCCAATATTGCCTCATGTTTAAATGTAGAAATAATTAACTGACTTTTTTTAAAGAAAAGGCTGAAAATATGAAACACATGCTTCAAATGTACAGCATTTGACCAAATGGTATCTTGAGTGGGACGCTGTCCAGAACTAAACTTCGGTCCAGTTTGAGAAAATGGATCATACTGCAATTGCATCTTCACTGTTTGTCCTCGGGAGTGCAAAGCACTGCTGACAGATCTTTCCAGTAAGATACAAACCCTGCTTCCCCACTCCCTACTGGTTGTATTTTGCATAGATCAAATTTAAGATGAATATATTTCAGGAAAGAAGCGTTTATTCTTAATCTCTGTATCCCTTTGCTTGTAGGGTGTTACTCTCACTGATCTAAAGGAGGCGGAGAAGACACTCGGTATTTCTACTGAGAAGAAAACCCAAGACCAGCTGGAAAGGAGGGAAGAAGTGAAAGAGAACGATGGCAAGAAAGAAAGGAGTTCAGTGACTGAGGACAAGGTATGCAGGCAGAGAAACAAGTGGAGGGAATATCAAAATTACTGAGGCCTCAGACCAACTCATTGCCAGGATATTACACCTAAGTACTCCTACAGATAAGAACTTGAGCCAAAAAAATTTTACAGCGGAATGTTTTTGTGTATTATTTGACTAAATTGTATTTTAATCTAAAAGTCAATTGAATGCTTTGCTGTCCCCTACCAATCTCTATCCAACTCCCCATGTCCTGCTATATACTGGCAATCTTTCCTCTTCTCTCTGTCCTGATGCAGGGTCTTAATCTAAAATGTCAGCTTACACATTTTGCCTTCACAGATGCTGCTTCTCCCACTGAATTCTTCCAGTGTTTCTTGTTCACAATTATAGGCTTTGCTCACCTACAAGTTTGAGCTGTAGGTGTCACAAAAGTCTCCCTAAGAATAGTGTCCTTCACAGGATGTATGTTGAGAATCCTATCATTTACTTCAGAAGTTGACTCCAGGTAGAGTGTATTTGCTCAATTCCCAAGTGTAGTGAAGTCCAGTAATCTGACAGTTGAAGTTTTATTAATCTCATTCCCCAGTTCACATCTCCTTGTTCTTCACACAGTTGCTCCATCTGTTCTAGGTGCTGCTACTTTTTTTGGTATTCATCTACGTTGAAGTTCTTGCTATCTTTGCCTCCAAATAATCCACAGTATTTAGAAAATGTAAAATGAAGGTTGTGTCATTTTATTTCTACCCTTTCCTCTGATCTGGAGACAGAAATTTGCATATTTCTGGCCAGATGCAAATCTGCCTTATCCACACTTGTGTGGTCCATTTAGATTGCCTCCTGCAGAGATTAGCAGGACACTAACCATAAGAGGAGAGGTTGGTAGGCAGCAAGAACATGCTGCATATTCTGAACTATATGTGAAGAATGCTATTGTGAATTATGTGGTCTATTTATGAATTCCTCTCTGCATAGTTCAGTTGCAGATTAATAGTATCGTGACTATTATTAGTTGTACCTGGAGCCCATTTTGGCTAAAATTGGGCAGGGAATCATTTTATAAGGAGAGACCTCAATAATGGTCTGTGCCAAGTTGATGGGTTTACTCCCATTATCATAGTTTAATTGGCTGTTTATAGTGATAATTGAATCAAAGAACAATTTCAGCAAAATGTTTTTTGAGCATCACCCTGAAATTTGCCGGTCTAAAATAGCTGTTATAGAGATATTTTGTCTCTTCTGAATATATTTTTTAAAAAAAAACTAATGGGTGAGCTTTGCAACCTCTTCCAGCTTTACAAACACTTTTTAATTTGTTCCCCTTGTTTTTAATTGGTCTGCTGTTTACAGATATGATTTAAGATGCCATGGCCTTAGTACTGGGTTACTCTCATTTTTTAAAACATAAGTAATGTTTCTGGGCATCTTTGGCTATCTGCTTTGATAGTTTCTTCTGTAGTTCTGTGTCAGTTTGTTTAGATTGCTTTGGGATAATTCATTGAGTTTGAGGTGTCAGATAAATGCAACATTGAGAGGTTCAGATGGTTAAAAGAGTTGATGGGATGAAATAGTGCCTCTGATGTAGGGAGTCCAAAGCAAGTGGCATAAGTTTAAAACTGAAGGCCGATTGCAGGATGCATTATTTAAAACCAAGGCTAATGGGAAACAGTTACAATCAAACAAAAACCTGATGAAAAAGTAGTCAGGTGAAAACCTACAGATCAAGATTGATATTCTTGTGCTGGTGTCAAAATATATAAAACAAAAGTGGATGTTTGAGGTTAAGGTGGGAATCAGCCATCAACTTGTAGAACAGGCTCGGGGTTGAATGGTCAACTATCCCTCCTATGTTTGTACATTTGGTAGTTGCAGGAGGTGTGGCTATCTGATCAGAAGCACAGCTCAGGCCAATGTGAAAATGACTGGTGTATTATATAGAAAAATGTTACCATAATTTCTGACATGCATCAAAATATTTTTAAAGTTTTATTGTTTAGTATTAATGGATTCTTGGACTGCTGATTGCTCATGCTCTGACAATTCTGATTCCCTCATGTTATCCCTAAAGAATAACTTTTATTTTTGCTATACTCTCAAACCAAACCAACTGAACTGTGGTTTCTCTGCTACCCCCACAGGATGTGGGTAGTCGACTGAGACCCTTTGCCACGGATACGGTTAACTCTGCCTCATCACTTGCTCCTGTGCACTCCAGATATTATGTTCCTGCAGCTTCACTTCAGGTCTCCAATAAAGGTAAACTGAAATTATGTTAAGTTTTTTTTAAGAAAAGAAATGTTCTCTTCCCAACTCGTATGAAATACTCCACATAGGAGACTGGTTCAAAAGGTTAGGGGCTGTGGGATCCAGGGCAAGTTGGCAAACTGGATCCAAAATTGGTTTGGCAATAGGAGAGACAGGGTGTTGGTAGAGAGTTGTTATTGCAGTTGGATGCCTGTGTCCCACAGGGATCGGTGTTGGGACCCTGTTGGTAATATACCTGAATAACTTGGGTGTGGATGTGGAAGGCATGGTCATTAAATTCACGGGTGGTACGGAGATTAGCGGAGTTGGTTGATAATGTAGAAGTAGTCTTAGGCTGAAGAGAGAGATGTTGATGATTTGGTGAAATGGGCTGAAAAATGCCAGGTGAGGTTTAATCTAGACAAATGTAAGATGATGCATTTTGGGACCACTCATGAAGCTAGGACATGCACCATGAATGGTAGCGTGTTAGGGCATATTGAGGAACAGAGGGACCTCCGAGATCCTCCACAGTGACAACTAAGGTAGATGACACAGGAAGGTATAAAGGATACTGGCCTTCATTAGTCAGGCCATTGAATACAGTAGGGAGGTTATGCTCCAATTTTAAAACCTGGGTCACACTTCAGCTGGAGTACTGCGTGCAGTTCTAGTCACCAAGGTACAGGAAGGATGTGACCGTGCCGGAGAGGGTGCACAGGAGATTCACCGGGACATTGCCTGGGATGGAGTGTTTCAGTTGTGAGGAGAGGCTGGGTCTGTTCTCCCTGGAGTGCAGGATCTGAAGAGGAACGTGATGATATAAAACTGAGGGCTTGTAGATCGGGTCGACTGCAGGAAACTTATTCCCATACCAAAGGTTGATAAGACTAAAGTACCGTGAGTTAGGCTGAGGGGTAAGAGATGTGGAGCGAACCTTTTTCATCCAGAGAGTGGCAAATACCTGGAATACACTCCATGAGAGAGTGGTGGAAGCAGAGATGCTGACAGCAGTTAAAGGCCTAGATGAGCACGTGAATCGTCCAGGCATAGGCTATTGACCAAGTGCTGATTAATACGGATGGGTCCCCAGTGGTCGGCATGGATCTGGTGGGCCAAATGTCCTGTTTCCCTGCTGTATGACTCTGATTTTTATTTTACCAATTTCTTTTGCTCTTCGTACACCATTTTATTTTGGAGCAACAGCACAACAATTTTGTAAATAACTAGTTTCTCTTCTTTAAGCTTTTATTTTGAGGGGGGTTAGACCATGCAGACAATTCCTTTTTAACTTCCAGATGCAGAATTGGAAAGTGGCAAAAAGGAAGAAGGGGATGGCGACAATAGCAGTCGGAATCGGATATCTGTGCGAGATCGACGGAAAGCCAGGAAAGAACGCCGGTTTACTGGCAAACCAGATTCCACAGAAGAGGTGAGCAGGGTTTGTCTGTACTATGGGGCAGTAAGTGTAAATGGCTAATCTGAGAGAAGGCTGAATTAAGGAGCATTCTTAGCTGGGCAGTGCTAGCTTGGGAAGCCCAGGGTTTGCTTGTGTACAGCAGTTGGAAGCTACTTCCAAAACTTTTGCCTTCTAACTTATCTGTAATTGTCTGTGGATTTTCAACTTGCAGCACTCTTCAGGGGGAGAAACCAGCAGATTCCCAGTGATTCCCAGTGTTAGTAGGTCTACACATGAGCTGTTTGAAAATGTAGAAGTTCAGCACTTGTTTTTCTTGCCTGTATGTTTTATTCATTTGACCCAGCAGGTCCATCCTTTTAAGTTGACCTATCTCTAAATCGTAACTCCACTGTTCTCACCTTCAAAGCTAAAGGTTCTCGGATGGATTAATGTCCTTGCACTAGAGGGACACTGGCATCCTGTGGCTTTTTCCTTCATGCAAATGGCATTGATGGCAGAAGTTAAGATCAAATGTATGTGAGAAGATTTAGTGTATCTTCAAATGTTGTCCATGTTGATATCCTCATCTGTGTTGGGTCATGGGAGTTAAAGCAAAGGCAGTGCTTAAACAGGAGAGTATGGCAACTGGAGAGTGTGTTTATGAAGTTGCCTCCTTATTAACAGCTGATTGTACTTCAACTACACGTTATTTCACTGTGACACCCATTATGGTGTTCCCATGCATGACAAAGTCCACATGCCAACATATATAAATTGGGAGCAAGAGGAGACCATTCGGCCCCTCAGTCCTACTCCATTTGATAGAGACTGATCTGATTGTAACCTCAGCTCTGCATTAGTGTTTATCCACAGTAACCTTGTTTTCCTCTGCCTATCAAGTACCTATCACCTCTGCCTTAAAAGTATTCAGCTTGTTTCCATTGTCCTTGGAGGAAGAGTTCCAAAGACTTGCACCTCATCAGTTTTATATGGGCAACTTTTGTTTTTTAAGCAGTTACAGCTAATTCTAGTTTCTTCCACGAGTCTCCTCTCAATCTTCCAAACTCCAGCAGATAACAAGCCTAGTCTGTTCAGCCTTTCCTGATAAGATAACCTGTCCAAACCAAGGTATTAGTCCAGTAAAACTTCTCTGAATTGTTTCCAATGCATTGGCATTCTTCCTTAAAGGTGACCAATAGTGTGCTCAGTACTCCAGGTGTGGTCTCGCCCAGTATATACAATATACTTACCCATATAACCAAAGCATTAACTCCCTACTTGTGTGTTCATTTCCCCTAGCAATAACCAGTGACATTCTGTCAGCTTACCTGATTACTTTCTGCACTTGTGCGCTAGCCTTCTGCAAATCATGCACTGGAACAACCTGGTCTCTCATTTTGCTTCGTTATAAATCAAAACAAAATGGAAAGTTTCACATTGCCCACATTGTACTCCACTTCGCCAGATTTTGGTCTACTCACTTAACCTATCTATATCCTGCTTGTACCCTCTTCCCAACTTGCTTTCCTACCTATATTTGTGTCATCAACAAATGTAGCAAGCATACATGCCCTAAGTGCCTTCGTCCAAGTCATTGTCGATCTTCAGCTGCAGGAATTTGCTCAGCATCACTTCTGGTGATTGTAACCTTCCCCAGTTCCTCCCAATTTAAACCTATTTTGGCCCAGATGACCTCTTTCCTAGGTATAGAGACAGTGGCAAGTTCAGGTATTGAAATACAAGGAAGTGCTCTGTCCTGCAGATGTTTTACTGTCTCTGAAATGTGCTTTTCATCTAATAGCAAGATTAGTTTTGGTCACCTGTTGTATCACCTGCGGGTGTTCAATTAAAGAATCACTTCACCACCAAAAAAAGTTGTCACTCAACTTTTCCCACAAACCTCTCTAGTTATTAAAACGTTTCTGTTGTAATGGTTCTTTATCTCTCTGCTGTGCCTGCAGTTTAGGGAGTTTTTGTTTTTGCCACTCTGTGCATGAATGTTGCGAGATTTTCACAAAATTGTGATTGTGTCACTTCAAGGCAGAACTATTTTCCTGGGCCAGATTCTTGAAATGTCATTATCCAACATGTCCAAACCAATAGAAGCTGTGATATCTGAGCAAATATTTTGCTACTTGAGATAATTGCACCACTTGCCCTGACTTGTACTCAGTGAGCTGATGGAAAAGCTGCCTTACCATTGGGGCTGAAGTTGGAACTGGGGAAGTTTCGTTTGATGTACAAGACTCTGGTATTTTGTACGTTGGGCTGGGAATGGTTGCCGGGCTGGGCAGCAGTGTGTTTTCTGTGGTGGAAAGAGGTAACTCCTTTCCTTAATACTATAGAATTTGCACTGATACTTTTTCTTGAGAGCCAAACTCAGTTTGCTTGTGTTGTGACTACCTCAGTTATTTGCAAGTGACATTTGATTCTTTAACAAAAACAATGGATTGAATTACAGGGTTTAACAAATCCCTGCTTGTTGAGATTATTTCCTACCAGCAAGTACTTCGGTGCATCACAACTGTATTACATTCTCACCTCTATCTCTATAAATTTCATATAATGTTTTGTGTAGGAACTGGATGAATGACAGAGTTTGTATCATTTGCTATTAAGACTTCTCATTCCTTTAGTATTTATCTTCCGTACATTTAGTTTTCACTGCTTGACATGATGTGTAGCTTGAAATTTTTATCTTGAATGCTGACTTTCCAACTGCATCACTACTTAAGAACTGGGGTATAGTTCGGGCCCAATAATCACATGGGCATTTCCTGCTGTTGTCCATGTCTGCCACCTTCTGAGAGTGTCCCTTATCTGGCCTTTTCTGTATAAGTCAATATCTTTTTTAAAAAATGAGCAAAGAAGGCTTTGCCTGTGCTAAGTGTGCCCAATATTATCATCACTCATTGTGTAGAGGTGCAAGATGACAGACCGCTGTGTTTGTCTATTCAATACGATGTTTTCTGTGTTGCTGTGTTTCAGGAAGACAGCACAGAACAGATGAACAGTGTGGATACTTCAGCACACAGGCAAGACGATTTAACTCATTGATGAACAGATTTAAATGATCTCACAGCCTAATAAAATGAAAAGTTGTATTTATACAGTACCTCCTGTGGATATTCTAAAGTGCTTCACCACAAGTGAAACAATTTGCCCCAAATAGATGCTTAAATGTGATGTAAGCATTACAGTTCCCCTGATTTCCAGCTTGCTGTCATGTGTGTTCACCCTCTGGTCCTCCAGCACCAGACTGCTGCTTGTTCTGTCCTCCATTGTGCCTTCACTCAGTGGGTATTTCTGGGTACTGTCCTTTACCAATGATGTCAAGGCATTGGAGAAGGTGCAGAAGAGAATTGCTGAAATGAGCACAGTTTAGGGGCAAAATCACAGTCTCACATTACTACACCTTGGAAGTCATTGCCTGAGAGAGATTTAAGAGTTTCTGACAGAGAAGTGGATACATGCGAACAGGAGAATATTTCACGACAATGATGAAGGGGCAGTGGAGTGGTTCTGAAGAACCACAGATTGTCCTTCTGTGCATTTATTAGCCCATTATTTCCACTCTGTAATCTGCTGGATCCCACTTGCAATAATAACTTGGCTTTGGTTGAACAGTTTCTTTTCATAAAGTATCTGCAGAAACCTATCCAAGAGTGGGGACCTGTTCTTCATGATTAAATAAACCTGATGGGGAAACCAAACAAAAAGAGAAGGCATGTACCAGTATGCCAAACAGTCTTTACCTGCAAATCCTCATCTATTGCCCACAGGCTCTAAAATGGCTAAACCTTGTCTGGCATGCATTGCAGTTCTGACATTGTTTCTTCAGATTGTTGTGAATGGCAGGACAGCTAGGGCTTGCCATTCTTGGATTTCTGTTGGTCATGTGTACTGAGGGATAGGATGTTGGGATACAGGTACAGTCGAATGGGGAGCAGGTTTGAGGGGCTGAATGGCCTGCTTCTGTTCCTATGATTATGCACAGTTGAGAAAATCTGACAGTGGTTCAGTGAGTTTAAGCTTTGAGCAGCAGAGATATGCAGATGGTCATTGCTGAGGTGCCTGCTCCCAGCTGGGGTGGTGAGAGGTAAGAGAGCATATTCACCATCTGGAAAGGGGCGAATCCGACAAGGTTCTAACGTCTCTCATTGTCTTGTTGCTGGAAATGTAATGTAGATATCATGTGAGGACATCTATAGTGACTTCCCTGCAGCTAACCAAACTGCCAAGAGTCACGGTCTGCACATTAGTTATAACCATCTTGATATGTATTTGAAAGCACCTGATGCCTTCAAATTTGTGTCCCAGTTGGAAAGGCGAGCTGGGCAATAACCTGACAAAAGTTCCAAAGTGTGGTCTGAGCTAGCTGGGCAGTCACACAAACCACTGCATTTCCATTCTGTTACTGAGGTTACTGGTGGCTGCTCAAAACTCAGCCTCAGCAGCTTTACTGTGGAGGAGAGAACATTCCACGATAGCTGATGGCAAGCCCAGAGTCGCATTGAAAGCTGTAATGCACCTAAATCAACCTGCACACCCTTTCCCAACCATTGCTGAAGTTCTAGCCTAGAACGAAAGGCCACGGATCTTGGCTCAGTTCTGTGTTTATCTGGATTTTTCTGAAATTCTAAGTCTTAGTCTTGGATGTACCTGTAAACCCACTATAAATAGTAGTTTTCACCCTCGTTTCTCGTGATTGTCATTGGAAACTAACACGATTTTCTCCTGATTGGTGACAGGTGTAGCTCGGTTTCAACTGATCAGATGAGTGATTGGATTCCGAGCAGAACTGGAACCCCCACCCACCACAGTCCAGGGGTAATGGCAGACAATAATGGTGACTTCAGGAAGGTAATAATGCGGGAAGGGCTTGGATCTCTGTCTGTGTGTGAGTATGTTAGACTGAGCAATTCAGTCCAAGTGAACAATAATTGTACAGTTGCCAAAAGTGATTAGCACTGTTAATCATCACAACCTGAAGGGAGAGCTTTAGGATGAACTAATCAAAATTTCAATTTTTAGAATGCAAATAAGAGGAGAAGGTTGAAGCAATGCCTGACATTGATGCTCTTTGCAAGCCTGTGGAACATTCACGTTGAATGAGAATTGTGCTAAAGTAATGAAGGCCGGACCAGGCTGTGGCTCCTGGATGGCCTCTGACATGTGAACTTTCTAAAGTTGAGAGCAAAGCAACATTAGAAAAATTTGTTCTTCGTTTTAAAGGTTGCTGCAATTATGAGCCCAGCAATATCCTCAGTGGGTGAAATAAAGTTCTGTTCACCCTGACGAACCAGTTTTCAGACATACAGTATAGCGTGCAGCTGTTGCTATGTCCCTGCTGTGGAGGATGGATTTCTGGCTGGTGATCTGAGTTTGCCAGATTTTGACTATTTTTCCTCAACTAGCAGCTCCATTTCATTTCCAAACTACAGTAAAACTCCAATAATCCAGTATCCCATGGTTCAGGAATCCTGATGGTTTGGCATTTGGCTCACTGAGTCGAGATCACGCACTCCCTATGAGCGCAGTGTCGCCAATGTGTAATTTTTTTTAAAAAATTGAAATATCCAATAGCCCAGAAACTCTGCCAGTCCCTACCACCACAGCCACTGGGGTTCTGTATTATCAGAGTTCTACTGTAACTGATTTTTGATTTTTAAACCCCCATTTGATAACTTTCAGAAAAGGAGAAAGAGCAGAGGGTGGCAATTGGATAGCTTTTGTCAAACAGCAGTGGGTGAAATCTACACTGTTTGATTTTTAACCCGTGTGTGGCTGGTTTTAAACAGCGTCAGAAGGTTAGCAGAGATGAGTTGATGGAGTTCAGTCACACCATCTCTGTAACATAAACCATGATTGAGATCCTTCTTTATGAATGCTCCATCACTGGACACCAATGAGCAGCTGAACCCCCTTTGCAGTGATTTGTACCAAATCAACAACAGTAAAACTCCAATAATCTGGCATCCTCAGGAATTTCGTGCTGGACTGGTCAATTTTCTGGACTATTGGATGTTATTTCTCTTAATTACCCCAGCACACTGTGAATTCACTTTGTTTTTAGATATTGTGCAATATGATAACATATTTTTTAGTGAACCAGGTAAGTTTAAAGGGAGCATGGGAAGCAGGAGTGCAGTAACCTTGACCCAGTGAGCCAGAAGCTGAACATTTGGGATTTCTGTATGGAACAGTCAGCACCACTAATCAATAGTGACCATGACCAAGAAGGTTCAAACTAAGTGAAGTACTTAATTTTAAAAAAAATGCAGTCAACCTAACATCAACCCAGTAAATGATTATGGTAATGTTTCTTGGTTTAATTGTTGCTTCTTGGTTTAACTCTGGATGTACTCTGTCCCCTGGGTCAGAAGACAAAAGGTTCAAGCCCTCAATCCAGTACAGCCTCGCTAGTCCTCCAGCACAGTAATGAGAGAGACTGATCTCACTTAAGACGTCAGTGAGGTGGATGTTAGAGATCTCATGGCCGTGTTTCAAGGACAGGAATGCTCATTCCTTTTGTAATTGTTGATGTCAAACAAAACTGGTTGCTGTTATTGGGCATTTCTGACTTGCAGAGGCTATTTCAATTGCCAATGCATTAGCTCGTTAAGTCGACTATGTTTTGTAAGGAGCTTTGAGATATTCCATTGATATAATGTTGTGATAATATGCTGTATTAATGCAAGGACTTGCATTTCTCTGCCTGCTAAACAGCCACAACAAAGCTGCACACCCACATATGTTCTGTTCTGTTGCCCCATTCAGATGTATGAGATGGTCTTGTCAGAGAATGTGAGACTTAAGGAGCAGTTACGAGATGCACAGTATTACCTCTCGCAAGCGAATCACGAGTTGGAGAGGGTAATAAAGGTAAGAAACAGTCTGCCCCTACCTGTTGTATTGTCTGCCCCCAATGGGCCGTTGTTATTGCCATAGCCCCTGTATTTGGTGCGCACATTGTTAATTCCCTGCTCTTCTGTTGTTTGACCATAAACAGATCTTAAAACATTATAACAACTATAATGGCCAACAAAACAGATCACATCACCGGTGACTGGTGCTCACTTTGGATCTGCCTCAGTCCTTCCCACAGGAGGCTGCCATTCGGCCCATTGTGCCAGCTTTCACCAGCGCAACTCTTTCATTCCACCCCGGCCCTTTTCAACCTTGTAACTGTTTCCTATTGCAGGCCACAATGGAACTGATTTCCCCCACATCCACAGGCAGTGCATTCCAGACTCCAACCACACGTAGCTTATAAATTCCCTTCCCCCTTATACCTGTGGCCTCGAGTTCACAACTTCTCGACTGATGTGAAGAGCCTGCCACAGTCTGCTCTGTCTGAACCCCTTGTCACATATATTTCCATCAGGTCTCCCCTCAGCCACTCTAAAGAAAACGCTCTCAGCCCCTCTAATCTATTGTTGTAAATGTAGTCCCTCATCCCTGGAATCATTGACATAAATCTTTTCTGGACTCTCTAATGCCTTCACATCCTTGTAGTAGGCAACCAGAATTGAATGCAATACTCCAGCTGAGACCAGACTAGTATTTTTCTAAAGGTTTAGCATGACTTCCCTTCTTTTATTCTATATTCGTGTTTTGATAAAGCTCAGAATTGTGTGTGTCCTATTGACAGAGATGTGGACACAACTCAGCACATCACAGAAACCAGCCTCTCCTCCATGGACTCTGTCTACACTTCTCACCGCCTCAGTAAAGCAGCCAATGTAACCAAAGACCCCACCCACCCTGGACATCCTCTCTTCTCCCCCCTCCCATCAGGCAGATGATACACAAGCCTGAAAGCACGTACCTCCAGGCTCAAGGACAGCTTCTATCCTGCTGTTACAAGACTATTGAGCAGTCCCTAGTACAATAAGGTGGACTCTTGACCTCACAATCTACCTCGTTATGACCCTGCACCTTATTGTCTGTCTGCACTGCACTTTCTCTGTAACTGTAACACTTTATTCTGCATTCTGTTATTGTTTTCCCGTGTACTACCTCAATGCACTGATGTGATCAAATTATCTGTATGGATGGCTTGCAAAACAGTTTTTCACTGTATCCCGGTACATGTAATAATGATAAACCAACTTAATTTAGTTTAACTGCTTTCTCAACCTGTCTTGCCCTTTCACTGACTTGTGTAGCCATAATCCCAGGACCTTCTGCCCGTGAAGTCTTTTTAGAACAATATCTTTTTATGTTGCCTCTCCTCATTCCATATAATAAAATACATCACCCCGCATTTCTCCACATTAACCTATGGTCTGCAACATGTTTGCCCAATTATACCAGCCTGTTTACATCCTGTTGCAATTTACCACCCTGCCCTTGCAGTTGACAGTACTGCCAAGTTTTGTATCATCCCATTTTGGAGGCAGTAACTAGCCCAGTTATCTGACTACTTCATTCTTCCTAGTCAGTGGCTGGGATGTTTAATTGTCATGTGCACAATATTCAAGCAGGTCCTGCAGCTGGAGTTTACCCTCACTATAAGGTTAACATTAGTTTTGTTTACTGTCTCAGTGTATTCTGTTAGCTGTCTAGGCACTTGGCTTCTCACCAGGTTCCGAGGCCCCACTGCAGGGTTAGTGTTAATGGTTGGGTTGGCTGCAGCACTGAGAGTGCTGTATTGATGGACCTGCTACCCTTCACGAGATGTCAATCCACAGTCCAAAGTGTTCACATAGTTTCATGTAGCTGTTGAAGATCCTGTGGCACCTTTGGAAGAAGAACAAAGTGTTTCTCTGATACCCAACCTCCCTCAACTAACTCCTCTGTGAGGAGACCTTGCTGCTTGTGGAACCTTGTGCAAAACAATCTGTGCCTCTGCCTCCATTCTAATGGTGACTTGTGAAGTGACTCACTGTACATTTGGCATACTGGGCAGAGCCTTTTGAGATGTGATGAGAGTTGTGTACAACCACTTCGTTATTTTCAACTGGTGTTTGCATTGTGTCCACTTTCAGAGACAAGAGCAGCATGGAGATCAGCCCGCACAGTTGGAACTGGAGAGATTTGTAAGTCCACAACCCGAACTTCCCACGTCAGTTTTGGTGTTGCAATTTGTCAAATGGTTTCCACAAAATTAGAACAAAACTGACCTCGAAAGCATGGATCTTCACACTTGTATCAAGCAGCCTCTGAACATACAATGCTAGAAAGTGTAACGATGGGTGGATATATATATTTTTAAAAACTCTCCAAAGTGGGCATGTAAACTCACCTACATGTTTGTGTATATTAGGCATGTGAATCGTGATTGATATTTCCCCATCATTGGTTAAAACTTCCATGAACGTTGGCCTTCATAGGTAGCACTTTCAAATCATCGGCTGTATGATGGTAAATGGGACGTATAGATCGGTCCTTGGTTAGCATGGATGTGCTGGGCTGAAGGACCTGCTTGGTACTGTATGGTTCTTTGACTTTGGTTATGCTTTTGGAGGACTTTAAGCAAAATTGGATGTGCTGGATAAAATATGGCAGAAAGAAATTCAAAGATGCTCTGAAGGAACCGACACCTGCACAGTGCTTTAAGTGGCCACCGCTGTTTTATTTTATTCTATAAAGGGTAGGGACTGGAGTGGTAATTCAGATTATGACCATCAGTATTTGTGTGGTTTGCGTTATTTAGTCAGTGGGGAGAATATTGATGAGTGTCTGTCTCTTAAAACAGGAGCGAAGGGCGTTTGAAAGGAAGACAGCTGAACTGGAGGAGAGGCTAAAGGTAATTGAAAAGGAGGAAGACCACGTCATCACCAAAATTCCAGCCTTGCCAGTGACTTCTGCATTACTTGAATTTTTGTTTTGAAAAATGATTGAAGAAGGCAATCAGTGAGTTGCCATCTTGCCTCTTCAATTGAAGAAGCAAGAGATTGGTGAGGCTGCACCTGGAGCTCTGTGCACAGTTCTGGTCGCCCTGTTATAGGGAAGATGTTATTGAGCTAGAAGGAGTGCAGAAAAGATTTACCAGGATGTTGCCTGGACTTGGGTGCCTGAGTTACAAGGAGAGGTTGTGCAAACCAGGACTTAATTCCCTGGAACATAGGAGATTGAGGGGTGACCTGATAGAGGTGTATAAGATCATGAGGGGCATAGACAGGGTGAAGGCACATAGTCTTTATCCCAGAGAGGGGGTGCTAAAAACAAGAGGGCATCAGCTAAAGATCAGAGGCGAGAGATTTAAAAGGGACATCAGGGGCAGCTTCTTCACACAAAGGGTGGTGCATATTGGAACAAGCTGCCAGAAGTAGTGGTTGAGGTGGGCACATTAACAATGTTTAAAGGCCATCGGGATAAGTCCATGGATAGGAGAAGGTTAGAGGGCTACGGGCCAAACGTGGGCAGATGGGACTAGCTCACTGGGCAACACAGCATGGACGAGTTGGGCCGAAGGGCCTGTTTCCATGCTATGTGACTCTGACTCTTAAGGCAAAAGCCATCATCGGATTTGCTTATCCAAGTCACTCTATATTCTGGTACAGTATGAGCACCGCACATTTTATGAGGCCAGTGAAAAATGTGGGTGACTAAAAATAGATTTTCTATCCAGTTGCAAGTTTGAGCACCATCTCCTTCATGTTCACACTTTCCAGTTCTTCTTGCATGGACTTTGAAAAGGGCTTGCATTTCTGTAAGTGGTTTGCTTGCCCCTTTTGGACCATCTCAGAACTCCTTTTAGCCAATCAAGTACTTTAGCACCACAGTTGCACTGTAGGAGGTACAGCAGCCATGTTACAAAGCTGCACAAATAGCAATGTGCTAATGGTTTAATAATGTTAAGGGATAGAGTTTGGCCAGAGGCTAGGGATAGCTCCCCTGCTCTTCTTCAAACCTGTGCCCTTTCACTTAACTCGAGAATAGACAAAGCCTCTCTTTCTATAGCTTCTCTGAGAGAGCACCTCCAACATTAGGGCTACGACTGCCAACTTTCAGCAGTGGAATTTGAACCTTTAACCTGCCTCCAGATAACTGCCACTGAGCCACAGCACTCGTGTTTTTTAAAGTAAGCTCCTATTTATATCAAAAAGTAACGTTAAATTGTTGATACAGAGTCCTAGAGTGATACAGCATGGAAACGAGCCCTTTGGCCCAACTAGTCCGTGCTGACCAAGTTGCCTACCTGAACTAGTCCCATTTGCCTGTGTTTGGCCTGTATCCCTCTAAACCTTTCCTATCCATGTACCTGTCCAAATGTCTTTTAAATGTCATATTTGTACCCCTTCTACCACTTTCTCTGGCAGCTCGTTACATATACCTACCACCCTCTGTGTGGAAAAACTTGCCCTTCATGTCACCTTTAAATCTTTTCACCTCTCACCTTAGACCTGTGGCCTCTGGTTTTATATTCCCTAGCCCTGGGGAAAAGACTGGTCATTCACTTTATCTATGCCCCTCAATTTTATTTTATACCTTTTTAATAAGGTCACCCCTCAGCCTCCTAATTTCCAGGGATAAAAACAGTCCCAGCCTCTCCTAATAACTCAAACCCTCCAGTCCCAATAACATCCTTGTGAATCTCTTTGGTCTCTGGCCAAAATCTCTCTCTCAACATTAGCACTCTCTCCAGTTTACTGACATCCTTCCTATAGCAGGGCAACTAGAACTGGATGCTGTACTCCAAATGTGGCCTTGCCAACATGTTGTACATCTGCAATATGATGTCCCCCAACTCCTGTATTCAATATCCTGATCGATGAAGGCAAGTGTGCCAAACACCTTCACCCTGTCTACCTGTGTCACCACTTTCAAGGAACTATGTACCTGTACCCCTTGATCTCTCTGTTCTACAACACTCCCCAGGGCCCTGCCATTTACTGTGCAAGTCCTTCCCTGGTTTGTCTTACCAAAATGCAACACCTCACATTTATCTGAATTAAACTCCATCTGTCATTCCTTGGCCCATTGACCCAGTTGATCAAGATTGCATTGTAACCTTGAATAACATACGTCACTGTCTACTATACCACCAATTTTTATGTCATCTGCAAACTTACTAACTATGCCACTTACATTCTCATCCAAGTCATTAATATAGATGACAAACAACAGTGGCCCCAGCACCGATCCCTGCGGCACACTGCTGGTCACAGGTCTCCAGTCTGAAAACAACCCTCTACCACTACCCTCTGTCTCCTTTTGCATTTATGTCCCGTCATGGCACTCGGACCATTGAACTTCAGACAGAGTTAACACTGTACTTGTCCCCTGGCTCTCTGATTTCCAGTTGCAAATTTCAATATACATATTTGTCTTCCTGCATTGACTTTGGTCCGTTTGGGAGAACAGAGGTATACTTCCCTTGTAAGGTGCGACAAGCGAAACTAAAGGTGGTGTTTTTGTTGTAACCTGAAACAATGCAGTTCCACTTATTCCATCTCTCACTGTTACTTGAGGAGAAATGCTGACTGCCAGCTCATATGTTACATAAATACCTTTTCTTCCCTTCCCTGTACCCAGATTTTAACAGATTTAAAAGCGGACAATCAGAGACTTAAGGATGAGAACGCAGCACTGATCCGAGTCATCAGCAGACTGTCAAAATAGTGAAGGTGTCGTCGTCCAGTTGACCAGCCTGTGGGAGAGCAGTTGCCAGCACTATTACCGTAGAGTTGACGCGGTCTGGGTCAAAGGGGAATATTTTCAATGCCAAGTATCTTTCCACAGCAAATCCAAATTACTGTTGGTGGGGGGATTGATGGCAGAAGCAGGGAAGAGAATTTAAACCAGGTTAATAGCCCAAACGGCTCGGGTGGACAAGACTGGCCAGTGTAGGTTAAACAGAATGAAGTGCCAACCCTTCTGTCCTAAGCCCCGTTACTTAATTTTCACACCTAATTAGTGTGAAGCTTCTTTATCGGATCTGAGTATGTCCAGAAAATATATTTGTGTTCCTGTAAATGGAATTTGTACTTCCTTTACTTGTTTGTCTATACGTGTGCGGGTCAGTTGGACATATGTTTCTATCTCTTGTCCTTTCACTGTGGCCATTTGGAGATTACCACTGCCCCTTTCTCCTAGCACCCCACAGAAGTTCCTTGCAATCTTAAAACTTTATCCTTCCTTCCATAAACATTCCTAAGTTGCAATTCTAATAACAATCACTGTATAGAATGTAAAAAGATTTTGAATGCCTGTGTGCAGACTTTTTTAAAAGATATTAATGCAGTATTAAAACTGAGAAGTTAATGTGAATGTTAATAATTTCAATTTGAACAGGGGCTATATTTTCCCAATTTAAGCTTGAATGGGCCAGAATTGAACTAACCCCAGTAACATGGTCCTTGTTTAGGATATAATCTTCCCATGTGAGATCAGGGGAGGAAATGTGAATTAACCTTGTTCACATCACTTTGCTCTCCACTTTGAAGGGTTATGCATTTCCTTACTTGCTTTTCAATATCATTGTGGTGATGTGTCTCTGTATTCAGTCTGAATTTATGACCTTGGAACAATTAGTACTCTGTGGGGCCTGTGGAAACCGTGCACTATTTAATGTGGCAGCTGCACCTCCGCTGCTTAAAGGTCTTGTAAGTCAACTGCACCTGTGGCAGGGTGAGTTGTACCACAGTATTGAGCTAAACCCAAGACATTTTTCCTCTGATGTGAACGCTTTGCTTGATTTGGAATCCAGACCAGTATGTCTCAATATTGATAATTTTCAGTGTTTGCAGGTAATGAGAGTTAGCTCAACTTCTTAAAAAAAAATCTGTCCCTACTTTACTGGAAACATGGTGTGGTAACAATGTGGCTTATATAACCATGGATGTGTGTTGCTTCAGCGAGTAACTGGTCTCACAGACAAAACCAGTTGACAGGATCGTCTCTGTCACAACATTAGCTTTTTATACTGATGACCCAAATGTTAGGCCTGCAAACCTTACTGCAAAGTAGTGCAACGTGGTTTGTAAATCTGAATGATAATCCAGTGGTTATATTTTGCTGGGTAGGGGTAGTAACTAAGACTTTACAGAACAGGTGGTGACAAAGCAGTTAGGACCCAAGTTCCATCCCACGTGTACCCGTAATGCAGGGAAGCTAAACAAACGGGGAAGACGATTGGGGAAACGAACAATAAAATCGGTCATGAGCATTAACGTCCTGAGGAACAGCAGAAGTCACCAAAAAAATTACAGATGCTGGAACTCTGATCTAAAAACAGAAAATGCTACAAGTGTCTGTGTGGAGGGAGAGAGTTTACATTTCTGGTCTTGATTCTGTGACCCAAGCTGAAAGTGAATGTCGCCTTTGAGTATCACTTTTATCTAAAAGATTATCTGCCAGTACCCAATTGTCTTCTGATTTTGGATTTAATTTTTGCCCCTATCATGAATTCAGAGCAACAAAAAGTGGAGCAGAATAATCTGGAAGTAAAGCTGGTTTATCAGGTACAATGAATGTTGGGACTTCAGCCCAGACTTGATTTTCCACTGTTTTCATTTTGGTTCCTACATCTCAATATTCCCACCGAGGCATTCCCAACCATCGGAGGCAGGTCTGATCTTTGAATGTGTTGTAGTTGAAAGGCTTTAGATTATTCCTCTGCCAGCTTGCTGTTTGTTGAATGGTTCTCACCATTGAATGGGTGCTGATTTCTGGAAGGAGAATGGTGTTTGGTTCAAATAGTTTGCCTGATTTTTTTTTCACACCTCCTGAAGCTACTCTCTGCTGTGCGGGACACTGTTACTCAGCCAGTCTGCCCGGGTGTACAAGCTTGTCGAGCACAATATGGATGGGCCATTCTACTGACACAGTCGGGCTGTAATGGGTTTGATATCGATCCCCTCCCACACCATGAGAGCGGTCCTAGGGATAATTGCACTGCCCAGTAAAAATCAGCTAACCCAGTTCCAACCAGGCAGTGGGATATTCTGCTCATAGATACCACCAGGCAGCTCCGAAGGCTGGAATGGAATTGTGCAAATCACATTTTGCAACTTTTGAGGACTCTGTTCAATACAATGATTTTTTTTTACTTGAATCATTGTTTACCAACCTGAATGTAAATTGTGCCTGCTATGTTTTAACGGTCATTGTATCATGGAGCTTCTGGTTATTTTACATGATCACCAGCAATATAACTGGGGGGGCTGCAGGGGGCATGTGGGTGGCTCTTTTCTAATGAGGTGAGTATTATGTGCACTCAGAGATTATTGTAAAGTTATCAGTGATGAGCACGATTTTGTTTGAAGTTTGTATGACGGTTGGTAGTTCACTTCGGAGTGACCAGGTGCCTTTCCCCTTATTTTGAGCATCGTTTAGATTTTCATGTAAGTTGTCTTTGTTCACTGGGGTGAGGGTATTAATTGTAGGAAGTGAACATTTCAGCATCAAAGATTTGAGGCCGGTGCTGCACCGTGTCAAACGTCCTGTGATGGAGTTCCATCCATCACACCTTTCCATTTCTCCTGCTAAATCTGATGGGCTCTGAGACTGGGGAATAATTAGCCGACATGTGTTGTAGGTCTGTTCTCCAACTTGTTTCCTGTAGGATGGAGCCATTCAGTCAGTGGTTCGAGAATAATTGTAACCTAAGTGTTGTGGTAGCCACCAGTGGACTTGCTGTGGCGTACACTACCATCTAGTGGAGGAGCTGTTGTTAAGCACCATGAGTGTATAGATTTATTTAGGCTTGCACTCACCCAGTACCACATCTTGTGTCTTTTCCCTCATCATCTCTTTAAATTTCTTCCACTGTCCTGCTGATACTGACTGTGTGTAGCTACAGCGTCAAGTGTTGCCTGCTGCTTTCAACTTATGTAATTGTCTCTGAACTTTACTGACCAAGTCCAGTCACCATTACAGAATGCATGTTCCCCACAACCCTGTCAGGGTTTGCATTCAGACCCTACAAAGTGCACGGTTCTCGTATGAAATCAACTTAATTCACTTTTCAGATACTTCAGGCCCTGTGCTGGACTTTCTTACATTTCAACATCTTCAGTTTTTAAAGAAATATCCCTTGGTTCTGGGAATCTCCAAACTAATACCAGAGTTGATGTTTTTAGTTGCCCTTCCTGTTTCAACATCTTGCCTGAAGGGTGTTTGGGTGAGAATGGTTTATAATGTCACGTTGTCCTTTCTGTATTGATGCATCAGAGTGCCTGTAATCACAGCACTGAGGGTAAAACCTAACTTGGTGTGGGGGCAGTGAATGAGCTGCTGGACTGCAGCAACGTGGAAAACCCTTGTGCAGGCTCTCTTAGGCTTGATATTTCAGATTGAAGTTTCAAGCTAGCTTTTAAAATTTGCTTTTATAGCACTTTTAGCTATCCCTAGTGTTCCATCAGCCTAATGCATTTGGTTTCTCTTAGTGCTTTGAAATGACAAATGTTTCCACTGCATTTCCAGGTCTGGGCAGGTTGCTGTGAGATTTGACTGCAAAGCTTTTCTCTCGGCAAGGTGCCTCAGCCAGTATAACCAGAGAATCTGTTTTGTTGTATTCTACAAATAATGGTCCTGTGATGTAACAAGAGCCTTAAAGTTTGCAAAAGCATATTGTAATCATGTCATGATAAATGTTTGTATGTACTGTTAAAAAGATAACTGCTCCATATGAACTACAGATACTGACCAGCTGCAATTCTTTCAGACTACACCCAATTACACGATGTGACATTTCAGGAGGCCTGAGTGTGTCACGAGAGGTTCCACCTACAAATTAATTGGCAGAAACCGTGCACACTGCAGGTACCTATGTGAACGGTGAATTATCTTGCCATAGCTTTTTTTCCTCTCAGAATACATCTCAGCCAGCTTTAAAATAATTGTTCAAAAATTTTGATACCAAATTGTTTTGAAAAGCCTGGGCTTGTAGCCTGAGGCTCTTTGATGTAATACTTGAAAGCATTTATTTAAACAAAAGTCCCAGTGACACAAATTGTAGATTTGCTATTAACCCACTACTCCTGAATTATTGCAGTAAACTTTTGTGGAACAGTAAACTTTCTCCCAAGGGAATTTGTATCATCCCAGTGCCTTGGGTACTTAAGATGACAAATAAAGTCCCACTTAGGACCTGAAGGTTAGAAAAATCACCTGCAGTGCTTTCTGAACATTACGGGGTTGGCACACCATCTTGCTAATGTGCCATTGGCCCAGAGTGTTCACAAGGAGTCACAAAATCCCTTATCTGTCGGTCCACTCTGAAGTTATAATCATTCCAGATCATTGGCTTGGTTTTCCCGCTGCACATCTCAAGGGTATTCAGTGATGCTATTTTTGTGGAGAACGTTTTGAGGTGATTTAGCGGATATCGTCTTAACTCGAGTTCCATTGCCAATTGAGCCGATGACAAAGACTTTGTGTTGATGGAGTAGGGACGGCCGGCATCAAGTGTCACTAAAAGGATCATGGCTTCATCAAATTTGAAGGAGTGCCTTGGCAGTATGCTGCAACTTGGTTAATATTGAAGTACTCGTGTTGAATATGTTTTATATTTCAATCTAAAATGTGAAGTGTATTGTGAGTGTTGGCGTGCGTGCCACTAAGAGTCTTAGTCATGTCAATGGCTAGGTTTGTCAGTTTAAAAAAAATGTTTTATTCTAAAATGTCTCCTCTCCGACCAGGATTTGAAACAGTTTTTTTTTGCAAGACTCAACAGCCATGGGATGCTGTGTGGTGTTTGAATACTGTGCCATGAGTGGTGATCTGAATATATGGGTATGGAATCGTTTTTAAAAAATACAAAATATGCATTCTTGCAAATGTGCAATACACAGAACTCTTACACAAAGTAACTTTATTTGTTACAGCAGCTAAGCTGCATTGTTTTAAGCACAAAAAAAAATGCTGTTGATGCCTTGTATAACTTATATGTTTAATTAAAAGGCAGCATTAATGTTTATTAAACTTTAAATTGCATTTTAAAATTGGATATGTGATTGTTATTAATCCTTTGTCCACGTGCAACCAATGTGTCTTATATACCTGCACTATCGTTATATTGCCATTCTGATGAGGAACGCAGACCTGGAAGATGTTCTTTTTGCTTATCCTTCGATTAGTCTGATGCCATATTGCTCATCAACCTAAACTTGTTTAGTCAAGAACACAGAAGATAGTAGGAGAAGGCCACTCAGCCCCTCGCACCCGCCCCACCATTCAATGTGATCATGGCTGATCTATGCTTCCCTCAACTCCTCTCTGCCGGTTCCCATGACCCTCAATTCCTCTATATTTCTTTCAAATTATTTATCTACCGCTACCTTATATCCAATGATCCCGTCTCCAGCACTCACTACCCTCTGAGAGAAGACATTTCTACACACCTCAATGACCGCCCCTATTCCTGTTCGTGACTCTCCCACCAGTGGAAACATCCCAACATCTCCCTGTCAATCCCCCTCAGGATCTTGTATGTTTGAATAAAGTCAGCCCTCATTCTTCCAAACCCCAAGGAATACAGACCTCAAGTGTCTACCATCCCTCAACAGGACAATTCCCACCCCCAACCCCAGGAACTACCCTGGGGCATCTCCTTCAGACTGCCCCCAATGTTACTGTATCCTTTTTTCAGTCAGGGGACCAGAACTGTGCTCAGTATTCCAGGTGTGGCCTCACCAACACCCGGTACAACTGGAGCACAACCTCCCTGTTCTTAAACTCCAACCTCTTCTCAATAAAGATCAATGTGCCATTTGCTGCCTTAACTACTTGTTGGATCTGCCAGCTCACTGTTATTCATGCACCAGAACACCTCGATCCCTCTGACCTTCACTCACTTGCAGTCTCTCTCCACTTGGATAATAATCTGCCTTGTGATTTCCCCTTACTGAAGTGCATGACCTCACACTTTCTCTCTCTTCCCCCCCCCCCCCCCCCATTGAACTCTATTTGTCCAGATTTTCATCCAATCTCAATCTATTCCAATCCCATTGCAGAATCTCAATGTCCCAATCACAACATACCCTTCCATCTATTTTCTTAACATCAGCAAACTTGAAAACCTTGCATTTCACCCCCTCCTCCAGGTCATTCAATAGTGAACAGTTGGGGGCCAAGAATCAACCCCTGGGGCACTCTGCTTGTTACTTGCCTTCAGCCTGAAAAGGACACATTTATTCCAACTCTGACAGCCAATCTTCAATCCATGCTTGCACACTCCCACCAATACTACTAGCTTCTTGTGTGGCCCCTTGTCAAATGCCTTTTGGAAATCTAAATACACCACATCTCCAGTTCAGCTCTCCTGGTTACATCTTCAAGGAATTTGAGCAAATTTGCCAAATATGATTTACCCTGTTGACTAGGTTTGATCACTGGAATGGGAAGATGGGCCAGAAGAAAGAGATGGTGTAGGAAGGAGGGCTTCAGGTTCGTCGATCATTGGAATCTCTGCTGGGGCAGGGTGGCCCGTTCAAGAAGGACAAGTGCCTGAACTGGAGGGAAACCAATATCCTTGGTGCTACTCGGGAGGGTTTAAATTAGTGAGGGGGGGGGGTGGGTGCAGAGTGACAGAGCAGTAGGTGGGGAGGCTGCCTCGTGTGGAACAGACAAGTCCAGGGAGAGGAGCAGACAGACACAGGAAGGGAAGCATGAGAGGGCCGGTAGGTTTAACTGCACTTACTTTAATGCAAGGAGCCTCGCAGGTAATTCAGATGAGCTGAGTGGATCAGGACAGGAGGTTGTGATATTGTTGTAATCCTGGAAGTGTGGTTGAAGGAAGGTCAGGACTGGCAGCTCACTGTTCCAGGGTACAGAAGGTTCAGGTGTGATGGGTGAAAAAAGAGGAAGGGGTGTTGCAATGCTGATCGGGGAGAATACTCAGTGGGATCAGCCTATGTGGGTAGAACTTAGGAACAAGAAAGGGGAGGTGGGTCACTGCTGGGGTTATACTATGGGCCTACCAATAGTCAGCAGGAGTTAGAAGAACAGATGTGTAGGCAGATCACATTAAGGCGTAAAAGCAATAGGGTTGTAGTAGTGGGGGATTTTAACTTTCCCAATGTTTACCGGAATTGCCTTAGTGCAAGGGGCTTTGATGGGGAGGAATTCATAAAACACATTCAAGAGGGTTTTTTGAAGCAGGTTGTAGAGAGTCCTACAAGGGAAGGGGCTGTACTTGACCTTGCTTTAGGAAATGAGGATAAGTAAGTGATTGAAGTGTCAGTGGAGGAACCCATTGGGAATGGGGTCCGCAGTTCGGTAAGCTTAAAGGTAAATGATGAGGTTGGTCCTCAAGTTGGGTGAGCAGAGGAATTTAAAGGAGGTCTTGTGGTAAGTTTTTCACACACGGTGGTGAATATCTGGAACTGCCAGAGGAGCAGTGGAGGCAGATACAATGACAATGTTTGTGTTTGGCTGATCTGCCCCAGGTTTCATCTCTTCTGTGCCAAATCCCCATCGGCATCAAAAGGTGAGACTGGGTTATAACTTAGTGCCTCGTATAAAAAATGGCATCTCCTCAGTACTTGTACAGAGAGAGAGAGAGAGACTGGATTTTGAATTCATTCCTGGGTCTTTTATTACATCAAGGGGCTCTATAGTAATCATGGAATCGTCCAGTACAGAAACAAATCTTTCAGCCCACCTCATCAATGCAGACTGTGACGTGTCTCCACGACAATCCTGCTCACACACATTAGACCCATATCTCTCTACATCTTTTATCATGTCCAGGGCTCCATAGTTCTTGTGTTCTCTTGGGTGAAGACGAAAGATGCCAGGGCTGCCATTTCCTAGAGCAGAGAGGTTCTCCCTGTTGCCCAGAACTAGAGTTGTCCTTCATCCAAAATGACTTGGATTTAGTTCTGATGAAAGAACAACTATCTGAAATATTAACTGTTTCTTCTCCCCACAGATGCTGCCTGACCTGCTGAGAATTTCCTGATTCTTTTGTTTAAATGGTTGGTTTAAACTTTTAAACAGCTTAAACTTCTCATTTCCTTCATCTTAGCACAATCCAAAATATAACTAATTGGTTGTAAAGAGCTTTGGGAAGTCCTGAGGCTGTGAAAGGAACTAGATAAATCTATCTTTTATTTTCCTTAAGACACTTCACTGTTCAAATTCCAGTTTGCACTGCTTTGGGATGTTGTGTGGTGTTTGAACACTGACCTGAATGGTGATCTGACCATATGGAGGGTGGATTTTTAAAAAAATTCTTGAAATATGCATTCTTGCAAATGTGCAATACACAGAACTCGTGCACAAAGTATTTGTTACGACAGCTAAGCTGCATTGTTTTAAGCACAGAACAAAATGTTGGTGCATTCATGTGCACTGGTCAAGTAACATGCGATGGCTCTTGTCGAGAAGTGTCCACATCAGATGTTTCAACCTTGCGTCACCCGCTTGCTCTTTCCTTCCTATGTGGGGAGTTTATACTGACTTGGTTGTACTGGATTTAACCCCTGCCTGTCGATGGATGTACCATCTCCTGCAGAAGTTCTGAGGGGTTTGATGTGGAAGAGGAGATAATGTGGCTGCCTGATCACAGTTGTGACAAGTTAGTTAATGCCTCTTTATTACCTTGAGAATGTTAGTACCATATGGTCAAATGGCATTTACTCAGGGAATTCACCAAACTCACACCTACAAGTCATTCCAGTTCCCTCCTGCCTTCCCTGCCAACATCAGGGTACTTGGCAGGAATATATAGTAATAAAATTCTTTGAGTTACTTGATAACCCACAACTATTCAGCATTGCAAATGAGAAATAGGAACAACTCTCAGGAAACTCGAAAACCATGAAGGACAAAGCAACAATTTGATTGGCTCCACATTCATTCCCTGCACTCAAACTCTCTGCATCTTCCTGCAAAAAACCAACTCTGGAGGAACTCAGCAGGTCGAGCAGCATCCGTGGGAGCAAAGGGGTGGTCGATGTATTGGGTCAAGACCCTGCATCAGGACTGAGCGTGTCGAGGGGGGGTAGGCAATGTAAAGAGGTGAGAGGGAGGGGTGAGGCAGGAGCTGGCAGGTGATTGGTGGAACCAGGTAAGGAGGGAGATGATGGGTAGATGGAGACGGGAGACAGGAGGTGGTGACTGGTAGCCGACAGTTCTGATTCAGGGTCTCGACCCGAAACATCAACCATCCCTCAGCCTCCACAGATGCTGCCTGACCCACTGAGTTCCTCCAGCTGTGTGTGTGTTGCTCCAGGGTTCCTGTGACCCCTGTGTCTCCGTGTGCATCCTCTACCCTGCACTTTCCCTCAATCACATCTTGACCGATCGATGCCCAATGTCCTGTCTGATTCTCATGACACTTGACCTGGCTGTGATTCAATAATTATTCATCTATGTAAAGACTAAACATTCACAACTCTCAGAAGAAATGCCTCCTAGCCTTAATCAAATGGACAATTCAGTAACCCTAGCGGTGGAAACATCCTTTCACATCTACCCTACATGTTAATGAAGTCACATTGCTTCTACATCACCCCACCATTTTGGACCCCAGTGACACTCCACTCTGTGTGGTCGACTACAACAGGGAGACGGGTAGCAGGCTGCTGTCGAACTAGCCCCATTCTGTCTGCAAGTGGTACCGAGTTTCCAATTGCTTATGACTAATTCTCCAACCCGCTCCAGCTCTGACCTCTGGTTTCAAGCTTTTCCTTTATTTCAGTGAGACCCAACTTTAGCTCGAGGAGCAACACCTTCTGGGAGCAAGAACCGCTCTACTCTCTGCACCTCATTTCCTGACCGAACACTGTGCATCTCACTGGATTCCACTTTCTGGGGTTCTCCAAGTTTCCAGCCACTGTATTTTCCTCCTTTCATTCCAGAAAACTACTCTACTCCCCTCGTTCACAATTCTTCTCGTCTAATCGTTGTTTCTGATAAAAAGTCTTCAACCTTAAATGTTAACTGCTTCTCTCTCCACAGATGCTGCCCGACCTGCTGAGATTCTCCAGCGTTTCCTGATTTTATTTCAGAGGTCCCGCATCCTCAGTATTTTGCTTTGGGCCTTTGACTTGTTCCATCACCTCCCTCTTTTGTCACGTAATCCCTCCCGCCGTTCACCCTACTGCACATCCTGTTTGTTCTCTCCTCCCCGCCCCCCTTTCTCTGCACCTTGAAACCTCTTTACCTTTCAGCAGGACTGGGAAAAATTAATCAGCAGAGTCAGAGAGTCAGACAGCACTGAAACAGGCCCTTCAGCCCAACACATCCCTGCTGACCATCAATACTAATCCCAAATCCAGCACAGTCCTCACCCTTGGTGATTCAAGTGTTCATCTAAATGCTAAACGTAGTGAGCCTCTGCCTCGACCACCCGCCCAGACAGTGCGTTCCAGGTTCCCAACCTCTTCCTCAGATCCCCTCGAAACCACAGAACTAAAACAGTAAATTCCAGGGTCAGGTTATAAACAGAAAAAGCTGCAACTGTTCAGCAGCTCGGGTAGCATCTGTGGGGAGAGAAGGAGAAGCTGACCTGAACTGAACCCCTTCCCCAAGACCTGTGCCCTCTGGTTTTAGACACCTCTGTTACTATTGCTCCTATCTGTGCCCTGGCTAATTCTGGTCACCTCGATCGTTCCCCCCCCCCCCAACCCCCCCAGCCTCCTCCATTCCAAGGAAAACAAACACACCCTGTCCAACCTCTTCTCATAGTTAAAGGCTCCATCCCATGTACAAAAAGGTGAGGAGCGTGGAACAGGCTGAGACTGCCAAAGGACAGTGTGAGGGACGTTATTGTACTGGACTTAATGGTGGATAAGCATATTTAGCAAAAGCACTGAAATATAAACATCTACTCCTCGTGGACACCAGCAACCCGCAGAATATAGAATCAGAGAGGCACCCAGCACGGAAACAGGCCCTTCGACCCAACTGGTCTATGCCAACCAAGATGCCCATCTGCCAGTCCCATTTGCCCGTGCTTGGCCCATATCCCACTAAACCTTTCCTATCCGTGTACCTGTCCAAGTGCCTTTTAAATGTCGTTAATGTACCTGCCTCACCCACTTCCTCTGGCAGCTCGTTCCAGATACTCACCATGGGGCAGGCACGGTAGTGTAACGGTTAGTGTAATGCTTTACAACGCCAGCGCCCCGGGTTCAATTCCTGCCACTGTCTGTAAGGAGTTAGTACGTTCTCCCCGTGTCTGCGTAGGTTGCCTCCTGGTGCTCCGGTTTCCTCCCACATTCCAAAAAAAAAGGACTTATGGGTTAGGAAGTTGTGGGCATTATATGTTGGTGCCGGAATCGTGGCAACACTTGCGGGCTGCCCCCAGAACACTCTACGCAAAAGATGCATTTCACTGTGTGTTTCAATGTACATGTGACTAATAAAGAAATCTTATCTTACCCTCTGTGTGAAGAAATTGCCCCTCAGATTCTTATTAAATCTCTCCCCTCTCACCCTAAACCTGTGCCCTCTAGTTCTTGATTCCCCAACCCTGGGAAAAAGCCTGGCTGCATTCACCCTGCCTGTGCCCCTCATGCTTTTATATCCTTTGGCATTTTTAGTTTATATTAGTAAGGAAACAACAACTGGCTTGATCTTTACCAGCAACTGGTGTAAAACCAAAGTTATAAGCTGAACTTGTTGAACCCAATGTTTGTGTAGTGCCTACTTGAGAGATGAGGAAAGGTACAGGGGAGATCTGAATGGTGTGGGTCGCAGAACTAAAACTGTAAGTTCCAGGGCCATAATAAAAACAGCAAATGCTGGAAATGTTCAGAAGATCAGGTAACATCTGTGGGGAAAGAAGGAGAAGCTGGCCGGAACTGTTAACTGTCTCTCACAGCACAGACGTTATTTCAGACGTTGAGTAATGTCAACATTTTGTGTTTTTACTTCCAGCTCCTGCAGATTTACTTTTTGAAGCTTGGAGCCTTGTTTTTTGTTTGACTGGGAGATTGTTTGCTGACCAGCTCCTGCACTGTAATGAAGTTGGCTTCCTTGGTTTATGCACCAGATTTAACGTTGACACTGGTGAACACACAGGTAGCCGTTGCCTGGAACGTGCTCACACCTTCCCTCCCTCCCTCTGTCACTGACGTGTGTGGGTTTGGACACAGTTGCTCTTGCCCTCCTCACTTCTCACTCACACTCTCGGCTATCCTGTCTCCAGGTGCCGATCCCAGCTGCATACATGGCCTCACTCCTGCCCCCTGAATCTGTCTCACGGTCCCGGTGTCGTCCCGAAATTAATTTTCCCTTTCCGTCCGCTGTAAGTAACACAGTGCCACAAGGTCCATTCGAACAAATACCTTTATTAGCAGTGCACCGCTAGGAGAATTCTCTTCAGCACTCACTAAGAGTCGCTTCCCTCCTTTTTATCATTTCTTGATAAACTAGAGCGGCTCTGAGAACGGGGCCAAGAGCTCATTAATAAGGACCTTGCAACAGGTATTTAGACAGGCCAGCACCACAGGGCATACTATTATAATCACTATTAGTTCCACAGCTCCATGCAGCAGGTATGATGCCCACAACCCTCCCAGCAGCCACCCCAACCAACTTGTCCCTCCCGTAAATCCCTGTCTAACGCTACCTACTTGCGTCTGAATGTCCTGAATGGCATGGGAGATGTTGTAGGACTCATCTCTCACGTTGGTGATACATTTGTCCCCAACTATAGCACATACTCCTCCTTGCTGAGCCAACTGTTAGTCCACAGCATACCGACTCTGCTGGGCATAAAGTCAAAGCTCTGCCAGTTCCCGGTTCACCGCCTTCAGGCCCTCCATAGTACTGTTTCCCAGTGCAGCCAGTCCACAAATAAGGTAGTTCTGGTTTTTTGTGGCTATAGTTCCTGCCGAACCCCCCAGAGAGAGAGTACTCAGGGATCCATAGCCTAACGATGCTAAGGGAGATCCCAATGACAAAGGATCCCTCCAATCCTCACAGAACTCCTCACTAACTGACCACACCACAAGTCTTCGTCGGACATGAGCCTTCTGGGGGCAGGGGACCGTGACCAGCCCGATCGTTCCTATTGCAAACCAGGCTGGCAGAGTGGGTAAGTTCCACTAAAGAGGAACACATACCCCTCCTTAGCCCGGTAGCAGGTTACATTACCCGATTGCCGTGGACTAGGCATTTGAGAATACCAAGAGATCCCAGTAACATTTCTCCCATGCTCCCTCAGGTAATTCTCCCTGGTTAGCCATTCTAAAGAGACATTAGACAATCTCACGTGGGTCCCGTTCCCTTCTCCACAAACCCATCGCTCTCCTGCAAGTAACGTAGCACACCTGGTGGCAGCGCACTCACAGCTAAACCATCCCCCTTTAAACCCGCAATTCCTCTCTGTACAGGTAGTGGCAGCACATGCTATCGTATGCTGTACAATTGCTAGCCCACAACCCCACCCTGTGCCGGTGAAACAGTGGGGGTGAGACTGGTGGTGGGCTGTACTATTAGGTCCTGTTACTGTTCCCTGCAAGCATTTACCCGGCAGCACCCTCCTGTAAGTTCCCGTCTGCCCAACACACTTTGTTTTTGAAAATTCATACTTTAAGATGGCCCTGGGGCTCCAGCTTGGTGTGGCTATAAAAAGGCCTTCCACTGCTCTGCCAAGGGGTAACAAACGGTGCGATTCCCATGTAGCTGCATATGTATTTTGTAAAACAAATTAACCTCTAACGCCCACACAAGAGTACTGGTAATGGTGAGGAGTTCGAATTTAAAAGGTATTAGCTTTCCTCCGGTGGCCATCGTTTGCAGTCGCTCAGATGAATCCAACGTTCCTGGCCTTTTACTTTCACAGCTGTTGGTGTTTGGAGTAGTATCTGGAAGGGGCCTTTCCACCGAGGTCCCAGTTTAGGGTGCTCCCAATCCCGTATCAGTACCGAGTCTCCGATTTCCAGGTCAGGCAATTCCGTGTTCTGCCCTTCAGGTGGTTTAAAGGCACTCTCCACCTGCGAATGAAGAAACTTTAAAGAGGACATAAGTTTTCTGAAATACCTTTGTAGTTCATCCCCCATGATATTAAGATCAACCTGTGTGGGAGGTTGGGTGGCGGCGTCCCATGGGGTTCTTCCCGGACGCCCGTAGACGATTTCAGCAGCCGATACCCCGGTGGCTGAGTGGGGGGTGATTCTCATATGGTATAATGCTAAGGGGAGAACCTTCAACCAGTTTAGACCTGTCTCTGACACTAATTTGGTTAGTTTATTCTTAAGGGTGCTGTTAGCTCTCTCTACTACACCCGCTGCTTGAGGGTGGTAGGTGCAGTGGAACTGCTGTTCGATATGCAGTGCCTCGCACAATTCCTTATTTATTTTCCCTATGAAGTGTGGGCCATTGTCAGAACTTATCCGTCGGGTACCCCAAACCTTGGTATAACCTCTGTAAGTAATAACTTTACCACTGTTGAGGCCTTATTGTTAGTGGTTGGAAAAGCTTCAATCCATCTCCTAAATACATCAACAATAATAAGACAGTACTTGTAACAATGTACACGCGGCAATTCAATAAAGTCGAGTTGTATACATTCAAAACGACCACCTGGCAAGGGGGTTTTGCCTGTGGTGCACTTCACCCCTTTCCCAGCATTGGTTTGTTGGCATATCAAGCACAACCGTATTTTGCCTTGTGCTGCTTCCTCCAATCTGGGCTGCCACCAGGTACGTAGTAAAATGTTACTCATTCCCTCCTCGCCAAGGTGGGTGTCAGAATGTAGGCAGTCAATAAGCGTTGGTAACAAAGAATCAGGTATACATACTTGACCGACTGGAGTAAGCCAGAGGCCGTGTAGCGCAGAGTGCGGACACCCGTGCGCCTTCCACATTTGTTTTTCTGAGTCAGGGGCGTCCCCCTGTAAGTGCTGCACAGTGACCATGTCTGGGGTGCCCGGCGTCGCTGTCTTTGACTTGCAAACAACTGCTTGTTTTTCCATAGTGGAAACGGTTTTAGACCCCTGGTGTGCTGCCAATTTTGCTTCTGTATCTGCCCTGTTATTGCCCTGGGTTATTAGGGAGGCATCTGAAAGGTGAGCGGAGCATTTAATGATGGCCAATTTGTTTGGGAGGAGGATGGCTTGGAGGAGGTTCTTTACATAAGCCGCATTCTGTATGGGGCTACCTGCAGAGGTCAGAAATCCCCTGTGTTGCCCAGAGTTGGCCAAAATCATGGGCAACTCCAAAAGCATAGCGGGAGTCAGTGAAGATGTTAGCTACTTTGTCCTTGGCTAAAATGCAAGCTCGGGTCAGGGCAAAGAGTTCTGCTTTTTGGGCAGAGACTGGGGGCTGCAGAGATGCAGATTCCACACTTTGGGAGTCGTTTACCACGGCATAGCCGCTAAGGTGGGTGCCCTGTTCAGAAATGTAGGAACTACCATCGACGTACAGGTTTAAGTCGGCTGACCGGATGGCCTTATCTGAAAGGTCCGGACGGGGTGCAGTTAAAAAGTGGTTACGCATTAGCCAGTCATGAGGTGGGTCCGCAAGATCCTCAGGTGGGGCCTCTAGGAAGGTGGCAGGATTAATGGTCATACAGTAGGCAAAAGTGAGGAGTGGGTTATTCAGGAGTGCTACCTCATATCTGTTTAAGCGGGCCTGGGTAAGGTGTTGCGTCTGGTGAGAAGTTAAGAGTGCCGTTACGGTATGGGAGGAATAAACCATCACTGCCTGTTGCAGGGTTATACTGGAGGCTGCTGTTACTAGGGAATAAATGGCTGGAAGCATTTGTGAGCATGGTGGAAGTCCCCTTGCAACTGGGTCCAGCCGAGTGGAGTAGTATGCCACCGGTCTTTTCCTATGCCCATGGGTCCTAGCTAATTACAAGATGGTGGTGGTGGTGGTCCACAAGGGGGCCCGTACACTGGGGTTCTTAAGTCATTGGGGTACAGTGGGTATCCTTTACCGGACCAGTCAACCCCTTCTGGAACGCAAAATTGCTGCTCCATTTGATAGCCCGTATTGTCGGAGTAGGAAGGTTGGGGCCGAGGGGGTCTCTGCACCATTTCCTGTTTTACCTTTGTGGCTTTCGTATCGCGCCCGTTACTCCAGAAGGGGACTAGCGCCCTCCTCATGGCTTGTCGTGTGTGGTCAGGCCAGTTCATGTCATTAGTGCGGATAGCTGAGGCCACTCCCGCAGGGATGCATTGTAGTAGGAGGGTGTTAAACTGGGGGGAGGCATTGCCTCTGTTGTAGGCATCGTCCCCCGCAGAGGTACCGTAAAGTGAACAGAAACGGTCCCAAAAGTCTGGGCCGTCCTCACCCTGTTTTGGTCGGCATTCTAAAACTTTAGTTAATGTCAATAGGCTGTTGGAGGGTTTTACGAAGGGCAGTTCTAATAGTGGCCACCTGGTCCTGAGGCCGGACGGCCGCCTGAAAGGTCCAGTCAGCATAGTTCCCCAGGTGTTCTTTCCACTGTGCCACTTCATTAGTCGTAAGGGTCATGCAACAAAGACTGAAAAGGTCTTGGGGGGCGGCCTGATACATCTGAATTGTTCCAATCACATAACCGATGAAATCCTCCAGGTTGGTTTTATGGTTGGGCGCCTGACTCATGATTAAGCACAACTCCTGAGGCTTCCAAGGAGTGTAAATTTGGATTGTAGGATTAGCGCTGGCTTGGGCTGGATCATGATTGGGAACACTCCTGTTGGGGAATTGTTTCTTAACCTTGGCTCCCTTAACCCCGTTCAACATGGTTGGTAGGCTGGGATCTGTAGGGTTGCCATAATCAGTAGTAGAATCAGAGTCGGTGTCCGTCTGAGAATCTACTGAAGGACCGTCCCTTGCCAAAAAGCTTCGTCGTTTGTCTGTGGCCTTAGAGCCACCTGTCTGTGGGCTTTCCCTTCGACTAAGCCGCATCCTGGTTCGGGACGCAATAGGGCCATGGACTTGTCCTGTGGGCGGGACTTGGCTAGCAGTAGCTGGTGGTAAGGGCGGGACGGCTGGCGAGCTAGCCGCATTATATGGGGGCGGCAATGAAACCAGGGGGTAGGTAGGGGCTGTGGGTCGGACCATCCAATCCTCCTCCTCTTCGTCCGTATCATTACTTTGGAACAACGGGCACGCCAGACATGTCGGGAGGTACCCCACTTTATCCTTACTACTTTTATTTTTATTTCTGCTCTTCTCCTTATACACCTCATTTACCTCTCCTCTCTCCCTTCTGCTCCTTTCAGCATCGTGGTCTCTGCACTGAGACTTCAGGACTTCCCAACTCTTAGGATTTCCCTGTTCACCACACACACTAATTGCCCTTCTGCGCGCATTATGTTCCCAGCTAGCCTGCTTAGATTTATTTGTTAGGTCTTCGGCCGTTTTTCTCCAAGTGGACATTAATAATTTCCATTTTTCCCCTGTATTCCGCTCCCAAATTGCCTTTTCTGCCTTTAGGCATTTATCTACGTCCCAAGTTCCCCCCAATGGCCATATTTCGTTTCCCAATTTCTTATTGATGCATGCTGATAATTTACGGAAGTTACTCTCGTTCTTCGGATCGTCTTTACATAACTTAGATAGTGGGGTATTGGACCCAGACTTATCGAGAGTTTGTTCCATTTTTGTATTCTACCCGATCGGACGGTACAAATCGCTGCAATTACCTATAAGATCGGTCTCTTTCCTTCACCCACTTCAGGTTCCTGACCTTTGCGTGGGGGATTTCCCCTCTTAAGAACCGGTCTAAGGCAGGGTGGTAGTACCGGAGAACCGATCTCAGAACTTAGAGCTCAAAACCTTGAAATTCACAACTTAAAATCCCAAACCCAAAACTGGGGACTCGAACCCCGAACAGAAGTTAACTTAACTTAACTGGGGACTTGAACCCCCAACAGAACTTAACTTAATTGGGGACTCGAACCCCGAACAGAAATTAACTTAACTGGGGACTCGAACCCCTCCTTACCTGTGGCACTCGGACAGGTTTGCGAGGAGTCCGTCAGAGGATTGTCGGTAAGCGAAGGGATCGATCAGGTGTCCGACTGCCTGAGAGGGATCAAGGTGAATCGTACCATGTGGGCCTGTCCGTCTCAGGTGGCCGTTATCCCCGTCGGTCGCTCACGCTGCTTCCGAAACCTCGTCTTGGACTCCTGGCTGGCTCGCCAAATTGTCGTCCCTGAATTAATTTTCCCTTTCCGTCCGCTGTAAGTAACACAGTGCCACAAGGTTGATTCGAACAAATACCTTTATTAGCAGTGCACCGCTAGGAGAATTCTCTTCAGCACTCACTAAGAGTCGCTTCCCGAGTTCTCCCCGAACAAAGGGCAGACAGACATTTATACAGGAATTGTCACGCACATCCCATGCAAACGGCGCCGCAAGTTTCGGTCAAGCTATAGAGATCCCGAGACAGCTATCACACCTTTTGTCTTAGTATAATTGAGTTATAATCAAGGCTTTCAAAGGCAGGCATCACCCTTCATTGTTCAGACCAAGTCTTCACCTCGATGTTAATTACACTCAGTATCGCCACCGTCTGACATATCGGAATGGTTTGTTACCTGAAACAAACATACTTAACGTTCCAACCTAACTAGTGGGTCAGCAGCTTTCTAGTCCTTGCTAAAGAAATATAAATGCATATATATATATTTTGTTTGCCAGTTATAGGTATGGTTGCGATTCTTAACCCTTCACTTCCTCACCGGTTCCAACATCACATGTGCCCAGACCAAGGCTATCCCACTGCAGTGTCAGTGACAAAGTTTCAAGCTATCATTGACCAAACAGACTGCTGCACTGTTGGAGGTGCTTGTCTTTTAGATAAGACTTTAACACAACAAGGTCCTCCTAACCCTTGTAAAAGCCACCATTTATAAGCTTGTGGATGACACTACTGTTGTGGGCTCGATGTCAAATAACAACGAGATGGAGTACAGGAAGGAGATAGAGAACCTAGTGGCATGGTGTCAAGACAACAACCTTTCCCTCAGTGTCAGCAAAACAAAAGAGCTGGTCATTGACTTCGGGAAGCGGGACAGAGCACATGTCCCTGTATGTATCAATGGTGCTGAGGTGGAGATGGTTGGGAGCTTCAAGTTCCTAGAAATGAACATCACCAACAGCCTGTCCTAGTCCAACCACATAGACACCATGGCCAAGAAAGCTCACCAGCGCCTCTACTTCCTCAGAAGACTAAGGAAATTTGGCACGTCCCTGATGACCCTCACCAGTTTTTTCAGATGCACCATAGAAAGCATCCTATCCAAATGCATTACGATTTGGTACAGCAACTGCTCTGCCCAAGACTGTAAGAAACTGCAGAGAGTTGTGGACACAGCTCAGCGTATCACAGAAACCAGCCTCCCCTCCATGGACTCTGTCTATACTTCTCACTGCCTCGGTAAAGCAGCCAGTGTAATCAAAGACTGCACACTCTGCGGTCATTCTCTCTTCTCCCTCCTTCCATCGACAGAAGATACAAAACAATGAGAACATGTACCACCAGGCTCAAGGACAGTTTCTGCTCTGCTGTCATCAGGCTCTTGAACAGACCTTTCATACACTAAAGATGACTCTGATCTCCCAATCTACCTCGTCGTGGCCCTTGCACCTTATTGCCTGCCTGCACTGCACTTTCTCTGGAACTGTGACACTTTATTCAGCATTCTGTTGTCTTTCTACTCCCTCAAAGTACTTTATGTATGAATGATCTGCCTGGACTGCATGCAGGACAAGTGTTTCACTGGGTCTCGGTACATAAACCGTCCACTATTTAAAACTGTGTGAGTTATTCAGTGTTGTGACCGATGACAGGACCTTCCTGTGTGCAGATTGGCTGCTAGTTTCCTCTACATTACAGACAAGTTCTTTGTCTTTGAGACAATTTGCTTTGAGCTAAAGGGCGTTTTTTTTTCGGGAAAGGTCCCTTTAATTTCAAAACCACGTTGTGGACTTTCCCTTTAATTACTGGAGATGAGACAAAGGGAGGCGGTGACGCCCTGTCAATCAACTCTACAGACCAATGAACAACAGGGGCGCGACCGGCGGGTAATAGATGGGAAAAGGAACCAATCACTATTCTACAAATGGGACGGAGCAGATTGGTATGCGCGTCACCCAATTATCAAGCAAGGTGGGCGGGCTTTTCTGCTGTAACCAATCAAGCGTGTAGAAAGGCGGGATTTCCGGTTGTTCACGAGCGCCATACTGGCGAGGCTAATTTTGCAATCAAACGAGGTCGTATCCTCCCGCCATCCAGGAAGAAAAATAATTCCCAATTAATTAAGAGAAAAGAAAGCGAACACAAGCCTGGAGAGAGGGAGCGGTTAATTCCACATAACGTTACGTGTGAAAGGAATTTATGGGAGGATTCCTGGCCGGCGGTTTCTTCGCTGAGAACTCCTGCTGTGTGGCGCAGTGATACGGCGGCGGCGGGCGGTGAGGGGGCGCCGCCATTTTGTTTTGCCGAGGTCAGGCGGCGGCCGGCGGGTTACACTAGTTACACTAGTTAGCGGCGGTTAACCGGCGCCCGGTCAGCCCGGCCTGTGCTCGTTGGTGGTGGTTACCGACCCGGCGACAGGAGTTGGCGGCCCCGGCCCCGCTGTGTGAGGCGCCATGACCCAGTTCCTGCCGCCCAACCTGCTGGCGCTGTTCGCGCCGCGGGACCCGGTGCCCTTCCTCCCGCCGCTCGAGCGGCTGCCGCACGAGAAGCAGCACAGCCAGCCCTACACCGGCATCGCCCGCTTCGTCCGCGAGTTCGAGGTGTGTGAGGTACCGGGGGGAGCGGGGGTGTGGGGTGGGTGGGTGGGTGGGGGGGGACCGGGGGTGTGGGGTGGGTGGGGGACCGGGGGTGTGGGGTGGGGGGGGCACAGCCAGCCCTACACCGGCATCGCCCGCTTCGTCAGGGAGTTCGAGGTACGGGGACCCCGGGGGGACCGGGGGTGTGGGGTGGGGGGTGGGGGGGGGGGACCGGGGGTGTGGGGTGGGGGGGCACAGCCAGCCCTACACCGGCATCGCCCGCTTCGTCCGCGAGTTCGAGGTACGGGGACCCCGGGGGGACCGGGGGTGGGTGGGGGGACCGGGGGGACCGGGGGTGGGTGGGGGGACCGGGGGGACCGGGGGTGGGTGGGGGGACCGGGGGGACCGGGGGTGGGTGGGGGGACCGGGGGTGTGGGGTGGGGGGGGCACAGCCAGCCCTACACCGGCATCGCCCGCTTTGTCAGGGAGTTCGAGGTACGGGGACCCCGGGGGGACCGGGGGTGGGTGGGGGGACCGGGGGGACCGGGGGTGGGTGGGGGGACCGGGGGGACCGGGGGTGGGTGGGGGGACCGGGGGGACCGGGGGTGGGTGGGGGGACCGGGGGTGTGGGGTGGGGGGGGCACAGCCAGCCCTACACCGGCATCGCCCGCTTTGTCAGGGAGTTCGAAGTGTGTGAGGTACCGGGATCCGGGGGGTGAGGGGGGAGCGGGGACCGGGGGTGTGGGGGGTGAGGGGGGCACAGCCAGCCCTACACTGGCATCGCCCGCTTCGTCAGGGAGTTCGAGGTACCGGAGGTGAGGGGGGGGCACAGCCAGCCCTACACTGGCTTGGTCTGCGAGTTCGGGGTGGGGGAGGGGTCAGGGGATGGGGGTAGGGGATGGAGGGGGACGGGGAGGGCGATGGGGTGGCGGGGGAGTGGGGAGGGGAATGGGGTGGTGTGGCGTAGAGGGGGAGGGGATGGGGGATCGTGGAGGTTTGGGGGAGAGGTGGGTGGCATCATGGTGGGATTAGGAAAGGAGGGCAATGTGGGTGGGGTGAACCATTGGAGTGAATCTGTGGTCGGGGTCATTGGGGAGAGCAGTTGGAGAGAGGTGTGGGGGGGGTCCCACTGGCGGGGGAGGGAGGGAGGGAGGTGGGGGGGTCCCACTGTGGCGGGGGGAGGGAGGGAGGGAGGTGGGGGGTGTCCCACTGTGGCGGAGGGAGGGAGGGAGGTGGGGGGTGTCCCACTGTGGCGGGGGGAGGGAGGTGAGGTGGTCCCACTGTGGCGGGGGGAGGGAGGGAGGTGGGGGGGTCCCACTGTGGCGGGGGGAGGGAGGGAGGTGGGGGGGTCCCACTGTGGCGGGGGGAGGGAGGGAGGTGGGGGGGTCCCACTGTGGCGGGGGGAGGGAGGGAGGGAGGGGGGTGGGGTCCCACTGTGGCGGGGGAGGGGGGGTTCCCAGTGTGGCGGTGGGGGTCCCACTCTGGCGGGGGGAGGGGAGGGGGTCCCACTGTGCCGGGGGGTTGGAGAGGGGTCCCACTGTGCTGGGGGGGGTTGGAGAGGGGAGGGGTTCCATTGTGCCTTGGGGGGGAGGCGGGGTGGTGGTTGGAGAGAGGGAGGGGTCCCATTGTGGCAGGGGTTGGTTGTCTGTGTTGTAGCTAGGTTGTGGGCACGCTGCCCATCATGGGGCTGTGGTTTGTATTGGGGATGGGTAGAATCAGGTAGAGTCAATGTGGGCTTCTGGAAGGGAAACCAATATTTTGGAAATCTTTAAAGAAGTAATGTAGGCTGTGGGTAAAAGGACCCGGTGGGCTACTGAGACGTTCAAAAGGTATTTGGTAAGGTGCTGCATAATGTAGTTCATGGTGTCGAGAGTGATACTGTTGTGGATGGATTGTTTCCTCCTGGCCAGATTAGGCATAAACAGGGCTTTCTCTGTCTGGCGAGATGTAACGTGCGGGAATGTGTTGTTGAAGTTGCAGTCAAAGCAGTCGTGTAGCAGAGCAGGCTCCTGAGCCAAGTGCCAACCGCTTTTAACTTACCTGTTCAGAGTTTATAAATCTTGACTGCCGCTTTTCCGTCCTGTAGGATCCCAGAGATGCCCCACCTCCGACAAGAGCTGAGACACGCGAGGAGCGCATGGAAAGGAAGGTGAGAAGTTCATTCAAGTCCTGATTCAGGGTTAAGTGCAGTGGCATTGGGTGGGCCAGTGGTGGCTTTTACTTTAGCAAAGGCATCTTCAGAAATACCTTTACTGTAGTTATTTTGCTTTGGTTGCCATTTTTATTTCATTAGAGTTTTGTCTTCCTATTTTCTCTTCTTGTTTATTGAAGAAGAAAACTTCTCTTCAGCACGTCATATCAGCACATGAAGCCACCAACTTCAGCATTTTGTTCAAGTGAGCCATTGCAAATACATGGACAATGGTTTAAGTCATTGCCAGAAAACCCTTATGCCGATCTTTACTTCTCAGCTGGGAATAGAACTGAACGAGTTGTTCCACATAATTGAGTAATATCAGCTTAAAAGGATATGCCACACTCTTCATCCTAAAAGTGCTATTAGGTAGAAGAGCTGTTGAAATATCTTAATTCAAATTTCCTACATGTTATCATGCTCAGTTGCAGAATGTGTGATATTTTGTTTCTTTTACGGTTTTTTCCATTCCTGGGGGCTGCCCAGTATTTGTGTTAACCTGAGTGATACGGAATGTTGGAATTTTCCTTCTGCAGAGACGTGAGAAGATTGAGAGAAGACAACAGGAAGTTGAAAATGAACTTAAGATGTGTAAGTATATCGATGAGTCAATCAGATTGTTTTCTGTTCATCACTCAATGTGTAGTAAACCCATGATGCCTTTTACTGTCAAAACTGATCGTGCCCTCCTTGACGTGTACTGTTTTAAGGGGTCACTGAGAAATAGGGTTTTCACACTACAAGGATGTGTTAATTTTACACCACCTTTATCAAAATTACGTAGTAGTTTGCAGATACTTGCAGTCAAAAATCAAACTCCTCTGGCTTAAGATATGCATAATCTTATTGTTCCACAAATAAAAATTTAACAGTAAGTTTAAATATGGGATCAGTTAAACTTGATTGCTTTTTAGATAAGGTGTTTATATAAAGCCTTTAGTACAGTAAAAGGTCCCAAGGTACTCGACAGGGATTTATTAAACAAAGCCACGAGGTTCTGACCAGGTGACCAAATGCCTAATTTGAAGAGGTAGATTGTAAGCTGCATTTTAAAGGAGGAAAAAATGTTTGAGGAAGTAATGCCAGAGCTTTCAAATATGCCAAATGTGAAATATGATTTGTTACTGCATTAACTAAGTCAGCAACTTTGATTGACAGGGGATCCTCACAATGATCCAAATGCACAGGGTGATGCTTTCAAGACGCTGTTTGTTGCCAGAGTGGTAAGTTTTCAATTTGTATTGTTTTCTTGGGGGATGATTGGTAGAACGCTGTAGGAATGTGGATACTAATTTAAGTTTACTTTTGGTTGATTACAGGCTAATGGCTCTGCTAGAAGTTCTTATTATGCAGTATAAAGTTCACTTGGTTATATATCTGATATTGTGCATTATAAATTTTGATTTTTGTTCAAAATGTCTTAGGGTGAATAAGACAGTGGTTTCTGCCAATGACTTTTTGATGCATAGTAAGGAAGTTATTTTAAAATAAGTTGTCTAATACTTAGCATTGTGAGACGAGGCAGATCGTTCAAGAACATAGTTTTTGGGACAGGGTCTAGTACAGACTGTAGTATAGTGGTTAAGGGATAAGTAGTGCCTGGATTACTGATCGAGACACAAGTTCTAATTCCCTGTGGGAGCTGGTAAATTTAAATTCATGTAATCGCATAACTTTGGATTATAAAACTGCTATCACTAGCAGTGTCAATGAAGCTACAGCATTGTAAAATATTTATCTGGTTCCAAATAAGGAAGGAAATACATTGCTGCTGTTTGTGTGATTCCCATATTTTCCCCATCGATGTAGTTGACTTAACTGCCCTTAAATGGACTACTTCAAAGGGAATGGGGCAGTAAATACCAGCCTTGCCATTGATGTCCACATTCATGAACAAATTGAAACAAAACTGCACCTGTAAATTTACCTTGTGTATTTACAGTATATTTTCAAAGTATGTGTGCCTTTTTTTTTGTTGTTGCTGTCATGCTATGTATAGTAGTGGTAATCATGTTCTCAACACTAATTTGAAGATGCCTAGTTTTAATAGTTATAACCCCCAAGACTTGTATATATAATAAAAAAAATCAGATGTCCTACATTTTCCAAAATAGTTCTTTACCACCTTGATTAATTGTTGTACACTGCATGTATGGGAATCACACAAACAATTGCCCTTTGGTATCATCTGGGTCTAGAGCTGACCTTGAAGCATGAATATGGATTGTTCTGTGAGATGCTGCAGGAAAACTGCCATACTGAGGACAGTGGTGCAGTAAAGGTGTAATTGCTTTGGTGGAATGATCAATGGCATCTATCTGATATGGGCATTTAAATAACGCTATTTAGAACAGACATTACTGTTCAGTCTGAAGATATGTTTTAGGTGTAAATAAGTTGCTCTTCATGTTTGCTCTTCATTTCAGAACTACGACACAACTGAGTCCAAGCTGAGACGTGAATTTGAAGTCTATGGTCCCATTAAAAGAGTATGTATTTGTGAAACAATAATGTTTTAAACTATGGCGTTGGGCTAAATAAAAGTACTCTAACTGTATGGTTTTTCTTAAATTTGCATGTTGTATATGTCCTGAGATCCACGAGAGTGCATCACGACCCCCGAACAGGATAAGAGCATAGCAAATAAGTAAATAAGTTTGTTGTTGTGACAGACTGTATTTTTGCTTGTGAACATGGTTGTCAAATAAGTTCATCATTACTTAGCTGGTAGATATTAGGCAGTAATTAGTTTTTAAAAAAGACCTTGTTTTGTGCTAGAATAAGGCTGAAATGTTTGGCAACTCGGAAAGTAAATGTTTTGGTTGAAAGGCCCAAGATCAGAAATATAATCTTTTGTGGTTGCTGATTCGCCTATTTTGTGTTTTTTTTCCATTATTTCATTTCAGTTTTCACCATTTGGTTTTCTCCTCCACCTCTCCCATCTTTCCCCTTTTAAAATATGCACTTAGAGAATCTTATCATTTGCTCTTACAGCGATTTTAACAATTGGTGTTGAAAGGTCGGTGACATGCAGTATGATGCAGACTCCAAGATAACTCTGAAAAGGCAATGTTGAAAGTAATTGGTTTTTGTGCAATATTTTATGTTAAGTTAATGCAGGAAGAATGTGACGTAGGTTTAAGTGGTGATTACAGTATGTTTTTGAGATCATGTGGCCTTCAGCAAACCGAGAGGAGTAGGAGCAATGACTAAAATGCACACATCACCCAATGGTAATATGATGGATCGCTCTTGTTATAAACAGTGAATTACTGATTGTGTGCCTTTGACTGGTTCGGTGCTTTGCTTATGCTGAAAGGCAGCTGTTATACGGTGGCAAATTCCTTACCCTGAAACCATTTTCTGTGCAATAGCCTTTACAAGTTTAAATCATAATCAGTCTGAAATATTTATATATATTTCAGCACAATTAAAATTTAAAAAAAAAACTCCTAAAAACCCAGATTTAGAATGGAGTGAAGTGTTGGGATTTAGATTGGCACGTGGATGATCTAGTGTGGGGAATTATGGTTGTCCAAAGTAATTTAGTATTATGTTGCCTGTTCTTGATGTGCTGTTTTGGTTCCTTTCTTAAGATCTACATGGTATATAATAAACGGACTGGAAAGCCCCGTGGTTACGCTTTTATCGAATATGAACATGAGCGAGATATGCATTGTAAGTAACTTGTGTTTATATGGGGCGGGGAGGGTTTTGGATAGCTCAGCTTCAGTTCAGCTGCAGCCGTGTGTAGTACACATTCTGGTTGTGCAACATTAGGCTGTGTGCTGAATGCAGACTTGAGCCTCGTTTTTTTTATTTTGTATCCAATTGCTTTCCCTGACTGGATCAAATTTTATATTTGCTGGGATCTGCTCCAGGTTGAGTTCAGGTTAGAGAAAAGTTGTGCTAGGGTGGTTACTAGAAATCTTTAACTGATTATGGTGGTCCCAAATGGATGTATAAAACTTCTTGAAAGTTACTTTTATTTTTGTACATCAACCTGTATGCACTGTGGGTCTTAGTGTCTGGAATCAAGAGGGTGGAAATGTTTAGTGTGCAGAAAGTTTACACCACTTAAATATGTTTAAATATGCAAGTCTCCTTTTGAAGATGGCGCTAGGTTTCCTGGATTATTAATACAATAGTCTTCTGCTTGACCCTAGGATTCAAACCAGATTTTTTTTTTAAATGTCAATGTAAGTACAACTGAATCCTGCTGGTGGTAGTGTGAAGCAGAATTGTCCATGGCAGGCACCACTTGGGTTGGAAAGAAGCAAGCCTCGTGTCCCTCGTATTTAGATCGTGCTATTGGGGCCAGGCTGAGAGGCTAAATTGATAGCAAGTGGGTTTGAGTAATGAGGTTCACTAGTGTACTTTGATTTAGGGGATTCCGATTTTTATCAAACATAAATGGAGCTCTCAACAGTGTTGAAATCAGCTTTAACCACATTAATGCAATCAGAATCTTTCAATTAATGTAGACTTCAGTCTCCAAACTCCTCTCTCTGAGCTGTTGGAGGATAAATTCAACAAGTGGCTATCAGCCCTATCAAGCCAGTACATTGATAGTGATGCTTGCCGGCGTCACTTTGTACTATCGTCAAAAGTTGTCTGATGTTTAATGGAACTGTTTGAAAGGCATTATATTATTAGCACAGGAATGCAGAACCATTAAAAATATTCCATTTAGCCACCTGAGAGGACCATAGGGTATTAACCAGAATCTTGTGGCTAATGGGTCTTTCTAGCTTTTTAGAACAAAAATTTAGGCTTAAATTTTGATTTCTAAACCCTAACTATTAATATTGTGGGACTTCCTGTAAATTAGTTGGTGGCAATTACTAGGGGAATATTTGTTTGGCACTTTCAGGTTTTCTATACCAAGGCAACAGAAAACCATATCTCCCAAAAAGTTATAGATCAGCCTGCCACAGCAGTTCACAAACTGTATATATGCATGGTGCAAAGCCTCACCATTGCTTAAGGATTGAAAGGTCATCCTTCAAATATTGGGAGCAGATTTCTGTAATAGATAAGTACAGCTGAATCCTGATAGATGTGCACATGTGCCAATGAATGCTGCAACTCAATCTTGCAGTTGTCCCTAATTTAGTACATACTTTGAGAATAAGTTAATCCTAAGCAGTGCTTGGACCTAGTACGTTTATCAGGACTTGGCTGTATTTGCTCCAGTATGGTTTTGCTGGTGGTCTGTAGCAGGCTGTTCAGCACTGTTACTTCAGTGATGGATGGATGGTGTGGTAAGTATACTGTTTCTTCCATGTAGTAATGCAATAACATGTTACTAATAATTTATATTTGATTATTACTTACTGAGGACTTGCTTCACAATTCCTGCTTAACTGTGGGAGTTTAATTTTTGTTGAGCAGCTGGAATCATGTCCTCCTCCTACTGTTCTTAATGGGGGGTGGGGGGGAGAAAATGCAAGAATTAACTGTGATTGTATAGGTGCTGCTGAGTGCACTTGGATTTCTGGCCCTATGGTTTTCTACATTTGAAGTGATTTTGGGGAATTGATTATAGGACCTGTGCCAGGGTGTAACTTAAAACTGAAATGTTAACTACTACCTGGCTGTCCAAAAATGTAGTACTTTAAGCTGTTAACATTTATTAGAGTCTTTGGTGGAATTCCTTTCCTTGTGCACTGTTGCTGTTTTCCTTCCCTGGTGTGAAGGGCTCAAGTGACTTGCTGTCTTAAGTGAAACAGCAACATTAAGGACATTCCACCTTCATTTAATTGAAGGTATACATGTCCTCATGAATCAGTCTGAATATTCACACGTTCAGAAATGATCTGTGTGAAAACCAAAGACTAATAAAAGTGTGCTCCCAACTGACATATGAAGTTACTCACTCTGGGGAATTGGTCTTTTTTTAACATTTTAAAAAGTGAAGACCTTTTGCATCATTGGACCCCTTTCACTGTTGTAAATTGACCTTTGAATGCAGTGTCAAAATAGATGGCATTTGCTTTGAATATTATAAGCTGGACTGATGAAAAAATTCATTTGGGCTCCATTCAGTAGGGCTTGGGTTAAGCAGGCAACAGTTCAGTATGGTCACAAGTTGCAATTTAAGACCATTCTCTTTATATTAATTAGCTGTTTTTATTACATAGCATTTAAAATAGATTTTAAATATTATGTTCTGGTCATGCAATATTTTTGTTGCTTTGTAATGTGGTAAATCTCCAAACAGAGAAATTGTGCCATAATTTAGTTCAAGGTTGTCTGCATAGCACAGCTTTTACTGCATTGGAGAAAATTTGCCTTGTGTAGTTTACCTAAATTCTGTTTGGTTCTTACTGAGAACAAAGTCACCGTGTGAAAGGGGTCACGGTGCTTGTATTTTTCTTCAATAAAATAGTTTGTTTGTGAATTGTGTACTGTTTGCAAGCAGGGGTATATTAATTCTATGTTATTTCTATTGTCACTGCAGCCACCATTCTGATGGCAAATGCCACTGCTGGCTTGCAGCTGATGCTAATGCTCCCCTTACATCTCATTGTATGGTTGGTATATGGGTTTGTATGATGGGTAAGAACTCGCAATACATCACCACAGTGAGAGGAAAGAGAAATTTAAAAAAACAAATTTGATCTGATTCACTGTGCAGCTTAGGTGAGGTTACACAAAACACAAAGTGATTCAGAAAAGCAAGCATTACTCTTGGAGGGAGGGATACTGGCTCTTTTGCTGCTTGTTAGGACTTAGATCTTTGGGGTAGAGAAACTCAGTGCCTTGTCTCTCATTTCTGTCTTTAGGATCTGCACCTTTAAAGACTTGTTTTTTAAAGTGGTTGCTTTGTGTTACTGTGGGAGAGAATAGTACAGCAGAGAGAACATTTAGTCCTGAGGATTTTGTTCCAAAATGGTCAGTATAGTTGCATGTTTCTTTTAGGTAAACTGTGCTGATCGAGTTGACTATTTTTGCTGCTAATTTCTTTTTGTACTGCCTCAAGTGGTAGATTTGTAGTCTGGTGGCAGGAGGTATGAGATTTGACCCATTAGCATGTTTTGCTGTTGAAAAACCATGGAGAATTATTTGGGGAAATCATTATTCACATGGAAAAATATTTAGTGTAGAGGAAAGAGGTTAGAATTTGAGACCATTTGCTTGGAGAGTCTGTTTCTCCACATAGACCTTTTCATTTAATTATCCCTTAAGTAATATAAAAAGTGCATTAGCATTTTAGTCTGTAGGCTAATCCAGAAAATTGTGAACCAGTTTACTCAACATTAAATTTCATAATCCAATATGCTGTATTGGTATCCCTGGGAAGTTTGCCTTTGAAAGTGGGAGTCCAAAGAGTGCTTGTAGTTAAATGTGAGTTTAAAACTGTCTTTGACTTGTATATAGCTCATGCCAGGATTTAGAGAGGTGCCATGTACTTGTAAAAGTTTGAATTATTAGAAGCTGGGTTTATCTCAGGTTTAGGTTCTAATTTGCCAAGAATGCTCTGTCAGGGTTGTCTCATGAGTTTTCTGAGAAGTTGTACTTATAACAAAGCAAATTATGCAGACCCTAGAGGCAGCCATGATAAGGTCACTGCACTTCTACACCCCTGAGCACTGCTAGAGTAGAGTAGATTTGTTTAATTAATTTTAACTATCATAGCACTTATTTATGCTTTTTCTATGGTTGAGGGGTGTGGTACAAGTTGTGAATAAGGGCTATATAATATAGGCCTAGATTCAGGAAGATGAATTTGAAACTCAAGCTTTAATTATTTCTTTCACCTAGGTTAATTTTTTGCATTCATATCTTGTGGATAGAAATCCCAAACATTTAATACAAGCACACTTTTGTGTGTACGTATGAAGATCAGTGAGTTTAATTTTCTAAATATTTTGCCACAGATTGAGAGATTTAAGTGTAGCTAGCCTTAAAAGCATTGTGCCAACTTTTGATCATTGAGGAGTGGAAAATCAATATTGCAAAAGCACTCGTGCAGCCATCCATTTGATTTTTTTTTTAATGTGGGGTTGTAAGATTTGACAAGCCCCTCTAAGTTCCTGAGTTGAAAGTCTAGAGAGTTTACAATGTGTCTAGGTACTAGGCCTAGCTATAACTGTGCAGTCTGTCAATTTGAACTGCAGTTGTGAAAGTCTATCTGACCAAAACTTGTTATTTTCACATTTTTTAAAGTTGATTATCTTGAACTTCCAACTGTGGTACTAATTCCTAACCTGCCTTCCATAAGTGCTTCAGACGTCACTACTATCTCCTATGTCTCGGGTTTGTTGCTGTGGGTCCTTGTAGGAGTATGTCAATTGTGACATGAAGAGAGCAGCTAGAGAAAATTTCAACTTCCTTGCACCTGCTGAAACTCTTCTAAAACAACTAGCTATTTATTAGTTTTAATGTAAAATTTCAGTAGTACTTTTTGTCTCTAGTTTTGGCATGCTTCTGCTGCCAAAAACTGAAGCAGGCTTGGTGTGCCTGATGGCAACCATCTGTGCTTCATTCAAGTTGAGTGTATTATCCTAGGCACAAACACTTTGATTCTATGTAGAAAGTAATTGTATGAGTTGCATTATTTGTATGGCAAGGCACTAGTTCAGGCTTGGTGAACTTGGTGATTGGTATCTATCTGTTGTAGCATTCTTTGATTTAGTTTGCTCTAATGTCGTTCCCTATTATAAAAATGAAATGTGTAATACCGTCATCTTTCCAGTTTGTTTAGGTTGGATGCAGGCAAAGATCAAAAGACAGATGAGGTTTAGAAAGGAGTAAGAATATCTTTAATTCTCCCTTGTCTCTCTAATCCTGAGTATTTCCTTGACAATCAGTGGTATTGTACAGATTGATGCTACATTGGAATTTAGCTTCAAGTGCCACCCAGCTCCATCTTTCTTAATTAGGCAGAAATAGTTGTTTTCAGTTTGAGTGAACTCTACACTTTCCTTAGGAATTTAAAGGGGCTTTCACCAACCTTTTGGAAAGAGGTGGTTGTTTTGGGTTAAATTTGTGGATAACACAGCAGAACAGGTGTACATAACAGGTGCATAGCTCTGAGAGTATTAATTTAGGAAAGTAAAGTGGGTGTATTAGAGGCAAAATATGGAGAGTAGACTGTTAACTATAGTAATGATGCTTCCAGTATTAGTCCCTTAGAGAGAAAATCACAATATCTCTGCATTTACTTAAAATCTTTTCTATATTGGCTAGTCTCCAAAAAAAAATCACATTCGTGGATCTTTGAAACTAGTTGGAACCTAATCATGTGCAATCATATTTTTGAATTCATGATTATCAGAATTGTTAAACAAGATAATGTCATCACATTGGTCATCAAGAAAACTATCCACTTTTCACGCAGATGAAGTGCTGAAAAATATGAAATTTAACCTAAATTGCAATTGGTCTGTAAGAGAATCAGACCATTAACAATGTAGCAGCATTTTCATAGATTTCGGAGCTGCAACATCTTCTTTGGCTGGGCTTTATTTTCTTTAAACTTTTTTTTAAAAAAAACACCTTCCTCTGAACATTGTCTTGAATGATATTCCCAGGTTGGAGTGCGATGGAAACTTGCTCTCCAAGTGATGTCTTGATTTCTCTCTGGATATAAAGTGCTTGCTTTTGTGCTTTCTGTCTTTCTACTCTTCTGGATATTCACTCCACTGCTAAAGAAAATGTTTGAGGAATTCACTATAGATCATGTTTCTGGGAAACATCAAACAGTGCCGGTGTTTGCACTGTGGGGAGTAACGTGCCTATTAACAATGTGATCTAAACAAGTTAAACATTTTTTAAACAGTCCACTTTTTCTTTTACCCTCAACATGTTTTCATCCTTTCATCCTGATTGTCTTGCATTTAAATTTTATAAAGCTCTGAACTTAGATTATAGGCCTCCAAAAGGGGATTCTGCAGCTCAATTCCCATTCATGTGTACCTTAAACATTTACAAAGATTTTTTTTTAAACATAAAGAGCCATTTTTTAAAAATAAATTGTTCAGAAAAAATATGCTTGTCAAGTCAATTTGAGCCAAGTGCTCAGGTAAGCTGTGTGAAGGGATTCCCTGTCTACATCGCGGAGGCCTTTGATACTCCAAGCAAATGGAAGCTTGCGAGAGCACAGGAGCAATGCTGGATTGGTAAAACAGGGTATTTTAATTACATTGGTAAAACACGGTAAAAGGTTTCATTTTTTTTTAAAAAGGAACACAAAGGATTGTCTGACTTGTGTTGAATTTTTCATTATAGCTCAAATGTTCAAAGAATACCTGGTCTTAAAGGGGGAGACTTGCCATCTCTGCTCCTTGGTTTGGCAGGAAACTGCATTTGAGAATGTTTTTTTTGTGTGTGTAATAACTAGGACCTGAGAACTTAATTTGGAACTTCATTCCTTGGTCGATGGTAAGCTGAGATGTACCGTGAAAACTCTGCACAAATCTCGTACACCTGGTTTGGGGTGCCAGATGTTATATTTACAAATGTTAATCTAGATCCTTGAAATTGCTTGAATCTAATTTCCACAAGTTGATATTATCTGTGTCTATTGTGAAATTATTTGTCTTGATACTTGAAAGATAAAACACATGAGCAAGTAAATGCTCATGCTGCATTTTGGCTGTTGAGCAAGTTCTGATCATTACCCCTCTGTACCTTTTTAAAGATATTGATTTTTTTTTTGGCAACCCATTTTGTGCTTTTGGTTCCCCCCTCTGATCAGGAGGACAACTCTAGAAATTTCAGTAGATTTGTCCACTTGTTAATATTTATTCTGTTCAAGCTTTTAACTGCTGGAACAACTTGACCATATTAGTGCTATTGCTGGCAAGTGCAGCAAGTCTTGGATAAACAGAACTGCCAGGCTTGTGACTGCATTGCAGTCTGGATATTTTTGGTTCTTGCACATAAATTAGGTAACTCCAGTCATCTGCAGTTGTGGAGACTTGTGGTACTTCTAAATTTTGGTAGTTAATAGGAACATGATATTCTTTAAAATGAAGGTTCTCCCAAAAAAGTGTTATATCCCAGAAGTAGGGTATTTCCTTCCACGTTTTAACATTATGGATACACACAAGCAGCTTTGATTTTTTTTTTGTTCTTCGAGTAAATGGAAAAGTGGTTCTTGGGGGAGTCTGTTTTGATTAAACTCCAAACACTCCAGTTGTTAACATAAGTATCTTCAGTTTTTCATTTTGTTGTCACCATGACTTAATATCTTAATGAGCTTGTTTGCCTATAGGACATTGTGTAATCTTATGTCCTGATGAGAGGGAAATAAATCCTAAAGTTTGGCAATTGGGGCATGTTATTTACCCATCCTGTGTCAGCTTTGATCTGTTGCAAGTCGAAAATTAAACTTGTATATGCAGCAGGGACTTCAAGTACCACACACAATTACTGTTTCTGGAGAGTTTATCCTGTTTATGTTTCATGTAAATAAGGTGTAATCTAAAATTTTGAAAATTCAACAGGTGATGGTAAGATGGTATTTGGCATCTTTACAATTGGTCTGGTTACATTTTGAGAATGTAGTTAAATATTGCTGCACAAAGGTTGATGTCTTATTGTTTACGCTTGGCCTGTTCAAAATGTACCACCTGATACCTTGAACTAAGTCTATTTTTTATCCAAGTGGCAATGGTTTGTTTCAAATAATGACAACAATACCATTTAATGAGTGTGTTGAAGAAAAAACTAGAATGAATGGATTTAGTTTACTAGTACAAAGCATCCAATGGTAAAAGAAACAAAAACCCCATTTAATTTATTCTCTGGATCAAGTTTATGTAGATGTTGGTATTCTTTGGACATTCGAATTACAGTTACAGCAAAGCAAATTTGGAAGGAGGAAAATGCCACAAGTCAGACATTTTTCGCTGATACTGATTTTTTTTTTAAAAAAATAAGTAAATATATTATCCTTTGAATATGCTTGTTAAAGTAATCAAACGCCCGATGTAGAAAATTCTTTAAAAACCCAATCGCTGCTGAAAGCAGGTAAGGTGCAGTAAGTAAAGGATAAATCCTCAGCAGCAGAAAGTTACAAACAGTGGAAGTCGAATCACTGAACATTGTACCATCTGTTGGCGAGATAGCGCATCCCGATTTTCATGAGTGCAGGGGGCTAAAGTGCAGTTTTTGTAAGTAAACTTACAGGTAAAATCTCTTTTCTTTTGTTAGTGGTGCTGTGTAGTGCTTATATCAATTTATTTTATTTTTTCTCTTTGTCCCTCCAGTTCCTGTTTTTATCCATTTTTTTTCTTTCTCCTTGGTGGTGTATAGCAGATGGAACCCAAATTAAACAAATTAACACAGGATCTTGCAACCCTGGTCAAATGGCCCAGTTTTAGTGCGACTGAGAGCATAATTCCATAGTTTCTTCAGGTGTGAATAATGCAATGAATGAAAATGAACTAGGCTGCAAAAAAAAGTACAAATTGTAATTTATTCTCTCCTGAATTTGCGCTAATTCTGAAGGAGGAGCAGTTTATCCTCTTTCAGAAGAATTTTAGGCTTTAAATCGAATTCTGTAATGAAATGGTAATGTAGACCTGAAGGGTAAGGGTCTGGTTAGATCATGATCAAAGCTTACCAAGCTCAAGTGGCAGAGCTTGTAGTCTTCTTCAACCAAACAAAAAGGCTAATTCAAAGATGTTGCATTGTGAATTTTTTTCCTTGTCAAGTGTATCAACATTATGTCAGTTATAATGGTTCTAAGGAAGGACTAGAGTTGGGGAAATAATATTCAACAGGATTCGACTTTGGTAGCATATCAAGAATGCTTGGAAGATACCCCACCACCATCCAAAGAGAAATTGCCAACTCTTGGGAAAGTGGAAACATTTTTCAGATTTGACTCCTTCCTTTCCCATCTCATTGTTTTGCTTGCCACAGCGGTTAGCTCCTGCTTTAAGACCATAAGTGCATCTTACTGTACTTGTGAAACTAAACTCCTGTTCCCTACTTTTAATTTGGGCCTGGTTGAAAGTAGTCAATTTGGGGTCTAGGGCACTCTTGGGTCATTCTTGAATTATAAGTGCTCTGTTAATGATTTTGAGTGGGGTGTCTTGACACTCCTGTGGTTGAATAAAGTTACAGTTAAGTACTGTACAAGAGTTTTCAACCATTCAAAATCTCTCCTGTTCTCAGTGTTTACAGAATTGGTTTGATTCCATTTTCTGTTGCAAAACAACCAGTGGTATTTTTTTCTGGTTTTTATTTGTGGGATTTAAATTCCCTCCTAATCTAGACAATATTGTTTGAGTGAGTAAGTGTGCTTGAGTGATGGATTCAATTAACAGTTGTTCTAATAGATGTTTTTTCCCTTTCCAGGATTAGATCTCAATGGTTCAATGTTGTACACTAGCTAGGGTTGGCTCTTCCCTTTTCTAGTGAAACTGACTCTTGCAAAAGTGTCACTTAAGTATCCTAAATGTGTCTAAGCTAATTGCCAAAAGTGAGAAGCCAAAAACCAGTTTGTTTGAATCCAATGTTGTATCGAGAAAATGAAGAGCCAGCCCTGGGTCTTGCATTTAACAGCCTGCTTCCAAGTATTGAAGGAGGAAGGGGGGGGGCACGAAACAGAACTCTTCCCTAAAAGGTTTTGTTTCTGCATGGATAGTTGATTTCCTTTTCCTTTTGATAAGGGGAGGGTTTGGGTGGGGGTTGTCATGTTGAATCCCACTGACTTTTAGTTGCTGTTCTGGGCACGCTCTATTGCAGCTGCATACAAACACGCAGATGGCAAGAAGATTGACGGGAGGAGAGTTCTGGTTGATGTGGAGAGAGGCCGCACTGTCAAAGGATGGCGCCCAAGGAGGCTTGGTAAGTTTAAGAGCTCTCGTTTAAAGAGTTATCTGATGAGTTTGTTGCAGTGGTACCCAAGCTCTCTCCCAATCCCAGGAAACTTGCCACAAAGGTTCAGAGCACTTGGTTTGTAATTTGAAGCTATGTTGCATATCTTGTTCAGTTGCAGATTTATCTCAGAGGCTGAGATTTCAAGGCAGCACTTGCTTGGTGACAGCCCATAGCTGCCTGACCTGAAAAAAGGCAGCCAGAGATCTAGTAGTTCTTGCAAAAATTAGGAACTATTTAGAGCGGTTTCTGTTGACCAAGTCAGTAAGTGTTTCTGCACTGATACTTCCTCAAGCTAGTTGTGATTATTAGTTGCTGTTTTGAAGGAAAAGGGTGCAAGCACTTTGTTTTCAAATACTTGAATCATTAAACACCATATATTCATGTATCTGATGTTTGACTTGAACTTTTGACTGGCCTGCACACCCTTGAGTTGACCACACTGAACAGAACTGTTGAGAGGAGACTCAGTTGCTCATGGTAGTCCTGCTGATGAGTCAGTAGAAAAGTGATCATGCTATTGGATAGTTAACCCCTTGCGTAGTTCTGCAGAGCATTGAATAGACAACATGACTATGCACTTGAGTGCATAGACTATTCATGGGTATAATCTCCATAAAGATACTTGGAAGTGATTTTCCTCTTTGCTCCTTCCTGTTTTCTTTGAAAGTAGTGTTTTCCATAGTTCATTTCTCCTACTCCCACCAATGTCCTACTTTCTTCTGTTAATTGAAGTGAATAAAGGAACTGCTAAGCAGTTTTTAGGAGTGCAGTGTGGTCCCTGTGCCAAATGCTGAGGTTTGATTGTTCAATAGAAGTGGGTGAATGGTGAAAGAGCAGTGGCACTCTAAATTTGATTGTAGCATGTTTTGCGTAGTTAACATTTGCTTTCTTTTTGCAGGTGGAGGGCTTGGGGGGACTCGCAGAGGTGGTGCAGATGTCAATATCAAACATTCAGGTCGTGATGATGCACCACGATATGATGAGAGGTGAGAAATGTAACAATGCAGCGACTGATGTAAAAGTAGCAGTCTTCTGTAAGATCCTGTTCAAACAATAACTTGATTTTGCACTGGGGTACAATGTTGAATGAACTTGCAATCCAGCTGTAAATCAGACCAGCCTACTCCTGTATCAAGTTTAGAAATATTTTTCTAATGGTGTTTTGGTGTTTGTTGACACTTGGGGTGAAAATGCAGGTAACTTCTTGGGTGCTACCTTTCTAAAGCCTTTTCATACCAGAGTTGGTGAACAAGCTCGACTCGATTTGCTTTGCTACTTTGAAACCCAGATCCAGAAAGCCTAGTCATTGTTTATGTAGTTGAAACTTTGAGCTTGTTTATATTTGTAGCTCCTCACAAATGATTGCTGTGTGGAATAAAGGCTTGGATTTTGCTGCTGCGGAGTTGCACTGTGGATGATGGGGCTCCGGTGAGACTTTGGGGTTATAGGAGTCACCATCTTAGATGGTTATTTCATTTCATTCTGTTGTGAAATCCCATAACATGCCAGTGTTGCTTCCTCCTTTGTGGCATGCTGATAGTGCCAGCTGGGCTCATCATGAATGTTTTGTACAGTAAAGCTCTGATAATACAGCACTCCTCAGGACTTGAGTAGTGCTGGGCTAACAGATTTTCCAATCTATTGGAAGTTGCTCCTATTAACACTTTTCCACATGTTACACAGTGTTATGATAACTTTTTCAGTGAATCTGAGTTTAGAGAGTGTGGGAAATAGGCAAGTTCTCAAGACCACAAACCTGCCCGTGTTCCTGACCCCTGGTTCTGGCCATACAACCTGCTTGCACTCTGGACCCCTAGCTCACGTTCCAGACTAATGAATCAGCCAGATTACCAGAGTTATTACTGTACTGATTTATGCAAATCTCAGCAATCACTATTGCAGTGCTGGGTTCCATTTATTGCAGGAGCCCCAAAGGGGTAACAGTGCCAAGTAAAGTCTTCCATTTCTATAGTTGTCCCAGAACAAATTGTTACTGGAGCTTGGGAAACATTGCGGCCAATTTGGGCACAGGTAGGTTCTACATAGTGTAATTAATTCATATCAATAAAACACATTATCTGGTCATTGTAGAATGACTGGACACTAGGGGTAACTCTGCTCTTTAATATAGATCCCGGTGAATTCTTGCAATGATTGCACCTTGCTGACCTGTCGCATTCCAAAGGTGTGTGCTAGTCAGGAAGATGGGTCTGAACTGATGCTGGGGGATCTTTGAGTGGTTTGGATTAACTTTGGTTTCTTCCTACAGAGACCGGGATCGAGAACGAGACCGAGATCGTCGTGAATGCAGCGAGCGCAGCCGTGAAAGGGATAAGGAGCGTGAGCGGCGTAGAAGTCGTTCCAGAGAACGACGGCGCCCCCGATCACGCAGTCGCGATAAGGAAGAGAGGAAGGCTCGTAGTAGCCGTGAGCGAAGCAGAGAGAAAGATAAGGATAAAGATCGAGATCGCAAACGGCGCAGCCGTAGTCGTGACCGTAAGAGAGAGCGAGATCGTGACAGGGATAAGGATAAGAAGGAAGAACGTACAGACGTAGAACAGCCTGAGGCGGGTGATGGGCCCCACAATGATGCACAACAAGTCGATGCAGCCGGTGAACCAGTTGAACCGAAACCTGAATCAGAAGAGAAGAATAGGGAACGGGGAGACAGGGATAGAGACCGGGAGAGAGATAAGGAGAGAGATAGAGACCGGGATCGTGACCGTAGACGGAGTCACAGGGACAGGGACAAGGATCGAGACCGGGACAGGAGGAGAGACAGGGACCGGGACCGTGATAGAGATCACAAGCGGGACAGGGACAGGGACAGGGACAGGAATAAGGAATGTGACAAGCTGCAAGATAATGGGGCTCCAGAGCAATTTGAGGAAAGTAGTCTGGACTTGTACATTGACCTGGAGTCACAGCCTGCAGAAGGATACATGTTGCCTGAAAATGGCTATCAAATGGAGCCACCCTCAGAGGGTTACTGACAAGGCCTGTTCAAAGTGAACTTTTAAAAGTGGACCAATATTTTCATTTTCCTGTTTAACAGAAATCCGCAGCTTTTTTTTTGTTGGTTTTATGCTGTAGTGAAGGAAGTTTTCTGCGCGAGGTACTCGTTTTTTCTTAAGGTGGGTAAGTTCTAGTGACCGTATCGTAGCAGATGGTTTGGAATCCTTCTCAAGCTTTGTGAAACTCAGTTGGTGAATGTTATTAAATTCCTTTTTATGGTGTAATACACAATAAACCCAGTTTTAAAGCTGTGTGATTCATTTGTGTACTTTTATGTACAGGTGTCCATCAGTGAGGTCTTGGCTTGGGTGAACATTTGCCGTATTGTGCACCTGTGAATACATCAGGTATTGAGTTGCTTCTAGTGAGTATAAGACCCTCAGTGAAGGTCTCCTATTGGCATGTGCTGTAATAATTCTGCATTGCAGGCTTTAAAGGTAATGGATTAGAGGAGAAAATGGGCAGTTTTGTTGAGATGGCTACATCTCCCTTTAAATAGTTTGATTCAAATATGTCAATAAACCTTTACATGTCACTGGTGTTTGCTATTTCTTTGGTTTTGCATTTCTGCCAATGGTATTTCACAATTCATGCTTTGGAATTTTGTCTGCGTGAAGAACTTGTAGCAGCAAAGGGACCTTATCTTCAAGCCTTAGTCCAAATGTGGACAAGAGAGTGGAATATTCCCAACAGTTGAGTGCTGCCCTAGCAGAAAGCACATTATTTCAAAGTGGAACATGGAAGCCAGTGTAAATACAAGGATGTTTGCTAATGATTCAAGTCTTGTATTTGCAACTCATGGGATGATCAAGTATGGTGCTCCCTGCAGCAAGACCTGGACCATATTCAGCAAGAGTCTGGTAAGTGCAAGTAATTCATGTCACGTTCCAGGTGTTTATCAAGCCCATCTTCCTTAATATTTGACAAAATTGTCATGTCAGAATTTCCTGGAGCTAACAGCGTGGAGGTCACTATTGACTAGAAATTTGTTACTGGCCCAGGTAATTACTATAGATTCAACAGTAGGTCAATGGGTAACAAGCTGCAGCAAGTGAGCTCAGCATGGATAGGTACATGTGGTAGGGATATTTGGCTATTACAGAAAAATGGTAATATGGTGAGGGGTGGGCAGGACTGGCAGCTCAGTATCCAAGGATACAAATGCTACATGTGTGATTGGAAGTAAGAGGTGGATGAGTTACGTTTCTAACTGGGGAAAACATGACAGCAGCACTTAGGATATTCCTGGGGGAGTGTCCAGTGAGGGTATATGGATGGAACTTGGAAACAGGTGAGTAATGGGATTGCACTATAGGCCCAAATCTTAGGAATTTTCAGAGCTAGTATGTAGAGAGATTGCAGATAGCTGTAGGAAAAATAGAGTTGAAATTGGTGATTTTAATTACCCTAATATTGAATGGGATTGCCATAGTGCTAAGGGCTTGAATGGGGTGGAATTTAAGTGTGTCCAGGAATGTTTTCTCAAGCAATATGTAGATGGCCATATTAGAGAGAGGACAACATTGGACCTCTACTGGGAAATGAAGTAGGCCAGATGACTGAAGTGTTGTTGGGGGAGCACTTTGGGACCAGTGACCATAATTCTCTTAGTTTTAAGATAGTTATGGAAAAAGAGGACTGGTCCGCAGTTAAAGTCCAAAATTGGGGCATTAGACAGGAACTTGCAACGGACAATTGGGAAAGGCTGTTTGCAGGTAAATGGATGTCTGCTAAATAGAGGCTTCTAAGTGAGATTTCATGTTCCTGTTAAAGTGAAGGGCAAGGCTGGCAGGATTGGGGAACCCTGGTTCATGGGGGATATTGGTCAGGAAAAAGATGTATGTCAGGTATAGGAAGCTGGGCTCAAGTAAATCCTTTGAGTATAATGGATGCAGGCATGCACTTGAGGGAAATCAGGTGGGCAAAAAGAGGAGATAGCTTTGGCAGAGACAGTAATGGAAAATCCTACGAAATTTTATAAGAATATTAAGAGCAAAAGGGTAACTAGGGAGAGAATAGGTCCCCTTAAGGATCAACGTGGTCATCTGTGTGGAGCTACAGGAACTGCGCAAGGTCTTCAATATTTCTCATCTGTATTTAATGTTGAGAAAGTCATGGTAGGGAATTCAGGGAAGAGATTCGTAATGTATTGAAACAAAGATGCTGGTAGCCGCATTAAAATGCTTAAAGGTGTATAAATCCCTAGAGCCTGACTGGGGCATTGAGTACAAGAGTTAGGAAGACATTGGTGAGACCACAGTTGGAATATTGTGTGATTAGCTAGTCGCCTAGCTATGGGAAGGACTTTATTGAGCTGGAAAGAGTGCTAAAACGATTTGCAAGGATGCTAGTGGGATTGGAGGGCTTGAGTTGGGAGAGACCAGATGGGCTGGTACTTTCCCTGAAGTATAGGAGGCTGAGAGGTGACCTTGTAGAGGTTAATGAAATCATGAGGGCCATAGGGTGAATGGTCAGTCTTTCCCCCAGGAAAGGAGTTTAAACTAAAGGGCATTGTTTTAAGGTGAGGGGAAAAATTTAGAAATGTGAGGGGCAATCTTTTCCACACTGTGGTGGGCATGTGAAACAAGCTGCAAGAGGAAGTGTAGAGGTGGTACATTTTCAATGTTTTAAAAGCATTTGGATTTGGTACGTAGATAGGAAAGGTTTAGAGGGATATGGGCCAAACTCCAATAAGCAGGCCAGGCTCAGGTAGACAACTTGGTTGGGATGGACAAGTTGGGCCAAAGGGTTTATTTCGTTCTGTATAACTCAAGCGTGATGCTATTACAGCGCCAGCAATCAGGGTTTGATTCCCGTCGCTGTCTGTAAGGATTTTGTACGTTCTCCCGCGTCTGCGTGGGTTTCCTCCAGGTGTTCCAGTTTCCTCCCACATTCCAAAGACATACAGGTAGGTTAATTTGGGTTTAAAATGGGTGGCGCGGACTCGGGCCGGAAGGGCCTGTTACCACGCTGTAAATAAAATTTTAAAAAAAAATTAACTCAATGACTCTACCCATTCAGAACAAATTGTACCTTGATAGCATTATGGAAATGAAAAGAATCCAGTTAACATTCTGATGAAGGGATCACAGACTGTGTTGGTTATTTTCTTTCCACAGATGCTGCCTAACTTGCTGATATTTTAGTGTTTCTGTTTTTGTTGGTTGGGTTATGTTTCATGTATAAACTGTTAACAGATTGTCCACTCAAACCTATAACTTACCCCGCACAGCTGGTTAAATACATAAGAATATCAACACTTGCACGTTTCTAATATATTATTCTGCATTTGGAACTAACTTGTACAGTCATACTTGTACAGTATAGAAACAGGCCCTTTGCCCACTGCACTATGCCTATCTATACTAACCCCTTGGCTGCATTAATTCCATATCCCTCTATGCCTTGCCCATTCAAGTACCTGTCCAGATGCCTTTTTAAATATACCTTCTTCCTCTGGCAGCTCATTCCCAATGCCAACTATGTGAAAAATTTACCCCTCAGATCCCCTTTAAACCTTCCCACTCTCACCTTAAACCTATGACCTCTAGTTTTAGACTCCAATATCACGGGAAACAGAATCTGGCTATCGACCCCATCTATTCCTCAGAATTTTATAAAGCCTCTAGTTGCTTCATAGCTCGCTTTGTTCCAGGGAAAACACCTATCAAGCACTCAAATTCATGTAACATCCTCGTGAATCATTTCCTTACCCTCTCCGGTTTAAGTCGTATCGTTCTTGTAGTGTGGTGACTGGAACTGTGCACACCACAACCCAAAGTGAGGTCTTACCAACATCTTGTACAACTGTAACATGATGTCCCAACTCTTGTACTCAATGCCCTGTCCAATGAAGGCAAAAATGCCATGTGGCTTCTTCACCACACTGTCAATCTGTGTCACCACTTCCAGGGGTCGATGTACTCGCATCGCTAGGTCTCTCTGCTCAATGACACTCCCCAGGCCCCTGTCATTCACTGTATATGTCCCTGGTTTAACTTCCCAAAATGCATCACTTTACACTTGTCTGAGTTGAATTCCAAGAGCCAGCCCATTGCCCACTTTCCCAGTTGATCTAGATTCTTAGACCACTGCCCACTATACCACCACTTTTGGTGTTGCGTGTAAACTTATCACGCCACCTACATTCTCATCCAAATCATTAGATGACAAACGGGATTTGGTACTGATCCCTACAGCACACCACTGTTCACAGGCTCCAATCTAATAACCAGCCCTCCATTACCAGCCCTCTGCCTCATACCACTAAGCCAATTTTGATTCTAATTGGCCAGATCACCCTGAATCCCATGTGTTCTAAACTTCTGTACCAGCCTACCATGTAGGACCTTGTCAAAGGCCTTGCTAAGGTCCATGCAGATGATGTCTACCACCCTGCCCTTGTCACTCCTCTTGGCCACCTCTTTTTAAAAAAAACTTCAAATGTGTGAGACGTGATTTCCTACACACTATTGCCTGAACAGCCCTAGTCTTTGCAAATAAATCCTGTCTCTGAGTCTCCACCAAGAACTTTCCCACCAGTGATGTAAGGCTCACCTTACTTATCCCTGATGCCCTTTTTAAAGACACAACATCCCGTAGTGTTCCAGTACCTCATCTGTGGCTAATGAAGCCTCCAAATCTCCGCCAGGGCCCCAGCAAACTTCCCCTGCTTCCCTTAACATTCTCTGATACAGTTGGTCAGGCCCTGGGGATCTATCCACCTTTGCTGTTTTCATTTATTTGTGCTTGATCAAAAACTTTGGAATTTTCCCTCTGACAGGATCAGGAGTTCCTTGATCACTCGGGAGTCAGACACAGTGATTGGAGGTCAGAATAACTCAAGTGTAAGAGCTGGGCATTAAATTTTAGTTAAACCAGTGATGCACATTCTTTAAATGAAAAGTGAATTCTCTACTGATTCTGGGGAAATTGATTCCAGTAGCTTGTCCACCTGGTGTGGTGACAATACTCCCAAGTGCAGCCCAACTAAAGTTTTAGACAGCTGCAACATGACTTCCTGACTCTTGTACTCAATGCCCTGACCAATGAAGGCAAGTGTGCCATATGCTGCCTTTATCACCCTACTGTATCTACTTCTGTTGCCATTTTTAGGGAGCTGTGGACTTGGACCCCAAGATCCCCCTGTACATCAATACCCCTAAGGGTCCTGCCGTTAACTGTATAATGACCCCTTACATTTGACCTTCCAAAGTGCAACACCTCACATTTTCCTGAATTTAACTCCAACTGCCACTTCTCTGCCCATAACTATAACCGATCTATATCCTGCTGTATTTGATAACCTTCTACATTACCCACAACTCCACCAATCTATGTGTCAATTGCAAACTTACTACACTTTCATCCAAGTCATTTATGGATATCACAAATATAGGTCCCAGCATTGATCCCTGCAGAACACCATTGGTCATGGACCTCCAGTCAGAGTAACACACCCCTGTCATGTATGGCCAAGCTAATTTTGAATCCAACCCACCAAGTTATCATGGATCTGTTCATTTTAAATATCAATCCACCGAGAATTCTATTCCACCTGGTATTGTGGTGGGAATCAGCTCCACGTCACCATCATATCACTATCTAACTTATTGCTTGTCTGACAGGATATGGTTAACTAACCTCTGAGAAGATTAGTGCTGTTTAATGTTCTACTCCCCCATCCAGCACCGGTGGCAGTTTCGACAATGGTGCAGTACAGTATGGTTCAGACAAGTTTCTGGCTGCACAATCCACAGCAGCACCCAGACCATTTATCACCTCAAACTTTTCCCAGATACCTTCAGGCACAGGCAAGTATGGCTGGTCTTCCACCTTCCATAACAAACTCATTGAAAACTGCTGCATAACCTAACTAGCAGTCCATCATCTACCACCCTTGTGCATGCCAACCTAACGTGGTTTGCCCCTTCCTCTGGTGTTCTGGCCTCTGGCACACTCTGAATCTCATCATCCTTCAGACTGCATCAGGCCTCCCCAACTTTCTCTGGAATTTCCTCCTATCAAAACTTGTGAAGATTTCCAATCATCCTATTAGTTACTTCCAATATCTCCTCTGTGTCAAATATTAGGCAGGTGTGGGGGAGGGGGGAGAGCAGATCCACTGGGGGATGGGTCAAAGGTAAGAAAAGTTTGTGAGAGAGGGGCAGGAATTACTTAAAGTGGGAGAATTCAATGTTCATGCCGTTAGGCTGCTAAGTTCCAAGATGGAAAATGAGGTGTTGTTCCTCCAGTTTGTGCTTGGAATTCTCCTGGCACTGGAGGAGGCCGAGGACTGACGTATCAGTGATGGTGTGGGAGGGGGAGTTGAAGTGACCGGCAACGGGGAGATGCAGATTAGGGCTACAGGCAGAGCGCAGGTGTTCTGCGAAATGGTCACCTAGTTTGTGTTTGGTCTCACCAATGTAGAGGAGGCCGCACTTGGAGCACCAAATGCACTACCAAGTATATCCTCCCCTTCCCACCCCTTTCTGCCTTTTGCAGGGACCACTCTCCGCGACTCCCTAGATCACCCATGCTGCTCCCACCCCAGAACTTTCCACTGCCCCTGCCTTAGGTGCAACACCTGCCCCTACACCACCTCCAGCCAGGGACCCAAATAGTCCTTTCAGGTGAGACAGAGATTCACCTGCACCTCCCTTAATATCATCTACTGCATTCGGTGCTCTCCCCTCCTCCCCTGCACCTGCCTATCGCTATCTCTTACCTGCATCTACCTATCACCGCCCCGTACCCACCCCGCCTCCCCTCTTTGTCCACCTATCGCTGCTCTGCTTTTCCCTCCTATATATTGGGCTTCAGTCCTGAAGGGTCCTGATCCCAAACGTTGCCCGCCTGCTTTTCTCCACGGATGCTGCCTGGCCCGCTGAGTTCCTCCAGCATCATCGTGTTTTTCATCCGGATTCCAGCATCTGCGGTCCTCTGGTCCTCTGGTCCTCTGGTGCTGCCACGTTCTCAGACTTAACGCAATAACCGAGGGAGGGAGAGTTATCGTCACTTTAACGTTTCCGTTTGCACAACTTCAGCCGGCACCAGTCTGCTGTGTGTTACCATGAACAGAGCTCAACACCCACCAGGACCATCACGGCAGCCCGGTGCATCCGACCGCGGACGCTCTCCGCCCGCCTCTGTGCGGGACCCGGGGGGGGGGGGGGACGGGGCACCGCCGCCACGTGATCTCGGCACTGTATCCAACGTATCGACGTCAGCGCGCCGCCGTTTCCACGGAAACCAACCAAACATTGCGGGAGGAGGGGCTGGGCCGCGCCAATGGCGCCGCTGGACCGGAGACCCGACCTGCACCTAACGAGCTCGGGGGTCGGCCTGCACCACAGCCCGGGCCGGTACTGGCCGCCCTCCGACTTCAGGGTAAGCGGTGGGGGGGGGGGGGGTCTGATGGACCGTTCACCGTCAGACCGGGGGTGGGGGTGGGGGGCACCCCCAGGCTGGGGGAACCGGCTCGGTTGGGAGGGGACACCCCCCCCCCCCCCAGGCTGGGGGCGCCCCCCCTTTCCCCGGAGATCACTTTTCCATTGCCAGAAGTTCCTCTGTTGGGTCAGCGGTGATTTCTGTAAACGGTGTCAGGCAAGCAGCGCCGTGCTCTGATAGAGCAGTAACCCCCAGTGGAAGTGAGGGCTTCCTATGGGGACTGTGGCGCTACCTAATTCTTCAAACCCTTCTTTGGTTAACTGTTACCCTGTTGGAGGGGAAATCACCTCCATGTGAAGGCAGTGGTGAACTGCTCTCTGAAACTCAGTTCAAGGCCAACTGGGGACCTATAACAAATGCAAGTTACAGTAGCCAAATAACTTAGCAACTCACGGACCTTGGGTACCTGGGAGGAAACCAGAGCATCAAGGGAAACTCTGGGGTTCACAGGGAAAGTGTGTAAACTCCACACAGACAGCACCAGAGGTCAGGATTGAACCCTGGTCACTGGGAGCTCGAAGTAGTGGCTCTACCCGCTGTGCCGCTGAGAAACGTCCATACTTAAAATTAACCTTCTAGCCCAATAGTGTCCAGTAGTGTACTGGAAATTCCACTGAGAGCTCAATTAATAGTCCAGAGAAAGTGTCATTGAATGTCTCGGGGATAAAACTCTAGTTAGGCTGCATCTGGAGTATTGAGTCCTGCAGAGATCAGAAGGAAGTTTCCGTATTAAACATGAATCGCCATGTCCATTCTTGCTTCTTTCAGTTTTTTTTTAAGGATCCTCTCCCCCCAAAGCTGAGAGAATTAAATGCCATCCATCCATACGATGAGGTTTTTAACTGCTATGAGACCACAACAGGCTCCGCGCACAACCTCAAGACCATCGGTGGAGTCCTCGGTCACCCTCGCCACGTAAAGGCTCGAAACCACTGGAATGTTCATTACATGAAGGATCTGTCTGAGAAGGTGAGGCCAGCACAGGTTAGGTGGAACTTTCAGTGATTTTACGCAGGATCCTTTATTGGCATCGTTTCTGTGTATTGATCAAGGGAATGACAAGGGTTCACATTCCCCATGGGGCAGTGGCAGTGTTTTCTGCACTCAGTCAGATGTGGGTTTGGCAGTGGAGAGAGGGGACTGCTGCTCCGTCCCACCAAACACTCCCACGGCAGCAATGGAACAGATTGGGAAACAAAGTGAAAAAGAATGGGGTAGATGTGGAGTAAAGCTCCCTACATCACCCACTGCCTCACCCCTCCCCCTCTCCTCTACACTGGGTATCTTCCCTCTCCAATCTCAGTCCTGATGCAGGGTCTGAACACGAGGCATTGACAGTTCCCTTCTCCCCCCCCACAGAACCTACTCAACCCACTGATTTTCTCCAGCAGACTGTTTGAAAGCTCCCTGTATCCCATTTCAAAAAACCATCCCAGAACAGCCACAATACAGGTTAGATACAGTGTCAAAAGTTTCCCTTATCCTGTCTCAACAAACACTCCCAGGGCAGGTACAAACGGGTTAGAACAGAGTGAAGCTCTGTCTATAATGTTGAACTCTCAGGGGATGCAGATACAGAGTGAATCACTGTGAACTGTTCCATCCAACATTCCCAGGGCAACATGCCTGAGATGCAGATAGAGCTCCGTTCATTGTCTCAGGCTCAGATCCCCTCGGTCCTGTTGTGGATTCACGGGAGTTAGAAACCAGCCGGAGCCTGTATCAGACTGTGGGCCCTTGGAAATGTCATCCCATTGACCATGGCTGTATCAGTTTCTCTCTCAAGATCCCTCGCTTCTTTATCTGTTTTACAGCTGAGCCGGCGAGACTGGAAGACTGCGCTGAATATGGCCAACCAGACAAGTGAGATGAAGGACAAATTCACAGGGAGACTTCCACAGTCCATGGACACTGCTTTTAGGGCAGGACCACAGCCGTTCCCCCTGGATAATCACCTCAACAACGGACCATCAAAAGTAAGGCCGAGAAAGGACTTGAACTGCCCTCAGGACCTAGCAGCTGAAACAATCCTGTGGCTTAAACACTCACACAGTTCCCCACTGGCAGAGAAACCAGAGCCCGAGCAACATACAACACGGGCACACGCGTGCAGTGTGGAGACATGAACAATACACACATGCATATAATACAGGTGTATATACACGTGCAATATGGATACACATTAATATGGATGCATGCATTGAACACACACACACACCCCACAGCATGTTGGCCTGGGAAATATGGTTGATTTCAATGGCTTGACTTGATGGGCAGCATGGACTTGATGGGCTGAATGGCTCCTTTCTGAGCTGTAACTTTCCATTATTAAACTTTACAGAATATCGTGGCCAGCACAGAGAATGCAGCGCTAGCCGGGAAGGAGTATTACGTTCGAGATAAGGATGTTCTGCGCCTCAATGACATTTACCTGTCGACCACCAACAAAGACTTCAGAGCCTTTAAAAAGTACGTTTATAATCACTGTCCCTTCACCTCCGACTGTGAAGCACGTTGTCAACCGGAGCTACTGTTAGGGCCCGTTTAGCCTCAGCTATGTATGTAACTCCTCTAATGTGGTGAAACATCCCAGAAGCCTTCACAGTATTGTTGCTGAGGAGATGTAATTGTAAGACCACAAGACCATGAGGTATAGGAGCAGAATTAGGCCATTCAGCCCATCGGGTCTGCTCTGCCATTCAATCACGGCTGATTTTTTTTTTGTTCAACCCCATTCTCCCACCTTCTCCCTGCAACCCTTAACCCCCTCACCGATCAAGAACCCATCGACCTCTGCCTTAAGCACACCCAATGAGGCAGGGATTGGGAAGAGGGTTAAGGGTTACGGGGGAAGGCAGGAGAACGGGGTTGAGAAGGGTCAGTTCTGCACCGTTGCAGATGTTCGGGGAGGAATTCCTTCATGTCATGAACTGTCCGGTGGTCAGGGGCTGTCTCGTGGTGAGGCCGGCCAAAGATGGTCTTGAGATGGTTGTGGGCTCACAGTGGCTGTGTGAGGGACCTTTGGCAGTCAAAGGCACAGAGGGATTCAGTTCGGGGATGAGTGAGAGGGTGGAACTGGAGGGGTGTAAAGGACCCTGGTGGCTGTAGATCTGGAGACATTCCAGAGAGAGTGCGGGGGGATTTCATCGAGGGCTTTGAAAACAAGGATGGGAATTTTAAAGTTATCACCAAGTCGTGGTCAGAGTGTTGACAGAGACCACTTGGCCCATCAGGTCCATGCTAGCTTCTGGTCCCACTCCCCCATTTCCCTACACCCCTCACCAGTTCTGTCCCTCATGCCCAGCGACTGCCCTTCTGATTATTTTTGCCTTTCGTCCACACTAAGAGGTAATTTTCAACGGCCAACTGACCTTTCAACACGTTTTTGGGATGTGGGAGAGAATGGGAGTAACGTCACGGGGAGAACTTGCAGATTCCATACGGAGAGATCGAACCTGGGACCCCAGGAGTTGTGACAGTTCAGCACTAACTGCAGTGCACTAGGGTGGTGACAACTGTAGGGGACATAATGGGGATGGGTGTCACCAGAGGGTGGACCAGCGGAGGACGTGGGTTTCCTGAAGAACTTCATTGACCCTGTTGGATTTTTAATATAAAATGATGAGATTGTTCATTCAGTTTCATGGTCTGTCGCAGTGACGTCCAAACTCAGGACCAGTGAGTCCCAAATCCTGGGCCGTAACTGGGGCTTCCCTCGTACCTCTGGATGCTCTCTGCGTCATAGTGTCACACGGCTCAGTAACAGGCCGGTCAGCTCACTGTCTGCGCCAAACCTCAGGCACTCACCTATATTGATCCCAGTTTATTCCCCCACCCCCGAGCCCACCACTCACTCACATATTGGGGGCAATTTACAGCGGCCAATTAGCCCACTGACCTGCTCGTCTTTGGGATGTGGGAGGAAACCAGAGCACTCGGGGGAAACCCACGCGGTCACAGGGAGAACGTGCAGACTCCACACAGTCAGCACCCGAGGTCAGGATTGAACCTGGGTCTCTGGCACTGTGAGACAGTTGTGCAAGTTGTCGGTGAGGCCGCACTTGGAGCACTGTGTACAGTTCTGGTCACCCTGTTATAGGAAAGACGTGGTTACACTGGACAGAGTGCAGAGAAGATTTACGAGGATGTTGCCAGGACTCGAGGACCTGAGTTATAGGGAGAGGTTGGCCAGGCTGGGTCTTTATTCCTTGGAGCGTAGGAGAATGAGGGGCGACCTTGTAGAAGTGTTTAAAATTATGAGAGGCAGAGATAAGGTGAATGGTAACAGTCTTTTCCCCAGGGTAGGGGAGTCCAAAACTAAGGGGCATAGGTTTAGGGTGAGAGGGGAAAGATTTAAAAGGGACCTGAGGGGCAACTTTTTCACACACAGGGTGGTGGGTGTGTGGAACGAGCTGCCAGAGGAAGTGGGTGAGGCAGGTACAACAGTGTCATTTAAGAAGCACTTCGATAGGTACGTGGAGGGGAGGGGCTTGGAGGGATATGGGCCGAATGCAGGAAATTGGGACTAGCTGGGTGGGCGGCATGGACTGGTTGGGCCGAAGGGCCTGTATCTGTTCTGTATGGCTCTATGACTCTACTAGTTGTGCCACCGTGTGCTCTGGTACCAGGCTTTGCTTTATGCCTCGATCGTGAATAGTTTCTCATTCACAGTGCTTTAGCTCAGGACATTTGACTGCCCGGCAAGGTGGCACACAGTACACAATGTGTGTCGGCTCTCCGGGTCCATCTCAATGACCCACCAGGGCGATGAGGCACACCCTGCCCTCGGGTAAATGCGAGCAGGCAGGGACCTGAGCACCACGTGTGTCCTCACCCTCTCTTCTCCACCACAGGGAAGAGCTGGAAGGGTTTCCCAAGAAGGATGTTGTCACTTTCTGGCAAACAGAAGACTACCCCAAGGTCTGGGGCCACGGACTGAAGGAGAACCCTCTACCCAAGGAAGCCCAGCGCATCGTCCGACAACCTGGGCCGATGATCGACCCTGCCGTGTTCCCTGCCCCAACCAGAATCCCTCGCCAGCCTAAACATCTCCCACCTGTCCCCAACCGGGGGCTGAAGACCCTGTTCCAAGAGTCCTACCAGCCCCCCAGCGATGTCAAGCGGACGCAAGATGTCTTCTGCCCCCTGAGGGCGCCCTGGGTAGTGACCCAGGAGGCGTCTGTCCCAGAGATCATGTCCGTGCCCCTGATGTACAAAACGGAGTACATGACGTATGGAAGCAAGCGCCCTGTGATCATGTGAAGGGTCCTCTCTCTCCCAAAGGCACGCAGGTTGCCTCCTCTGTCTGCTGTTCACGTCTCACATTGGTCATGATATTGGAATTATGTATCAGGAACACACGATCCAAGAGGCTTTTCACCCCTGCTTTCTGATGGAGCTCTCTAGTTAACCCACTCCCCCACCTCCTTTGCTCTGCCTTTTCAAAACTTCTGAACATGACTTTTGAATCTGCTTCTACTTCCTTTCAAGCATCACGCATTCCAACGTTCCCAACTTCTCCCCTCTGGTTCCTTTGCCAAGCATTTTAAACCTATGTCCTCAGTTTACTGACCCTTCCACCAATGGCAACAGCCTTTGCTTATCGAACCTGTCAAACCCCCACATTATTTCAAACTCCTCAACCAACTCTCCCCTCAAGTCTGAAGGAGAATTGTTACCAAGAATTCAACTCAAATACTGTAAATATTTGCTTTGGAAGATCTTTATTCCAACTGGAGTCACAACCTTTTCATCAATGTCCCAGTTATCAGCACATGAAAATTAAGAAATAAATAACAGAAAAGTTTATCTCTGCGTAAACAATTGACTTTTTAACCATTTCTCTGTGAGTGTTTTTTTAAAATAATCGTGAGTGATGATGGAACGAGCTGCCAGAGGTGGAGGCAGGTTCAACGTTTAAAAGGACAGGAAAGGTGCAGAGGGATACGGGCCTAGTGCAGGTTAGCATCATGGTAAGCATGGATGAGTTGGGCCCAAGGGCCTGTTCCTGAGCTGTACGATTCTATGACTGTCTGTGTGTGTGTGTGTGCACGTGCCTGTGTATGTGCCATTCCAAGCACATGTTGGTGTGCGCACAGTGTGGTGTTTGTAGAGATTTGGAGCTGAACAGGATTGGGTTTAGGTTGCAAGCTGCTGACCCTCAGAGCTTACCCTGTGAACGGGCAGCAGAGGGAGACACACTGAATCCCATCACAGCTCCAAACCTTCACAACAGTTTCCAGAAGTCCTGAATTTTCTAGCTGTTGGCCATCAGATGTAAAATCGTCCTGTCTTTCCCGAGCACACACACCTTCCTGCTCGACAACTTGTTTCAGAACTGTGGAAAATAGAGAGAATGCAACTGTCAGAAGATGCGATGATGGACTGAGCAAGATTCACAGCACCTCCTGCGTGGTGTATTGAGCACAGAGCAGACTCTGATTCCCCAGCAGTGTATGATGGGACGGTGTGGAGGGAGCTTCACCCTGTGTCTGACCCCAGGAGTGTGTGATGGGACGGGGTGGAGGGTCTGACCCTGGGTGTGATGGGACGGTGCAGAGGGTGTATTACTCCATATTTAACCCATGCTGTCCCTGCCCTGAGAGAGTACAACAGGAGATTGCGGAACCTCTGATGATGGTCTTTGTGTCGTCCATGGAGACGGGAGAGGTTCCGGAAGATTGGAGGGTTGCGGATGTTGTTCCCTTATTCAAGAAAGTGAGTAGAGATAGCCCAGGGAATTATAGACCGGTGAGTCTTACCTCAGTGGCTGGTAAGCTGATGGAGAAGATCCTGAGGGGCAGGATTTATGAACATTTGGAGAGGTATAATATGATCAGGAATAGTCAGCATAACTTTGTTAAGGGCAGGTCCTGCCTTACGAGCCTGATCGAATTTTTTGAGTACGTGACTAAGCACATCAATGAAGGGAGAGCAGTAGATGTAGTGCATATGGATTTCAGCAAAGTGTTTGACAATTTACCCCACGCGAGGCTTATGGAGAAGGTGAGGAGACATGGGATCCAAGGGGACATTGCAGTGTGGATCCAGAACTGGCTGGCCCACAGGAGGCAAAGAGTGGTTGTTGAAGGGTCGTATTCTGAGTGGAGGTCGGTGACCAGTGGTGTACCTCAGGGACCTGTACTGGGACCCTTACTATTTGTGATTTTTATAAGCGACCTGAATGAGGAAGTGGAGGGTGGGTTAGTAAGTTTGCGGATGACACGAAGGTTGGGGGTGTTGTGGATAGTTTGGAGGGCTGTCAGAGCTTACAGAGGGATATAGATAGGATGCAGAGTTGGGCTGAGAAGTGGCAGATGCAGTTCAACCCAGATAAGTGTGAAGTGGTTCATTTTGGTAGGTCAAATATGTTGGCGGAATATACTATTAATGGCAGGACCCTTGGCAGTGTGGAGGATCAGAGGGATCTTGGGGTCCGAGTCCATAGGACGCTCAAAGCGGCTGCGCAGGTTGACTCTGTGGTTAAGAAAGCATATGGTGTATTGTCCTTCAATCGGGGAATTGAATTTAGGAGCCATGAGGTATTGTTGCAGCTATATAGGTCCCTGGTCAGACCCCACTTGGAGTATTGTGCTCAGTTCTGGTCGCCTCACTACAGGAAAGATGTGGAAGCCATGGAGAGGGTGCAGAGGAGATTTACAAGGATGCTGCCTGGGATGCGGATCATGCCCTATGAAAGCAGTTTGAGGGAACTCGGCTTTTTCTCCTTGGAGTGATGGAGGATGAGGGGGGACCTGATTGAGGTGTATAAAATGATGGGAGGTATTGATAGGGTAGATAATCAGAGGCTTTTTCCCAGGGCTGAATTGGTGGCCACAAGAGGACATAGGTTTAAGGTGCTGGGGAGTAGGTACAGAGGAGATGTCAGGGGTAAGTTTTTTTACTCAGAGAGTGGTGAGTGCGTGGAATGGGCTGCCGGAAATGGTGGTGGAGGAGGATACGATAGGGTCTTTCAAGAGACTGTTAGATCGATACATGGAACTGAGTAAAATAGAGGGCTATGGGTAAGCCTAGTAATTTCTAGGGTAGGGACATGTTCGGCACAGCTTTGTGAGCCAAAGGGCCTGAATTGTGCTGTAATTGTTCTATGTTCTATGCTCTATGTAGGATGTGGATTGGCAACGTATTTAATGGGACAATGTAGCAGGGGTTTGTACTGAGCCTTTTTAAGTTAGAACTTTCAAAGGGAATTGGAGAGTGACGTCTGGGCTGTGGGAAAAGAACAGGCGAGAGGCACTAAATGGACTGATCTCCATGGAGCGGGCCAGAGTCTCCCACTGCGTTGTAACCATCCTGTGTGCCGGAGGCCGAGGGCAGATACATCAGGCTGAATGGGGACCAGAGAATTAAAGCTCAGAGTTCCTTGGTCTGAACAGTCTGCACTGGGAACCCCTCCCTAATGGAGAGACGTGTGGTCACCACTGAACACAGTGCACTAACCTGGAGGTGGAAACCTCTGAACTCGGGCTGGAAGGCGGCAGTGGCAACGACAGCATCAGCCCTTAACCTGCAGCCCAGCCCAAGGTCAAATTCAAGTACAGTGGAGCAGTCATGGTAGATGATATACTCCTCACCACACGGTCCAGCTCACCTCACCCCTCACTGAAAAACAATACCCCGTGCCCTTCACCGTAATGTTCCTTCACACAAGATTCTGTAACGTCCCTGATATCCCTCCAGCCTTACTGTAAAATCCATCAGATCTCTGAATGGTCCAGGAACCCTTGAACGCCACCTCGTTATTCCTCTTTTGCATTGTTTACTTATTTTTGTAATTTATAGTAATTTTATGTCTTGCACTGCACTGTGGCCACAAACAACACATCTCATGCCATGTAAGTCAGTGATAATGAGCCTGATTCTGAAAGCTCCCCAGTGTACAGAGACCCTTCACTACATTCTGATACACACCGTCCCTGGGTTACCAATACCCAACTTATGCACATCCCCGCACACGAATGAATGAGCTCCCATAATGTTCTTAGATTCTGAAGTCTGACAGATGTCCCTTCCTACGAACGGCAGAACTAGTTTCCTCTCTCTCCACTTTTGGGAATTGTTCGTTCTTATCAGCCTTGTGTGCTTTTGATGCCGTTCCTTATACTGCTGAGGTGGTGTGGTCACTGTGGAGGTTTTTGTATTTTCGGATTTAGGGACAAAATTAATTTGTGGATGTCTGTAAAAGCAGAACCTCCTCATTGCAGCTTTCTGACATACACTGAACCCCTCACTGATGCACCACATCTCTCCATGCAGCAAGCCTATGAAGGCATACCACGTAACACTCTCTGCTTCCCACCCCTTACCATAAAACCCTGATACCCCCCAGAACCCTCAGTGTCCCACAGTTCTATATACCCTCCTCACATGAACATGCCAATATAACCCACATCCCTAATCATGCCTCCCTGATATAACCCACCCCTGGCTGATGTCTCTCACACAGTTATAAAGCTTCAGGTTCCTCAACATCCTCTTCACCAGCGACCTCTCCTCTCCCTCCGTGATCAAGAAAATGCATCAGTGTATGGACTTTCTTGGGCGTCAGCTTGTCCAGAGGATTCGCTCGAACCTCTACAGATGTGCCATAGAAAGTATCCTGATGTGTTGTATCCCAGCCTGGGACGGCAACTGCTCTGCTCTGGACCGACGGGACCTGCAGAAAGTGGTAAACACCGCCCCGTCTGTCACCGGCTCCTCACTTCCTTCCATCCAGTCCATCTTCACCGTACATTGCTTCAGGAAGGCTGACAGTGTCGTCAGGGACACCTGTCACCCTGGCCATTCCCTTCTCTCTCTTCTACCCTGTGGGAGAAGATACAGGAGCTTGAAAATCCAGACTGAAGAACAGTTTGTTGGATTTTGTGTTTCTCTAACTGTCCAGGTGGAGTCTAGCCATTCGCAGTGACAGACGTCCTGATAACCACCCAACACCTTCTGTCTCCACCCTACCTTGAATGGGACCATTCTGTTTGCAGTTTCAGTCTGTTGGGACCTTTTCAGAATTTAGGGGTGATTCTGGCCAATGCATCTGCCATCTCTGCAGTCACTTCTTTCATGACCGTGTGTTGTGCAGTTGTGATTTAGTTGTACTCACGTTGCAGAGTATGACTCTGTCATTTAGACTTGGAGTATTAAAGGACCATTTCAACCAAGCTTCAGCTGGGCCTGAAGCATCAGATGGACAATTTTGCAGTAGTTCAACATGTAACACAGTTTCTTAGGGTAATACTGACCTTACAGATCATGAACTAACGGCTACACTTAATATCCACGAACAACATGTGAAGGTAGGTGGACCAACCTGTCAGCTGTTAGTCTCATTACTTTGCTAAATATCTTTGCTCTGGTGTTTCAAGTTCGACGTTCCATTTTACCCCTGCATTTTCTATTGCTATTAAGATGTTTTTAATGTGTTCCATTTGAAGAAAGATACAAAATATTTGCTCAAAGTCTCTGCCATTTCCTTATATCCCATTGTTAATTCCCCAGTCTCGTCCTCTAAGGTTCCAGTGTTGACCTCAGTGACATTCCTTTCTCTTAAATGCCTCTGTTTTATGTTTCTTGTTCATTTAAGTCTCACCATTTCCCCCCTCTTTGTTTTTTAAACATCATCCTTCGCTGGTTTCCAAAATATTCCCAATCACCTGTCCTACCACTAATCCCCACCATCCTTTTGCTATGCAGCTGAGATCACAGAGTTATTAATAAACAATCCAAGGTTGTTACTGAAGGAACCAATAGCTTCGGAAATGCTGCTGATCCAGATAGATTTCCATTAGCTCAGTTTGTGAACAATTGGTTCATTTTTATAAACTTGCCGGAAACACAGCATCTGATAGATTACCAAAAGTAGACAGAGTAATAGCAGAAATAGTCTGGGATTAAAGTCAGACCCTGAAACATTCAGCAGCCTGAAACCCATTGACTTCATTTCACGAACATCAGCTTCCTCTTGACCATTAACCTGATCACGTACGTGGCCAAGTGTCGAGATCACATACAATGGACACATGCAGCCATGTGCGCACACACAAACACACACGTACACATACACACACACATAGAGATAACACATGTATGCACACACATGTGCACACACATGCACACAAACACGTGTACTTAAGCATCATTGTAATCTGGGCACACACGGACCATATACAATACACAGGGATGTCCACACAGAGGTACAATACTTACACAGACTTGCACATAAAAGCATAAACATTACATTCACAGATGCCGATACAACATACCCAGACATTAATACAACCCACAGACACGGTACTACAAGCAAACGCCACAATATACACAGTCTACTAGAACACACAAACACTAACTTGGAGGCAAACTAAAATACACATAAAACACAAATACAGATGTTAAAATAAAACACTGAATATTTCCTGGATTTTCTGTTTTTATTTTAGATATGATGCATTTTGGGAAGTTAATAGGTTGAGTGAGCTAGGGCTTTTCTCTTTGGAGAGAAGGAGGATGAGAGGTGACTTGATAGAGGTGCACAAGATGATAAGAGGCATAGATCGAGTGGACAGTCAGAGACTTTTTCCCAGGGCAACAATGGCTAACACGAGGGGACATAATTTTAAGGTGATTGGAGGAAGGTATAAGGGGGATGTCAGGGGTACGTTTTTTACACAGAGAGTGGTGGGTGCGTGGAACGCACTGCCGTCAGAGGTTGTGGGGGCAGATACACTAAAGACATTTAAGAGACTCTTAGGTAGACACATGAATGATAGAAAAATAGGGGGCTATGTGGGAGGGAAGGGTTAGATAGATCTTAGAGCAGGATAAAATGTTGGCATAACATTGTGGGCCAAAGGGCCTGTACTGTGCTGTAGTGTTCTATGTTCTGAACCAGGGCAGGACTTACACAGAAAATGGGAGGGCCCTGGGGAGAGTTGTAGAACAGAGGGACCTAGGGGCACAGGTATATGGTTCCCTGAAAGTGGTGACCCAGGTAGACAGGGTGGAGAAGAAGGTGTTTGGAACGCTGGCCTTCATTGGTCAGGGCACTGGGTATAAGAGGTGGGACGTCATGTTACAGCTGTATAGGACGGTGAAATTGCTCCTGGAACATTATGTGCAGTTCTGGTCACCATGCTGTAGGAAGGATAAAACTGAGCTACAGGGAATGCACAAGGGTGCTACCGGGACTAGAGGGCTTAAATTATAAGGAGAGGTTGGACAGGCTGGGGCTGTTTTCCCTGGAACAAAGGAGGCTGAGGGGTGACCTGATAGAGGTTTATAGAATTATGAGGGGCACAGACAGGGTGAATGGTCACAGTCTTCCCCCCAGGGGAGTCTAAAACTAAGGCCATAGGTTTAAGGAGAGGGGGGATATTTTAAGGGATCTGAGGGATGGCTTTTTCACACAGAGGTTGGTGGGTATGTGGAATGAGCTGCCAGAGGAAGTTCTAGAGGCAGGTACACTTAAAATATATTGGACAAGTACATGGACAGGAGAGCTTTAAAGGGACATAGGCCAAATGCAGGCATAAGGACAAGCTTGGTCGGCATGAACTAGTTGGGCCGAAGGGCCTGTTTCTGTGTCCATGACTATTTCCAGCGTCTGCAGTTTTTTCATTTTCCTTTCTGTTGCTTCACCACAAGTGGCCCGAGGCCCCAACTCTTGAATTCTCTTCCCAAAATTCTCAAGCTTTCTCTCTTCCCACTCATTCCTTAAAGTGCAGATCTTTGATCAAGCGCTGTAATCTCCGGCCCTGCTATCACGTTACATGACCTGCAGCTGAATACTTTGGTAATGCCCTGTTTTATGATAAATACTTGTTGTTGCCAGGATTCACATCTGCAAACCTCTTAATGCATACTGAAGAACGACTGGTCACCATGTCTGAGTTGGTCGTAGGCATTAGGTGAAGACCATCTGACAACCTTGTTGCTAATCCTGGGATGATGGTCATCACAACCCTGATCCGGTAACATCTGTGTTAGAGAGTGCGTATAAAAGGACATGAGCAAAATACTTCTCCATCCGCTGCCCGCACCATCATTGTCAGATCTTCAGCAACAAGGGAGTTGAAACCAGGTAAAAGTCATTAACGAAAATACTTTCTTTTTGAGTGAGGGGATTGAAGTTCAGAGCTATCGGGGAAAGGGAACTGTTGGTCTCATTGGTTGAAAAATGTTGATCTTTCCAGCTGCAAAAATGAAAAGAATGAAAAGCAAATAAGTGAAACTCAGCATAGAATTGAAAATCGATCAGGCAGTGTGTGGGGAGGGTTGAGAGTTCGGGGTTGTGGGCTGTGTGTGGGTGGGCACAGGGGAGCCACAGTTCAGCTGTTCCAGTGGAAAATGGAGACAATTATCTTCATCCAGGTGTGTACCTGAGAGTGCAGGAGAGGCCACATCACACTGCCTGCAGTGAACGGTGTCCAGGCATTGGGCAGTTTGTTTTGCCTTTCCTCATGACAATGAAGGAGGCTATTCGGCCCAGTGAGTCTATGCTAGCTCACAGAACAAACCCATTCCCCCATTAACTTCCCTGTCAATTGTTCCCCACGTTCTCCTTGACTCTACCCGCATCATCCCCAGATACTACCCCCCACCAATGCTCCAGAGGCAATTAGTAGCATCCAATTAACCCACCAGCACATCGTTGGGATGTGGGAGGAAACTGGAGCACCCAGAGGAACCCACGTGGTCACAGAGAGAACGTGCAAACTCCACACAGACAGCACCGGAGGTCAGGATTGAACTCGGGTCTCTGGAGCTGTGAGGCAGTGGCTCTACCCGTTGTTCCACTGTGCTGCCTGTTCAGGAGAAAGTTCACTGGGTTGATTACTGGGATGAAGGGAATGTCTGAGGAGGAACAACTGAGTGGTTGGGTTTGTACCGTCACAGTTTGGGAGAGTGTACGATTGTCACTAATGACATAGGTAGGAAGGGGGATGAGGTCCTGAAGAGTGAGTTCAGGGAGCTAGGCAGAAAATTGAGGAACAGGACCTCAAGGGTAGCAATCTCGGGATTGCTGCCAGTGCCACATGATAGTGAAGGTAGGAATAGGAGGAGGTGGCAGATAAATGCGTGGCTGAGAAGCTGGTGCAGGAGGGAGGGTTTTAGATTTCTGGATCATTGGGATCTCTTCTCGGGAAGGTGGGACCTGTACAGAGAGGACGGGTTACACCCGAACCAGAAGGGGGCCAATATCCTTGCGGCGAGATTTGCTAGGGTGGTTCGGGAGGGTTTAAACTAGTTTGTGAGGGGGAAGGGAACCGGAGGAGTAGGTCAGAGGAAGAAGGGAATGGGGAAAAGTTAGATCAAACAGGCAGAGAGGCTTTGGGGAAGGAGAAGCAGAATACAGGCTATAAAAGTAGTAAGGTAGATGGACTGAAGTGTGTTTACTTAAATGCAAGAAGTGTCAGGAATAAGGGGGATGAACTGAGGGCTTGGATAAGTATGGGGGACTATGATATCATGGCTATTACTGAGACGTGGCTGACGTCAGGAGAGGAGTGGATATTGAATATTCCTGGTTTTTGGTGTTTTAAGAGGGATAGGGAAGGGGGGAGAAGAGGAGGAGGGGTGGCGATACTGGTCAGGGACACTGTTACGGCTGTGGAAAAGATGGATGTTGTAGAAGGATCATCTCTAGAGTCCGTATGGGTGGAATTAAGGAACAAGAAAGGAGCAGTTACTCTACTAGGAGTATTCTATAGGCCCCCCGGTAGCAGTAGAGATATAGAGGAGCAGATTGGCAGGCAGTGTTTGGAGAGAAGCAGAAATGACAGGGTTGTTATAATGGGAGACTTCAACTTCCCAAATATAGACTGGAACCTGCTTAGTGCCAAAGGTTTAGATGGGACGGAATTTGTTAAATGTGTCCAGGAGGGATTCCTGACGCAGTATGTTGACAGGCTGACTAGAGGGAATGCCATGCTAGATCTAGTTTTAGGAAATGAACTGGGTCAGGTGAAGGATCTATTGGTGGGTGAGCATTTGGGGGACAGTGACCATTGCTCCATAACCTTTAAAATTGTCATGGACAGGGACAGGTGCAGAGAGGACAAGAGGATTTTCAATTGGGGAAGGGCGAACTACGAGGCTATAAGGAGAGAACTTGGGAGTGTAAATTGGGATGTCCTTTTTGAAGGAAAATGTACCATGGAGATGTGGTCGATATTCAGGGATTTTATGCAGGATGTTAGGGATAAATATGTCCCGGTGAGGCAGAGAAGGAATGGCAGGGTGAAGGAACCGTGGGTGACGAGAGAGGTGGAACGACTTGTTAGGGAGAAGAAGGTAACATACGTGAGGTATAAGCAGCAAGGTTCAGACAGGGCCCGTGAGGAATATAGGGTAGCGAGGAAGGAACTTAAGAAAGGGCTGAGGAGAGCTAGAAGGGGACATGAAAAGGCGTTGGCTAGTAGGGTTAAGGAAAATCCCAAGGCCTTTTTCAAGTACGTGAAGGGTAGGAGGATGGCTAGGGTGAAGGTAGGTCCGATTAAGGACAAAGGTGGGAGAATTTGCCTGGAGGCGGCGGAAGTGGGAGAAGTTCTCAATGAGTACTTCTCTTCGGTATTCACCAGGGATAGGGGTCTTGATGATGCGGAAAGGAGTGCTGGTAGGGGTAATGTTCTCGAGGTTGTTGATATCAAGAGAGAGGATGTGTTGAAGTTGTTAAATAATATTAAGACAGATAAATCTCCGGGGCCTGACGGGATTTTCCCCAGGCTGCTTCGAGAGGCTAGGGAGGAGATTGCTGAACCGCTGGTAAGGATCTTTGAGTCCTCGTCTACGGGGGTGGTGCCGGAGGATTGGAAGGTTGCGAATGTTGTCCCCTTGTTCAAAAAAGGTAATAGGGATAGGCCAGGGAATTACAGACCGGTGAGTCTCACGTCTGTGGTGGGTAAGCTGTTAGAAAGGATTCTAAAGGGTAGGATTTATGAACACCTTGAGAATCATGGACTGATTAGGGACAGCCAGCATGGCTTTGTGAAGGGAAGATCTTGCCTCACAAGCCTGATAGAGTTCTTTGAGGAGGTGACGAGGAGGATTGATGAGGGTAGTGTAGTGGATATCTTCTATATGGATTTTAGTAAGGCATTTGATAAGGTTCCTCATGGTAGGCTTCTTCAGAAGGTCAGAGGCCAAGGGATCCAAGGAAGCTTGGCTGTGTGGATTAGGAATTGGCTTGCCTGTAGAAAGCAGAGGGTTGTGGTGGAGGGAGTGCCCTCGGATTGGAAGGCAGTGACTAGTGGTGTCCCGCAGGGATCGGTTCTGGGACCTCTACTTTTTGTGATATTTATAGATGACTTAGATGAGGGGGTGGAAGGCTGGGTTAGTAAGTTTGCAGACGACACTAAGATAGGCGGTGTTGTGGATAGTGTGGAGGGATGTCGGAGCTTACAGAGGGATATTGATAGGATGCAGAACTGGGCTGACAAGTGGCAGATGGAGTTCAATCCGGAGAAGTGTGAGGTGGTACACTTTGGAAGGACAAACTCCAGGGCAGAGTACAGGGTGAATGGCAAGGTACTTGGCAGTGTGGAGGAGCAGAGGGATCTGGGGGTTCATATTCACAGTTCATTGAAAGTTGCCTCACAGGTGGAAAGAGCAGTTAAGAAGGCCAATGGGATGTTGGCTTTCATAAGTCGCGGGATTGAGTTTAAGAGCCACGAGGTGATGATGCAGCTTTACAAAACTCTAGTTAGACCACACTTCCTATAATGAGTACTCTGTGTTCAGTTCTGGTCGCCTCATTATAGGAAGGATGTGGAGGCGTTGGAGAGGGTGCAGAGGAGATTTACCAGGATGCTGCCTGGATTGGAGAGTATTGAATATGAGGAGAGGCTTAAGGTGCTAGGGCTTTATTCACTGGAAAGGAGGAGGATGAGAGGAGACATGATAGAGGTATATAAAATATTGAGAGGAATAGATAGAGTAGACAGTCAGCACATCCTTCCCAGGGCACCAATGCTCAAGACGAGAGGTCATGGCTTTAAAGTTATGGGTGGGAGGTTCAGGGGAGATGTCAGAGGGAGGGTTTTCACCCAGAGAGTGGTTGGTGCATGGAATGCACTGCCTGGGGTGGTGGTGGAGGCAGATACATTGGACAGGTTCAAGAGCTTGTTGGATAGGCATATGGAGGAATGTGAGATAGAGGGATATGCGGGAGGAAGGGGTTAGGTAGTGTGAGGGTGGTCTGATGGACGGCACAACATGGTGGGCCGAAGGGCCTGTTTTGTGCTGTATGGTTCTATGGTGACAGGCTGTGACGGGGGAGATGTTGAGTGTTCGCTTCCACGTGGGGGAGACTAGAGGGGTAAAGTTTCAGAATAAGTGGCTGCACATTTAAAACAAGAGCTGAGGAGGAATTGCTCGTCAGTGTTAGGGATTGTTGGACTGTCGCCAGAGTCGGGGAGGCCGAGCCACTGAATATTTCCCGGGATAAAGCAGAGATCACTCAGCAGGAGCCAGGTAGGAACGCAAATCCGAGAAGGAGAGCAGACCCGCTGTTACCTTATCCGACAGTGGAACAGATCGCGGCCGATGTCTGCTCCTGTTTCGGAAGATATTATCTTCACACAGTGCACGGACTGGGGCTGGCTTAACTTGGGATGATGGGGTTCATTAAATGGTGTAAGTTAGCTGCACATTAAATGATTACTCTGTTTGAACCCAGTGAGGTCACAACAATATTGTCCATTTCACGTTGTAGGGACAGGCAGAGAGGGAGAGTGATAGCTGCTGTTCTGCCTGAACACCTCCAGATAACTGGGTCCTATGATGAAGGTCGATGATCCAGGAGGGCAGAGACAGAGACACGCCTCTCCCGTACTCGGGGTCACCGACCAGGGTCAACTCTGCCCTGTCAAACCCTCCCACAGCCTAAAGACCTCCGTCAGGAGATTGGGAGTGGGTTGACAGAGCGGGTACCGAGATGTTTCAGGGTTGGGGAGGGCAGAATTTAATCATATTGTTGCACAAAGTCCCTTCGGCCCATTGAGGCCGTGCCAGCCAGTTACATTCATCCTATTTTTATTCTTCCCATATTCCCCTCAGCTTCCCCGATTCTACCCCTCGAATAGACACCAGGGACACTTTACAGTGGCCAGTTAACCTACTAAATAGAATGTCTTGGGATGTGGGAGGGAACTGGAGCACCTGGGGGAAACCACGCAGTCACAGGGAGAACGTGCAAACTCCTCACCGACAGCGCCGGAGGTCGGGATTGAACCCGGGGCTTTGGAGCTGTGAGGCAGCAGCACTACCTGCTGCACCATTGGCTGCCCAGTCCTCTTTGACTTATTGTCATGATCTTGGAGCAGAAACCATAACCTGAAGAAACAAGAGTAGGGAAAATTTCTCTTCTGCAGGATGGACTCCACACAGCTTCTCCTTCTGGGCCTGTGTTTCTCCTCCGTCTACAGCCGGTACATCTGCCACCCGACCAACAGCACAATCTCCGCAGAGAAGGACAACTGCCCCTTCTGTGTGACCCTGACCACCACCGTGTGCAGTGGCTACTGCCTAACGAAGGTAATGGGGTGACAGAGAGCACTGCTCTCAGGGTTTTTGTCCTGGTACAAGACCGGAGCTTGACCCAGTGTGGACCCAAGCCCAGGGCTTGTAATGTTTAATAAGAACAGAAAATGCTGGAAACACTCAACAAGTCAAGCAGTATCTGTGGAGAGAAAAAGTTGATGTTTCAAGTCCAGGGTCCTTCATCAGAATGTGTTTCTCTCTCCACAGACACTGCCTGACCTGCTGAGTGTTTCCTGCAATTTTGGTTTTATTTCCGAATTCCAGCATCTGCAGTTTTTTCTGATTTTTATTATGTTTTCCTGACATGAGCACTATCTCTCTTCACACCTGCACTGCCTCCTGCTCTCTCTCTCTCTCACACACACGCACACTGCTCCTAGTATGTGGGTGTGTAGTGGAATCTGGGGCAGTTGATGGGGATGTGGGAAGATGGTATCTAATGGTCAATGTAGCCAGATTGACTGAATGGCCCTTTCTCACCCACACTGAGTAAATTTATTACAATTCAGAGCTCCTTGAAGGTTTAATGGGAAATTCCAAATGCTGATGGCAAGTGCCTTCACCCACAGAGGAAGTCATAACCTTCGGCCTGACTGCTCCTTGGCTAAGCTAAGGGCTGGGTTTAGTTGGGTTGTTATCAGCTGCCCCTCAGGCTTGTGAGTTTCACCTTGCAGGAGTCAGGATCTGGAGCGGGACATTTGAAAAGAGGGAAGTCTCTGTGCTTGTGTTTGGGAGTTTCACCTTGCAGGAGTCTGAAAGAGGCACATTTGCAAGTTGTTAATAGTTGGCTCATTGGCTAGTTAACGGCAGCCAATAAAAAGATTAGGATCAAGCAGAGCAGCCAGTTTGAGAGGGGCTGCTGGTTGTCTAAGCTTGGGCTTTGGTGAACGCGGGTCCCTTGGAAGATGAGAAGGGGGAATTAATATTGGGTAATGTGGAAATGGCCGAGGCCTTGAACAACTATTTTGTGTCAGTCTTCACAGTGGAGGACACGTCTAACATGCCAAAGAGAGATGTTATGGATGCGATGGGAGGTGAGGACCTAAATACAATCACTGTCACTAAAGAGGTAATGATGAGCAAACTAGTGGGTCTAAAGGTAGACGAGTCCCCTGGTCCTGATGCGATGCATCCCAGGGTTCTGAAAGAAATGGCGGAAGTTATAGTAGAGGCGTTTGTGATAATTTACCAAAATTCTCTGGACTCTGGGCAGGTCCCGGCAGATTGGAAGACGACAAACGTCATACCACTGTTTTTTTTAAAATAGGATGTCGGCCAAAGGCAGGTAATGATAGGCCAGTTAGCTTAAAGTCTGTAGTCGGGAAAATGCTTGAAACTATCATTAAGGAAGAAATAGAGAGACATCTGGATAGAAGTAATTCCATCAGGCAGACACAGCATGGATTCAGAAAGGGCAGGTCCTGTCTGACAAACTTACTGGAGTTCTTTGAGGATATAATGAGCGCAGTGCATAGAGGGGAACAGGTGGTTGTTGTATACTTGGATTTCCAGAAGGCATTCAGTAAGGTGCCACATAAAAGACTTATCCATAAGATAAGGATGTATGGATTTGGGGGTAATGTATTGGATAGAGGATTGGTTAACCAACAGAAGGCCGAGAGTTGGGATAAATGGGTGTTTCTCTGGTTGGCAATCAGTGGTGAGTGGGGTGCTGCAGGGGTCGGTGATGGGCCTGCAACTGTTCACGATGTACATTAATGATTTGGAAGAGGGGACAGAGCGCAGTGTATCTAAGTTTACTGATGACACTAAATTGAGCGGAAAAGCAAATTGTGCAGAGGATGTGGCGACTCTGCAGAGAGATATAGATAGGTTAAGTGAGTGGGCAAGGGTCTGGCAGATGGAGTACAATGTTGGTAAATGTGAGGTCATCCACTTTGGAAGGAAAAATAGAAGACCAGGTTATTATTTAAATGGTGAAAGATTGCAGCATGCTGTTGTGCAGAGGGACTTGGGAGTGCTTGTGCATGAATTGCAAAATGTTGGTTTGCAGGTGCAACAGGTTATCAAGGCGGCGAATGGAATGTTGGCCTTCATTGCTGGAGGGATTGAAGTTAAGAGCAGGGAGGTTATGCTGCAACTGTACAGGGTACTGGTGAGGCTGCACCTGGAGTACTGCGTGCAGTTCTGGTCTCCTTACTTGAGGAAAGATATACTGGCTTTGGAGGCGGTGCAGAGGAGGTTCACCAGGTTGATTCCGGAGATGAGGGGGTTAGCCCGTGAGGAGAGATTGAGTCACCTGGGACTATACTCGCTGGAATTCAGAAGAATGAGAGGGGATCTTATACTAAGATATAAAATGATGAAGGGGAGAGATAGGATAGAGGTAGGAAGATTGTTTCCACTGGTAGGTGAGACTAGAACTGGGGGACACGGCCTCAAGATTTGGGGGTGGGGGTAAGATATGGGTCTGAAATGAGGAGAAACTGCTTTTCCCAGAGAGTAGTGAATCTGTGGAATTCTCTGCCCAGGGAAGCAATAGAGGCTCCCTCATTAAATATATGTAAGACACAGTTAGACAGATTTTTACATAGTCGGGGAATTAAGGGTTATGGGGAAAAGGCAGGTGGGTGGATCTGAGTCCACGGCCAGATCAGCCGTGATCTCATTGAATGGTGGAGCAGGCTCGACGGGCCAGATGGCCGACTCCTGCTGCTATTTCTTACATTCTTGTGTTCCAATCACTCTGCTGGAGGCGCAGAGCTGAATGGGAGGTGAGCTCAGGGTAGGATTCACCTCTGATGGCCGTGTTTGAGATTGGCACCTGTTAATTCGCTTCACACATGCAGTACATTGAAGGGAGGCAGGAAATGGTGGACTGTGGTTCCCACATCCATTGGGGAGGTGTGTGGTTACATGCAGTTCCCACTACAAACACCAGCCTTGTCTCTGCCCACAGTCGGGGTGCTAACACCAGTGACGTGCCCACATCCTGAGCTGGCACTGCAGAACAGGGTTAAGAACATAGAACATTGCAGCACAGTACAGGCCACAATGTTGTGCCAACATTTGATCCTGCTCTAAGACCTATCTAACCCTTCCCTCCCACATAGCCCTCTATTTCCCTATCATTCATGTGGCCATCTGAGAGGAACTATGTCAATGGTTTCATCTTTGCATCTCGCACGTCTCAAAGATTCCATCAAACTCCGTGTATCCTGCCCAAAACAAGATTAAACGTTATCTGTTCATCAACTCCTTGCTCTGTGGAATCTTGTTGTGCCTCCGATTGTCTGCTGTGCCTTCCACTGTCAGTCAAGTTCCAAAGTCTTTCGTTGTGAGCAGTTTGGTTTATCGTTGTAAAGGTTGAGCTGACAGATATATGAAGTCGGTGAAAGGAGTTGGTGTAAAACTCAGTACTTTCATCACAGTTATGGAAATATCTGTCAGCCAGTGTTCCTTGTGAGCAGTTATCCTCCAAAATGCAAGTGCAAAAGAAAAAGGTTCTTGGGGATTGTAAAGTTGGAATGTCTGAGGGGAACACTGAACCAACCAGAAGTTGCTCTTTGATTGCAGGAATCAGTGTACAAGAGCCCACTCCTGTCGGTGTATCAGCACGTGTGTACTTACAAGGAGCTGCGATACGAGAGCATCACGTTACCGGGCTGCCCTGCAGGTGTGGACTCCACCTACACCTACCCAGTGGCAGTCAGCTGTGAATGCAGCCTTTGCAAAATGGACTACACTGACTGTACCAGGCAGAGCATCATGCCCGACTTCTGTAGTGCCAGGAGGTTGCTGCTGTGAGCTCCGTGCCTCTGCACCACTGTCCGCCGGCTTCCTTTGTCCCCTCCTCTGTCTCCTCTGCTGCACTTTCCTTCTTTAGGACTAGAATTTCTGATGTCGAGGCAGGTTCCTCCCACGTCACTAACATTGGCACCCAGTGACTTTAATTATGTATAACACCTTGGGTTTCATGTCTGAAGCCCTGCCTGAAATGTAAACAAAATGTTTCACTCAAGTAGTTTAATAAAAAAATTATTTTGTAGGTTCTACTGCCGTGTCCAGACTGGCCACTGACATTTTAAAGTGGGACAGAGGTGGAGGGGTGGCAGGGAGAGGCAGATCATATCATTAGTTCTGCTAGTCACTAAAGTTGTTAATAACTTGTCACTGCTTTCACCATGCAAGACATATTGGGAGGGAGAAAGTAGTCTTTCTAGCTCAAAAACAACTCTGGTTTCCAGTTCCTTCTCTATAAGTTCCAGGTAACTTATTTAACAAAATTGTTTGTACATTTTGCAACACTATGAACTTTGCACTAAAATGTTCTGTTTTTGTTCTAATTGTGTTCTTTCTTGTAAAAATGTGTATAGTTTGTTTCTCTTGTGACTGCTGCTTATCTGATGCTATGTGCCTGTGATGCTGCTGCAAGGAAGATTTTCCTTCCACCTGTGCATGTGTACTTGTGCACGCGTGTACTTGTGCATGTGACAATAAACACAGTCATTCCAGAACAAATAATTGGTGTTCCTTGCAGATG